>NC_140493.1:26669633-27269633 GCF_964271855.1 Acomys minous
CCACTGCCATCCTGGAGAGAGAGAATTTATCATGGTAGTCAGGACAATGGAGTCAAAAGAGCAAAACAGAGACACATCTGTGATAATGGCCAGAGCTCCCGATACTCAGGAGGGGTTCCCTCACCTCAGGTTCCAGCCATTACTCCTTCCTTCCACAGGTGATCGCAGAAGATGCTAAAAATATAGAGGAAGTGGAAGATTAAATGAAAGAGAGACTTTTACAAAGCTTACATGATGGGGTAAGACTTCCTAGTGAAGTAGCTTCTTGGGAGATGTCCATATTTCTGGAAGTGACCTCACCCATGCTCTCTAAATAAACCCTCTACTTGGTTATGCCTGAGCTGGTGCCCAGGGCAACATGTGAGGAGTTCCATAGAAAAGTTTTCTTGCTTTCTTCCTCCCAGCACTGTTCTGGGGTGTGTGGTATGGGGGTGAATTGGCCTGCTTACCTCATAGATTGCAGGGTAACAAGGAAGGGATTTTGTCTTGGTGCGAGGCTTGAGGCCTTGGAGTGTGGCAGACTTTTATGAGAACTATTATTTCTTGTATGAATTTTGCAGAGATGGCATCAAGGCTTTGAAGTAGCCTGGGATTTGTCATTCAGTCCTTGAGAGGTTGAGCACCCTGCTGCTTGACAACCCCAAATTCATCCTGCAGTGCCTCTCTTTCTGCCATCAATCATCCTTGTAACCCAAACCAGCGACACTGGAGTTGGATATACAAATATGGAACCAACCAGAAGCAATAGAAAGAATTCAACTCCTGTGTCTGCCCTGTGGCTTGCATCAGGAGAATCTGCTGGGTTCTCTGAGCCTCTGGCTTCCTTCCCTTTGGAGATGTCCTTCCCTGTTGTAAAGCGGATGTGCTCAGAGTCACTGACTCTGTGGTCCTCTCTGGGACTCCGTTATGCTCTGAGCATGCCTGTTCTTTTGCTGTTGTGTCCTCTCAGGATGCTGTTCCAGCTCAGCCCTCTTTCTGTGGCCAGCCTTCCTTCTCTAATCTGTATCTCTTAATACACTTGCAGACACTTAAGTGGGGTCACTCACTGGGCTCTCAGTTCCATGAGGTTAGGGAACACAGTCTTGGCCTTGCTGTGGGGCCCTTCTGCTCACCCCAGGGCTGAGCTACAGATGCAGTCAACACTTGGGTAACTGGTGTTGATTCCATTACTGGAATACCATGTCACAAGGTGGTGACTAAACACTAGGGAGACTCGTGTCCTTTGTGGGACACCTTGGACGTAGATGTCATAGTGTAGGGACATGCTGTGTGCCAAACTGCATTGCCAGGGAGAATGAACATGTAGCTTTTCCACAAAGGCTTCTTCAAGGCAGGGTCTCCCCACTCTAGACAGCAGTGGGGACACTTGTTGCAGGATATTTGATCTCAGTGTGATTCGTGAGACGATGAACTGTAGAAATCTGTGTGTCCTTGATCCCACTGTGGTACCTGAGATTGAACTGTAAATCTCTGTTTCTTGTGGTTGAGCCCTAACACACATTTAATCCAAGAACTGTTTATTATAAATAGGTGATATAGGTGTGGGACACTAGCCTCACACACATCTTAACCCAAGAGCTTTCTGGAAATGTGAATTAATAAAGTTGACCCTAGGTCAAGGGGCAAAGCAAGAAACCAGCTGACAGGGATCAAAGAATAGGATGGAATTTGAATTGAGGTAAATTTAAGACAGACCTCAGAATTGGAACAGGTTTTTGGTGTTTCGTTATCTTGTGATTTTAGTTTGGCTGTTAGTTTCTCAGCTCCATGGCCTTTGAGGTAGCAAGCTTTTGGCCTTGGGGGTTTTTTTTTTGTTTGTTTGTTTTTGTTTTTTGGTTTTTTTTGGCATTTTTCTTCTGGGCTGTCAAGTGAGCTAGTGAGCATTTTGTGCCTTTTACATCAGGATTTAAGCTGAGTAGAAAGGTCAGCTGGGTGATTTCTCTGTCTCTCTGAGCTTTTATTGTTAAAGAGAACGATCAGGGACGTCCAATTAAAACAACACACACTGCGATCATTCAACCTCTGTATCAACTGTCCTGTGCTGTGAAAAGCATCTGTGGCTCCAGCCACAAGATGCCAACATCACCTGCAGAACCAGATGGCACCTAGACACATCAGACACTGGTTGGCCTCCCCGATCCCAGTTGTCAGTGACTTCCAGGCTCAGGACCCTCACTTTTTGAACACAAGCATCCTTCAGTCCTTGTTCACCAAAGCCAGGCTACAAGTACTTGTCAGTCGCTTATCTGCTTGTATGAAAAAGTGCAGGGGTCTCTGAGCCACTGAATTCCTTAACCTATATTTAGAAACAGGAAACAACCAGGTGGTGGAGCCAGCATGGGTGGCTGCAGCAGTGTCTGCCTTTCACCCAGCACTCAGGATGCAGAGCAGGCAGATGACTGTGAGTTTGAGGCTAGCCTGGTTTATAGAGTAAGTTCCAGGACAGCCAAGGCTACACAGAGAAACCCTGCCTTGTAAACCAAAAGCAAACAAAAGCAAAAGAAGAACAAAACAAAACAAAAACAAGACTAGGAAAAGACTGGGCAAGCTGCCCCATTCCCTGGCTATTCAAATAGCAACTCCTCAACTGCTTTACATGTCTGGCTCCTCCATGTCAGCAACAAGCCTAGTCAACTCTTAGGCAATGACGTTGTTGGCCTGGAGTAATTACAGGAAATCCTTTTTTTTTTTTTTGTAAGGAAACCAGCTGGGAGGAATCTAGGGACATTAGGGTACTTATATCAGCCCACATCTATCTAGAAGTTTCCACTGTGCCTACAGCCTGGTCACAGACAGGAGTGAGGTGAGGTATCAGGCTGGGCTGTGGGGTGGCAAGCAGAGGGAAGGGCCCTCAGGATAGCGCTGGGTGGGAGCTTGGGATTAGGAAGGGAAGCTGGGTGGTGGTGGAGAAGCAAAGCAGGCAGCTATCTGTTCCTGGGGAAACGTGTGGAGGTTTGGAGGGAGGGAGATTGAATGCCTGAGCCTGTGCAGGACATGGAGAGCCCAGGGATGTGATCGGGGGCTGTTAACTGGCTCCAACTTCTAAGGATTTGTCTGTCTACCCAAGCCTTCCCTTAGGACGAACAGTTCCCACGCTATGAAGTCCTGTGTGTTCATCCTGCTTGTGGCCCTACTGTGTGCAGAGAGAGGTGAACTGGAAAATGAGAGAGGGCTAAGCTGTTGCAATGGAGATTTTAAAGTGCCTGAGAGTTGTGGGAACACTTGCATTTTCATTGTATGCCCAGTTCCTAAGGTGGGCTAAGACCGGGGGATGCCCTTTGGTATTGGCTTGTTGTGCGTGAACCCTCCTGTGCTGGTTCTGTAAACTTGCCAGCACCTGCCTCAGAGCTTTCACCATGGGCAAGTCAGACTCTTGACCTTCACTACCTCTCCTGTGAGCAGCAGGGATGGGGTAGGTGGCAGATGATACTCCTCAGGACCCATAGCATTTCTTTCTTGAGTCCTAGACCACCAGTAGGCACTGTCCACAGACTTATCCTGCTATCCTTAAACAGAGCCAGGCCACTGGCCTAGGTACAGACAAGCTGGCAGAGCTTTCTTTTCCTGTCCCAGCTGCCAAGTCTAAGAGTTTAGAATCCTTAACTCCTGATTGTTTGAACTTTTTCTTATGTCCCACCCTAGCCAAGGTCCAAATGCTAGAACGTCTGTACTCTAAGCTGTTCTGAGCCCGCAGATACCCCTATACTTTTAGTTACATCTGTCCTGTGGGAGGTCTGATGGTGAGCCTCAGCTTTCAACTGGGCTGTGGGAAGTCCAGTGCATGTCATACCCCAAGGGCCAGGGGCCAGCTCTGCAGGGGAGGATGGAGGAAGGAGGTCAGAACAGCCTTCCCCATCAGCTGGCCCTTGTGCTGTCCAGTACCTACTCACTCATCCCCTCATCACGTCATCTGACATCAGCTATCTCCATCTTCCTGCTATGGTGACTGTCTCCCTAATACCTCTTGGGGTCCAGGTCTCTCCTGTGGGGCTGGCTAGGACCCATCATATTTGACAAGGGGCTCTTGGCTCACTGTTCCCTTTGGTGGAGTATTCTTTCTCTGTCCTATAGACCAGCAGCTGTGTGGAAATAAAGCCGATGTAGGGGAGGGGTCTGGGCGAAGAAGCCCATGCCCTGGGCCTCATGTGTTGGCTTCCTTCTCAGCTCAGGGGCTGCGCTGCTACACTTGCTGGGGGGCTACATCTGAAACTTCCTGCCAGTCTCTTACCTGCCCTGACCCTGATGGAGTCTGTGTCACTCAGGATGTGGATGCCACTCTGGGTGAGTTCCCGGTGATCTGATTGAAGATGGGTGTGGGGTGGCTTGGGAGAAAAGGTCTGGGCACTTGTGGACCAGTTATTTATAAACCATAGCTCCCCTCCCCACAAGTAGAGGACTCCTGGGGCTGGAATGGGGCTCCTGCAAAGTGGGGGTTGTGCCCTGGGGTCCAGGAATGTGCTGGAAGATGGTCCTAACGCAGGCTGCCCCTGAGGAATTCACGGTTGTCATCACCATCCTCCCCCTCCCTCACCAGTGCAGCCATGAGCTGCTCCTGTCCCTACTCTATGTCTAGGGTCTCACTGGCTCCTGAAGGACCCGGAGACCTGAGAGCATTTAGTGAGTCTTGGCATTTAATGAAGGAATCTGGAGTTTAGGCTGAAGGAATGAGCCTGGAATGCTGATGGAAAAGGGACCTTGGGACAAACCAGATCCCTGGAAGTGTCAGCATCCAGGCATATCCTCCAGATAGACAAGGCAGGAGCAGACCCACCCTCTACTCTGTTTCCTGTTTCCTTGCATAGTGTGACATCTCCTGGAGCAGCCCCTCTAGGTACAGATGCCTGTGGGAACAGCTGGAATCTGAGAGGCTAGCTGCCCTTTCTGCTATGGCACTGGGCAAAATCAGACTGTGAAATTAGACCCAGACTAACTCTGGGCTTGTGTGTGTGTGTGTGTGTGTGTGTGTGTGTGTGTGTGTGTGTGTGTGTGTGTGTTTGTCTATGAGTGTGGATGAGTATGTGTTCATCTATGTAGAGTCTGGAGGACATCCTTACGTATCATTTCTTAAGCATCCTCTAATTTACTTTATTCATTTGTTTTATGTGTGCTCTTTCTGCATGTATGCCTGCATGGAGAAGAGGGCAGCATATTCCACTATCAGATTCCATGTGGGTGCTGGGAATTGAACTCAGGACCTCTGGAAGAGCACACAGTGCTCTTAACTGCTAAGCCCCTTGTCTATATTTTAAAAGAATTATTTATTTTATTTTATGTGAATGAGTGCGGTTCCCCTAGAACGGGAGTTATGGATTCTTGTAAACCATCATGTGGGTCTAGGGACCGAACCCTGGGCCTCTGTAAGAGCAACAAGTATTTTTAACTGCCCAGCCAATCCTCTAGTCCCAACCATGATGTTTTTGAGACAGGATCTTTCACTGGGATCTGGTGTTTGCCAAGTAGGCTGGGTGGCTGGTTGAGAGCTCCTGGGACCTTCTGCCTCCTCCTCAGCACGGAGATCATAAGCAGAGCTACCACACCTGGTTGTCTCTTTACCTGGGTGATGGGCATTGAACTTGGGACCTCGGGCTTCCATGCAAGCAGTTCACTGGTGGAGCCCTCAGTACAGTGTGTGTAAGTGCATGTGTGCGTATATATGTGTGGCTGCACGTGCACTGGTGGGTACAAGTATGTGGAGCCTAGAGGTTGATGGTGTCTTCCTTGGCATCTGTTTTATTTACTGAGGCAGTGCCTCTTGTTGAACGCCAAGCTTACAGGTTCAGCTAGTCTATCCAGTGAGCTTACCTTACACACTTGTCATTTTGTCTCCTGAGGACTGAGATTACAAGTAGGCCACCATGCCTGCCCATCTATGATTGGCTCTGGTAGTTGGAACTGGGGTCCTGCATTTGCACAAATGAGGCGTTTATCCACCAAGACACCTGGCCAACCCATGTTTTTGTTTGTTTTGTTTCTTAAGACTATCTTGGGCTGGAGAGATGGATTAGTGCTTAAGAATACCACCTGCTCTTACAAATTTCCTGAGTTCAATTCCAAGCAGCCAAATATGGCTCTCAACTATCTATGATGTATCTAGTGCCCTCCTCTGGCCTCCACTGTATACACACTAAGAAATAAATTAAAAAAAAAAAAAAAAAAGACTAGGTCTCACTCTAGCCCCAGGATGGCCTAGAACTCCCCCATGTGGCTCAGGTTGGATTTGAACTCATAAAAATCCGCCTGCCTTAGCCTTTCAAATTCTGGGATTGTAAGTATGAGCTTCCATGTCTGGCTTCAATGTGCCTTAGAGATAAGGCTGGGCCACCCAGGCCTGGTGGCATGTGCCTCAGACTTTGGCATGCTGAGTTCTTCCTATGTAAGCTGTGAGGTCACTCCTTGATGTCTTGCAGGCTCTCAAAAAGTGAAAGTAAAGAACAAGTCCTGCCTTCCCACCTGCCCTGACAATTTGGATTATCTTGAACATATCCATATCATGGGTGCTGACATCAGCGCCAACATTTCCTGTTGCAAGGAAGACCTCTGCAATGCAGCAGTTCCCACTGGGGGCAGCACCTGGACCCTGGCAGGGGTGCTTCTGTGCAGCCTGGCCTCAGTCCTCCTGCAGGCCTTGCTGTGATGGCACTTCCTGCTACTCCTGCCCTCCTCCTTGTATCCCAATGTGTAATCACTGCTTCCTGGAACCCTCTAGTGATGCATTGTGGGTTGTAGGTACTCTGAGGTGCGGGTAGGGTGTAAGATAACTTGTTTTTTAGTCCTTGTTCCAGTCCCTGCTGGGTAGGTGTCCATTTGCCTCTTGGGCTTTCAGATCTGTACCTCCTGGAATGCCTCTTCATGCTGTTCCTGGTCCTGGATGCAGGCGGACAGCACAGTGAAGAGGCAGAATTCCAAGGTATAATACCACCACTGTGGACGCATAGATCTCCGAGGTCCTCCAGGCATTCCCACAGGCTCAATGCCCCCAGTTGAGTCTAATAAACCCTTTGTTCTCCCAGCCAATGTCTCCACTTTTCTTTTGCTGCACTGAGTCCACTGAGTCTTGCCTGACAGTCCACACCTCTGCCCTCTCAGCGAGCCACATATGTCCTGTTACCCAAGTCAGAGTGGGATACTGCTTGGTTTGGGTGGACTTCCCTCAGGGCTGATGCTAGGGGAAGGCAGAGGGTTCCCTCATTTTCAAAAAGCACCTGATTATGCTGAAAAAAGTCATGCATACACATAGGTATGATATGCACACACACACACACACACACACACACACACACACACACACACACTTCCCAATTTGCATGCCCTGTAGTTTCTCCACAAATGCACATCTTAGGTTGTGAGAAAGAAGTGAATTTACAAGTCCAAAGTACTCACTCTCTTTCAGCTCTAGACACCTGTGACATCTTCAGTATCTGTTATTTGATCTTTTTGTCCGTCTCAGACAGTCAGATCATAGCTCAGGCTTTAGGGACAAGTGAGACTTGATCCATGTGGCTACTAGCCAAGCATAGCCAATCATGGTGCCCACAATACATGGTTATAAATGTGTCTACCTCTAACCCAGCAGCAGCAGCAGGCAGGTCTGCATTACACCTGTGTCTTGGCCATAGCTGTCTTGAGTAACACACATGTATGTTGTTTCATGAGGGCAGGGCTGGGTTCCATGTCCAGGGGTTCAATCTGGGCCCTGCTTGCTTCCAGACTAAATGGACGCAGCTTGAGAGCAGAGGTCCTGTTTCTCACTTGGACGGCAGGCTAGAGTACTTTAGGAGTGAGGCTAGGAGCATGGACACAAAGCCATGTTCCCAGCCTCTCCAGCGGAGGTGGGAAATGAGTTCTCACACCCGGTGTTACATTAGCTCTTTTTAGAATGAGGCTGCAGGTCTCAATAGGCAGTGAAGACTCAGGAACCCACAGGACATAAAAGTCTTACTGCTCTTCATGCTGAGGTCATTGCACAGAAAGCCAACAAACTCCCGAACCAGCTAAAGGTCAATGAAATTGTTGGTATCAGAAGGCAATGGAAACTTAGGTGGGGGTTCAAAAGGCTTGTGATGGTACCACAGTGTTACAGTTCTCTGTTTCCTGTACCTTGACAGGCTGGGCATGGGAAGCAGGCTGAAGCCTGAAGGGAGGCCCTGTGAGATACAGACTGGGCAGGTGCTTACCCAGCGGTCTGCACTGGTCTTGCCATGATGGGTCAGGTAATTCCCTATTTCATTGAACAGTGGGAAGTCATGGAAGGCCAGCGTGTCCCTCAGGAGCTCTTCTTTTCCCTGGATGCCAAATCTGAGATGGTCAAGGTAGTGAGAAAACAAACAAACTTTATGAACCCTGGGCAGTAGGGAGGGGTCATGAGAGTGAATGTGTCTGAGTCCCTAGGGCTAAGGGTACCAGGACACATAATCTACATACTATGCCTTGTTTACAGTCAATATCACTGGGCCTATCACAAAAGGATAAAACAGTACTTAATTATGTGTAAAGTAATGACTTCTAGAACTATGTGACACCTCTTACAAAATCTGGTGTTCCCAAATCCCCTGAGTGAGGACCCCGCTAGGAAAGGGAGACCCTTCTTCATAGATTGAACAGGAAATGACTATCCAGAGAAGGCAGATTTCAGCCTGAGTCAGCAGAGTCCCACACATGTAGATCTTGTGCACACAGATGAGCACTGGAGAAGCCAAGACAGTATAACACACAGCTTACCTCTCAGCGGAAGGAGGTGCCCAGATGTTCTTCCTGGAATGCCAGGATTGCATGTAGTTTACAACCTGGTGATCTTTTGCTGTCTGATGAGGCAGGCTCGGCCTCTATCTTCAAGAATTTAAGCTTTCTTATCCCCTCAAAACCTTGAGCATTGCTTCTAGGCTATAAAGTTCTTCTTTGTGAGAGATGTCACTTGTACTTTACAACAGCCTAAGTGACGTCTGTGTCATCTTAGGGCCAGGACAATCCTGACTCCCACAGGCATTATGTTTACCTCAGTCATTCTTCCAAGACCCTTACCTTGAGCATTGTTTCTAGGTCAACAAGAAACCATCTTATGGATGAAGCCATATGGAAAGAGTTTCTTTCTTTCTTACTTCCTTTTTTTTTGGGGGGGGGCAGGTTTTGAGACAGGGTTTCTCTGTGTAGCCGTGGCTGTCCTGGACTTGCTTTGTAGACCAGGCTGACCTTGAACTAACAGGGATCCACATGTCTCTGCCTCTCGAGCACTGGCAATGAGTATCAATGTAAACACTTTTTAAGCTTGGCTGTATTCATGGTGCTGAGTAAATTGTTATCTGAAAACTTTTCCCAAATTGTGCTGTGCTTAAATATGGCTCAAGAAAAATGATCTGGGTCAGACTCCAGATGTCTTGGCCCAGGACTGATACCAAAATCAGACTCATCCTGATTCATTTGTACCTCATCCTGATTATTTTCCCCTGCCTACTCTAAAGCCTACAGGGATGGACACACACACACACACACACACACACACAGAGACACACACAGACACACAAACAGTAAGAGGAGGTTTAACAGATAAATAGTTTGGAACTCTATGGTCACCTTGTGGGGTACTAGTGTGTGGAAGAATTGGGGCAGATGTTAACAAGTATACATAGTTAAATGGAGTCAGGTCAGTTCCTCATTTCCTCTTTGACTTATGTGTCCCTGTCAAATCTTTGATAAGGTACTATCTTTAATAATGCCATCTGAGTGGGGCAAGGCATAAACCTTTAAACCCAGCACATGGATTGCTGTGAGTTCAAGGCCAGCCTGGTCCCCAGAGTAAGTCCAGGGCAACCAAGGCTACATAGAGAAATACTGTCTCATAAAGCCCCCTCCCAAAAGGCATCAAGTCATAATGATCCTATCATTGTTTGTCTGATAGGTGATCAAGTTGGTAATGCATTGGAGGGTGTAAGGCCCAATTATGATAACAGGTAGAAATAGTATAAGAGGGGCCAACAGAGAAAAAGCCTCCATAAGATCCAACTGTAAAACCATTTTCTTAATTAGTGATTGATGGAAGAGGACCCAGCTTATTGTGAGTGGTGCCATGCCTGGGCAGGTGGTCCTGGGTTCTACAAGAAAGCAGGCTGAGCAAGCCACAATGAGCAAGGCAGCACCCTCTATGGTCTCTGCATCAGCTCCTGCATCCAAGTTCCCATCTGTTTGAGTTCCTGTCCAGACTTCCCTCAGTGATGAACAGAAATATGGAAGTGTAAGACAAATAAAACCTTTTCCAAAAACAACCTGAGTGTTACCTCAGTGATTCCAGTTCAAGCCAGTGTCAAGCAAGGCCTGGATACATTCTCAACAGGTGGGGGAAGGTAAATCTTGGTCACCTGCCCAATTTTAAACATTGGACATGAAACTATAGTCAAGGCCTGAAATGACTGACATGTATGGTAGTTTGGATTAGGTGTCCGCCACATAAGCTCGTGTATTTAAGTACTTGGTCCCCGGCTGGTGGTGCTGTTCATGGAGACTATGGAACCTGTAGGGTGTGCAGCCTTGAAGGACAAAGTAAATCAGTGTGTGTGGAGTTTGAGTTTATACTCTTGCCCCACTTCACTTGGTTTCTGCTTCCTGTTGAGATAGTGCAGATTCTGGTGTGTCTGCTGCTTGTGTTGGACCCTAGAGTCCACTCAGGTAGGGGGTCATCGCAAGACACCACTTGAGGACCACAGTGTTGATGCAAAAGCACAAGGTTTATTGCTGACATGCACCAGGGGACCTGAGCACTCACTCGGGAGGGAGGCACCACGAGTCACTGTTACAGGCTACTCTTAAAGGCCAAAACCGCAAAGGTTAGGAGGGGCTGTGTGCCCTATGTTAGGATTCTCATGTGTCTGCTGCTTGCTGCCCTGTCTCCCACCATTATACACTCTAACCCTTTGGAACCATGAGCCCCAATCAATTCTTTCTTCTCTAAGTCACTTTAGGTCACGGTGTTTTGCAATGGGAAATAATAACTTCACCCAACAGAGGAATGTATTCTTCACCCTTCATCAAAACAAAACAAAACAAAACAAAACAAAACATAAAAAACCTTCTCTCTGTAACAAACTGAGACCATCAGAGAGAATCACAGGCAATCAAAATGCAGAGAACAAGTGATCACATGGTGCCTTTCTCTAAACTGATAGAGTACAACCACAGGCATCTAGAAGAGTCCAGAGCAGGGACAGAAAATAGTAGACCCAACATGTCCATGAAAGGGGGCGGGGAGAGGAGAGTGACAGAGGGAGAGAAGAAGAAGACAAAAAAAGAGAGCAAAAAGAGAGGGGCCAAGAGGGCACATGGGTGAAAAGGCAGGGTTATATAGGGATGGAAGCAACGTCCATGAACTGGAGAAGTTTAGTGTAGTGGGCAGGGTGAGAAGAGCTGAGAGGAACCACAGGTACTGAGAGAGCCTGGAGGCCAGCATTGCCTTGGCATGCTAATAGGCACCACAGATCGCCACCTGTCCCTTCTGATAGCAATGAGGAATAGCTTCCTTGGGAAGGAAGGAAACAGGTGCCAGAATTCGAGAAAGAGGAGTTTCCATTGGACCTGACAAGCAGGATGTGTCCTCATAGCCATGAGGCCTCAACAACATGGCTGCCTGAACACAGATGACATTAATAGACATGGTCTCGTGGAAGGGGGTAAGTCTTACAGGCCCCTGCCACAGACAAAGGACTACAGGTAGCAAAGGGAATGCTGAGAGTAGAGAAAATAGTCCTCACAGGGAAGAGCTCCCAGACGGGCTGTCCAATACCAAGTGGTCAGCTGTGAAGTCAGGGTCCTACAGCTAACATCATCCAGTCTGAGCCCGTTGTATGTACAAGTTAAGAACATATGTGTGGGCTGGAGGGATGGCTCAGTGGTTAAGAGCACTGTCTGCTCTTCCAGAGTTCCAGAGTTCAATTCCCTGCAACCACTTGGTGGCTCACAACCATCTATAATGAGATCTAGTGCCCTCTTCTGGTGTGTAGGCATACATGTAGGCTGAACTGTATATGAAATAAATAAATAAATAAATAAATAAATAAATAAATAAATAAATAAAATGTGTGTGTATAACAAAGATTAAATAAAAGAGATTGTAAATTTGAGAGAGACCAAATGGGTTCATCAGAGGGAGTAGTAGGAGGTAAAGAAATGGAGAAATCATGTTATTATAGTTCAATTTTTAAAAATTATTTTAAAAAATTTAAAAGCACATAAAGATATCAGTCAGTGCTCTTTCATGTTCCAAAAACTAAAAAAGAAAAAAAAAGTAAGGAACAGAGTATATTTTTTAAATAACTAGAGAGATTACACTCTCCATACATTAGACTTAAGTCCATGTGTGACCTTAGTTAGACAACTGTTTCCCACTAACCTTTTTCTTCTTGGTGAGGAAGGTGCCTACACATCATCTGGCCATTCCCTTTTTATCCTAAAAATCAAACAATGCTTAAATTTCTTCTCTCCTCTTCTAGAATCTGCCTGCGAAGGACTTCACACTGTGGTTGTGGGCTTCTCATTCTCAAGTCAGGCATTCAAGACTAAGAGCAAAAAACAAAAGATAAAAAATGAGACTCTATGGACTTTAGCACTGACACATTAACATGTTCTTTGCTCTGGCTTCCTCTGGATAGCTGACTAGGCCTTGTGAAAGGCAGGACAGAACATAATCAGATGTGCCTCACATGATTTAAAAGGATAGTCTAACGTGCATCATGAATTTTACTATATTTTGTAGAAAATATTTATTCATTTAGTTATTTTATGTAGATCAATGCTTTATCTGCATGTACACCTGCAGGTCAGAAAAGGGCATAAGATACCATTAGAAGAGGGCATCAGATCCCATTATAGGTGGTTGTGAGGGAATTGTACTTAGGACTGCTGGAAGAGCAGACAGTGCTCTTAACCGCTGAGCCATTGCTCCAGCCTGCATCATGAATTTTTATAGAAGTGAATAGAAAGGAACCAGCCGCCATGAGAAAGAAATAATGAAAGGTTATAGGTACAAAACATTTTCTGAAACAAAAGGAAATTATTTTGGATAAGAAAATATTTTGTATTATAGGATAATTTGTGAAGTTTTCCCTAACATAAAAGATTATTCTAAAGCAGAAATGGAGACAAGGGTAAAGCTAGACATTAAGGCACATAAGTAGAAGGTCTGTGGAAGTTAAAATTGAATGGCTCAGTGGTTACAAGCATTGGCTGATCTCCCAGAGGACAGGAGTTCCATCCCCAGGATCTACATTTATGGCTCACAACCATTTGCAACTCCGTTGCAGGGACTGCAACACCCCTTTTTCTGGCCTTCATGGGCACTGCAGGCTCATGGTGGCCAGGCACACATGCAGGCAACCTGCCCTCCCCTAACAATCAACAACAAAACCTGATCGGCATTTATGAAAACTTGCTTAAAGATCATGTGCTTTGTGGGTTACTTGCTAATAGTTTCCACTGAATCACCCAGGCTTTTAGCTATTTAAGAAACTAGAGCAGCCAGATGTGGTTGCATACGCTATTAATTCCAGCTCTCAGGGAGACAGAGGCAGACGGATCTCTGGTTCCAGGCCAGCCTGGTGTAGGAAGTGAGTCCAAGATAGCGAGGGCTGATACACAGAGAACCCAAACAAAGAAACTAGAGCAAAGCCCCTGAAGTCATCAACTTCCCACACACAACTGTTGTAATGTCAACTTTTCAAACATGCCTGGCTCTGTAGACCTCTGTAGTGTGGTCTGTATTACAAAGCAAACTTGATTAAGTTCTGCCCAAAGTTTAAGGGAGATTTATTTGGACACATTGTCCCATCAGGATTTTCAGAGCTGGTTGGCAGAGCTGTAGGAAAATTATGTTTAGTAAATCATTACACATGTAAAAAGTATGATCACATTGACCAGCTCTGTCTACAACAGAAGAAATAACGGGGTTTGAAGAAGAAGAAGAAGAAGAAGAAGAAGAAGAAGAAGAAGAAGAAGAAGAAGAAGAAGAAGAAGAAGAAGAAGAAGAAGAATTAAAAGAAGGAGGAGGAGGAGGAAGAGGAATAGGAGGAGAAGAAGAAGGGAGGAGGAGGAGAAATTGATGAGAATAAAGATTCAGCTGTCCCAGTAGTGGCTGGGTGTGGTGGTACACACCACATTTAATCCCAGTACACCAGAGGCAGAGGCAAATGGATCTCTGTAAACTCAAAGGCAGCCTGTTTTCATGAGTAATCACCCCCAAAAAAACCAACCAGACAGACAAATAACAACAACACCAAAAACATTTATTCAAGCTTTATCTAAGTACTATATAACAGCTACATTTTAAATTGTACACAGGAAACCACACTCAGGAATTGATTGGGAACAGACAAACCAAGAAAAGGATATAATTCCCACACCTGGACCTCATAAGGAGGGAGACAGCACAGTGACGCCAACAGCCCTCACTGACCTGCTATCTGACCACCTGGTGTCCATCGAGGACCTACAGGCAGGAACTCTGACTGTACTGAGACTTCAGTTCTGCTGGGGTCTTGCTACTGTCGCAGCCTACTCAAATCACCATCTGTTGTCCTGCTGGTTACCTGTCTGGCTCTGCTGTGCATCCATTGGCTTGTTCCTTTGGCTGGATCTGGTCCTGCCCTTTGATCTCTATAACTGGACTAACTCTGGCCCTCAGTCTGACTATATCAACCACAGCTTCCATGCCTCTTAGCGTGTTTGAAATCTCCTGCACCTTGTGTTGGACTTTACAACTATTAGCCTACAAATCTGTCTGTCTGTCTGTCTATCTATCTATCTATCTATCTATCATCATCCATCTTTACTGTGTGACCTGAGATTTTATATTAGTAATTAATCTTGGAATGAAAGAACTTGTGTTAGCCTCTGCCAGGATTAGCAAGGAAGAATCTAGGCACATTTCTGCCTTTGGAACCATCAACATTGTGAATTTATTACTATTCAATAGAGTCTGACATTGTGGAAAGACACACAGACATGATTGTTTGTTTCAGACATAGTACCCTCCTGCCAGGTAGCTTAATGGATATTAGCAAGCTTGGAGGCCAGTCGGGGTAGATACTTCCCTAGTCAGGTTTGGACAGACAGAAACAGACTGACACACACACACACACACACACACACACACACACACACACACACACACAGACTTACACACACATGTTTCTCTGGTAACACTCTCTCATGAGAATCTGAAATTCCTGAGAGGAGAGATCGCTCTGTCCTTTGGAGTTTAAAACATCTTATGGAAGGGAGGAAGATGAAGGGAACAGGGTTGGTTGACGCCCATTAAGGGAAGCACACATGTTATAATTTTATTTTATTTTTTTAGTTTTTCGAGACAGGGTTTCTCTGCATTGCCTTGGCTGTCCTGGACTCACTTTGTTGACCAGACTGGCCTCGAACTCAGAGCAATTCGTCTGCCTCTGTCTCCCGAGTGCTGGGATTAACGACATGAGTGCCATGCTCAACATAATTTTATTTGTGAAAATGATTCTCTTTAATTTGCTGTTAAGTGACATTTGATCCAAAGAATGAGACATGAACTGTATCTCTGCCTCCGTGGAGACACTCGTGAGAACAGGAGACAGAACCTGGTCAGGCACGTCAGGGGTGAGGTCTAGTCAGATTTCTATGGCTGGGAGCAAACATCTGAGCACAGCAGCTTGTGGAGGACAGGCTTCATTTGGCTTCAGTATATGTATTATTTATATTCAGCATATCTAGGTCCCAGTGTATCTGTGAGGGAAGCCAGGGCAGGGACTCAAGGAAGCATCTTGAAGCAGAAACCATGGCGGAACGTGCTTACTGTCTTGTCGCCCTGGCTTGCTCAGCTAGCTTTCTTCTGTGGCCCAGGCGGCTCTGCCTAGGGATAGTGCTGCCCACAGAGGCCTGGAGCCTCCTCCATCAATTGCCAAGCAAAACAGCTCATCCCAGACATGCTGACAGGCCAAGCTGACAGAGGAAACTCCTTAACACAGATCTCTTCTTCCCAGATAACTACAGTTTATGTCAAGGTGACAACTAACTATCCCTGCTCAGAGGCAAGGACCTCAAAAAGGAGCAGTTTGGCTTCTTGTCCTTGACAACCTGCCCTGCTGTGCCCCATAGCCAGAAATGCCCTTGGTTCTGTCAGGCTCTGTCCTGGCTGAGGGCCAGAATTACCAAAAGTGTTGAGGGGCACAGGGCTGTGTCTGCTTTTGCTTTTATTCTTGTTCTCCTTTCAGGTAATGTCTGATGCTGCCAGAAGTTTCTCATAGTTGGATGCTTCATGGGCCCTTGGAGATGTGTGCAAGACTCCAGTCTGGACCCCGGAATAGAGAGGAGAAAGAGTGTCTTGTTGGAGGGGCAAGTGCACTGACCATCCCATCCTCATGTCTCCACACAGTGAAGGCCCATTCCATCTAGATCTGGACCCTCCCTGGAAACCCTCTCTCAGGGATGCGCTCCTGCTGTGTGGTGGCTCTGCTTGCTGAGCTCACCTGCAATACAACAACTCTCTGAAACTCACCCTTGTGATGACTGTGAAATTCATTATTTGAGGTCCTGGGACAAGGGATCCAGAAGCCATTAGCCTAAGTGGCTTTAGTGGCTGATTGTCTGGGACCCTAAATGCTACCACCTTCCCCCAGTTATGCTCCCTTGAGACTAAAAGGCTCTATTTCACTGTGTTTCAACTCCACATTCTGTAGGAGAACCCTACTGTTGGAGGTTGCAATCTACCATATCCGGGCAGAATGGAATGCAGGTTTCCCTTTCCAGCAGATGGCTTCTCTGACTCTGCCTGAAGCCATCTGAAGAGTGTCTCTAGGCACAGATGCACATCTGGAATATGACCTTTGACACAGTTTCCTGCTAGCACTCTCCTCTCTTTGCCCATAGGATAATTAACTACTCTGTTCTAGTTTATATGAAAAGATAGTGCTGTCATATGCAAATCAGGCATCTTGTCACTTTTCAAGCCCCAGCCAGTCATATACATCTACCCTGAGAACACTCTACCCAATCCCAAGAATATATGGCCTTTGTCCACCGGAATGAAGTTGAGCAGTCTCAGTGAAGCTAGTCCCAGAAAATTGCTCTCTCATACTGATGGGCACCCTCACTCACTCTCACCCCACTAAGCCCTGCTTGTCATTTCACTCCCTTTGTCCTTAGGACCAATAGCCAATGATCCCTGGATTTGGAGAGCCCCAAATATTCTAAATTGCCCAAAAGATGATGAAATGACAAAGATATGCTCTTGCCCCTCCCTTGGAGTGTTCATCTTTTTACCCAGTGGTTCTTAATCTGTGAGTCATGGCCCCTTTGGGGTCACATATATGATATCCTGCAGGCCATATGTGTACATTGTGATTCATAATTGTGGCAAAATTACAGGTATGAAGTTTAAGGAAATAATTGTGTTGTTGAACACAAACAAACAAAAGCACAGACATGTGTTTATTTCTCTGTTCTGATGCCCTGACTTCCCAGCTAGGAAAGACTTAATTAATTCTTAGGGGAGGGGACAGTGATGTGTTTGTATAATCCTACTTTTGTTTCTTCCCAGGATCAGAGGCCAAATTTGGATCTTCTTTAGACCAAAATTTCCCCAAAAAAGAGAGATAAAAAGAACTAACTAAACCTCTAATCTCAGCACATGGCAGTCAGGAGCAGCCAGAGCTCTGAATTTAAGGCTAACCTGATCTACATCACTAGTTCCAGGATGGTCTGGGCTATCAAAGAAAACTTGTATTGACAAACTAAAAGAGATAGAGATAGAGATAGAGAGACAGAGAGACAGAGAGAGACAGAGACAGAGATAGAGATATTGATTCACCCCAGGAGACAACTGTCCTTCAGTGGCTTAAGCAAGGCTCCCCTACTGCTGCACTCCTTCCTGTATTTGGTATTTCCAACGTTAAGAAGGGATGACTGTGAAAATTAGGTTATTGGCAGGGAAATGGGAGGTGTGGTCCAGAACTGATCATGATGTTGGGACTTTGCTCAGAAACTTTTTAGACAGCTAATCTCTTTTTGGTGTTTGAAGAGTTGAGGCTGTTTAAGATAAACAGAGGAAGTGAGTTGAATCTTCCTCAGGCAAGAGACTCATTAACGCCAGCAGGCAGCACAGCACCAAGTTAGAAGTTTGGGTCTTGTCAATGTGTCTATCTAGTGGTAACGTGCTTGGAGGGTAGAGGTGATGGTGGATACGTTTTGGGGACCCACACTCAGGTAACATGCGACCCCTGCTATAGGACTGAGGGGAGGGACAGTCATGTGACCTAGGCTACTCAACTGAGGTCACTCATTCTCTGTGGAGAGGAATGGCCTTGGCTACTGCCTGAGCTGTTCCATGTGTCAGTAGTCAGACCACTGGCTGAGTTACAAGGCAGAGGAGAGGGCTGGGTGTGGTTTTGTTTTGCCTGTAGCCCTCTCTGCTTAAGGCCTGGCTTCTCTAACACAAGCCTGACACCACTTGGTGCCTTAACTCTGGGTGGAGCCAAACAGTAAGATTCTACAAGCACACTTTGCCCTCTCCCTTAAGAGTCAATCTCAGTGGGTCTGTCCATCACTTGGACAGGAGTCCACCACTAAGGAGAGCTGGATCCCTGCAGTGGTGTTGGGTGGAAAATGGAGGACCCATGACAATCCCTAGTTTAAGACTGATACAGTGTGTGGCACTGTGGTTATAATACCCTTTCCTCTAAGAGAAGGTGATGGGCACATTGCTTTCCTTGAGTAGAGATAACTTTAGCCCAGTGGTCAGAAAAGTGGAGTCAAAAGAGCAACACAGGCACACATCTGTGATAATGGTCAGAGCTCCTGATGCTCAGGAGGGGGTCCTTCACCTCAGGTTCCAGCCATTATTCCCTCCAGCTACAGGTGATCTCAGAAGATGCTAGAATATAGAAGAAGTGGAAGATTAAATGAAAGAGAGACTCTGATAAAGTTTACATGGTAGGGTAAGACTTCCTGGTGATGTAAGCTGCTTGGGGGTTATCCATAGTTCTGCAAGTGACCTCACCCATGCTCTGTAAATAATCCACATAAGCTCATGGCCTTACCAAGGTGAATTTGGGTGGGGTTGTAACTTGGGTCTGTCATTGATGCCCTATGTTTGTTGGCAGGCCCTTGCTGTCTGAGACTCTTTGCATCACCTCTACTTGGTTATGCATGAGCTGGTGCCCAGGGCAGCATGTGAAGGAAAAGTTTTCTTGCTTTCTTCCTCCCAGTACTGTTCTGGGGTGTGTGGTATGGTGGTGAATTGGTTGGCTTGCCTCATAGATTGCAGGGTAAAAGGAAGGGATTTTGTCTTGGTGCAAGGCTGGAGGCTTGGAGTGTGGCAGAATTTTATCAGAACTCTTACTTCTTGCATGAATTCTGCAGAGATGGCATCAAGGCTGTGAAGTAGCCTGGGATTTGTCATTCAGTCCTTGAGAGGTTGAGCCCCCTGCTGTTTGATAACCCCAAATTCATCTTGCAGTGCCTCTCTTTCTGCCATCAATCATCCCTATACGTCAGTACACTGACACTGGAGTTGAATATACAAATGTGGGACCAACCAGAAGCAATAGAAAGGATGCAACTCCTATGTCTGCCCTGTGGCTTGCATCAGGAGAATCTGCTGGGTTCTCTGAGCCTCTGGCTTCCTTCCCTTTGCAGATGTCCTTCCCTGTTAAAGTGGATGTGCTCAGAGTCACTGACTCTGTGGTCCTCTCTGGGACTCTGTTATGCTCTGAGCATGCCTGCTCTTTTGCTGTTGTGTCACCTCAGGATGCTCTTCCAGCTCAGCCCTCTTTCTGTGGCCAGCCTTCCTTCTCTAATCTGTATCTCTTGCAGGCACTTAAGTGGGGTCACTCACAGGGCTCTCTACTCTATGAGGTTAGGGAACTCAGTGTTGGCCTTGCTGCGGGGCCCCCCTGCTCACCCCACAGCTCATCCACAGATGAGGTCAACAGTTGGGTAACTGGTGTGGATTCCATTATTGGAATTACCATGTCACAAGGTGGTGACTAAACACCAGGGAGACTCGTGTCCTTTGTGGGACACCTTGGACCTGGACTTCATAGTGTAGGGACATGCTGTGTGCCAAAATGCATTGCCAGGGAGAATGAATGTGTGGCTTCTTCACAGAGGCTTCTGCAAGGCAGGGGCTCCCCCCTCTAGACAGCAGTGGGGACACCTGTGGCAGGATATTTATCTCAATGTGTTGAGTCTATGAACTATAAAACTCTTGCTGTGGATCCCAGTGTAATACCTGAGATAGAATTACAAATCCCTGTTTCTTGTGGTTGAGCCCTAACACACCTTTAATCCAAGAACTGTTTACTGCAAATAGGTGATTTAGGTGTGGAACACTAGCCTCACACACACACCTTCACCCAACAGCATTCTGGAAGCCTGAATTAATAAAGCTGTCCCTAGGTCAAGGGACAGAGCAAGAAACCAGATGATAGGGATTAAAAACTAGGAGAGACTTTGAGTTGAGGAGTTTTTAAGACAGACTGTAGAATTGGAAAAATTCTTTGGTGCTTTGATAGCTTGAGACTTTAACTTGGCTCTTGGCTTTTGAGTTCCTCAGCTCCATGGCCTTTGGCTTTTTGATCTTTGAGTAAGCAAGCCTTTGGCCTTGGGTTTCTGAATTTTTTCTCCTGGGCTGTCAAGTGAGCATTCTGGGGCCTTTTACAGCATGATATAACCGGAGTAGAAAGGTCATCTGTGTGATTTCTCTGCCTTTCTTGAGTCTTTATTGGTAAAATAGAAGGACCAGCAAGTTCCAGTCAAACAGGACACACCAACGTCATTCATCTGCTTATTGACTGTCCTTTGTTCTAAAGAGCATCCGTGGCTCCAGCCACGAGATGCCAACACCAGCAGCCCCAGAAGGCACCCAAACACATTAGATACTGATTAACATCTCCCATGCCAGCTGTCAGATCTTGGTTCAGGACTTTGTAGCCACAAGTCCCTGTTGGGTGCTTGCTCACCAGAGCCAGGCCCCAAGTACTTATTAGGTGCTTATCTGGTGGTTTGAAAGAGGGCAGGGGGCTCTGAGCCACTGAACCCCTTAACCTATATTAGAAACAGGAAACAGCCAGGTGGTGGAGCCGCTGCAGCAGTGTCTGCCTTTTATCCAGCACTAAGGATGCAGAGCAGGCAAATGGCTGTGAGTTTGAGGCTACCCTGGCTTATAGAGTAAGTTCCAAGACAGCCAAGGCTACACAGAGAAACCCTGCAAGCTGCCTCCTTCCCTTGCTATACAAATAGCACCTCCTCAACTGCTTTACATGTCTGCCTTTCCCATGTCAGCAAGAAGCTTTGTCACCTCTTAGGCTATGACATTGCTGGCCTGGAGGAATTCAGAAAACCCTTCCTTTTTAGGAAACCAGGTGGAGGGAGAAGCGGGAGGGCAAAGAACTTATATCAGCCCATATGTTACTAGAAGTTTCCACTGTGCCTACAGCCTGGTCACAGACAGGAGTGAGGTGAGGTATCAGGCTGGGCTGTGGGGTGGCAAGCAGAGGGAAGGGCCCTCAGGATAGCGCTGGGTGGGAGCTTGGGATTAGGAAGGGAAGCTGGGTGGTGGTGGAGAAGCAAAGCAGGCAGATATCTGTTCCTGGGGAAACATGTGGAGGTTTGGAGGGAGGGAGATTGAATGCCTGAGCCTGTGCAGGGCATGGAGAGCCCAGGGATGTGATTGGGGGCTGTTAACTGGCTCCATCTTCTAAGGATTTGTCTGTCTACCCAAGCCTTCTCCTAGGATGAACAGTTCCCACACTATGAAGTCCTGTGTGTTCATCCTGCTTGTGGCCCTACTGTGTGCAGAGAGAGGTGAGTTGGAAAATGAGAGAGAGGCAGGATGTTGACAAGGAGATTTTAAAAAGGACCTGAGAGTTGTGGGTACACTTGCACTCTTATTGTGCCCAGGGCCTGACCTGTGTTGGGGCCAGGGCTTGCCCTTAGGGATTGCTTTGTGGTGTGTGAACTCTCCTGTGCTGGGGTGGTGTCCTGGTTCTGTAAAGTGGCCAGCGCCAGCCTTGCAACTTTCTGCACCTCTTGGGGTCCAGGTCTCTCCTGTGGGGCTGGCTAGGACCCAGCATATTTGAACAAGGGGCTCTCGACTCTCTGTTCCTTGGGTGGAATGTTCTTGCTCTGTCCTATAGACCAGCAGCTGTGTGGAAATACAGCCGATGCAGGGGAGGGGTCTGGACGAAGGAACCCATGCCCTGACCCTCATGTGTTGGCTTCCTTCTTAGCTCAGGGGCTGCGCTGCTACAGTTGCCATGAGGTCACATCTGAAGCTTCCTGCAATATAGTTCCCTGCCCATACCCTGATGGAGTCTGTGTCACTCAGGATGTGGACTCCACTGTGGGTGAGTTCCCTGTGGTCTGTATGAAGATAGGTGTGGGATGGCTTTGAAGAAAACGTCTTGGCACTCGCGGCCCAGTTATTTATAAATAATAGCTCCCCTCCCCACAACTAATGGTCTCCTGGAACTGAAATGGGGCTCCTGCAAAGTGGGGGTTGTGCCCTGGGGTCCAGGAATGTGCTAGAAGGTGGTCCTAACGCAGGCTGCCCCTGAGGAATTCATGGTTGTCATCATCATCCTCCCCCTCCCTCACCAGTGCAGCCATGAGCTGCTCCTGTCCCTACTCTATGTCTAGGGTCTCACTGGCTCCTGAAGGACCCGGAGACCTGAGAGCATTTAGTGAGTCTTGGCATTTAATGAAGGAATCTGGAGTTTAGGCTGAAGGAATGAGCCTGGAATGTTGATGGAAAAGGGACCTTGGGACAAACCAGATCCCTGGAAGTGTCAGCATCCAGGCATATCCTCCAGATAGACAAGGCAGGAGCAGACCCACCCTCTACTCAGTTTCCTGTTTCCTTCTGCAGGCTGAGGTCTCCTGGCGCAGATCTCCTAGGTCCAAATGCCTGGGGGAAAAGCTGGAATCTGAGAGGCCAGCTGCCTTTCTGCTATCTCACTTCATGATCTTACACTGTGTCATATCTCTCTCTCTCTCTCTCTCTCTCTCTCTCTCTCTCTCTCTCTCTCTCTCTCTCTCTCTGTGTGTGTGTGTGTGTGTGTAGTGGAGGCATATGTGTGCATGTATGTAGACTCTGGAGGACAGCCCTAAGTATCATTCTTAAGCACTGTCTAATTTTATTTTACTTTATTTATCTGTTTTATGTATGAGTGCCCTATCTGCATGTATACCTGCAGGGAGAAGAGGGCAACATATTCCAGAATGAGATTCCATGTGGGTGCTGGGAATTGAACTGTGGACCTCGGGAAAAGCAGACAGTGCTGTTAACCACTGAGCCATCTCTCCAGTCCCTTGTCTATTTTTTTTTTCCAGAAAGAACCTTTTATTTTATTTTATGTGAATGAGTGCGGTTCTCCTAGAACCGGAGTTATGGATTCTTGTAATCCATCGTGTGGCTCTAGGGACCAAACCCTGGGCCTCTGTAAGAGCAACAAGTACTTTTAACTGCCCAGCCATTCCTCTAGTGGCAACCATGTTACTTTGAGACAGGATCTCTCACTGGGACCTGGTGTTTGCCAAGTAGGCTGGGCGGCTGGTTGAGAGCTCCTGGGACCTTCTGCCTCCTCCTCAGTACAGAGATCATAAGCAGAGCTACCATGCCTCGTTGTCTCTTTACCTGGGTGCTGGGCATTGGACTTGAGTCCTTGGGCTTTCATGCAAGCAGTTCACTGGTGGAGCTCTCAGCACCGTGTCTGTAATTACATGTGTGTATATATGTGTGGGTGCACGTGCACTTGTGGGTGTAAGGGTATGGAGCCTAGAGGTTAATGGTGTCTTCCTTGACAACTGTTTTCTTTACTGAGGCAGGGTCTCTCACTGAACCTCAAGCTTACAGGTTCAGCTAGTCTATCCAGTGAACTTATCTCAGGGACCAGCCATTTTGTTTCCTGAGCACTGACTGAGATTACAAGTAGGACACCATGCTGTGTATGGCGGCACAGGCCTTTAATCCCACCACTAGGGAAGCAGAAGCAGGCGGATCACTAGGAATTCAAGGTCAGCCTGGTCTACAAAGCAAGTGTGGGACAGCCAAGGCTACACGGAGAAACCCTGTGGCAAAAAATAATGAAAAGGAAAAACAAACAAACAAACAAACAAAAACCAAAAGAAAACAAAAAACCCAAAAACCAAGGAGGCCACCATGCCTGCCCATCTATGAGGGGCTCTGGTGGTTGGAACTGGGGTCCTCATGCTAGGACAAGCAAGCAGTTTATCCACCAAGACAGCTCACCAGCCCATGATTTTGTTTGTTTGTTTTGTTTCTTTACATTGTGTCTCACTCTAGCCCCAGGATGGCCTGGAACTCTCCCATGTGGCTCAGGTTGCATTTGAACTCATAAAAATCCTCTTGCCTCCATCTTCCAAATTCTGGAATTACAAGTATGAGCCACCATGTCTGGCTTCAATGTGCTTTAGAGACCAGGCTGGGCCACCCAGGCCTGGTGGCATGTGCCTCAGACTTTGGCATGCTGAGTTCTTCCTGCATAAGCTGTGAGGTCACTCCTTGATGTCTTGCAGGCTCTCAAAAAGTGAAAACAAGAAGCAAGTACTGCCTTCCCACCTGCCCTAAGAGTTCGAATTCTCTTGAAAATATCCCGAACATGGGTGCTGCCTTCAGCAACAAGATTTCCTGTTGCAAGGAAGACCTCTGCAATGCAGCAGTTCCCACTGGGGGCAGCACCTGGACCCTGGCAGGGGTGCTTCTGTTCAGCGTGGCCTCAGTCCTCCCACAGGCCTTGCTGTGATGACACTTCCTGCTACTCCTGCCCTCCTCCTTGTATCCCAGTGTGTAATCACTCTTTCCTTCTAGTGATGTATTGAGGGTTATGGGTGATATGTGGAGGGAATAGGGTATGGGGCAACTTGTCTCAAGTATTTTTCTAGTCCCTGCTCCCTGCTGTGTAGGTGTCCATTTGCCTCTTGGGCTTTCAGATCTGTACCTCCTGGAAAGCCATTTTCATGCTTTCCTTTGCCCTGGATGCAGGTGGACAGCACAGGGAAGAGGCAGAATTCCAAGGTATAATACCACCACTGTGGACACATAAGTCTCTAGGATCCTTTGGTCTTCCCACACATACCACTCAATTACCCTCTGTTGAGTCCAATAAACAATTTGTTCTCCCAACCAAGATGTCCACTTTTCTTTTGCTACACCGAGTCCACTGAGTCCTGCCTGCCAGTCCACACCTCTTCCCTCTCAGCCAGTGATATAGCTCTCTGTCTCCTGTTACCCATCATGGAATGTGGTACCACTTGGTTTGGGTGGACTTCCTTCTGGGCTGATGCTGGGGGCAGGGGAGGGTTCCCCCACTACTTTCAACAAGACATCATGATGGCTGCTGCCTTCACACTGGTGTCAGGCAGGTTCCTCAATTCCTCCATGACTTATGTGTCCCTGTCACATTCTTCACAGGACACTGTCTGTAATAATGGTGTTCAGTGGCAATGAAGAAGAAGAGGAGGAGGAGGAGAAAATTATGACAATCAAGTGTCATTAGTCCCAGTTGTGGTTTAGTGTGGTGGCACACACCTTTAATCCCAACATGCCACAGGCAGAGGCAGGTGGATCTCTCTACAATCAAAGGCAACCTGGCATGCTGATTAATCACCAAAAAAACAAACAGACAAATAACAACAACACCAAAAACATTTATCCAAGCTTTATCTAAGTACTATATAACAGCTACATTTTAAATTGTACCTAGGAAACCACACTCAGCAACTTACTGGGAACAAACCAAGAAAAAGATATAATTCCCACACCTGGACCTCATAAGGAGGGAGACAGCACAGTGACGCCAACAGCCCTCACTGACCTGCTATCTGACCACCTGGTGTCCATTGAGGACCTACAGGCAGGAACTCTGACTGTACTGAGACTTCAGTTCTGCTGGGGTCTTGCTACTGACGCAGCCTACTCAAATCACCATCTGTTGTCCTGCTGGTTACCTGTCTGGCTCTGCTGTGCTTTCATTGGCTTGTTCCTTTGGCTGGATCTGGTCCTGCGCTTTAACCACTGTAATTGGACTATCTTTGGCCCTCCTGTCTGACTCTATAGCACTCACAGGTTCCATGCATCTCAGAGTATTTGAAATGTCTTGAACCTTGTGGTGGACTTTTCAGCTATTAGTTGGCCTACAAATCTATCTATCTATCTATCTATCTATCTATCTATCTATCTATCTATCCATCTATCTATCTATCTACCTATCTATTCATCCATCTGCACATCAATCTTTACTGTGTGACCTGAGATTTTATATTAGTAATTAATCTTGGAATGAAAGAACTTGTGTTATCCTCTGCCAGGATTAGCAAGGAAGAATCTAGGCACATTTCTGCCTTTGGAACCATCAACATTGTGAATTTATTGCTATTCAATAGAGTGTGACATTGTGGAAAGACATAGAGTCATGTCATGCAGCTAGTTGTATATTAGCAAGCTTGGATGCCAGGCAGGGTAGACTCTTCCCTAACAGCAAGTTTCCACAGATAGACAGACAAAAAGACACACACACGCCCACACCCACAATCCCCCCACCCCCCACACTTGTATTTTTGGTTACACTCACTCATGAGAATCTGAAATTCCTGAGAGGAGAGATCGCTGTATCGTTTTGCATTTAAAGCATCTTATGGGAGGGAGGAAGATGGAGGGAGCAGGGCTTTGTTGAGGCCCACCTGTGTTGAGGCACACATATTTTACAATTTTATTAGTGAAAATGATTCTCTTTAATTTGCTGTTATGTGACATTTGATGCAAAGAATGAGACATGAACTGTATCTCTGCCTCAGTGGAGACACCCGTGAGAACAGGAGACAGAACCTGGTCATGCACGTCAGGGGTGGGGTCTAGTCAGATTTCTATGGCTGGGAGCAAACATCTGAGCACAGCAGCTTGGGAAGGACAGGCTTCATTTGGCTTCAGTATATGTATTATTTATATTCAGCATATCTAGGTCCCAGTGTATCTCTGAGGGAAGCCAGGGTAGGGACTCAAGGCAGCATCTTGAAGCAGAAACCATGGCGGAATGTGCTTACTGTCTTGTCGCCCTGGCTTGCTCAGCTAGCTTTCTTCTGTGGCCCAGGCGGCCCTGCCTAGGGATACTGCTGCCCACAGAGGCCTGGAGCCTCCTCCATCAATTGCCAAGGAAAACAGCTCATCCCAGACATGCTGACAGGCCAAGCTGACAGAGGCAACCCCTTAATACAGATCTCCTCTTCTCAGGTAAGTACAGTTTGTGTCAAGATGACAACTAACTGTCCCTGCTCATAGGTAAGGACCTCAAAAAGGAGCAGTTTGGCTTCTTGTCCTTGACAACCAGTCCTGCACTGCCCCATAGCCAGAAATGCCCTTGGTTCTGCCAGGCTCTGTCCTGGCTGAGGGCCAGAATTACCAAAAGTGTTGAGGGGCAGGGGGCTGTGTCTGCTTTTGCTTTTATTCTTGTTCTCCTTTCAGGTAATGTCTGATGCTGCCAGAAGTTTCCCATAGTTGGATGCTTCATGAGCTCTTGGAGATGTGTGCAAAAGTCCAGTCTGGACCCCGGAATAGAGAGGAGAAAGAGTGTCTTGTGGGAGGGGCAAGTGCACTGACCATCCCATCCTCATGTCTCCACACAGTGAAGGTCCATTCCATCTAGATCTGGACCCTCCCTGGCAACCCCCTCTCAGGGATGCGCTCCTGCTGTGTGGTGGCTCTGCTTGCTGAGCTCACCTGCAATACAACAACTCTCTGAAACTCACCCTTGTGATGACTGTGAAATTCATTGTTCGAGGTCCTGGGACAAGGGATCCAGAAGCCATTAGCCTAAGTGGCTTTAGTGGCTGATTGTCTGGGACCTAAATGCTACCACCTTCCCCCAGTTATGCTCCTTTGAGACGAGAAGGCTCTATTTCACTCTGTTACAACTCCACATTCTGTAGGAGAACCCTACTGTTGGAGGTTGCAATCTACCATATCCGGGCAGAATGGAATGCAGGTTTCCCTTTCCAGCAGATGGCTTCTCTGTCTCTGCCTGATGTCATCTGGAGAGTGTCTCTAGGCACAGATGCACATCTGGAATATGACCTTTGACACAGTTTCCTGCTAGCACTCTCCTCTCTTTGCCCATAGGATAATTAACTACTCTTTTCTAGTTTATATGAAAAGACAGTGCTGTCCCATGCAAATCAGGCATCCCTGGCATTTCAAGCCCCAGTCAATAGTGGGCATCTACCCTGAGAACCCTCTACCCAACCCCAAGAATATATGGCCTTTGTCCACCGGAATGAAGTTGAGCAGTCTCAATGAAGCTAGTTCCGGAAACTTGCTCTCTCATACTGATGGGCACCCTTACTCACTCTCACCCCACTAAGCCCTGCTTGTCATTTCACTCCCTTTGTCCTTAGGACATTGGTCCTAATGTCCTATGATCCCTGGATTTGGAGAGCCCCAAACATTCTAAATTGCCCAAAAGATGATGAAATGACAAAGATTTGCTCTTGCCCCTCCCTTGGAGTGTTCATCTTTTTACCCAGTGGTTCTTAATCTGTGAGTCACGGCCCCTTTGGGGTCACATATATGATATCCTGCAGGCCATATGTGTACATTGTGATTCATAATAGTTGCAAAATTACAGGTATGAAGTCCAAGGAAATAATTGTGTTGTTGAACACAAACAAACAAATGCACAGACATGTGTTTATTTCTCTGTTCTGATGCCCTGACTTCCCAGCTAGGAAAGATTTAATTCTTAGGGGAGGGGGCAGTGGTGTGTTTGTATAATCCTACTTTTGTTTCTTCCCAGGATCAGAGGCAAAATTTGGATTTTCTTTAGGCCAAAATTTAAACAGAAAAAGGGAGATTCAAGAGAACTAACTGAGCCTCTAATCTCAGCACATGGCAGTCAGAGGCAGGCAGAGCTCTGAATTTAAAACTAACCTGATCTACTTAGCTAGTTCCAAGATAGCCTGGGCTAACAGAGAAAACCTGTATTGACAAACTGAAAGAGATAGAGATAGAGATACATAGATAGATAGATAGACAGACAGACAGACAGACAGAGACAAAGACAGAGACAAAGAGACAGAGACAGAGATATTGATTCACCCCAGGAGACAACTGTCCTTCAGTGGCTTAAGCAAGGCCCCCCCACTGCTGCACTCCTTCCTGTATTTGGTATTTCCAACTTGAAGAAGGGATAACTGTGAAAATTAGGCTATTGGTAGGGAAATCCGAGGTGTGGTCCAAACTCATCATGATGGTGGGCTCTGCTCAGGGACTTCTTAGACAGCTAATCCCTTTCTGATGTTTGAATAGTAGAGGCTGTTTGAGAATAACAGAGGAGGTGAGATGGATCTTCCTCAGGCAAGAGATTCATTAACGCCAGCAGGCAGCACAGCACCAAGTTAGAAGTTTGGGTCTTGTCAATGTGTCTATCTAGTGGTAACGTGCTTGGAGGGTAGAGGTGATGGTGGACGCAATTAGGGGACCCACGCTCAGGTAACATGTAACCCCTGCTATAGGACTGAGGGTGGAGAGGGGCAGTCATGTGACCTAGGCTACTCAACTGAGGTCACTCATTCTCTGTGGAGAGGAATGGCCTTGGCTACTGTCTGAGCTGTTCCATGTATCAGTAGTCAGACCACTGGCTGAGTTACAAGGCAGAGGAGAGGGCTGGGTGTGGTTTTGTTTTGCCTGTAGCCCTCTCTGCTTAAGACCTGGCTTCTCTAACACAAGCCTGACAACACCTGGTGCCTTAACTCTGGGTGGAGGCAAACAGTAAGATTCTACAAGCACACTTTGCCCTCTCCCTTAAGAGTCAATCTCAGTGGGTCTGTCCATCACTTGGACAGGAGTCCACCACTAAGGAGAGCTGGATCCCTGCAGTGGTGTTGGGTGGAAAATGAGAATCCCTAGTTTAAGGCTGATACAGTGTGTGGCACTGTGGCTATATGACCCTTTCCTCCAAGAGAAGGTCACAGGCACATTGCTTTCCTCGAGTAGAGATAACTTTAGCCCAGTGGTCAGGAACGTGGAGTCAAAAGAGCAACACAGGCACACATCTGTGATAATGGCCAGAGCTCCTGTTGCTCAGGAGGGGGTCCTTCATCTCAGGTTCCAGCCATTATTCCCTCCAGCTACAGGTGATCTCAGAAGATGCTAGCATATAGAAGAAGTGGAAGATTAAATGAAAGAGAGACTCTGATAAAGTTTACATGGTAGGGTAAGACTTCCTGGTGATGTAAGTTGCTTGGGGGTTATCCATAGTTCTCCAAGTGACCTCACCCATGCTCTGTAAATAAACCTCATAAGCTCATGGCCTTACCAAGGTGAAATTGGGTGGGGTTGTAACTTGGGTCTGTCATTGATGCCCTATGTGTATTGGCAGGCCGTTGCTGTCTGAGACTCTTTGCATCACCTCTACTTGGTTATGCATGAGCTGGTGCCCAGGGCAGCATTTGAAGGAGATCCATAGAAAAGTTTTCTTGCTTTCTTCCTCTCAGCACTGTTCTGGGGTGTGTGGTATGGTGGTGAATTGGTTGGCTTGTCTCATAGATTGCAGGGTAACAAGGAAAGGATTTTGTCTTGGTGCGAGGGTGGATGCCGTGGAGTGTGGCAGAATTTTATCAGAACTCTTATTTCTTGCATGAATTCTGCAGAGATGGCATCAAGGCTGTGAAGTAGCCTGGGATTTGTCATTCAGTCCTTGAGAGGTTCAGCCCCCTGCTGCTTGAGAACCCAAAATTCACCCTACAGTACCTCTCTTTCTTCAATCAGTGTTCCTTGTAACCCAGATCAGCGACCCTGGAGTTCAATATACAATTGTGGAACCAACCAGAAACAATAGAAATGGGATGCAACTCCTGTGTCTGCCCTGTGGCTTGCATTGGGAGAATCTGCTGGCTTCTCTGAGCTTCTGGTTACCTTCCCTTTGCAGATGTCTTTCCATGTTAAAGTAGATGTGCTCAGAGTCACTGACTCTGTGGTCCTCTTTGGGACTTCGTTATGCTCTGAGCATACCTGTTCTTTTGCTGTTGTGTCACCTCAGGATGGATGCTCTTCCAGCTCAGACCTCTTTCTGTGGCCAGCATTTTTCTCTAATCTGTATCTCTTGCAGGCACTTAAGTGGGGTCACTCACAGGGCTCTCTACTCTATGAGGTTAGGGAACTCAGTGTTGGCCTTGCTGCGGGGCCCCCCTGCTCACCCCACAGCTCATCCACAGATGACGTCAACAGTTGGGTAACTGGTGTTGATTGCATTATTGGAATACCATGTCACAAGGTGGTAACTAAACACTAGGGAGACTTCTGTCCTTTGTGGGACTCCTTGGACCTGGACGCCATAGTGTAGGGACATGCTGTGTGCCAAACTGCATTGCCAGGGAGAATGAATGTGTGGCTTCTTCACAGAGGCTTCTGCAAGGCAGGGGCTCCCCACTCTAGACAGCAGTGGGGACAACTGTGGCAGGATATTTATCTCAATGTGTTGAGTCTATGAACTATAAAACTCTTGCTGTGGATCCCAGTGTGGTACCTGAGATGGAATTATAAATCCCTGTTTCTTGTGGTTGAGCCCTAACACACCTTTAATCCAAGAACTGTTTACTGCAAATAGGTGATCTAGGTGTGGGACACTAGCCTCACACACACCTTCACCCAACAGCTTTCTGGACGCCTGAATTAATAAAGTTGACCATAGGTCAAGGGACAGAGCAAGAAACCAGATGACAGGGATTAAAAACTAGGAGAGACTTTGAGTTGAGGAGTATTTAAGACAGACTGTAGAATTGGAAGAAATCTTTGGTGCTTTGAGAGCTTGGGACTATAACTTGACTCTTAGCTTTTGAGTTCCTCAGCTCCATGGCCTTTGGCTTTTTGAGCTTTGAGTAAGCAAGCCTTTGGCCTTGGGTTTTTGAATTTTTCTCCTGGGCTGCCAAGTGAGCTAGTGAGCATTTTGTGCCTTTTATCTCAGAATGTAAGCTGAGTAGAAAGGTCTTCTGGGTGATTTCTCTGCCTCTCTCAGCCTTTATTGGTAAAATAGAAAGACCAGCAAGTTCCAGTTAAAACAACACTCAACAAGGTCATTCATCCTCTGTATTGACTGTCCTGTGCTATGAAAAGCATGCATGGCTCCAGCCATGAGATGCCAACACCAGGAGCCCCAGAAGGTGCCCAAACACATCAGATATTGGTTAACATGTCCATCCCAGCTGTCAGTTAGTTCTTGGCTCAGGACTTTGTGGGCTCAAGACCCTGTTGGGTGCTCACTCATCAGAACCAGGCCACAAACAGGTGCTTATCTGCTTGTATGAAAGAGGGCAAGGGGGCTCTAATCCACTGAACCCCTTAACCTATATTTACAAACAGGAAACAGCCAGGTCGTGGAGCCAGCATGGGTGGCTGCAGCAGTGTCTGCCTTTCATCCAGCACTCAGGATGCAGAGCAGGCAGATGTCTGTGAGTTTGAGGCTAGCCTGGTTTATAGACTAAGTTCCAGGACAGCCAAGGCTACACAGAGAAACCCTGCCTTTGAAACCAAGAAGAAACTAACCCAAAACAAAGCAAATCAAAAAATTAAACGAACAAACAAACAACAACAAAAACAAAACAAAACAACAACAACAAGAAATACCAGGTAAGGGCCAGGCAACCTGCCTCCTTCCCTTGCTATACAAATAGCACCTCCTTGACTGCTTTACATGTCTGCCTTCCCCATGTCAGCAAGAAGCCTTGTCAACTATTAGGCTATGACATTGCTGGCCTGGAGGAATTCAGAAAACCCTTCCTTTTTAGGAAACCAGGTGGAGGGAGAAGCGGGAGGGCAAAGAACTTATATCAGCCCATATGTTACTAGAAGTTTCCACTGTGACTACAGCCTGGTCACAGACAGGAGTGAGGTGAGGTATCAGGCTGGGCTGTGGGGTGGCAAGCAGAGGGAAGGGCCCTCAGGATAGCGCTGGGTGGGAGCTTGGGATTAGGAAGGGAAGCTGGGTGGTGGTGGAGAAGCAAAGCAGGCAGATATCTGTTCCTGGGGAAACTTGTGGAGGTTTGGAGGGAGGGAGATTGAATGCCTGAGCCTGTGCAGGGCATGGAGAGCCCAGGGATGTGATTGGGGGCTGTTAACTGGCTCCAACTTCTAAGGATTTGTCTGTCTACCCACACCTCTTAGGATGAACAGTTCCTATGCTATGAAGTCCTGTGTGCTCATCCTGCTTGTGGCCCTACTGTGTGCAGAGAGAGGTGAGTTGGAAAATGAGAGAGAGGCAGGATGTTCACAAGGAGATTTAAAAAAGGACCTGAGAGTTGTGGGTACACTTGCCTTTTTATTGTGCCCAGGACCTGACCTATGTTGGGGCCAGGGCTTGCCCTTAGGGATTGCTGTCGTGCGTGAATCCTCCCGTGCTGGGGTGATTTCCTGGTTCTGTAAAGTAGCCAGCGCCGGCCTTGCAACCTTCAGCACAGGCAGGTCAGACTTTGGACTTCATCACCACTACCTTGAGTAGCCTGGGTGAGATAGGGTAGAAGATGACACTCCTCAGGACCTATAGCATGAGAAACAATATTTGCACCTTCCAGGCACTCTCTGAATCCTAGACATACTCCAGCTACCAGGAGGCACTGTCCGCAGACTACCCTGCTGCCCTTAAACATAGCCAAGTCCCTGGCCTGTTTACACACCAGTTGTCAGAGGCTTTTTTACCTGTTACAGCTGCCAAGCCAAGGAGTTTAGAATCCTTAACTCTCGTCATTTGACCTTTTTCTTATGTCCCAGCCGAGCTACATGAAGGTCCAAATGCCAGAATAAATGACTGTACTCTAAGAGGCTCTTGGCCCGCAGATACCCCTATACTTTTAGTTACATCTGTCCTGTGGGAGGTCTGATGGTGAGCCTCAGCTTTGAACTGGCTGGGGGAAGTCCAGTGCATGTCATACCCCAAGGACCAGGGGCCAGCTCTGCAGGGGAGGATGGAGGAAGGAGGTCAGAACAGCCTTCCCCATCAGCTGGCCCTTGTGCTACCCAGTACCTACTCACTCTTGTGCTACCCAGTACCTACTCACTCATCCCCTCATCACGTCATCTGACATCAGCTATCTCCATCTTCCCGCTATGGTGACTGTCTCCCTAATACCTCTTGGGGTCCAGGTCTCTCCTGTGGGGCTGGCAGGGACCCAGCATATTTGAACCAGGGGCTCTCGACTCACTGTTCCCTTTGGTGGAGTGTTCTTGCTCTGTCCTATAGACCAGCAGCTGTGTGGAAATAAAGCCAATGTAGGGGAGGGGTCTGGGCGAAGAAGTCCATGCCCTGGCCCTCATGTGTTGGCTTCCTTCTCAGCTCAGGGACTGCGCTGCTATGATTGCCAGGTCACATCTGAAGCTTCCTGCAATATAGTTATCTGCCCCTACCCTGATGGAGTCTGTGTCACTCAGGATGTGGAAGCCACTGTGGGTGAGTTCCCTGTGGTCCCTATGAAGATGGGTGTGGTGTGGCTTGGAAGAAAACATCTCGGCACTTGTGGACCAGTTATTTATAAACAATATAGGGTCTCCTGGAACTGAAGGGTCTCCTGGAACTGAAATGGGGCTCCTGCAAAGTGGGAGTTGTGCCCTGGGGTCCAGGTATTTGCTGGAAGATGGTCCTAATGCAGGTTGTCCCTGAGGAATTCATGGTTGTCATCATCCTCCTCCCCCTCCCTCACCAGTGCAGCCATGAGCTGCTCCTGTCCCTACTCTATGTCCAGGGTCTCACTGGCTCCTGAAGGACCCAGAGACCTGAGAGCATTTAGTGAGTCTTGGCATTTAAAGAAGGAATTTGGAGTTTAGGCTGAAGGAATGAGCCTGGAATGTTGATGGAAAAGGGACCTTGGGACAAACCAGATCCCTGGAAGTGTCAGCATCCAGGCATATCCTCCAGATTGACAAGGCAGGAGCAGACCCACCCTCTACTCAGTTTCCTGTTTCCTTCTGCAGGCTGAGGTCTCCTGGAGCAGATCTCCTAGGACCAAATGCCTGGGGGAAAAGCTGGAATCTGAGAGGCCAGCTGCCTTTCTGATATCTCAATTCATGATCTTACACTGTGTCATCTCTCTCTCTCTCTCTCTCTCTCTCTCTCTCTCTCTCTCTGTCTCTCTCTCTCTCTCTCTCACTCTCTGTATGTGTGTGTGTGTGTAGTGGATGCATATGTGTGTATGTATGTAGACTGTGTAGGACAGCCCCAAGTATTATTATTAAGCACTGTCTAAACGTATTTTACTTTATTTATTTGTTTTATGTGTGAGTGCTCTATCTGCATGTATGTCTGCATAGAGAAGAGGGCAACATATTCCAGAATGAGATTCCATGTGGGTACTGGGAATTGAATTCTGGACCTCGGGAAAAGTGGACAGTGCTCTTAACCACTGAGCCATCTCCCCAATCCCTTTTCTGTTATATTCCAGAAAGAATTATTGATTTTATTTTATGTGAATGAATGTGGTTCCCCTAGAACCAGAGTTACGGATTCTTGTAAACCATCGTGTGGGCCTAGGGACCGAACCCTGGGCCTCTGTAAGAGCAACAAGTACTTTTAACTGCCCAGCCATTCCTCTAGTGGCAACCATCTCTCACTGGGATCTGATGTTTGCCAAGTAGGGTGGGCGGCTGGTTGAGAGCTCCTGGGACCTCCTGCCTCCTCCTCAGCACAGAGATCATAAGCAGAGCTACCATGCCTGGTTGTCTCTTTACATGGGTGCTGGGCATTGAACATGGCACCTTGGGCTTCCATGCAAGCAGTTCACTGGTGGAGCCCTCAGCACAGTGCCTGTAAGTGCATGTGTGTATATACGTGTGAGTGCACATGCACTTGCGGGTACAAGGGTATGGAGCCTAGAGGTTAATGGGTTTCTTCCTTGACAATTGTTTTCTTTACTGAGGCAGGGTCTCTCACTGAACCCCAAGCATAGAGGTTCAGCTAGTCTATTCAGTGAACTTATCTCAGGGACCAGCCATTTTGTCTCCTGAGTACGGACTGAGATTACAAGTCGGCCACCATGTTGTGTATGGTGGCACAGGCCTTTAATCCAACCACTAGGGAGGCAGAAACAAGCAGATCACTATGAATTCAAGGCCAGCCTGGTCGAAAAAGCAAGTCTGGGAGAGCCAAGGCTACACAGAGAAACCGTGTGGCAATAAAATAAAATAAAACAAAATAAAAAATAAATTTAAATTTAAAAAAGAAAAGAAAAGATAAGAAAAAAAGACAAAAGTCAAAGGCAACAAAAACCCAAAAACCAAGTAGGCCACCATGCCTGCCCATCTATGAAGGGCTCTGGTGGTTGAAACTGGGGTCCCCACGCTAGGACAAGCAAGCAGTTTATCCACCAAGACAGCTCACCAGCCCATGATTTTGTTTGTTTGTTTTGTTTCTTTACATTGTGTCTCACTCTAGCCCCAGGATGGCCTGGAACTTCCCCATGTGGCTCAGGTTGCATTCGAACTCATAAAAATCCTCCTGCCTCCATCTTCCAAATTCTGGAATTAAAGTATGGCCACCATGTCTGGCTACAATGTGCTTTAGAGACAAGGCTGGGCCATCCAGGCCTGGTGGCATGTGCTCCAGACTTTGGCATGCTGAGTTCTTCCTGCATAAGCTGTGAGGTCACTCCTTGATGTCTTGCAGGCTCTCAAAAAGTGAAAACAAGAAGCAAGTACTGCCTTCCCACCTGCCCTAAGATTTCAAATTCTCTTGAAAATATCCAGAACATGGGTACTGACTTCAGCAACGAGATTTCCTGCTGTAAGGAAGACCTCTGCAATGCAGCAGTTCCCACTGGGGGTAGCCAGGACCCTGGCAGGGGTGCTTCTGTGCAGCCTGGCCTCAGTCCTCCCACAGGCCTTGCTGTGATGACACTTCCTGCTACTCCTGCCCTCCTCCTTGTATCCCAGTGTGTAATCACTCTTTCCTTCTAGTGATGTATTGAGGGTTATGGGTGATATGTGGAGGGAATAGGGTATGGGGCAACTTGTCTCAAGTATTTTTCTAGTCCCTGCTCCCTGCTGTGTAGGTGTCCATTTGCCTCTTGGGCTTTCAGATCTGGACCTCCTGGAAAGCCATTTTCATGCTTTCCTTTGCCCTGGATGCAGGTGGACAGCACAGGGAAGAGGCAGAATTCCAAGGTATAATACCACCACTGTGGACGCATAAGTCTCTAGGATCCTTTGGTCTTCCCACACATACCACTCAATTACCCTCTGTTGTGTCCAATAAACACTTTGCTTTCCCAACCAAGATCTCCACTTTTCTTTTGCTACACCGAGTCAACTGAATCCTGCCTGCCAGTCCACACCTCTGCCCTCTCAGCCAGTGACATAGCTCTCTGTCTCCTGTTACCCAGCGTGGAATGTGGTACCACTTGGTTTGGGTGGACTTCCCTCTGGGGTGATGCTGGTGGAAGAGGAGGGTTCCCCCACTTCCCTAAGGCACTTGCTTCTGTTGGAAAAGGGGTCATGCATGCACATAGTTATGGTACGCATGCGCGGAGACTCACACCAAGACAGAGAGAAGGACAGAGAGAGAGAGAGAGAGAGAGAGAGAGAGAGAGAGAGAGAGAGAGAGAGATGGTACTCACGTTGTGCTTTCTCCACAAATCCATTTCTTGGGTTCTGAGAAAGAAGTGCATTTAGAATTCTAAAGGTTCCTACTCTGCCTTAGATCTTGATCCAGGGCTTTGAGTTGGCCCAGCTCAATGCCATCTATGAATGGCTGAAGCACATGAAAGGGGCTGGTCCTGCAGATCAAAAGCTACAGGGTCTCCGTGACACCAGGCAACAACAGGGTACCACAGAGGAGTCCTGGTGAGGATCCAGGATTGATGACCAGTGACTTGGTGCACTGATCATTTGCAGGTAGTTGCTTGAGTAAAAGTTATACCATGTCACAGAGATCTGCCTGCCTCTGCTTCCGGAGAGATGGGTTTAAAGGTGTCACCACCACTGCCCACTTAAAAAGCTTAGGAGTAAAATCATGAGCAGTGGCAAAGTAGGTTTTCAGAAGACAAGGGAGCAGTAAGGAAGTACAGAGAACTCTCAAAACCCACAAAGAAACAAACAAACAAGCCAACAAAGCAGCAACCACCATGATTAGGGAGGGTTAGGGAGGGCTTGAGTATTCCCCAAAACAATCAAGGTCATGGGTTGGAGCAGGTCAGGTTCCAGGAAACAAACAGATTTTTTTTTCTTTTTAAGGATTTATTTATTTGTTTGTTTTTTTGTGGATACAGTTCTTTGCCTGCATGTACACCTGCACAGCAGAAGAGGGCATCAGATCTCATTATAGTTGGTTGTGAGCCACCATGTGGTTGCTGGGAATTGAACTCAGGACCTTTGGAAGAGCAGTCAGTGCTCTTCATCTCCGAGCCATCTCTCCAGCCTCCAGACACTCACTTTCAACAAGACATCATGATGGCTGCTGCCTTCACACTGGAGTCAGGCAGGTTCCTCAATTCCTCCATGATTTATGTGTCCCTGTTACATTCTTCACAGGGGACTGTGACACACTACAGTTTGTGTGAAGGTGACAACTAACTTTCCCTGCTCAGAGGCAAGGACCTCAAAATGGAGCAGTTTGGCTTCTTGTCCCTGATAACCAGTCCTGCACTGCCCATAACCAGAAATGCCCTTGGTTCTGTCAGGCTCTGTCCTGGCTGAGGGCCAGAATTACCAAAAGTGTTGAGGGGCAGGGGGCTGTGTCTGCTTTTGCTTTTATTCTTGTTCACCTTTCAGGTAATGACTGATGCTTCCAGAAGTTTCCCATAGTTGGATGCTTCATGGGCCCTTGGAGATGTGTGCAAGACTCCAGTCTGGACCCCGGATTAGAGAGGAGAAAGAGTGTCTTGTGGGAGGGGCAAGTGCACTGACCATCCCATCCTCATGTCTCCACCCAGTGAAGGCCCATTCCATCTAGATCTGGACCCTCCCTGGCAACCCCCTCTCAGGGATGCGCTCCTGCTGTGTGGTGGCTCTGCATGCTGAGCTCACCTGCAATACAACAACTCTCTGAAACTCACCCTTGTGATGACTGTGAAATTCATTGTTCGAGGTCCTGGGACAAGGGATCCAGAAGCCATTAGCCTAAGTGGCTTTAGTGGCTGATTGTCTGGGACCTAAATGCTACCACCTTCCCCCAGTTATGCTCCCTTGAGACTAGAAGGCTCTGTTTCACTCTATTTCAACTCGACATTCTGTTGGAGAACCCTACTGTTGGAGGTTGCAATCTACCATATCCGGGCAGAATGGAATGCAGGTTTCCCTTTCCAGCAGATGGCTTCTCTGTCTCTGCCTGATGTCATCTGAAGAGTGTCTCTAGGCACAGATGCACATCTGGAATATGACCTTTGACACAGTTTCCTGCTAGCACTCTCCTCTCTTTGCCCATAGGATAATTAACTACTCTTTTCTAGTTCATATGAAAAGACAGTGCTGTCCCATGCAAATCAGGCATCCCTGGCATTTCAAGCCCCAGTTAATAGTGTGCATCTACCCTCAGAACCCTCTACCCAACCCCAAGAATATATGCCCTTTGTCCACCGGAATGAAGTTGAGCAGTCTCAATGAAGCTAGTTCCGGAAACTTGCTCTCTCATACTGATGGGCACCCTCACTCACTCTCACCCCACTAAGCCCTGCTTGTCATTTCACTCCCTTTGTCCTTAGGACCAATAGCCAATGATCCCTGGATTTGGAGAGCCCCAAATATTCTAAATTGCCCAAAAGATGATGAAATGACAAAGATTTGCTCTTGCCCCTCCCTTGGAGTGTTCATCTTTTTACCCAGTGGTTCTTAATCTGTGAGTCACAGCCCCTTTGGGGTCACATATATGATATCCTGCAGGCCATATGTGTACATTGTGATTCATAATAGTTGCAAAATTACAGGTATGAAGTCCAAGGAAATAAATGTGTTGTTGAACACAAGCAAACAAATGCACAGACATGTGTTTATTTCTCTGTTCTGATGCCCTGATTTCCCAGCTAGGAAAGAGTTAATTAATTCTTAGGGGAGGGGACAGTGGTGTGTTTGTATAATCCTACTTTTGTTTCTACCCAGGATCAGAGGCCAAATTTGGATCTTCTTTAGACCAAAATTTCCCCAAAAAAGAGAGATAAAAAGAACTAACTAAACCTCTAATCTCAGCACATGGCAGTCAGGAGCAGGCAGAGCTCTGAATTTAAGGCTAACCTGATCTACATCACTAGTTCCAGGATGGTCTGGGCTATCAAAGAAAACTTGTATTGACAAACTAAAAGAGATAGAGATAGAGATAGAGAGACAGAGAGACAGAGAGAGACAGAGACAGAGACAGAGATATTGATTCACCCCAGGAGACAACTGTCCTTCAGTGGCTTAAGCAAGGCTCCCCTACTGCTGCACTCCTTCCTGTATTTGGTATTTCCAACTTTAAGAAGGGATGACTGTGAAAATTAGGTTATTGGCAGGGAAATGGGAGGTGTGGTCCAGAACTGATCATGATGGTGGGACTTTGCTCAGGGACTTCTTAGACAGCCTATCTCTTTTTGGTGTTGAACAGTTGAGGCTCTTCAAACAGAGGAAGTGAGTTGAATCTTCCTCAGCAAGAGAGTCATTAACGCCAGCAGGCAGCACAGCACCAGGTTAGAAGTTTGGGTCTTGTCAATGTGTCTATCTAGTGGTAACGTGCTTGGAGGGTAGAGGTGGTGGTAGATGCATTTTGGGGACACACACTCAGGTAACATGTAACCCCTGCTATAGGACTGAGGGTGGGGAGAGACAGTCTTGTGACCTAGGCTACTCAACTGAGGTCACTCATTCTCTGTGGAGAGGAATGGCCTTGGCTACTGTCTGAGGTGTTCCATATGTCAGTAGTCAGACCACTGGCTGAGTTACAAGGCAGAGGAGAGGGCTGGGTGTGGTTTTTGTTTTGCCTGTAGCCCTCTCTGCTTAAGGCCTGGCTTCTCTAACACAAGCCTGACAACACCTGGTGCCTTAACTCTGGGTGGAGGCAAACAGTAAGATTCTACAAGCACACTTTGCCCTCTCCCTTAAGAGTCAATCTCAGTGGGTCTGTCCATCACTTGGACAGGAGTCCACCACTAAGGAGAGCTGGATCCCTGCAGTGGTGTTGGGTGGAAAATGGAGGACCCATGACATCCTTTAGTTTAAGGGTCATAGAGAAACAGTGTGTGGCACAATGGTTATAAGACCCTTTCCTCCAAGAGAAGGTGATGGGCACATTGCTTTCCTTGAGTAGAGATAACTTTAGCCCAGTGGTCAGGAAAGTGGAGTCAAAAGAGAAAAACAGGCACACATCTGTGATAATGGCCAGAGCTCCTGTTGCTCAGGAGGGGGTCCTTCACCTCAGGTTCCAGCCATTATTCCCTCCAGCTACAGGTGATCTCAGAAGATGCTAGAATATAGAAGAAGTGGAAGATTAAATGAAAGAGAGACTCTGATAAAGTTTACATGGTAGGGTAAGTCTTCCTGGTGATGTAGCTGCTTGGGGGTTATCCATAGTTCTGCAAGTGACCTCACCCATGCTCTGTAAATAAACCACATAAGCTCATGGCCTTACCAAGGTGAACTTGGGTGGGGTTGTAACTTGGGTCTGTCATTGATGCCCTATGTTTGTTGGCAGGCCCTTGCTGTCTGAGACTCTTTGCATCACCTCTACTTGGTTATGCATGAGCTGGTGCCCAGGGCAGCATGTGAAGGAAAAGTTTTCTTGCTTTCTTCCTCCCATTACTGTTCTGGGATGTGTGGTATGGTGGTGAATTGGTTGGCTTGCCTCATAGATTGCAGGGTAACAAGGAAGGGATTTTGTCTTGGTGCGAGGGTGGATGCCCTGGAGTGTGGCAGAATTTTATCAGAACTCTTACTTCTTGCATGAATTCTGCAGAGATGGCATCAAGGCTTTGAAGTAGCCTGGGATTTGTCATTCAGTCCTTGAGAGGTTGAGCCCCCTGCTGCTTGAGAACCCAAAATTCATCCTGCAGTGCCTCTCTTTCTTCAATCAGTGTTCCTTGTAACGCAGAACAGAGACTTTGGAGTTGGATAAACAAATGTGGGACCAACCAGAAGCAATAGAAAGCATACAACTCCTATATCTGCCCTGTGGCTTGCATTGGGAGAATCTGCTGGGTTCTCTGAGCCTCTGGCTTCCTTCCCTTTGCAGATGTCCTTCCCTGTTAAAGTGGATGTGCTCAGAGTCACTGACTCTGTGGTCCTCTCTGGGACTCCGTTATGCTCTGAGCATACCTGTTCTTTTGCTGTTGTGTCACCTCAGGATGCTCTTCCAGTTCAGCCCTCTCTGTGGCCCGCCTTCCTTCTCTAATCTGTATCTCTTGCAGGCACTTAAGTGGGGTCACTCACAGGGCTCTCTACTCTATGAGGTTAGGGAACTCAGTGTTGGCCTTGCTGTGGGGCCCCCCTGCTCACCCCACAGCTCATCCACAGATGAGGTCAACAGTTGGGTAACTGGTGTGGATTCCATTATTGGAATACCATGTCACAAGGTGGTGACTAAACACCAGGGAGACTCGTGTCCTTTGTGGGACACCTTGGACCTGGACTTCATAGTGTAGGGACATGCTGTGTGCCAAAATGCATTGCCAGGGAGAATGAATGTGTGGCTTCTTCACAGAGGCTTCTGCAAGGCAGGGGCTCCCCACTCTAGACAGCAGTGGGGACACCTGTGACAGGATATTTATCTCAATGTGTTGAGTCTATGAACTATAAAGCTCTTGCTGTGGATCCCAGTGTAATACCTGAGATAGAATTACAAATCCCTGTTTCTTGTGGTTGAGCCCTAACACACCTTTAATCCAAGAACTGTTTACTGCAAATAGGTGATTTAGGTGTGGAACGCTAGCCTCGCACACACACCTTCACCCAAGAGCATTCTGGAAGCCTGAATTAATAAAGTTGACCTTAGGTCAAGGGACAGAGCAAGAAACCAGATGACAGGGATTAAAGACTAGGAGAGACTTTGAGTTGAGGAGTTTTTAAGACAGACTCTAGAATTGGAAGAAGTCTTTTGTGCTTTGATAGCTTGGGAAATTAACTTGGCTCTTAGCTTTTGAGTTCCTCAGCTCCTTGGCCTTTGGCTTTTTGATCTTTGAGTAAGCAAGCCTTTGGCCTTGGGTTTCTGAATTTTTTTCCTGGGCTGCCAAGTGAGCTAGTGAGCATTTTGTGTCTTTTATCTCAGAATGTAAGCTGAGTAGAAAGGTCTTCTGGGTGATTTCTCTGCCTCTCTGAGCCTTTATTTGTAAAATAGAAGGACCAGCAAGTTCCAGTTAAAACAACACACAATAAGGTCATTCATCCTCTGTATTGACTGTCCTGTGCTATGAAAAGCATGCATGGCTCCAGCCATGAGATGCCAACACCAGCAGCCCCAGAAGGTGCCCAAACACATCAGATATTGGTTAACATGTCCATTCCAGCTGTCAGTTCTTGGCTCGGGACTTTGTGGGCACAAAACCCTATTGGGTGCTTGCTCACCAGAACCAGGCCTCAAGCACTTAACAGGTGCTTATCTGCTTGTATGAAAGAGGGCAAGGGGGCTCTAATCCACTGAACCCTTAACCTATATTTAGAAACAGGGAACAGCCAGGTCGTGGAGCCAGCATGGGTGGCTGCAGCAGTGTCTGCCTTTCATCCAGCACTCAGGATGCAGAGCAGGCAGATGTCTGTGAGTTTGAGGCTAGCCTGGTTTATAGGCTAAGTTCCAGGACAGCCAAGGCTACACAGAGAAACCCTGCCTTTGAAACCAAGAAGAAACTAACCCAAAACAAAGCAAATCAAAAAATTAAACAAACAAACAAACAAACAAACAACAACAAAAACAAAACAAAACAACAACAACAAGAAATACCAGGTAAGGGCCAGGCAACCTGCCTCCATCCCTTGCTATACAAATAGCACCTCCTTGACTGCTTTACATGTCTGCCTTTTCCATGTAAGCAAGAAGCCTTGTCAACTATTAGGCTATGACATTGCTGGCCTGGAGGAATTCAGAAAACCCTTCCTTTTTAGGAAACCAGGTGGAGGGAGAAGCGGGAGGGCAAAGAACTTATATCAGCCCATATGTAACTAGAAGTTTCCACTGTGACTTCAGCCTGGTCACAGACAGGAGTGAGGTGAGGTATCAGGCTGGGCTGTGGGGTGGCAAGCAGAGGGAAGGGCCCTCAGGATAGCGCTGGGTGGGAGCTTGGGATTAGGAAGGGAAGCTGGGTGGTGGTGGAGAAGCAAAGCAGGCAGATATCTGTTCCTGGGGAAACGTGTGGAGGTTTGGAGGGAGGGAGATTGAATGCCTGAGCCTGTGCAGGGCATGGAGAGCCCAGGGATGTGATTGGGGGCTGTTAACTGGCTCCAACTTCTAAGGATTCGTCTGTCTGCTCACCCCTTCTCTTAGGATGAACAGTTCCCAGGCTATGAAGTCCTGTGTGTTCATCCTGCTTGTGGCCCTACTGTGTGCAGAGAGAGGTGAGTTGGAAAATGAGAGAGAGGCAGGATGTTCACAAGGAGATTTAAAAAAGGACCTGAGAGTTGTGGGTACACTTGCCTTTTTATTGTGCCCAGGACCTGACCTATGTTGGGGCCAGGGCTTGCCCTTAGGGATTGCTCTGTCGTGCGTGAATCCTCCTGTGCTGGGGTGATTTCCTGGTTCTGTAAAGTAGCCAGCGCCGGCCTTGCAACCTTCAGCACAGGCAGGTCAGACTTTGGACTTCATCACCACTACCTTGAGTAGCCTGGGTGAGATAGGGTAGAAGATGACACTCCTCAGGACCCATAGCATGAGAAACAATATTTGCACCTTCCAGGCACTCTCTGAATCCTAGACATGCTCCAGCTACCAGGAGGCACTGTCCGCAGACTACCCTGCTGCCCTTAAACATAGCCAAGTCCCTGGCCTGTTTGCACACCAGTTGTCAGAGGCTTTTTTACCTGTTACAGCTGCCAAGCCAAGGAGTTTAGAATCCTTAACTCTCATCATTTGACCTTTTTCTTATGTCCCAGCCGAGCTACATGAAGGTCCAAATGCCAGAATAAATGACTGTACTCTAAGAGGCTCTGGGCCCGCAGATACCCCTATACTTTTAGTTACATCTGTCCTATGGGAGGTCTGATGGTGAGCCTCAGCTTTGAACTGGCTGGGGGAAGTCCAGTGCATGTCATACCCCAAGGGCCAGGGGCCAGCTCTGCAGGGGAGGATGGAGGAAGGAGGGCAGAACAGCCTTCCCCATCAGCTGGTCCTTGTGCTACCCAGTACCTACTCACTCATCCCCTCATCATGTCTTCTGACATCAGCTATCTCCATCTTCCCGCTATGGTGACTGTCTCCCTAATACCTCTTGGGGTCCAGGTCTCTCCTGTGGGGCTGGCTAGGACCCAGCATATTTGAACCAGGGGCTCTCGACTCACTGTTCCCTTTGGTGGAGTGTTCTTGCTCTGTCCTATAGACCAGCAGCTGTGTGGAAATAAAGCCAATGTAGGGGAGGGGTCTGGGCGAAGAAGTCCATGCCCTGGCCCTCATGTGTTGGCTTCCTTCTCAGCTCAGGGACTGCGCTGCTATGATTGCCAGGTCACATCTGAAGCTTCCTGCAATATAGTTATCTGCCCCTACCCTGATGGAGTCTGTGTCACTCAGGATGTGGAAGCCACTGTGGGTGAGTTCCCTGTGGTCCCTATGAAGATGGGTGTGGTGTGGCTTGGAAGAAAACATCTCGGCACTTGTGGACCAGTTATTTATAAACAATATAGGGTCTCCTGGAACTGAAGGGTCTCCTGGAACTGAAATGGGGCTCCTGCAAAGTGGGAGTTGTGCCCTGGGGTCCAGGAATGTGCTGGAAGGTGGTCCTAATGCAGGTTGTCCCTGAGGAATTCATGGTTGTCATCATCTTCCTCCCCATCCCTCACCAGTGCAGCCATGAGCTGCTCCTGTCCCTACTCTATGTCTAGGATCTCACTGGCTCCTGAAGGACCCAGAGACCTGAGAGCATTTAGTGAGTCTTGGCATTTAAAGAAGGAATTTGGAGTTTAGGCTGAAGGAATGAGCCTGGAATGTTGATGGAAAAGGGACCTTGGGACAAACCAGATCCCTGGAAGTGTCAGCATCCAGGCATATCCTCCAGATTGACAAGGCAGGAGCAGACCCACCCTCTACTCAGTTTCCTGTTTCCTTCTGCAGGCTGAGGTCTCCTGGAGCAGATCTCCTAGGACCAAATGCCTGGGGGAAAAGCTGGAATCTGAGAGGCCAGCTGCCTTTCCGCTATCTCAATTCATGATCTTACACTGTGTCATATCTCTCTCTCTCTCTCTCTCTCTCTCTCTCTCTCTCTCTCTCTCTCTCTCTCTGTATGTGTGTGTGTGTGTAGTGGATGCATATGTGTGCATGTATGTAGACTGTGGAGGACAGCCCTAAGTATTATTATTAAGCACTGTCTAAACGTATTTTACTTTATTTATTTGTTTTATGTGTGAGTGCTCTATCTGCATGTATGCCTGCATAGAGAAGAGGGCAACATATTCCAGAATGAGATTCCATGTGGGTACTGGGAATTGAATTCTGGACCTCGGGAAAAGTGGACAGTGCTCTTAACCACTGAGCCATCTCTCCAATCTCTTTTCTGTTATATTCCAGAAAGAATTATTGATTTTATTTTATGTGAATGAATGTGGTTCCCCTAGAACCAGAGTTATGGATTCTTGTAAACCATCGTGTGGGCCTAGGGACCGAACCCTGGGCCTCTGTAAGAGCAACAAGTACTTTTAACTGCCCAGCCATTCCTCTAGTGGCAACCATCTCTCACTGGGATCTGATGTTTGCCATGTAGGCTGGGCGGCTGGTTGAGAGCTCCTTGGACCTCCTGCCTCCTCCTCAGCACCGAAATCATAATCAGAGCTACCATGCCTGATTGTCTCTTTACCTGGGTGCTGGGCATTGAACATGGCACCTTGGGCTTCCATGCAAGCAGTTCACTGGTGGAGCCCTCAGCACAGTGCCTGTAAGTGCATGTGTGTATATACATGTGAGTGCACATGCACTTGCAGGTACAAGGGTATGGAGCCTAGAGGTTGATGGGTTTCTTCCTTGACAATTGTTTTCTTTACTGAGGCAGGGTCTCTCACTGAACCCCAAGCATAGAGGTTCAGCTAGTCTATTCAGTGAACCAACTTCAGGGACCAGGCATTTTGTCTCTTGAGCACTGACTGAGATTACAAGTAGGCCACCATACTGTGTATGGTGTCACAGGCCTTTAATCCAACAACTAGGGACGCAGAAGCAAGCAGATCACTGAATTCAAGGCCAGCCTGTTCGACAAAGCAAGTCTGGGAGAGCCAAGGCTACACAGAGAAACCATGTGGCAATAAAATAAAATAAAAAAATAATAAATTTAAATTTAAAAAAGAAAAGAAAAGATAAGAAAAAAAGACAAAAGTCAAAGGCAACAAAAACCCAAAAACCAAGTAGGCCACCATGCCTGCCCATCTATGAAGGGCTCTGGTGGTTGGAACTGGGGTCCTCACAGTAGGACAAGTAAGCAGTTTATCCACCAAAACACGTCACCAGCCCATGATTTTGTTTGTTTGTTTTGTTTCTTTACATTGTGTCTCACTCTAGCCCCAGGATGGCCTGGAACTCCCCCATGTGGCTCAGGTTGCATTAGAACTCATAAAAATCCTCTTGCCTCCATCTTCCAAATTCTGGAATTAAAGTATGGCCACCATGTCTGGCTACAATGTGCCTTAGAGAGAAGGCTGGGCCACCCAGGCCTGGTGGCATGTGCTCCAGACTTTGGCATGCTGAGTTCTTCCTGCATAAGCTGTGAGGTCACTCCTTGATGTCTTGCAGGCTCTCAAAAAGTGAAAACAAGAAGCAAGTACTGCCTTCCCACCTGCCCTAAGATTTCAAATTCTCTTGAAAATATCCAGAACATGGGTACTGACTTCAGCAACGAGATTTCCTGCTGTAAGGAAGACCTGTGCAATGCAGCAGTTCCCACTGGGGGCAGCCAGAACCCTGGCAGGGGTGCTTCTGTGCAGCCTGGCCTCAGTCCTCCCACAGGCCTTGCTGTGATGACACTTCCTGCTACTCCTGCCCTCCTCCTTGTATCCCAGTGTGTAATCACTCTTTCCTTCTAGTGATGTATTGAGGGTTATGGGTGATATGTGGAGAGGAATAGGGTATGGGGCAACTTGTCTCAAGTATTTTTCTAGTCTCTGCTCCCTGCTGTGTAGGTGTCCATTTGCCTCTTGGGCTTTCAGATCTGGACCTCCTGGAAAGCCATTTTCATGCTTTCCTTTGCCCTGGATGCAGGTGGACAGCACAGGGAAGAGGCAGAATTCCAAGGTATAATACCACCACTGTGGACGCATAAGTCTCTAGGATCCTTTGGTCTTCCCACACATACCACTCAATTACCCTCTGTTGAGTCCAATAAACAATTTGCTTTCCCAACCAAGATCTCCACTTTTCTTTTGCTACACCGAGTCCACTGAGTCCTGCCTGCCAGTCCACAGCTCTGCCCTCTCAGCCAGTGACATAGCTCTCTGTCTCCTGTTACCCAGCGTGGAATGTGGTACCACTTGGTTTGGGTGGACTTCCCTCTGGGCTGATGCTGGGGGCAGAGGAGGGTTCCCCCACTTCCCTAAGGCACTTGCTTCTGTCGGAAAAGGGGTCATCCATGCACATAGTTATGGTACGCATGTGCAGAGACATACACCAAGACAGAGAGAGAGAGAGAGAGAGAGAGAGAGAGAGAGAGAGAGAGAGAGAGAGAGAGAGAGATGGTACTCAGGTTGTGCTTTCTCCACAAATCCATTTCTTGGGTTCTGAGAAAGAAGTGCATTTAGAATTCTAAAGGTTCCTACTCTGCCTTAGATCTTGATCCAGGGCTTTGAGTTGGCCCAGCTCAATGCCATCTATGAATGGCTGAAGCACATGAAGGGGCTGGTCCTGCAGATCCAAAGCTGCAGGGTCTCCGTGACACCAGGCAACAACAGGGTACCACAGAGGAGTCCTGGTGAGGATCCAGGATTGATGACCAGTGACTTGGTGCACTGATCATTTGCAGGTAGTTGCTTGAGTAAAAGTTATACCATGTCACAGAGATCTGCCTGCCTCTGCTTCCGGAGAGATGGGTTTAAAGGTGTCACCACCACTGCCCAGTTAAAAAGCTTAGGAGTAAAATCATGAGCAGTGGCAAAGTAGGTTTTCAGAAGACAAGGGAGCAGTAAGGAAGTACAGAGAACTCTCAAAACCCACAAAGAAACAAACAAACAAGCAAACAAAGCAGCAACCACCATGATTAGGGAGGGTTAGGGAGGGTTTGAGTATTCCCCAAAACAATGAAGGTCATGGGTTGGAGCAGGTCAGGTTCCAGGAAACAAACAGAATTTTTTTTTCTTTTTAAGGATTTATTTATTTGTTTGTTTTTTTGTGGATACAGTTCTTTGCCTTCATGTACACCTGCACAGCAGAAGAGGGCATCAGATCACATTATAGTTGGTTGTGAGCCACCATGTGGTTGCTGGGAATTGAACTCAGGACCTTTGGAAGAGCAGTCAGTGCTCTTCATCTCTGAGCCATCTCTCCAGCCTCCAGACACTTACTTTCAACAAGACATCATGATGGCAGCTGCCTTCACACTGGAGTCAGGCAGGTTCCTCAATTCCTCCATGACTTATGTGACCCTGTCACATTCTTCACAGGGGACTGTGACACACTACAGTTTGTGTGAAGGTGACAACTAACTTTCCCTGCTCAGAGGCAAGGACCTCAAAATGGAGCAGTTTGGCTTCTTGTCTCTGACAACCAGCCCTGCACTGCCCCATAACCAGAAATGCCCTTGGTTCTGTCAGGCTCTGTCCTGGCTGAGGGCCAGAATTACCAAAAGTGTTGAGGGGCACAGGGCTGTGTCTGCTTTTGCTTTTATTCTTGTTCACCTTTCAGGTAATGACTGATGCTTCCAGAAGTTTCCCATAGTTGGATGCTTCATGGGCCCCTGGAGATGTGTGCAAGACTCCAGTCTGGACCCCGGATTAGAGAGGAGAAAGAGTGTCTTGTGGGAGGGGCAAGTGCACTGACCATCCCATCCTCATGTCTCCACAGAGTGAAGGCCCATTTCATCTAGATCTGGACCCTCCCTGGCAACCCCCTCTCAGGGATGTGCTCCTGCTGTGTGGTGGCTCTGCTTGCTGAGCTCACCTGCAATACAACAACTCTCTGAAACTCACCCTTGTGATGACTGTGAAATTCATTGTTCGAGGTCCTGGGACAAGGGATCCAGAAGCCATTAGCCTAAGTGGCTTTAGTGGCTGATTGTCTGGGACCTAAATGCTACCACCTTCCCCCAGTTATGCTCCCTTGAGACTAAAAGGCTCTATTTCACTCTGTTTCGACTCCACATTCTGTAGGGGAACCCTACTGTTGGAGGTTGCAATCTACCATATCCGGGCAGAATGGAATGCAGGTTTCCCTTTCCAGCAGATGGCTTCTCTGTCTCTGCCTGATGTCATCTGAAGAGTGTCTCTAGGCACAGATGCACATCTGGAATATGACCTTTGACACAGTTTCCTGCTAGCACTCTCCTCTCTTTGCCCATAGGATAATTAACTACTGTGTTCTAGTTCATATGAAAAGACAATGCTGTCCCATGCAAATCAGGCATCCCTGGCACTTCAAGCCCTAGCCAATCATGTACATCTACCCTGAGAACCCTCTACCGAACCCCAAGAATATATGGCCTTTGTCCACTGGAATGAAGTTGAGCAGTCTCAATGAAGCTAGTTCCGGAAACTTGCTCTCTCATACTGATGGGCACCCTCACTCACTCTCACCCCACTAAGCCCTGCTTGTCATTTCACTCCCTTTGTCCTTAGGACCAATAGCCAATGATCCCTGGGTGTGGAGAGCCCCAAATATTCTAAATTGCCCAAAAGATGATGAAAGGACAAAGATTTGCTCTTGCCCCTCCCTTGGAGTGTTCATCTTTTTACCCAGTGGTTCTTAATCTGTGAGTCACGGCCTCTTTGGGGTCACATATATGATATCCTGCAGGCCATATGTGTACATTGTGATTCATAATTGTGGCAAAATTACGTTATAAAGTCCAAGGAAATAATTGTGTTGTTGAACACAAACAAACAAATGCACAGACATGTGTTTATTTCTCTGTTCTGATGCCCTGATTTCCCAGCTAGGAAAGAGTTAATTAATTCTTAGGGGAGGGGGCAGTGGTATGTTTGTATAATCCTACTTTTGTTTCTACCCAGGATCAGAGGCCAAATTTGGATCTTCTTTAGGCCAAAATTTCCCAAAAATAGAGAGATAAAAGAACTAACTAAACCTCTAATCTCAGCACATGGCAGTCAGGAGCAGCCAGAGCTCTGAATTTAAGGCTAACCTGATCTACATCACTAGTTCCAGGATGGTCTGGGCTATCAGAGAAAACTTGTATTGACAAACTAAAAGAGATAGAGATAGAGATAGAGATAGAGATAGAGATAGAGATAGAGATAGAGATAGAGACAGAGATAGAGATAGAGATAGAGAGACAGAGAGACAGAAAGAGACAGAGACAGAGATATTGATTCACCCCAGGAGACAACTGTCCTTCAGTGGCTTAAGCAAGGCCCCCCCACTGCTGCACTCCTTCCTGTATTTGGTATTTCCAACTTTAAGAAGGGATGACTGTGAAAATTAGGCTATTGGAAGGGAATTGGGAGGTGTGGTCCAGAACTGATCATGATGGTGGGACTTTGCTCAGGGACTTCTTAGACAGCTAATCTCTTTTTGGTGTTTGAAGAGTTGAGGCTGTTTAAGATAAACAGAGGAAGTGAGTTGAATCTTCCTCAGCAAGAGACTCATTAACGCCAGCAGGCAGCACAGCACCAGGTTAGAAGTTTGGGTCTTGTCAATGTGTCTATCTACTGGTAACGTGCTTGGAGGATAGAGGTGATGGTGGATGCGTTTTGGGGACCCACACTCAGGTAACATGTAACCCCTGCTATAGGACTGCAGGTGGGGAGGGACAGTCATGTGACCTACGCTACTTAACAGAGGTCACCCATTCTCTGTGGAGAGGAATGGCCTTGGCTACTGTCTGAGCTGTTCCATGTGTCAGTAGTCAGACCACTGGCTGAGTTACAAGGCAGAGGAGAGGGCTGGGTGTGGTTTTTGTTTTGCCTGTAGCCCTCTCTGCTTAAGACCTGGCTTCTCTAACACAAGCCTGACACCACCTGGTGCCTTAACTCTGGGTGGAGGCAAATAGTAAGATTCTACAAGCACACTTTGCCTCTCCCTTAAGAGTCAATCTCAGTGGGTCTGTCCATCACTTGGACAGCAGTCCACCACTAAGGAGAGCTGGATCCCTGCAGTGGTGTTGGTGGGAAATGGAGGACCCATGAGAACCCTTAGTTTAAGAGTCATAGATAAACAGTGTGTGGCGCAATGGTTATAAGACCCTTTCCTCCAAGAGAAGGTGACGGGCATATTGCTTTCCTTGAGTAGAGATAACTTTAGCCCAGTGGTCAGGAAAGTGGAGTCAAAAGAGAAAAACAGGCACACATCTGTGATAATGGCCAGAGCTCCTGATGCTCAGGAGGGGGTCCTTCATCTCAGGTTCCAGCCATTATTCCCTCCAGCTACAGGTGATCTCAGAAGATGCTAGAATATAGAAGAAGTGGAAGATTAAATGAAAGAGAGACTCTGATAAAGTTTACATGGTAGGGTAAGACTTCCTGGTGATGTAGCTGCTTGGGGGTTATCCATAGTTCTGCAAGTGACCTCACCCATGCTCTGTAAATAAACCACATAAGCTCATGGTCTTACCAAGGTGAATTTGCGTGGAGTTGTAACTTGGGTCTGTCATTGATGCCCTATGTTTGTTGGCAGGCCCTTGCTGTCTGAGACTCTTTGCATCGCCTCTACTTAGGTATGCATGAGCTGGTACCCAAGGCAGCATGTGAAGGAGATCCATAGAAAAGTTTTCTTGCTCTCTTCCTCCCAGTACTGTTCTGGGGTCTGTGGTATGGTGGTGAATTGGTTGGCTTGCCTTATAGATTGCAGGGTACCAAGGAAGGGATTTTGTCTTGGTGCGAGGCTGGAGGCTTAGAGAGTGGCAGAATTTTATCAGAACTCTTATTTCTTGCATGAATTCTGCAGAGATGGCATCAAGGCTGTGAAGTAGCCTGGGATTTGTCATTCAGTCCTTGAGAGGTTGAGCCCCCTGCTGCTTGATAACCCCAAATTTATCCTGCAGTGCCTCTCTTTCTTCCATCAATCATCCCTGTACGTCAGTACACTGACACTGCAGTTGAATATACAAATGTGGGACCAACCAGAAGCAATAGAAAGGATGCAACTCCTATGTCTGCCCTGTGGCTTGCATCAGGAGAATCTGCTGGGTTCTCTGAGCCTCTGGCTTCCTTCCCTTTGGAGATGTCCTTCCCTGTTAAAGTGGATGTGCTCAGAGTCACTGACTCTGTGGTCCTCTTTGGGATTCCATTATGCTCTGAGCATACCTGTTCTTTTGCTGTTGTGTCACCTCAGGATGCTCTTCCACCTCAGGCCTCTTTTTGTGGCCAGCATTTTTTCTCTTATCAGTATCTCTTGCAGGCACTTAAGCGAGGCCACTCACTGGACTGTAAGCTCCCTGAGGTTAGGGAACTCAGTCTTTGTCTTGCTGTGGGGCCTTCCTGCTCCCTCCAAGGTTGAGCCACAATGCAGTCAACTGTTGGGTAACTGGTGTTGATTCCATTCTTGGAATACCATGTCACAAGATAGTGACTAAACACCAGGGAGACTCGTGTCCTTTGTGGGACACCTTGGACCTGGACTTCATAGTGTAGGGACATGCTGTGTGCCAAAATGCATTGCCAGGGAAAATGAATGTCTGGCTTCCTCACAGAGGCTTCTGCAAGGCAGGGGCTCCCCACTCTAGACAGCAGTGGGGACACCTGTGACAGGATATTTATCTCAATGTGTTGAGTCTATGAACTATAAAGCTCTTGCTGTGGATCCCAGTGTAATACCTGAGATAGAATTACAAATCCCTGTTTCTTGTGGTTGAGCCCTAACACACCTTTAATCCAAGAACTGTTTACTGCAAATAGGTTATCTAGGTGTGGGACACTAGCCTCACACACACCTTCACCCAATAGCATTCTGGAAGCCTGAATTAATAAAGTTGACCCTAGGTCAAGGGACAGAGTAAGAAACCAGATGACAGGGATTAAAGACTAGGAAAAACTTTGAGATGAGGAGTTTTTAAGACAGACTGTAGAACTGGAAGAAGTCTTTGGTGCTTTCATAGTGAGCATTCTGAGGCCTTTAATAGCAGGATGTAACCAGAGTGGGAAAGTCATCTCTGTGAAATCTCTGCCTTTCTTGAGTCTTTATTGGTAAAATAGAAGGACCAGCAAGTTCCAATTAAAACAGGACACACCAAGGTCATTCATCCTCTGTATTGACTGTCCTTTGTTCTAAAAAGCATCCGTGGCTCCAGCCACGAGATGCCAACATCAGCAGCCCCAGAAGGCACCCAAACACATTAGATACTAATTAACATCTCCCATGCCAGCTGTCAGATCTTGGTTCAGGACTTTGTGGGCACAAGACCCTGTTGGGTGCTTGCTCACCAGAGCCAGGCCCAAATATTTATTAGGTGCTTATCTGGTGGTTTGAGAGAGGGCAGGGGGCTCTGAGCCACTGAACCCCTTAACCTATATTAGAAACAGGAAACAGCCTGGTGGTGGAGCCAGCATGCGTGGCTGCAGCAGTGCCTGCTTTTCATCCAGCACACAAGATGCAGAGCAGGCAGATGGCTGTGAGTTTGAGGCTACCCTGGCTTATAGAGTAAGATCTAAGACAGCCAAGGCTACACAGAGAAACCCTGCAAGCTGCCTCTTTCCCTTGCTATACAAATAGCACCTCCTTGACTGCTTTACATCTGCCTTCCCCATGTCAGCAAGAAGCTTTGTCACCTCTTAGGCTATGACGTTGTTGGCCTGGAGGAATTCAGAAAACCCTTCCTTTTTAGGAAACCAGGTGGAGGGAGAAGCGGGAGGGCAAAGAACTTATATCAGCCCATGTGTAACTAGAAGTTTCCACTGTGCCTACAGCCTGGTCACAGACAGGAGTGAGGTGAGGTATCAGGCTGGGCTGTGGGGTGGCAAGCAGAGGGAAGGGCCCTCAGGATAGCGCTGGGTGGGAGCTTGGGATTAGGAAGGGAAGCTGGGTGGTGGTGGAGAAGCAAAGCAGGCAGCTATCTGTTCCTGGGGAAACGTGTGGAGGTTTGGAGGGAGGGAGATTGAATGCCTGAGCCTGTGCAGGGCATGGAGAGCCCAGGGATGTGATTGGGGGCTGTTAACTGGCTCCAACTTCTAATGGTTTGTCTGTCTACCCACACCTCTTAGGATGAACAGTTCCTATGCTATGAAGTCCTGTGTGCTCATCCTGTTTGTGGCCCTACTGTGTGCAGAGAGAGGTGAGTTGGAAAATGAGAGAGAGGCAGGATGTTGACAAGGAGATTTTAAAAAGGACCTGAGAGTTGTGGGTACACTTGCCTTTTTATTGTGCCCAGGACCTGACCTATGTTGGGGCCAGGGCTTGCCCTTAGGGATTGCTTTGTGGTGTGTGAACTCTCCTGTGCTGGGGTGGTTTCCTGGTTCTGTAAAGTGGCCATTGCCAGCCTTGCAACTTTCAGCACCTCTTGGGGTCCAGCTCTCTCCTGTGGGGCAGTCTAGGACCTGGCATATTTGAACAAGGGGATCTTGACTCACTGTTCCCTTTGGTGGAGTGTTCTTGCTCTGTCCTATAGACCAGCAGCTGTGTGGATATAAAGCTGATGTAGGGGAGGGGTCTGGGCGAAGAAGTCCATGCTCTGGCCCTCATGTGCTGGCTTCCTTCTCAGCTCAGGGGCTGCGCTGCTACAGTTGCCAGAATGTCACATCTGATGCTTCCTGCAATATCGTTTCCTGCCCCCACCCTGATGGATTCTGTGTCACTCAGGATGTGGAAGCCACTATGGGTGAGTTCCCGGTGATCTGTATGAAGATGGGTGTGGGATGGCTTGGAAGAAAACATCTCGGCACTTGTTGTGGACCAGTTATTTATAAACCATAGCTCCCCTCCCCACAAGTAGAGGACTCCTGGGGCCGGAATGGGGCTCCTGCAAAGTGGGGGTTATGCCCTGGGGTCCAGGAATGTGCTGGAAGGTGGTCCTAACGCAGGCTGCCCCTGAGGAATTCATGGTTGTCATCATCATCCTCCCCCTCCCTCACCAGTGCAGCCATGAGCTGCTCCTGTCCCTACTCTATGTCTAGGGTCTCACTGGCTCCTGAAGGACCCGGAGACCTGAGAGCATTTAGTGAGTCTTGGCATTTAATGAAGGAATTTGGAGTTTAGGCTGAAGGAATGAGCCTGGAATGTTGATGGAAAAGGGACCTTGGGACAAACCAGATCCCTGGAAGTGTCAGCATCCAGGCATATCCTCCAGATAGACAAGGCAGGAGCAGACCCACCCTCTACTCAGTTTCCTGTTTCCTTCTGCAGGCTGAGGTCTCCTGGAGCAGATCTCCTAGGACCAAATGCCTGGGGGAACAGCTGGCATCTGTGAGGCCAGCTGCCCTTGTATGCATGTATGTAGACTCTGGAGGACAGCCCTAAGTACCATTCTTAAGCACTGTCTAATCTTATTTTACTTTATTTATCTGTTTTATGTGTGAGTGCTCCATCTGCATGTATGTCTGCATAGAGAAGAGGGCAACATATTCCAGAATGAGATTCCATGTGGGTGCTGGTAATTGAATTCTGGACCTCGGGAAAAGTGGACAGTGTTCCTAACCACTGAGCCATCTCCCCAATCCCTTTTCTGTTATATTCCAGAAAGAATTATTGATTTTATTTTATGTGAATGAGTGTGGTTCTCCTAGAACCGGAGTTATGGATTCTTGTAAACCATCGCGTGGCTCTAGGGACCGAACCCTGGGCCTCTGTAAGAGCAACAAGTACTTTTAACTGCCCAGCCATTCCTCTAGTGGCAACCATGTTACTTTGAGACAGGATCTCTCACTGGGATCTGGTGTTTGCCAAGTAGGGTGGGCGGCTGGTTGAGAGCCTCCTGGGACCTCCTGCCTCCTCTTCAGCACAGAGATCATAAGCAGAGCTACCATGCCTCGTTGTCTCTTTACCTGGGTGCTGGGCATTGAACATGGCACCTTGGGCTTCCATGCAAGCAGTTCACTGGTGGAGCCCTCAGCACAGTGTCTGTAAGTGCATGTGTGTATATACGTGTGAGTGCACATGCACTTGCGGGTACAAGGGTATGGAGCCTAGAGGTTGATGGGTTTCTTCCATGACAACTGTTTTCTTTACTGAGGCAGGGTCTCTCACTGAACCCCAAGCATAGAGGTTCAGCTAGTCTATTCAGTGAACTTATCTCAGGGACCAGCCATTTTGTCTCTTGAGCACTGACTGAGATTACAATTAGGCCACCATGCTGTGTTTGGTGGCACAGGCCATTTATCCAGCCACTAGGGAGGCAGTAGCAAGCAGATCACTATGAATTCAAGGCTAGCCTGGTCTACAAAGCAAGTCTGGGAGAGCCGAGGCTACGCAGAGAAACCCTGTGGCAAAAAAATAAAATAAAATAAATTTAAATTTAAAAAGAAAAGAAAAGATAAGAAAAAGACAAGAGTCAAAGACAACAAAAACCCAAAAACCAAGTAGGCCACCATGCCTGCCCATCTATGAAGGGCTCTGATGGTTGGAACTGGGGTCCTCACGCTAGGACAAGCAAGCAGTTTATCCACCAAGACACCTCACCAGCCCATGATTTTGTTTGTTTCTTTAGACTGCGTCTCACTCCAGCCCCAGGATGGCCTAGAACTCCCCCATGTGGCTCAGGTTGCATTCGAACTCATAAAAATCCTCCTGCCTCCATCTTCCAAATTCTGGAATTAAAGTATGGCCACCATGTCTGGCTACAATGTGCCTTAGAGACAAGGCTGGGCCACCCAGGCCTGGTGGCATGTGCTCCAGACTTTGGCATGCTGAGTTCTTCCTGCATAAGCTGTGAGGTCACTCCTTGATGTCTTGCAGGCTCTCAAAAAGTGAAAACAAGAAGCAAGTACTGCCTTCCCACCTGCCCTCCGAATTCAAATTATATTGGATATATCCAGAACATGAGTACTGACATCAGCACCGAGATTTCCTGTTGCAAGAAAGACCTCTGCAATGCAGCAGTTCCCACTGGAGGCAGCCAGAACCCTGGCAGGGGTGCTTTTGTGCAGCCTGGCCTCATTCCTCCTACAGGCCTTGCTGTGATGACACTTCCTGCTACTCCTGCCCTCCTCCTTATATTCCAGTGTGTAATCACTCTTTCCTTCTAGTGATGTATTAAGGGTTATGGGTGATATGTGGAGGGGTTAGGGTATGGGGCAACTTGTCTCAAGTATTTTTCTAGTCTCTGCTCCCTGCTGTGTAGGTGTCCATTTGCCTCTTGGGCTTTCAGATCTGGACCTCCTGGAAAGCCATTTTCATGCTTTCCTTTGCCCTGGATGCAGGTGGACAGCACAGGGAAGAGGCAGAATTCCAAGGTATAATACCACCACTGTGGACACATAAGTCTCTAGGATCCTTTGGTCTTCCCACACATACCACTCAATTACCCTCTGTTGAGTCCAATAAACAATTTGCTTTCCCAACCAAGATCTCCACTTTTCTTTTGCTACACCGAGTCCACTGAGTCCTGCCTGCCAGTCCACAGCTCTGCCATCTCAGCCAGTGACATAGCTCTCTATCTCCTGTTACCCAGCGTGGAATGTGGTACCACTTGGTTTGGGTGGACTTCCCTCTGGGGTGATGCTGGGGGCAGAGGAGGGTTCCCCCACTTCCCTAAGGCACTTGCTTGTGTTGGAAAAGGGGTCATCCATGCACATAGTTATGGTACGCATGCGCGGAGACACACACCAAGACAGACAGAGAGAGAGAGAGAGAGAGAGAGACAGACAGACAGACAGACAGACAGACAGAGATGGTACTAAGGTTGTGCTTTCTCCACAAATCCATTTCTTGGGTTCTGAGAAAGAAGTGCATTTAGAATTCTAAAGGTTCCTACTCTGCCTTAGATCTTGATCCAGGGCTTTGAGTTGGCCCAGCTCAATGCCATCTATGAACGGCTGAAGCACATGAAGGGGCTGGTCCTGCAGATCCAAAGCTGCAGGGTCTCCGTGACACCAGGCAACAACAGGGTACCACAGAGGAGTCCTGGTGAGGATCCAGGATTGATGACCAGTGACTTGGTGCACTGATCATTTGCAGGTAGTTGCTTGAGTAAAAGTTATACCATGTCACAGAGATCTGCCTGCCTCTGCTTCCGGAGAGATGGGTTTAAAGGTGTCACCACCACTGCCCAGTTAAAAAGCTTAGGAGTAAAATCATGAGCAGTGGCAAAGTAGGTTTTCAGAAGACAAGGGAGCAGTAAGGAAGTACAGAGAACTCTCAAAACCCACAAAGAAACAAACAAACAAGCAAACAAAGCAGCAACCACCATGATTAGGGAGGGTTAAGAAGGGTTTGAGTATTCCCCAAAACAAGTCAAGGTCATGGGTTGGAGCAGGTCAGGTTCCAGGAAACAAACAGAATTTTTTTTTTCTTTTTAAGGATTTATTTATTTGTTTGTGTTTTGTGGATACAGTTCTTTGCCTGCATGTACACCTGCACAGCAGAAGAGGGCATCAGATCACATTATAGATGGTTGTGAGCCACCATGTGGTTGCTGGGAATTGAACTCAGGACCTTTGGAAGAGCAGTCAGTGCTCTTCATCTCTGAGCCATCTCTCCAGCCTCCAGACCCTTACTTTCAACAAGACATCATGATGGCTGCTGCCTTCACACTGGAGTCAGGCAGGTTCCTCAATTCCTCCATGACTTATGTGTCCCTGTCACATTCTTCACAGGACACTGTCTGTAATAATGGTGTTCAGTGGCAATGAAGAAGAAGAGGAGGAGAAAATTATGAGAATCAACAGTCCATCAGTCCCAGTTGTGGCTGAGTGTGGTGGTACACACCTTTAATCCCAGAACGCCACAGGCAGAGGCAGGTGGATCTCTCTACAATCAAAGGCAGCCTGGTATGCTGAGTAATCACCCAAACACCAAAAAACAGACAAATAACAACAACACCAAAAACATTTATTCAAGCTTTATCTAAGTACTCTATAACAGCTACATTTTAAATTGTACACAGGAAACCACACTCAGGAATTTATTGGGAACAAACCAAGAAAAAGATATAATTCCCACACCTGGACCTCATAAGGAGGGAGACAGCACAGTGACGCCAACAGCCCTCACTGACCTGCTATCTGACCACCTGGTGTCCATCGACGACCTACAGGCAGGAACTCTGACTGTACTGAGACTTCAGTTCTGCTGGGGTCTTGCTACTGTCGCAGCCTACTCAAATCACCATCTGTTGTCCTGCTGGTTACCTGTCTGGCTCTGTTGTGCTTCCGTTGGCTTGTTCCTTTGGCTGGATCTGGTCCTGCCACTTAATCACTGTAAATTGACTATCTTTGGTCCTCTGGTCTGACTCTATAGCACTCACAGGTTCCATGCATCTCAGAGCATTTGAAATCTCTTGAACCTTGTGGTGGACTTTTCAGCAAGTAGATTTGTCCATAGCCTACAAATCTATCTATCTATCTATCTATCTATCTATCTATCTATCTATCTATCTATCTGTTCATCCATCCACCCATCCTTCTTTACTGTGTGACCTGATATTTTATATTAGTAATTAATCTTGGAATGAAAGAACTTGTGTTAGCCTCTGTCAGGATTAGCAAGGAAGAATCTAGGCACATTTCTGCCTTTGGAACCATCAACATTGTGAATTTAATGCTATTCAATAGAGTCTGACATTGTGGAAAGACACAGAATCATGTCATGCAGCTAGTTGCATATTAGCAAGCTTGGAGGCCAGGCAGGGTAGACTCTTCCCTAACCGCAAGTTTCCACAGACAGACAGACAAAAAGACACACACACACACACACACACACACACACACACACACACACACACATACACACACACACACACTTGTACTTTTGGTAAAATTCACTCATGAGAATCTGAAATTCCTGAGAGGAGAGATCCCTGTGTCCTTTTAAATTCAAAACATCTTATGGAAGGGAGGAAGATGGATGGAGCAGGGCTTTGTTGAGGCCCACCTGTGTTGAGGCACACATATTTTATAATTTTATTTGTGAAAATGATTCTCTTCAATTTGCTGTTATGTGACCTTTGATGCAAAGAATGAGACATGAACTCTATCTCTGCCCCCGTGGAGACACCCGTGAGAACAGGAGACAGAACCTGGTCAGGCACGTCAGGGGTGAGGTCTAGTCAGATTTCTATGGCTGGGAGCAAACATCTGAGCACAGCAGCTTAGGGAGGACAGGCTTCATTCAGCTTCAGTATATGTATTATTTATATTCAGCATATCTAGGTCCCTGTGTATCTCTGAGGGAAGCCAGGGCAGGGACTCAAGGCAGCATCTTGAAGCAGAAATCATGGAGGAAGGTGCTTACTGTCTTGTCGCCCTGGCTTGCTCAGCCACCTTTCTTCTGTGGCCCAGGCCGCCCTGTGTAGGGATGGTGCTGCCCACAGAGGCCTGGAGCCTCCTCCATCAATCGCCAAGCAAAACAGCTCATCCCAGACATGCTGACAGGCCAAGCCGACAGAGGCAACCCCTTAATACAGATCTCTTCTTCCCAGGTAACTACAGTTTGTGTCAAGTTGACAACTAACTGTCCCTGCTCAGAGGCAAGGACCTCAAAATGGAGCAGTTTGGCTTCTTGTCCTTGACAACCTGCCCTGCCGTGCCCCATAGCCAGAAATGCCCTTGGTTCTGTCAGGCTCTGTCCTGGCTGAGGGTCAGTGTTAGGGGCAGGGGGCTGTGTCTGCTTTTGCTTTTATTCTTGTTCTCCTTTCAGGTAATGTCTGATGCTGCCAGAAGTTTCCCATAGTTGGATGCTTCATGGGCCCTTGGAGATGTGTGCAAGACTCCAGTCTGGACCCCGGATTAGAGAGGAGAAAGAGTGTCTTGTTGGAGGGGCAAGTGCACTGACCATCCCATCCTCATGTCTCCAGCCAGTGAAGGCCCATTCCATCTAGATCTGGACCCTCCCTGGCAACCCCCTCTCAGGGATGCGCTCCTGCTGTGTGGTGGCTCTGCTTGCTGAGCTCACCTGCAATACAACAACTCTCTGAAACTCACCCTTGTGATGACTGTGAAATTCATTGTTTGAGGTCCTGGGACAAGGGACCCTGAAGCCATTAGCCTAAGTGGCTTTAGTGGCTGATTGTCTGGGACCCTAAATGGTACCACCTTCCCCCAGTTATGATTGCCTGATGTGTGTTCCTTTCTCCAGGAGGCTGGGCTGAGAATCTGGTCACAGAGTTTTCTTCAGCCTTCTGGAGGCCAGCTGAAAATGGCTCCTTCCTGAGGACTGGTTGCCAAGATGGCCTTCTGAGCAAGGAGGGAACTCAGGGCAGCTGAGGTAGGCAGGAGACAATGGAAATCTATGTCCCTTCCAGAGGGGGTAGGGGGCCTCTGGCTTGTGAAGGGCCAGACTACACTTTATTAAAATAAAGACAAAAAAGAGTCAAATAACTAGAATTTAATTCACTAAATTAAAAAAAAAAAAAAAGGACAGAGAGCTTTGTGGGAGAAAAGGGGGTGGGCACCAAAACCTTCCACTCCCTGAGTTTTTAACTAAGCATACCTGAATAGTAGGAGACACACCGCAGACACTTGTGAGGGTGGGGCTTGTCTCCAGGGTACTGTTGATATATATTTCTTCAAAGAGCCAGCTTCTAACACCTTTGTGTGGGTTAGGATTTGCAAGGAACTATCTTTTTTTTTTTTTTTTAACACATTTGCATCTGGTGGGTTGTTATCAGCAGGGTGGTCTGCTTACCTATGTCCAAGCACGAAGTTTACCTGGAGGGAGCATCTCCTCTGCCTGCAGACAAGGGCTCACAGCTTGAGACTAGAAGGTTCTATTTCACTTTGTTTCAACTCCACATTCTGTTGGAGAACCCTGCTGTTGGAGGTTGCAATCTACCATATCCGGACAGAATGGAATGGAGGTTTCCCTTTGCAGCAAATGGCTTCTCTGTCTCTGCCTGAAGTCATCTGGAGAGTGTCTCTAGGCACAGATGCATACACATCTGGAATATGACCTTTGACACAGTTCCCTGCTAGCACTCTCCTCTCTTTGCCCATAGGATAACTAACTGCTGTGTTCTAGTTCATATAAAAAAGACTGTGCTGCCAAATGCAAAGGAGGCATCCCTGGCACTTCAAGCCCCAGGCAATAGTGTGCATCTACCCTGAGAACCCTCTACCCCCTCCCCAAGAACATATGGCCTTTGTCCACACCAAATAAAGCTGACCCGTCTTGATGAAGCTCATCCCAGAAAGTTATTGTTATACTTACAGGCCACTGTCATCTCTCCCCACACCCATCCTGCCCTGTTTGTCACTTCATTCACTTTGTCCTTGGGACCAGTGGCCACAGGTCCCCCTCCTTGGTGGGGAGGGGCACACATTCTCAGTTTCCCAGAAGATGATAAAATGACAAAGGTATGCGCTTGCCCCTCCCTTGGAGTGTTGATGCAAGTAGCCCTGTGGTGGACAGGAAACCGTATCTAAGAAAAGCTCGTTCACCTAAAGACATGTTAAGAAGAAGGAGGGCATCAGTGTCCCCTTTGCAGCCATGTGCTCACACCGTGTCCCTCCAAGCAGGTGCTCAAAACCCCTCCCTTGCTGGGTCTGGCCACCTTTCTGAGTTCTAAGACAAAAGGCCTAACTTTTCCTGCTTTATCTCTTCAGATACCAGGCCAAGTCCTAATGAAAGAAGAGTGCCCAGGCCCCTGCCTGGGAAGCAGGGATCTCGAAGCCGCTGGGGAAGTGCGTGAGAAGAGTCCCCATGCAGACCCCGGAGGAGCCAAACAGTTCCCGCCCAGGCGCCCACCTGGGAAGCACGGAAATGCCATTTAACATCTAAAAAAGCACAGAGCCCTTTAAGCAAATACCAAATGATTTTTAGTAGTACGGATGGTAGCAGTACTAATGGCTTATCTGAAGTCCATTAAACTCTCTGAAACGGACTTAACATAGCCCTGTCTAATGACAACTGACCTGCCCCCCCACACACACACACATGAGTCTACGCTCCCCTGAGCAAATGGCAAAGAAAAAAAAGGAGGGGAAGATCAAAGAAAAATTAAATTGTAAGAGGTCCTGGTGCCTTTCCTCTCTGTAGTCTGTAGTCTTTGCAGTAAAAAACCCCCTTCTCATATAAGAAGGCCCTCAGGCAGGCGCCCGGTCCGTTTTCTGAGACCTTTGCGCTGAGGATCACATGCGACCCAGAGCTCTGGGCTGAATAAAAGATTCTCTTGTTTTTACAGCGGTCTTGGTTTTTCTGGTTCTTTTTGGGGGGTCAATCTTGGCGTAGCACTAACCCAGTTTACCTGACTTTCTGGGTACTGGAACTCTTGTCTGAAGACTCCATGCCATAAACCTCCTTTGTTGAACCAGCCTGTTCAACTTAGCCTCAAACTAAAAAAAAAAAAAAATTGTTCTTCCTCCTCATAGCCAGTGGTTGTCAACCTGTGAGGCACACATGACCCCCATGGGGTGGTCACACATACGGTATCCTGCATGTCATATGTTTACATGATGATTAATAATAGTATCAGAATTACAGTTATGAAGTACAATGAAATAATTGTAGGTTGGGCGTCACCACAACAGAAGGAGCTGTGTTGAAAGGCCGCAGCTTAGGAAGGGAGAGCCACGGCTATGGCCATTGCCTTAGTTCCACTGAGTGGAGAGGAGTTTTGTTTTACTTAGGATTCTGGGTTGTAGCCTATCAGAGGTGGGAGTCAAGTTAACTGGTGGGGAACACCCGGTTCTCAGTGGATGACGTCATTTCCTCGGCAGGGGTCCTGAACACACATAGAACTGGAGCAGTCAAGCTGAGCACAGGCGAACATGTAAACACACACACAGACACACACACAGACACACACACAGACACACACACACACACGCACAAGCGCACACGCGGACACACACATGCGCCGCACACACACGTGTACACACATGCACACACACACACACACACACACACACACACACACACACACACGTGTTCATTTCTCTCTGTCCCCTCTGCCCTGACTTCTCAGCTATGAAAGACTTAAGTCTTAGGGGAGAGGGCAGTGGTGTGTTTACATAATCTCACTCTAGTTTCTTCCCAGGGTCAAAGGTCAATTCAGATCTTCTTTGGACCAAAAATTCCACAACAGGGTAGATTAGAGACAATTAACTAAGCCTCAAATCCCAGCACCTGGGCGGCAGGGGCAGACAGCTTTGAATTTGAGGCCAGCATGGTCTACATAGGGAGTTCTAAAATATCAAGGGCTATACAGAAAAACTCTGTTTTGAAAAATGGGGAGAGAAAGAGAGAGACAGAGACAGAGACAGAGAGAAACAGAGAGGGAGAGAGAGAGAGAGAGAGAGGGAGGGAGAACAACAGATAAAGACAGACAGAGACAGAGACAGAGACAGAGACAGAGACAGAGACAGAGATTGATTCACTCAAGTGGACAACTTTCCTTCAGTGGCCTAAGCAAGGCCCCTCCACCTCTGTACTCCTTCCTGTATTTGGTATTTGCAATTTTAAGAAGGGTTTACTGTGCTGTTTTCTCATTTGAAAATTAGGCTAATGTCAGGGAAATGGGAGGTGTGGTCCAGAGCTGATCATGATGCTGAGACTTTGCTCAGGGACTTCTTAGACAGCTAATCTCTTTCTGATGTTTGAAGAGTTGAGGCTGTTTGAGACAAAACAGAGGAAGTGAGTTGAATCTTCCTCAGGCAAGAGACTCATTAACGCCAGCAGGCAGCACAGCACCAAGTTAGAGGTTTGGGTCTTGTCAATGTGTCTATCTAGTGGTAACGTGCTTGGAGGGTAGAGGTGATGGTGGATGCGTTTTGGGGACCCACACTCAGGTAACATGCAACCCCTGCTATAGGACTGCAGGTGGGGAGTGACAGTCATGTGACCTACGCTACTCAACAGAGGTCACCCATTCTCTGTGCAGAGGAATGGCCTTGGCTACTGTCTGAGCTGTTCCATGTGTCAGTAGTCAGACCACTGGCTGAGTTACAAGGCAGAGGAGAGGGCTGGGTGTGGTTTTGTTTTGCCTGTGGCCCTCTCTGCTTAAGGCCTGGCTTCTCTAACACAAGCCTGACAACACCTGGTGCCTTAACTCTGGGTGGAGCCAAACAGTAAGATTCTACAAGCACACTTTGCCCTCTCCCTTAAGAGTCAATCTCAGTGGGTCTGTCCATCACTTGGACAGGAGTCCACCACTAAGGAGAGCTGGATCCCTGCAGTGGTGTTGGGTGGAAAATGGAGGACGCATTAGAACCCCTAGTTTAAGGCTGATAGAGGAAAGTGTATGGCACTATGGTTATATGAGCTTTTCCTCCAAGAGAAGGTGATGGGCACATTGCCATCCTGGAGTAGAGATAACTTTATCCTGGTAGTCAGGACAATGGAGTCAGAAGAGCAAAGTGACACATCTGTGATAATGGCCGGAGCTCCTGATGCTCAGGAGGGGGTCCCTCACCTCAGGTTCCAGCCATTATTCCCTCCAGCTACAGGTGATCTCAGAAGATGCTAGAATATAGACGAAGTAGAAGATTAAATGAAAGAGAGACTCTGATAAAGTTTACATGGTAGGGTAAGACCTCCTGGTGTTGTAGCTACTTGGAGGTTACCCATACATAGTTCTGCAAGTGACCTCACCTATGCTCTGTAAATAGGCCCTATAAACTCATTGCTTTACCAAGTTGAAACTGGGTGGGGTTGTGATTTGGGTCTGTCATTGATGCCCTATGTTTGTTGGCAGGTCCTTGCTGTCTGAGGCCCTTTGCATCACCTCTACTTGGTTATGTATGAGCTGGTGCCCAGAGCAGCATGCAAAGTAGTTCCATAGAAAAGTTTTCTTGCTTTCTTCCTCGCAGTACTGTTCTGGGGTGTGTGGTATGGGGGTGAATTGGTTGGCTTGCCTTATAGATTGCAGGGTACCAAGGAAGGGATTTTGTCTTGGTTCTAGGGTGGAGGCCTTGAGTGTAGCGGAATTTTATCAGAACCATTGTTTCTTGCATGAATTCTGGAGAGATAGCATCAAGGCTTTGAAGTAGCCTGGGATTTGTCATTCAGTCCTTGAGAGGTTGTGCACCCTGCTGTTTGATAACCCCAAATTCATCTTGCAGTGCCTCTCTTTCTGCCATCAATCATCCCTGTATGTCCGAACACTGACACTGGAGTTGAATATACAAATGTGGGACCAACCAGAAACAATAGAAAGGATGCAACTCCTATGTCTGCCCTGTGGCTTGCATCAGGAGAATCTGCTGGGTTCTCTGAGCCTCTGGCGTCCTTCCCTTTGGAGATGTCCTTCCCTGTTAAAGTGGATGTGCTCAGAGTCACTGACTCTGTGGTCCTCTTTGGGACTCCGTTATGCTCTGAGCATACATGTTCTTTTCCTGTTGTGTCACCTCAGGATGCTCTTCCAGCTCAGCTCTCTTTCTGTGGCCAGCCTTCCTTCTCTAATCTGTATCTCTTGCAGGCACTTAAGTGGGGTCACTCACTGGACTCTAAGCTCCCTGTGGTTAGGGAACTCTGTCTTGGCCTTGCTGAGGGGCCTTCCTGCTCCCTCCAAGGTTGAGCCACAGATGCAGTTAACAGTTGAGTAACTGGTGTTGATTCCATGCTTGGAATACCATGTCATAAGGTGGTGACTAAACACTAGGGAGACTCGTGTCCTTTGTGGGACACCTTAGACCTGGACTTCATAGTGTGGGGACATGTAGTGGGCCAAACTGCATTGCCAGGGAAAATGAACTTGTCGCTTCTTCATAGAGGCTTCCGCAAGCCAAGGTCTCCCCACTCTAGACAGCATTGGGGGCACTTGTAGGATATTTGATTTCATTGTGATCCATGACACTTGAACTGTAAAAGTCTTTCTATCCTTGATCCCACTGTAAACCTGTCTTCTGGTTGAGCCCTAACACACCTTTAATCCAATCCAAAAACTGTTTGTTGTAAATAGGTGATTAAGGTGTGGTCACTAACCTCACACACACCTTTAATCCGAGAGCTCTCTGTATACAGGAATTACTAAAGTTGATCCTAGCTCAAGGGGCAGAGCAAGAAACCAGCTGACTGGGACTAAAGAGTAGGAGGGACTTTGAATTGAGGTGTATTAAGACAGACTGTAGAATTGGAAGGGTCTTTGGTGCTTCATTAGCTTGGGATTTCAGCTTGGCTCTTAGCTCCTCAGCTCCATGGCCTTTGAGCTAGCAAGCCTTTGGTCTTGGGTTTTTTGGCATTTTCCTCCTGGACTGTCAAGTGAGCTAGTGAGCATTTTGTGCCTTTTACATCAGGATTTAAGCTGAGTAGATAGGTCAGCTGGGTGATTTCTCTGCCTCTCTGAGCCTTTATTGGTAAAACAGAACGATCAAGGATTTCCAATTAAAGCAACATACACTGAGATCATTCAACCTCTGAATCAACTGTCCTGTGCTGTGAAAAGCATCTGTGGCTCTAGCTACAAGATGCCAACATCACCTGCAGAACCAGATGGCACCTAGACACATCAGACACTGATTAACATCTCTCATGGCAGCTGTCGTTACTTCCTGGCTCAGGACCCTCACTTTGTGGGCACAAGACCCTGTTGGGGGCTTGCTCACCAGAGCCAGGCTCCAAGCACTTGTCAGTTGCTTATCTGTTTATGAAAGAGGACAGAGGGCTCTGAGCTACTGAATCCCTAAAGAATATTTAGAAACGGGAAACAGCCAGGTGGTGGAGCCAGCATGGGTGGCTCCAGCAGTGCCTGCTTTTCATCCAGCACTCAGGAGGCAGAGCAGGCAGATGGCTGTGAGCTTGAGGCTAGCCTGGTTTATAGAGTAAGTTCTAAGACAGCCAAGGCTACACAGAGAAACCCTGCCTGAAAACCAAAAGGAAACAAAAGCAAAACAAAACAAACTAAAAACAAAACAAGGAAAAGGCTGGACAAGCCGCCTCCTTCCCTTGCTATATAAAGAGCAACTCCTCAATTTCCTCACAAGTCTAAGTTCCCCATGTCAGGAACAAGCCTAGTCAACTCTTGGGTTATAACGTTTTTTGGCATGGAGGAAGTACAGAAAACCCTCTTTTTTAGGAAACCATCTGGGAGGAGCCTAGGGACAGTAGGGTACTTATATCAGCCCACATCTAGCTAAAAGTTTCCACTGTGCCTACAGCCTGGTCACAGACAGGAGTGAGGTGAGGTATCAGGCTGGGCTGTGGGGTGGCAAGCAGAGGGAAGGGCCCTCAGGATAGCGCTGGGTGGGAGCTTGGGATTAGGAAGGGAAGCTGGGTGGTGGTGGAGAAGCAAAGCAGGCAGCTATCTGTTCCTGGGGAAACGTGTGGAGGTTTGGAGGGAGGGAGATTGAATGCCTGAGCCTGTGCAGGGCATGGAGAGCCCAGGGATGTGATTGGGGGCTGTTAACTGGCTCCAACTTCTAATGGTTTGTCTGTCTACCCAAGCTTTCCCTTAGGATGAACAGTTCCCACGCTATGAAGTGCTGTGTGTTCATCCTGTTTGTGGCCCTACTGTGTGCAGAGAGAGGTGAGTTAGAAAATGAGAGAGAGACAGGCTGTTGCCAAGGTGATTTTTAAAAGGAACTAAGTGTTGTGGGTGGACTTGCATTTTCATTGTGTGCCCAGGGCCTGAGGTGTGCTGGGGTCAGGGCATGCCCTTTGGGGATTGGCTTGTGGTATGTGAACCCTGCTATGCTAGGGTGGTTTCCTGGTTCTGTAAACTGGCCAGCGCCGTCCTTGCAACTTTCAGCACAGGCAAGTCAGACTCTTGAACTTCACTACCTCTACCGTGAGTAGCCAGGTGCGGTAAGGAGGAAGATGACACTCCTCAGGACCCATAGCATCAGAAACAATAATTGCACCCTCCTGCCCAGCTCTCATTTCTTTCTTGAGGCCTAGACACACTGTGGCCACCAGGAGGCGCTGTCCTCAGGCTACCCTGCTGCCCTTAACTGCAGCCAGGCTACTGGCTGATGTACTTACAAGCTGGCAGAGGTTTCTTTTCCTGTCCCAGCTGCCAAGTCTAAGAGTTTCGAATCTTGGACTCACTTTGTACACCAGGCTGGCCTTGTGAGTCCAGGACAGCCAAGGCTACACAGAGAAACATTGTCTCAAAGAACCAAAAAAAAGTTTCGAATCCTCAACTCTCATTATATGACCTTCTTATGTCCTAGCAGAGCTACATAAAGTCCCCAAATGCTAGAACGTCTGTACTCTAAGCTGTTCTCAGCCCTCAGATATCCCTATACTTTTAGTTACATCTGTCCTGTGGGAGGTCTGATGGTGAGCCTCAGCTTTGAACTGGCTGTGGGAAGTCCAGTGCATGTCATGCTCCAAGGGCCAGGGGCCAGCTCTGCAGGGGAGGATGGAGGAAGGAGGGCAGAACAGCCTTCCCCATCAGCTGGCCCTTGTGCTGCCCAGTACCTACTCACTCATCCCCTCATCACGTCTTCTGACATCAGCTATCTCCATCTTCCCGCTATGGTGACTGTCTCCCTAATACCTCTTGGGGTCCAGGTCTCTCCTGTGGGGCTGGCTAGGACCCAGCATATTTGAACAAGGGGCTCTTGACTCACTGTTCCCTTTGGTGGAGTGTTCTTGCTCTGTCCTATAGACCAGCAGCTGTGTGGAAATAAAGCCGATGTAGGGGAGGGGTCTGGGTGAAGGAGCCCATGCCCTGGCCCTCATGTGTTGGCTTCCTTCTCAGCTCAGGGACTGCGCTGCTACACTTGCTGGGGGGCTACATCTGAAACTTCCTGCAATATCGTTTCCTGCCCCTACCCTGATGGAGTCTGTGTCACTCAGGATGTGGAAGCCACTGTGGGTGAGTTTACTGTGGTCTGTATGAAGATGGGTGTGGGGTGGCTTGGAAGAAAACATCTCGGCACTTGTTGTGGACCAGTTATTTATAAACCATAGCTCCCCTCACCACAAGTAGAGGACTCCTGGGGCCGGAATGGGGCTCCTGCAAAGTGGGGGTTGTGCCCTGGTGTCCAGGAATGTGCTGGAAGGTGGTCCTAACGCAGGCTGCCCCTGAGGAATTCACGGTTGTCATCACCATCCTCCCCCTCCCTCACCAGTGCAGCCATGAGCTGCTCCTGTCCCTACTCTATGTCTAGGGTCTCACTGGCTCCTGAAGGACCCGGAGACCTGAGAGCATTTAGTGAGTCTTGGCATTTAATGAAGGAATCTGGAGTTTAGGCTGAAGGAATGAGCCTGGAATGTTGATGGAAAAGGGACCTTGGGACAAACCAGATCCCTGGAAGTGTCAGCATCCAGGCATATCCTCCAGATAGACAAGGCAGGAGCAGACCCACCCTCTACTCAGTTTCCTGTTTCCTTGCATAGTGTGACATCTCCTGGAGCAGCCCCCCTAGGTACAGATGCCTGTGGGAACTGCTGGAATCTGAGAGGCTAGCTGCCCTTTCTGCTATGGCACTGGTGATCTTAGACTGTGCCAACCCCCTCCCCCCGGTGTGTGTGTGTGTGTGTGTGTGTGTGTGTGTGTGTGTGTGTGTGTGTGTGTAGTGAATGTGTGTTTATCTATGAGTGTGGATGCATATGTGTGCATGTATGTAGAGTCTGGAGGACACCCTTACGTATCATTTCTTAAGCACTGTCAACTATAACTTACTTTATTCATTTGTTTCATGCATGCGTGCTCTATGTGCATGTATACCTGCATGGAGAAGAGGGCAACATATTCCAGAATGAGATTCCATGTAGGTGCTGGGAATTGAACTCAGGACCTCTGGAAGAGCACATAATACTCTTAACTGCTAAGCCATCTCTCCAGTCCCTAGCCTACTTTTTAGAAAGGATTGTTTAGTTTATTTTATGTGAATGAGTGTGGTGCTCCTAGAATTGCGGTTGTGGATTCTTGTAAACCATCATATGGGTTCAAGATCCAACCCTTGGCCTCTGCAAGAGCAACAAGTACTTTTAACTGCCCAGCCATTCCTCTAGTGGCAACCATGTTGTTTTTGAAACAGGATCTCTCACTGGGATCTGGTGTTTGCCAAGTAGGCTGGGCGGCTGGTTGAGAGCTCCTGGGACCTTCTGCCTCCTCCTCAACACGATGATCATAGGCAGAGCTACCATGCCTGGTTGTCTCTTTACCTGGGTGCTGGGCATTGAACTTGGGTCCTCGGGCTTCCATGCAAGCAGTTCACTGATGGAACCCTCAACACAGTGTGTGTATGTGCATGTGTGTGTGTGTATATGTGTGAGTGCACATGCACTTGTGAGTACAAGTGTATGGAGCCTAGGGGTTGATGGGTTTCTTCCTTGGCATCTGTTTTATTTACTGCAGCAGCATCTCTCACTGAACCCCAAGCTTACAGGCTCAGCTACTCTATCCAGTGAGTTTACCACAGGGATCTGCCATTTTGCCTCCTCAGCACTGAGATTACAAGTAGGCCACCTTGCTGGGCATGGTGATGCACACCTTTAATCCTAGCATTTGGGAAGCAGAGGCAGGTAGATCACTGTGATTGGAGGCCAGCCTGGTCTACAAATGGAGTCTAGGACAGGCAAGTCTATACAGAGAAACCCTGTCATGGAAAACAAACAAACAAAACCAAGTAGGCCACCATCCTGCCCATCTTTGAAGGGCTCTGGGGGTTGGAACTGGGATTCTCACACTTGCACAAATAAGCAGTTTATCCACCAAGCCACCTCACCAGCCCATGGTTTTGTTTTTTTGTTTTGTTTTGTTTCTTAAGACTGGGTCTCACTCCAGCCCCAGGATGGCCTAGAACTCCCCCATGTGGTTCGGGTTGCATTCGAACTCATAAAAATCCTCCTGCTTCCATCTTCCAAATTCTGGAATTACAAGTATGTGCCACCATGTCTGGCTTCAATATGCCTTAGAGACAAGGCTGGGCCACCCAGGCCTGGTGGCATGTGCCTCAGACTTTGGCATGCTCCTTCCTGCATAAGCTGTGAGGTCACTCCTTGATGTCTTGCAGGCTCTCACAAAGTGAAAACAAGAAGCAAGTATTGCCTTCCCACCTGCCCTAGGAATACGATGCCTCTTGAAAATACTCAGATCATGGGTGCTGACATCAGCTCCAACATTTCCTGTTGCAAGGAAGACCTCTGCAATGCAGCAGTTCCCACTGGGGGCAGCACCTGGACCCTGGCAGGGGTGTTTCTGTGCAGCCTGGCCTCAGTCCTCCTGCAGGCCTTGCTGTGATGGCACTTCCTGCTACTCCTGCCCTCCTCCTTGTATCCCAATGTGTAATCACTCCTCCCTTGAGCCCTCTAGTGATGCATTGTGGGTTGTAGGTACTCTGAGGTGGGGGTAGGGTGTAAGACAACTTTTTTAGTCCTTGTTCCAGTCCCTGCTGGGTAGGCGTCCACTTGCCTCTTGGGCTTTCAGATTTGTACCTCCTGGGACCCCATTTTCATGTTGTTCTTGGCCCTGGATGCAGGTGGACAGCACAGGAAAGAGGCAGAATTCCACACTATAATACCACCACTGTGGATGCATAAGTCTCTGGGGTCTTTGGGGCATTCCCAGGGGCTCAATGTCCCCCCTAAGTTGAATCTAATAAACCTTGTATTCTCCCAACCAAGGTCTCCACTTTTCTTTTGCTACACTGAGTCCTGCCTGCCAGTCCACACCTCTGCCCTCTCAGCTAGCCACATAGCTCTCTATGTCCTGTTATCAAGCTAGGAGTGGGGTACCGCTGGGTTTCTTCCCTCAGAGCTGATGCTAGGGGCAGGCAGAGCGTTCTTCCACTTTCCAAAAGCATCTAATTATGCTGAGAAAAGGTCATGTATACGCATAGGTATGATATGCACACACACACACGCACACGCACACACACACACACACACACACACACACACACACACCTCTAGTGTGCATACCCTGTGGTTTCTCTAGAAATTAATATTTTAGGTTCTGAGAAAGAAGTGAATTTACAAGTCCAAAGTATTCACTCTCCTTCAGCTCTAGACACCTGTGACATCTTCAGTATCTGTTATTTGGTCTTTTTGTCCGTCTCAGGCAGTCAGATCATAGCTCAGGCTTTAAGGACAAGTGAGAGTTGATCCATGTGGCTGTTAGCCAAGCATAGCCAATCATGGTGCCCACAGTACACGGTTATAAATGTGTCTACCTCTAACCCAGCAGCAGCAGCAGGCAGGCAGGTCTGCATTACACCTGTGTCTTGGCCATAGCTGTCTTGAGTAACACACATTATGTTGTTTCATGATGGCAGGGCTGGGTTCCATGTCCAGGGGTTCAGTCTGGGCCCTGCTTGCTTCCAGACTAAATGGACGCAGCTTGAGAGCAGAGGTCCTGTTTCTCACTTGGGCAGCGGGCTAGAGTACTTTAGGAGTGAGGCTAGGAGCATGGACACAAAGCCATGTTCCTAGCCTCTCCAGCGGAGGTGGGAAATGAGTTCTCACACCCGGTGTTATATTAGCTCTTTTTAGAATGAGGCTGCAGGTCTCAATAGGCAGTGAAGACTCAGGAACCCACAGGACATAAAAGTCTTACTGCTCTTCATGCTGAGGTCATTGCACAGAAAGCCAACAAACTCCCGAAACCAACTAAAGGTCAATGAAATTGTTAGAATAAGAAGGCAATGGAAACTTAGGTGGGGGTTCAAAAGGCTTGTGGTAGTACCACAGTGTTACAGTTCTCTGTTTCCTGTACCTTGACAGGCTGGGCATGGGAAGCAGGCTGAAGCCTGAAGGGAGGCCCTGTGAGATACAGACTGGGCAGGTGCTTACCCAGCGGTCTGCACTGGTCTTGCCATGATGGGTCAGGTAATTCCCTATTTCATTGAACAGTGGGAAGTCATGGAAGGCCAGCGTGTCCCTCAGGAGCCCTTCTTTTCCCGGGATGAGGAGTCTGAGTTGGTTGTGTTAGACTGAGTAAACAAACCAAACACTATAAAGCCTGGGCAGTGGGAATGGGTCATGAGAGTGAATGTGTCTGAGTCCTTAGGGCTAAGGGTACCAGGATACTTAATCTACATACTGTGCCTTGTTTACAGTCAATATCACTGGGCCTATCACAAAAGGATAAAACAGTTCTTAATTATGTGTAAAGTAATGACTTCTAGAACTATGTGACACCTCTTACAAAATCTGGTGTTCCCAAATCCGCTGAGTGAGGACCCCGCTAGGAAAGGGAGACCCTTCTTCATAGATTGAACAGGAAATGACTATCCAGAGAAGGCAGATTTCAGCCTGAGTCAGCAGAGTCCCACACATGTAGATCTTGTGCACACAGATGAGCACTGGAGAAGTCAAGACAGTAAAACACACAGCTTACCTCTCAGCGGAAGGAGGTGCCCAGATGTTCTTCCTGGAATGCCAGGATTGCATGTAGTTTACAACCTGCTGATCTTTTGCTGTCTGATGAGGCAGGCTCGGCCTCTATCTTCAAGAATTTATGCTTTCTTATCCCCTCAAAACCTTGAGCATTGCTCCTGGGCTATAAAGTTCTTCTTTGTGAGAGATGTCACTTGTACTTTACAACAGCCTAAGTGACGTCTGTGTCATCTTAGGGCCAGGACAATCCTGACTCCCACAGGCATTATGTTTACCTCAGTCATTCTCCCAAGACCCTTACCTTGAGCATTGTTTCTAGGTCAACAAGAAACCATCTTATGGACGAAGCCATATGGAAAGAGTTTCAATGTAAACACTTCTTAGGCTTGGCTGTTCACATGGTGCTAAGTAAATTGTTATCTGAAAACTTTTCCCAAATTGTGCTGTGCTTAAATATGGCTCAAGTAAAATGATCTGGGTCAGACTCCAGACGTCTTGGCCCAGGACTGATACCAAAATCAGACTCATCCTGATTCATTTGTACCTCATCCTGATCACTTTCCCCTGCCTACTCTAAAGCCTACATGGATGGACACACACACACACACACACACACACACACACACACACACACACACAGGGTAAGAGGAGGCCTAACAGATAGTTTGTAAACCTAAGGTTACCTTGAGAGGTAAAGTATGAGGACGGAACAGGGGCAGAGGTTAGGGTGTACATAGTTAAGCAGGTCTAGCCAAATTGGGCTCCAGCTGAGCACTGTCCCAAATCTTCAAGGCATCTTTTCAGTGGGAGCAGCTGCCTGAGAACTCCCCTGAGTCTTGTAGGGACCCCCACATGTGTAAAAACAGATCCTTGGTCCTGATGCAGAAACAAACTGTAGGATGGGCCTAAAATTAAAAGCAGAAAGATAAGCGCTCAGGGAACTAAGGTGCCTCATTCAAGAGACATGGGTGTGGGCTTCCCAGGGATGAGTGGTGTAAACGGTGCAGCAGTGCCACGTGTGACATTTAAAGAAGGAACCAAGCCGAAGCCATTTGGAATAAAACTTCTGTTTTGAATAGGGGTCATATAAAGTTTAAGTTCCCAAGACCTCCCTGGGTAACTGACATCTTGCTTGGCAGAAGGAGACACGCACGTGGGTAACTGACATCCTGGTTGGCAAGTTGAGACATGAATGCTAGGCAAGTTGCCTTTCCCAGTTGGAGAAACCCACCGATGGGAACAGGATAAGTGTACCATATAGGGAAATGTCCCTAGAAAAGTTCCTTACCCCTGAATCCTGATTGGTGGGAAGCTGTAACATTTTATTACACTGTGAACCCTGAGATTGTGTTGTTTCCTGGAAACCCTGTTGCTAGTTGTATTGTGGCTCAACCTGTGGAGAGCCACAGATAGCAGCGCCCCCTGCTGCTTCCCCGGCGCAATGCGCCCCTTATACGCATGTGCAATGCGTCTTTGATCGAGCCCCTTACGCGCATGCCTGAAGGCATAGCATGAGGTGTCGTGATCCGAACAAAGCATAGCGTGAGGTGGCGTGATCCGAATGCACCAACCAAGAGTGACAACGTGGCAGTCTCTGATAGGACCAGGCACACTATAAAGGTTCTGTGGGAGCTTTTCCCAGGGTCACTCCGGTAGTCAAAAGTTCCTGAATAAACTGCTGCAAGAAGAGTTCCCGGTGTTGGTGTCTTTCCTGCTGGTCGGGGGTAGCATCGACATCAACCTTAGCACACACCTTTAATTGGAGGAAGGTCAGATGGGTGTTTTCTCTGCCTCTCTGAGCTAGCAGGCTTTCACCCCATAATCTGGCTCCTAAATCATTTTTCCCCCCTGAGACAGGGTTTCTCCATTTTATCCCTGACTGTCCTGGACTCCCTTTGTAAACCAGGCTGACCTCGAACTCACAGAGATCCACCTGTCTCTGCCTCCCAAGTGCTGGGATTAAAGGCATGCGCCACCATGCCCTGCTTTTAAGTTAAATTTCAACTCTTGATAAGAAACCTTTTCTTTCTTTGACCTTTTTAATGAGTAAGATTAAAAGGTAGCTCTGGATGGGATTATAATTTGATAAAATAAAACCAAGTGCCGATAGGGTTGCACAGGTGTCTTTTATGCAAATAACTTTTCTGGCAATAGTCCTGGGAAACTGCAGGTTTTCAATAGAGAAGGTAGAATGGCCATAAACTAATGTTTATTGTGTTAATATATTTGGCTTTTTTTTTTTTTGAGACTGGGTTTCTCTGTGTAATACCCCTGGCTATCCTGAATTTGCTTTATAGACCAGGCTGACCTTGAATTCACAGAGATTTTCCTGCCTCTGCCTCCTGAGTGCTAGGATTAAAGGCACATGCCACCATGCCTGGGGTGTTGAAATATTTTTAAGAAAGATTTATTTCTATTTTATGCGTATGAATGTTTGTCTGCATGGATGTATATACACCATGGCATGCGGCATTTGAGTAGGCCAGAAAAGGCCATTGGATCACCTGAAACTGGAGTTATAGTTATTTGTAAGCTGCCAAGTTGTTGAGGTCTGTTTTAACTTTTTGCATAACCATAGCCCCTCTGTTGAGACCTACTTTACTTTTTAGCATAGCTGTAGCTCTTCTTTTGACACGCGCTTTCCATCTTTAACACAACTGAAGTCATTGTGTCTTTAGTCTCCATCTTGATCATAAGGTAAAGCTAAGTTCAGGTTCTTAGGCTCTGCCTCCCAAGGACTCAATACTGACACTCTGTGAGGTCAGAATAACTTGTTACATTGTTACGACTGTATGTCTTCTTTTCTCTACCTTTGTATACTTTATTGCCTGGATATTCTGTAAAGCCCCCAACTGCAGGAGCAATCAAATTAAAGGCCAGTTAGAAATGTTTTGTTTAGCTAATCAAAAAATGATGTAATATGCTACTCTCACCTGCTTTCCTATACTGTTATTGCCTGTCTTAGCTCTGGAAAGGTCCAGAGCAGGATCTCTAGTGCTGGATGCAGAATGCCTTCTAGTTCACTTCATCTCTTGGGTCATCCAAGCTGATCAGGCAACTGATCAGGACTGGAAGAAAGAGGGGAGGGAGCCCAGGGTTCCTTCTCTAGGGACTGGCTGTACTACAGCTAAGGAGGAAAACTGACCAAAATTTTCCTACAGCTGAGGCTGTAAAAGTGGCTTCTAGCCAAAAAACTTCAGGGGCATCATAAACGGTGATTCATTGATCGGTAGATAGGCCTCTTGGCAGAGATCTCTAGTAAGCTAAAGTATACCTGCTTGTCTGGGAAGGTTTAATGGCTGAACTGAACTCTTGCTTTTGAGCTTGTGAGAGGCTTTTTAATCAGACTCCTGGGCTAGGAGTTTCTCTTTCTTCCCAAAGTCTCCATAATTTCCCCCTTTTTATCTTGCCTAAGTGGAAACAAATTATTACTCAAGCAGACAAACTGATTCCCATATGGTGACTTCTGTTCCAGGGACAGCCTGGGCATCACAGACTGTTGCCCTCATTTGGGGGTTCAGATCATTGTCATGAAGATGTTAATGGGCCAGTGTTGGCTGTTCCTCAAATCCACGGTGACTAGGTTCAGGACTATGATTGCTAATCTTGCTTGTCAACTTGACTACATCTATAATCAACTAAAACCCAAACAGCTGGGCACACCCATGAGGGATTTTTCTGGATTGGATCACTTGAACTGGGAAGACCCACCCTAAATCTGAGCTCCACCTTCTGGTGGCAGCCTATATGAAGGACACAGAGAAGGAAGCTCTTGCTTTTTGCCTCCTTGTCCTCACTCACAATGTCTCAGGGCATTCTGACCTCATTAGTAACTCAGACTCTCAGAAGTGTGACCCCCCTAGGGAGCCTTCCTCAAACAGCCAATCCTCACTCCTCAGCAAGATCAGAAGGTATCTACCCAGATGTGAGCTGCACATATGTCTCTCCCCAGAAGATGGACTTTCATGGGACATGCCCCTTGGGCTAGTGTCCAGATATAAGTGAGTATATACCATTTGAGTCTTTCTGCTTCTGGGTGAACTCACTCATTATGATCATTTCTACTTCAATCCATTTGTCCACAAATTTTGGGAATTCCTTGTTTTTAATAACTGAGTCGTATTCCATAGTGTAAATGTACCACAGTTTCTTTATCCATTCTTCTACTGAGGGACACTTAGGCTGTTTCCAGGTTCTGGCTATTATGAATAAGGCCGCTATGAACATGGTTGAGCATATGTCCCTGTTGTGTGCTGGAGCTTCTTCTTGGTATATTCTAAGGAGTGCATCCTATTGGGACTTTAGGTGAGAGAACCATGGGAGAATGGGGAAATAGAAGGATCCAGAGAGTCCTAGAAACCTACAAGAAGGACATTATGACAGGCAGATCTGGGCCCAGGGGTCCTGCTCAAACTATGGCACCAGCCAAGGACTATACGTGCAGTAAACATCGAACCCTGACCCAGATCTAGCCAATGGACAGGACATTCTCCACAGTTGAGTGGAGAGTGGGGACTGACTTTCACATGAACTCTGGTGCCCCATATTTGACCACGTCCCCTTGATGGGGAGGCCCCTGGCACTCAGAGGAAGGATAGCAGACTACCAAGAAGAGACTTGATACCCTATGAGCATATACTGGAGGAGGAGGTCCCCCTCAGTCACAGTCATAGAGGAGGGGAGTAGGGGGAAAGCAGGAGGGAGGGAGGAATGGGAGGATACAAGGGATGGGATAACCATTGAGATGTAATATGAATGAATTAATAAAAGAAGGAGGAGGAGGAGGACACAGCCAGAGCACCGTGACATTCAACTGCCATCCAACTGCTTGAGTAGAACACTGCGCCCTGCAAAATAGGTACCTTGGGATTGCCTCTGCAAGTGCCTCTTCACCATCCAGCCTATGGCAGCTGAGCCATTGTCCCTAATACACCCTTTAACCTCTGCCTTTTTGTCTTGGTGAATTCTTTGACGGATCACACATCACCAGCCTTCCAATACCATCTCTGTCATAGCAGAGATGTGTCCCTTGCCAAGCATCTCCGTTCCTTGCCTAGCCTATCTAAGGTTCTCAGGTGGAAGACACTGCTTGGAGAACTGCTGTGTCACCTGCTCCTAATCCTGGAATGTCAAGTCCTGTTCAGCACAAAGCTGGAATTCCTCCTCCTCAGGGCCGGAGCCTAGGGCTCTGACCTCTTGCCACAGGTGCCTCTCTGCTGCCCAGCAACTTGGAAGGAGCCTGTCCCTGAAGGGCAGGTAAAGGGGCAGGCTAGCAGGACACAGGCTGAGCAAGGGCACTGTTCAATGAGACAGGAGTGGCCAATACCAAAGAGGGCCTGGGAATCTTCCAGAAACCCTCAGGCTACCCTGCCCCTGGGCACAGGCTCCCTTACCCATTCACAAGCCCTGGATCTTCTGGAAGGAAGCTGGAGGACCTGCTTGTATCTCAGAGGCAAGAATGTCAGGCCAAGTTTGCCCTCACCCTCAGTCCTCCCAAATCTATGCGCCCCCCCCCACCCCCCGCCAGAAGTGAGCCCAGCTGGAGAAGCTGACACAGAACAAGACAACTGCCCTGAGAATCATGGAAAAATGGAAATTCTAAGACTCCCAGAACCTCAGCCCCATCCCCCTTTCCTCCCTAAGTCAACTGGAAAATTCCACAGGCATCCTTCTTTTGAGCTCCTCTTCAGAGCCCTAGAGAGCAACCTAATCTGAGACCTACCTCCTGAGGCCACAGGCAAAAGGGCGGTTGCCCACATCCTTTTACTGTTTTCACACGGTAAGCTGCCATGCCTCATACCTCGTGAGAACAGATGGTAGCCGGCCCTAGTTTTTTTCCATACTATGTGAAAGTGGTTTTTCAGACACTACTTTGCTCCTGAGAAATTCCATTTTACAAGCAGCTTTCTTTCTAACTGAAAAAAAAAATTCAAACTATATTTTAATCACATTTCCCTTTCCTCAGTTCCTCCCAGATCCTCACCACTTGTCTCCACACCCAACTTTATGTCCATTCTCTCTCTTAAAAAAACATCAACAATCCAAACAATAAAAAAAAAAGGAAACATACAAAAATACCCGTAGGAAAACACAAAAAGAGAAATAAAAATAAATAAGCAAATGGCCAATATGAGCCCAACTTGGTGGCACATGCCTTTAATCCCAGCACTCAGGAGGCAGAAGTAGGCAGATCTCTGTGAGTCTGAGGCCAGCCTGGTCTCATAAAGTGAGTCCAGGACAGCCAAGGCTATACAGAAGAGAAACCCTGTCCTGAAAAGGGAACAAAACAAAACAAAACAAGAGCAAAATGACCAATATGCAACATATGCCCCCCAACAAAGCAGAATGAGATGAAAAGTCCACAAAAATGCCATGGAGTTTGGTGTTGGCCAACCGCTCTTGGGCATGGACCTGCCCTGACTTGCGGCTAACAGACTAGTGAGACTTCACTGGAGAAAACAGATTTTTCCCTTTTCCATCTGATATCGATTGCAGATAGGTTTTTGGTAAGGGGTGGGAGCCCATGTCCACTTTCCCTTCTCAGTGCTGGGGCTTCGTCTGATTGACAACTTATGTGTGCTCCTAGGGTCTCCGTGAGTTGCTATGTGTCTCAGCTCTTCCTTGGATTCACCCATCCCCTCTGGCTCCCACCAACCTTCCACATACATCTCGGAGCCCTGAGAGGGAGGGCATTGATGAAGACATCCCATTCAGGACTGAGTGCTCGCAAGTCTCTCATTCTCTACTCAGTTGTGGATCTCCGTGTTAATTCCCTTCTACTGTGAGAAAAGGGCACTCTGATGAGAACTGAATCAGGCACTGGTCTGTGGCTATCGTAGTATGCCATAAAGGACCATTGTATTGCTAAATTCCTTCAGCAGATTAATAGTATTGGGCTTCTTAAAGGGGGAGGTAGAACTTAGATCCTATTGTTCTTTGACTAAGAGATGGGGTTCAGAGTCCATCATGATGGCAGGGTCCATCTTCAGTGGCCCCCAAGGCTGTGGCTCTCTGTAATGCTACTGCCCTCATCAGGACCAGGGTTGGGACAAAGGTGAGAACAGGAGGATGTGCAGGGCGCTTGTCTTTACATCTCTTCCCTAAAAGTTAGAGCTGGGGGGGATCCTCTGGATTCCAAATTCTGACTCAGGACCCTCCAAGGAAGAGACTGCTTTCCAGCACGCAGTGAGGGGCCAAGGTCCATGAGAAGTGCAAGCAGAGACTGGACGGGGGACCTGGGGGAAGAGAGAGGGCGGCACTGGGAAGGAGCAGCTGCGGGCATAGGAGGGAACACAGGGGTTCACTTGGTTAAGAACAGAGATGATCTGGCCACTACATGACCCTTAGTGGGGTCATAATGTGGGAGCTGGTTAGGGACCCCCAAAACAGCTGTCCCAAGAATGTCAGAGACAGCAGAAGAGAGTTCTTGTTTCTGGCCCCTTGTCTCTCACTTTTGCTTGGAAGTTATATGTGAGAACGAACTCAAAATTGCAGAGAGGAACCTGGATGCCTTTTGGCTGGACCAGCTGGACTGACTAGTTTCTCCCTCTTTCTGTGTCTCACCCCAGTTTTGGCCATCAGTCCTCCTCCAAAAAGTGCCTGGACTAGCAGCTTGATGGCAGCTCATTCCTAGAGACACCCCCTGCTTACTGGGGTCTGCTCTGCACTCTGTCTCTTAAGATGCCACTTATGACTTTACAATGATTTTATCGCTAAAACTCTGTGGTCTGTGAACTTCTTTATTTAATTACAGGGATGAGAGCCTGAAAGCCACTGGCTTTGGTGGCTTCTGAGTTTTCCAGGATCATACCTGAAGGCTCAGGACTCCCAAGACCAAGTTCTCAGTACAACGGAGATTTATTTGCTCCAGAGGGACAGGCAGGGATAAGGGACAGAAACAGGAGGTAGAGAATGAGGGAGAAGAAGGGAACGGGAACAAGAGAGATGGGGGATGGGGGCAGGGAGAGTGGTGAGGAGTATTTGTCCTGAGGGACAAAGGACTGTCTCTGAATAGAGAGTAGACAGATGTGGCCCATAGGCAAATGCCCCGTTTGTAAAGACAAAAATGGGAAACCCTGAATTAGCATGAGGTTGGATTTTAATTGGGCATATTAATTAGGTGAGCCAAAGGGGTCTTCCGATTGATTGCTGGACTTCAGTCCTTTGGTAGCTGGACCTTGGTAGCCAGCCTCGGGAGGAGGAATTGGCCACATGAGGAACTAGACCGTGGTGGCCAGCTTGAGGAATATAATCTAAGGGTCTGTAGCAAGGCAGAGGGGATCGGGGAGAAGGACAAGGCCTGCCGGAGCCACGCTTGCCACGCTCCAGCGGGCCAGAGTCCCTTCACTAGCCTCTGAAGCTGAGTTCACTAAGAGCTGAGAGAGGCTCTGTCAAAGTCTCCCCAACTTTCCAGTATCGCCCCACACCATCAGTTCTGAGCAGAAAGTGGGGTGACCTTGGAGGAAGGCTGACGTTTCTGACAGCTTTATTCGACCCAAAGTCCAGTCTCTCCACCCAACCTCTGGCCCAGGGAATGGGATGATAGAGAAAGAGCATCCTTGTCCTTCCTTGGCATCTCTGTGGGGGCTGGCCCCTCCCACCCACCTGAGTACGGGTGGCCCTCATCCCAAGTCTCTGAGGACTGCTGACCAGGCCCTAACGGACAGAGAGGTACTAATGCTGCTGTGTGGATAGAGGCGATGTAGGGAAAGAGTACAGGGACTCCAACCTCTAGGTAGGTCTGCCTACATCTCTAAGAAGGGAGGACAGAGGCTCCACTGGGGGGCCAGGAGCCCCACCATACTGGTCAGAACTCAACATTCGATTGTGAGGTGGGGCCCAGACTCCTCTGTGTGGAGGGGGGGGAGGGGGTAGAGTCTCCTCTTCCTGGGCTACCCTCCAACTTTCCAGTTCCTGGCCGGATATGCCACCCTGCCCCCCTCCCGACCCCCCCCCCAAGGTTTTCTTTTACTCACCGACTGTCCTTCACAGGCCCCTCCCTTCTCTAAACTTCAGGAAATGGAAACTCAAAATTCCGGGCCACTCCTCTTCTCCCTCCCCCTTTCAAAAGCCAGGAAACTGAAAGCTAACTCCTGGCCTCCTCCACCCCTGCCCCACTTTCTCTTCTCTCTTTCACACCTCTTGCCCAGTCTGAAGCCTGTGGTGGTGCCCTGTCTGTCGTCCGTGGGCAGTTCTAAGTATCTGAGCAGGGAGGTTGGGCTAGGGGAACATCCTAGGATCCTGCCGAGTGAAAGCTCAGCTCTAAGTAGCTGGGGTTTACCAAGCGAGCAGGCAGGTCAGACGAAGTCTTCCCTAGAGCGCTAGGTGCCCATATTACCCCTACAAGAGCTCCTGGAGACGCCTATGGGTTGTACGGGAGGGATCGGGCATCTTCCTCTGGCTTACAAGGAAGGTCAGTGACGCTAGCGTGACAGCGTGTGCTCACTGCGGAGTATCTTCTTCCTCCGCAGAACTGAAGGGAAGCCGGAGTCCATTGACTTGAAAGCCGAAATGCGTTCTGATTGCTGTGAAAGCTTCTGCCACTAAGGGGCGCGGTGGGGCTTGGCCTGGAGATGGGTTTGGAAGCTCTTTCCCTGGACCGGCCTCCTGGGATAGGGTGGGTCGGCTTCCTGCCCCGCCCCCACGGTGCATGTTGATTAATTAAAGGGATGAGGGTGGCCTCAGCTGACAAGGGAAGAGGGCATTAGGGGCACAACCGGCTCTACTACTAACCACCAGCTTAAAGTCACTAGATGTGCATGAGACCACAGTCACATGCCACAACTGGGGGCCCATCTCCCAGCCCGTGGCCCTAGAGCAAGACTCCCTCCAGCCGTCACCCACAGAGCCTTTCCACTTGCTGGGCAGATAGATGCCTGAGGCTTTTGGCCCAACAATTCTGTCTTCTGGGGGTGCTCTGGGTTGGCACAGTCTCCAGTTGGCATGAAAACTAGTTGGGGGTAAGGGCGTGTCAGAGGGGAAGAAGAAGGAAAGGGAGAGGGTCCCAGGGCCTCCACAAGCTGAGGCAAGTGGCCAAGGCTACTGTGGCCACCAATGCAGCAAGCTGAGGATGTTTAGAGGTCATTGCTGGGCCTGGCGTGTGTAGGGAAGGGACCAGAGTTGGGAGGAAAGCAGGAAGCTCTCCAGGACATTTCATTTAATTAAGGTTGGAGAGGGAGACTTGACCGGACTGGCAAGGCAGTCCTTTGGAACCTACCTGCCTGGGAGAAATTCATTTGCGCCCGCTCTTGGCCTAGAGGGCTAGTAGAACAAAGGTTTCCAAGAAATTGGAATTTCCTTAGAAACTTCCTGCTGGAAGAACAATGGGCAAGAGGAGGAAGAACTTGTCCCCTGGAGAAAGATTTATAACTTGTGAGACACTGTAGACTTGGAGCTGAGTCCATGGGGAAGGGGAAGGGGAAGGGGAGGGGTAGGGGGGAGGAGGTCATACCTTGGCTGGACTGCTCACTTACGCATATTGTTTGTCTTCTGTTTATACTTTACCCCCAGGTTAGGACCCCAAAGATAGGTTTAGTGAAATCTAGCCTCACTTTGTCTCTCTTCCCAATGTGATTGCATTTGGCTCTTTTAATGGCAGATTGAGGATGGGTGGCTGAACTTGGCTTGTTAGGACATTAGCTGCAAGCCTACACGCTGTGAACTCCTTTATAGTTTAGGCATGGAGATCAGAGAAACAGCCTTAGTGTCAGGGAAGGCAAGCCTGAGCACTGGCGGGTACCCAAAAATGAGAGAGAATGGGAAGAGAAAGGGAGAGGGAGAGAGAGAAAGAAAAGTGCGTAAGGGCATGTGCTGGCTAGGTTTATGTCAACTTGACACACACTTAAGTCATCTGAGAAGAGGGAAGCTCACTTAAGAAAATGCCTCCATAGGCTGGCGTGATGGTGCTTGCCCGTTATCCCAGCACTCCGGGAGGCAGAAGCAGATGGATCTCTGTGAGTTCGAGGCCTACAAAGCAAGTCCGGGACAGCCAAGGCTACACAGAGAAACCCTGTCTGGGGGGGGGGGTGATTAGAAATAGAATTTAGAAGGGGAACACAAGCCCAGGAATGAGAGTGGACTAGTGAACTGAGGAGGGAGCTCCCCAAAGCATCTGCCATGAAGTATAGAACCCATTACAAGGCTTTTACATGCCTCTGCCTTTTGTACTTTGGTAGTTGGGGTGGGGCTGGGGGGGCTTTTCCTGCACATGCTCTGCTCATTAGATGAAGTCCAAGTAGGGAAGATTTTTCTAGGCTTGCACTTCGACCTTGCCTGAGCATGCTCAGTTTGTTGTATGAATGTGGAGAAAGGTCCTGAGGTTTCAGTATTCTGTCACTCGATGACCTCGGGATGGAGGGAAGGACGGTAAACGTTAAGCACACGCTGGGTGGTGGGGCACAGCTGGCACCGTCAGACTGGCAAAGCCCCAGTGAGTACTTACTAACTAGCAGCAATAATAGGAAGGCTGGCCAGGACCAGGAACTCATAAAAGAGATATTCTGGGGAAGGTCTGAATCTGACCTAGCATGATAGAGGCTGGTGGCCACCCACCCAGCACCTTACTCCAAAGCCTGGGCAGACCTCTGGGAAGTGTAGTATACACTCTCCCTCTCTTCCCCTCCCCTCCCCATGCTGGGCCTCCCCTGACATTTCTTGCCACCAAACTTCAGGAAAGTGAAACTCAAACCTGGGGCACCTTCTCTTCCCTCTTTAGGAAGTGAAACTTAGCTCCTGGCACCTCCCTCTCCTCCAGCTGTCCCCTCCTCTTAGCAGCCATAGCCTTCGGGTGTTCCCTAAATGAAGTTTTCTGGAACTCTAGCTCCCGCTGCCCACCCTTCTGGGAGGAATCAGACCAGTCCACCCGCTGTCCCAGTTTTTTAGCCTTGAGAGGATGCAATCCTGAAACCTAGAGCAAAAGGGTTGTTCATGGATCCCAGACCACAAGTGGCCTCAACTCTGGAGCCTCATGACACCTCCCCTATCACAAAGAGGGAATGAAGACAGAGAGGAACCTAGAGGTTATTAGGTGTCCCTGTCACTGCCTGGTGCCCTTTTAGCTCCCATGCCTCAGGAGTCTTAACCCAGGGTAACTGGAGCTGCTAGGACCACAGGCCAGTGTCTCTAGGAAAGTTACTCAGATCTGTCATGAACACCACAGTGGCAGTCTTGCTGAAGACTTAACTCCCACGTTTCTTTACTGCCTTGTCCAGTAACAAAGCACCCTCTTGTCCTGAGTCTCAGAGGCCCCATAGTTGTTCCCTTGGTGAGGTTTCCCAGGGCCTGTCCTTTCTCAGTATGGGCCTGGGCAGCCCCACCTGCTATGAGGCTAGCTCCTTCCTAGACCTTCAGGGTTTGGGTCCTGGGAATCCTGGTCTTGAAACCACGGCGCTAACAAAGCCACTGTCTTCATAGATTTCAGAAGACCAGCCTGAGCTCCTATGATGTCCCCGTGTGACTCCCACTGGGCAGGATCCCTTGGACACTGATCATAGGCAGGAACTGTATGGATCATATCCCTGTGTGCTATCACCCGCCAGCCCAGAGACTTGGGAAAAATCTGACAAAAAGGGCTCCTCAGGCACCCAGACCCAAGCAGAGTTGCTTCAGGATATGGCTCTATTAGTCCTTCCCTCAACACACAACAGCAGTGAACCCCATTAAGCCAGGTGTAGCAGCAACTGTCTGTAACCCCACTACCCAGAATTCAAGTGAGATCCTGCCTCAGAAACAAAAAGTCTTACTTAGTGTCAGGAGTGGTGGTGCGTGCCTTTAATTCTGGCACTTGAGAGGAAAGCTAGTCTAACATAATCTGAAAATACCAGAAAAGAGGCCAGGAGTGATGGTGCACGCCTTTAATCCCAGCACTACAGAGGCAGGTGAATCTCTGTGAGTTGGAGGCCAGCCTGGTCAACAAAAGTAAGTCAGGATAGCTAAAGATACAACCTCCCCCACACCCGCCAGCCACCACCTCGCCTCACCCCCCCAAAAAAAACCAGAGCCAGTTATGGGGTGGACACATTACTTGCCTGGACCACACTTCCATGGCTTGAAGCACAGTGTGGCTTGTGAAGGACAGGTGGCACACAGCAGGCCGCTGAAGTCCCTGGCAGATGAAGCTTAGGACTAATGTGTGGCCAGCCTGGCTGACCTACCTGTCTGGGTTGCTGATGTACTCTTCCGCTGACTTACAGCCCGGGACAGCTCCCTTTCAGGCTCTCTGTCTCTCTACCTCTTCCTCTTCCTTCCTTTCTCTCAGAGCCCATCTCACTGAATGGGCCTGAATCCCTGGAATGCGCTATGTACCTCAGGCTAGCCTCACAGCTACCTATCCGTCCGCTTTTGCCTCGCCAGCATTAAAGCAAAGTATCACCAAACCGGGCTGGTCTTTCAGGATCTTATGCAGAGCTGTGCACTTGCAGGGTTCTCAGGGTCCCCTGGGACCAGAGGGGAAGAAGGACTCTGCAAGGAGGAGGAAGGGTAAGGACATCCAGGCCAGAGCAGGAATGGGTGTGAACTGTTTATTTGAGGCACTAGAATAGCAGCAGGAAGCTAGTGTGGGCAGAAGAGGGTAAGTGGGGACTCAGCTGATCCAGGGGTAGGAGCCTTCATCTGGTGGCGTGGTAGCCCTCCATGGAGAGCCTCCTGAATCGCGTACAACATGGGCACAGTCATGCCAGGGAAAGGGTTTTTGTGGTAGACAGAGGCCTTCTGCCTTAGCATCTTCCAGGTCCCCTTGCCCATTCTAGAATGCAAGTGGCTTCACTCACACACACAGACTGAGCACACGGACGTACGTTCATTTGGGTTAGATATCCATGCCAGTGGATCCACAGCATTCAGGCCTGGCCCTGGCACTCCAAGATTCCAAGGAGAGCTTTACCCCTTTCCTGGCTCCCCAAGGGAGGCCACAGGATTGGCTCTGGAAGCAAGTGCAGCCAGTCCCATTTCAATGGAGTAGATCAGATGCATTTGGTGCTTAGCCCCGATGCTGAAAGTGTGGAAGGGGACTAGACACAGCCAGGAGGAGCTGAAGGCTCCTAAGGTCCCCTAGAACCTAAAAAGGGCTGGGCTTCTTCCTGAGCTGGGGGAATCCAGGGAATACATAGGTCAAGGGCCCATTTGCAGCAGAGTCAGCAAGCTGAGCAGAATTCCAAGGCCTAGTAGTGGGATACTGGCACGAAGGCCAAGGCCAGCTGTGCTGAAATTACAGAAGGAATGTTGGCAGCAGTAGGTATTGACGGATGCCACACCGAGGTTGATGTTGATGTTGTCACGGGGGCAGAACTGGGCGCAGCCCTTATTCAGGGTGTAGCCAAGGTTGACATTCCCTGTACAGAAAGTGAGATTGAGGGGACAGGCATATGGGCAACAGGAAGATGGGGGAAAGCCCTGTGGATCCCTGACCCAGGCCAAGGAGATGGCTCGGCACTCACCAAAGCCTGCAGCAGCAGATGCCGTGATACAGTAATTGTCTGAGCTCTCGCACACTGTTGGCAACAGACAATTCCAATTGCTTGTCTGATCGTTGCAGGCGAAGCACACCAGGGAATGAGCTGCAAAAGGGACACGTTGTAGGTGACACCTGCCTGCTCCCTGGGGAAAGCCTTCCAGGGCAGGGTGCCTTCGCGGTGGGGTCCTTGATACCCAACCCTTTGAGGAAAATGAGCGACTACAACATGCTCATCCCTGAGTCAGAGACAAAAACAACCAAAACCAAAACAAACAAAAAAAACCCCAACAACAACAACAACATACAACAAAACAAGACAATGACAAGTGACATTAGACTTTGGTACTAGAGGGGCTAAAGTGTCTGTCTCCTTAAGCACAAGGTGACAACATTGAGGCCAGCACTGAGGCAGGGGAACTCGGCCAGAAGTTCACAGGAGGGCTGGCTCAGGAGGAGCCCTGGGCATCTGCTCAGGGGAAACAAGAACGAAGGTCAGAAGAAGAGCCAGGCTGTCTGTATCTGGGGTCTCCACTGCTCCATACCTTGCTCCACACCCAGAAGGGCTGCCAGCAGCACAGGCAAGAAGACCCTCATGCCGGAAGTGACAGACGTCTGCTGAAGGCTCACACGCCAATGAAGCCTGCTGGGAGAGAAGCAGTTGGTTTAAGAACAAGGCTACACACTCACCACCCAGGATCCTGGCTTAGATAGCACCAGACCCAGGGCCTGGCCACTCTTTGCCTTCCCAGTGATCCACATGCTCCCTAAGTAGATGGTTCTAGCATTCAGATCCCAGGCAGGGCAGGATAACAGTATTAACTCCTTGCTGCCCTGGGGGCAGCCACTGAAACAACTTTAGTTAAGGGCCAGTTTCTTACCTAGTGTCTTCCTGGCCCCTGCACCAATCAGAAGAGCAATTTGTGTGGCCTAAAGCCAGTCACGTGCTACAGTCACACTTGCCTCACAGTATATACCGTATGTTATCTGAAAGCCCCTTGCTGCCTTTGAAACCTGTAGGAGCCAGAATTTTTCCTTTGCTCCATGGGCTGCTAATCAAATCGCTACCTCAGAACACCTGGCCTCCTCCTGCTGCTGTGGCCAATTATTACAAAGGGCTTTTACCTGTCCTTGGTAGTGCGGACTCTTTCTCCAAAATTCTTCTAATGGTACCTTCCAGTTAACAACCCTTTCCAAACTTGGAGACACCCAAGGCCAAGTAAGGGGGACCAAGAACTCTCAGAATGCCATAGAAGTGGAGGCTTAGGGAGTTGACCTGAGGTCGGGGCAGTGGCCAGATAAATGAGCAAGTGTGAACCTTAAGCCTTCCCTAGCAGTGGACGCGCAGAGGCTGGGCCCTTCTAAGATGGGGGCTCAGGACACATTTCCAGAAGATAACTCCATTTTTTCTACCAGTTGCTCAGAAGGGTGACACGAGCTACCTGTAGCAGTCAGCACACTGGCCAGCCAGGAGGACCTTGGGGCTTTTCTGGGCCCTTTGGGCAAGAGTCTGCGGCATAGGGTAGAGAAAGTTGGAGAAAGGACGAGCTTGGTGGGTTTCAATGTCCTATTTTGAGTACCCCCGTCCTCCTGTCGAGGGAGGAGACTGTGCCATCTGTTGAGTGGGAGAGGGGCATTCCAGAGACAGAGGAATAGGGGGTGGCTTACAGATTGGGGGAGGTCCTCTTAGAGGAAGGGGGTGCAGTGGGAGATGAAGCTGTGTCCTCCGGGACTGACCCTCTCCTGGTCTTGAACCTTGCTGACATCTTGTAGTGGGCAGAAGAAGTTCCAGACAGCCAAATTCCGTGCCCAGCTGGGCCTGTCCCCGCTTCTCCTGCCTTTTCTATACACAGTGAGGTTTTGGAACGAAGGACCCCTCAGCTGTCTACCAGGAAGCTCTGGCAAGCACAGCAACACAAACGGGTCCAGGAGGCAACTCATCTTCCACCGGTGGGCTAGTGAAGGTACGGGTGGAATGGGTTGGAAACCAGTCCAGTGTGATGAGTCTGCCCACAGCTACCGTCTGCAGGTAAAGAGGAAGGGCCTCCTAGGGCCCAGGAACTCCTCCTCAAACGCACAGGGCTCACCTGCGGAAAGCAGACGTCTAGTGGCACGCAGCGGGTAGAGAAAGAAGCCTGCTCAGATATACCGTGCTAGCAAGGAACTAAGCATAAAGCTCCGAACCTCAGCATTGGTATGCAAATTCCCGGAAAAGACAAAGAGCTGCTCTCCACTCTCCCGGGAGGGTCCAGCCTCTGGGCAACTGATCCACCTAGTGAGAGGGCCCAGCGTCTACCGCTCTAGTTTACAAGGGTGTATCGCTGGAGATCCCAAGCAGACAGGCGTTGGTAGAGTTGAGAAAGGGGCACCCAGTGAGAGCTCAGCAGGGGCCATTGCGTCTCAAGAACCATTGCGGAGGACTGGCGGTGGGGGGTAGGGGTGGGGGTGAGGGATGGCATGAATGGAGCACGCTGCAGGGGGCCTCGCAGGCTCCAAGCACTCCGCACCCGGGTACCAGAGCCGGGATCCCAGATCTTACACGCTGTGACCAAGGCCGCCAGCTCTCTCCCAGCTCTTCCCCGCCGAAGCACGGCCCTCGCGTGACGCGTGGACACCTGAAGCCGGGCCAGCGGACTCACCTCCGGGAGAAGCGGCCCCGAAGATATCCCGAAACCTTAGGTCCTGGCGCTCACCACAGTCTGGAGGTTCCCGGGCAGGCAGTGCCGGGCGCGGATGGCGGGGGCGGGCTGCAGGCGGGGCGTTTCAATGGCTGTGGGCGGGTCTCTGGCCGGTAGGGGGGACAACAGAAGCTGCCGGTTTCTGGATTCTGCGGAGGATGCGCCGTTGGCCTTGCTGCGCAATCGCTCCTCTTAGACTTAGACCCTGAGTCCGGAGCCACATGCCCAGGGCGGCGATCCCCAGTGGTTCCCAGAAGCCGGGCCGAGTCCGCCCTAAGCACCCCCCCCCCCCCCACGTTACACAATGTGGCACCCGAGCGCTGGCGTGGCTGGCTGCTTTCCACCTAGCCTGTGGTGCCGCTTGTTTGCGATCTCTTTTATGACAGACCTGGGGAGGGTGGAAGCGCCAGGGTTTGTGGCAACCACTGATACTAGGACCAGTGCGCAGGTTCTGGTTGCTTCCGGAAGGAGTGAGGGGACGGACTGCATCCCGAAGCCCTAGGCGCTCATGGGATCTCCACTGCAGCGGGGCTGAGGCAGTACTAGACCGTGGATGCCTCATCACCAGCCCTCCTGGATGTCAGGTCTTTCTTGAGGTGAGGCGATAGGACAGGGTTTCTGGGAAGGAGGCTATTGCAATTCTGGTTTGGACAGATCTGGTTCTCCCACATCCTCTGGGTGTCTGCCTCCTACACTCCACTCCGTGGGTGTGAACAGAGGCTCAAGCCCAGTCATCTTGTTTTGGCTCTCATCTCAAGAGCTATAGCCCCAGTTTTTTTGTTTTTGTTTTTGTTTTGTTTTTTTTTAGGTTTTTTTGTTTTTGGCTTTTCGAGACAGGGTCTCTCTGTGTAGCCTGGGCTGTCCTGGACTTACTTTGCAGACCAGGCTGGCCTAGAACTCACAGCGATCAGATCAGCCTGCCTCTGCCTCCCAAGCGCTGGGATTAAAGGCATGTGCCACCAGGCCCAGCTGAGCCCCAGTTTTTAGAAGGACATCTCCGACCCATCTGCTTTTACCTAGAGACGCATCTTCCAGTATTCTATTCCTAGCTCTCAGGAAGTGCTTTCTCACCCAATAAATATTAACGGCCACCTGCTGACCGCTGGCCCTGTAGCAGGACCCTGGGGCCCTTGTCTGGCTTCTTGATGATACTTCCGGACGGAGGAAGCCGGGGCACAAGAACCGGCATAAACAGTAGACCCCTTTGCCTGGCAGGGCTGTTTTTCCCCTCCCCTTCCCTCTTTCTCACTCTCTCTTCTGCAGAGCCCCGCCCGCCCCCTCCGGCGAGTGTGGGCTGCCAAGTCTCTGCCACCTTTTCTGAGAATCACACTTTCATTCTTTATAGGAGTTTGCACCTGATCCACATCACGGTGGTCTAAGGAGATGATGGTGGGGACGTGGACTGGCCTAGGAAGAAGCGTCACAGGACTCGGGGCAGGGTGGGAGACGGAAAAAGTGAGGCTGGGTAGGAGATTGGGTTAAGTAGGGTAGGATTTGGACCGATACCTAGCAACAGGAAGCCAGCTGTTGGGGGAGGGGACTAGGAGCATATTCAGTGTATGTGTGTTGGCCGACACAGTGTGTTAGTGTATGCTTTCAGAGTTCTCTCTCCTCCAGCGATGCTCGCTCGCGGGATCATGCAGTCCATCAAGTGGGGGTGAGGGCACACATGCTTCTGGTAGCTGAAGGTGTGTATCCTCAGACGTCCAGGCTATGTCCAGCATGGTGACAGTTGGCAGTTGGGAAGCCCATGGTTTGGGGTGATATCCTAGCTGTCCCCAAGGCCAAACCATCCAGTAGGCATTGGCCAGGCTGTTGCTCAGTGTCTGGGGCCTTGGCTTTCTGTCTCCTCCTTGGTCTCACCTGGGGCCAGGACAGGTCTGAGTAGTTAAGGATGGAGGTGTCTGCCTCGTGTTCAGAATATCTTTCTTCATGCTTGCTCTTGGGCTGATTCAATGATTTGAATCCCTGTTGAAGCCAGACTGTCCCTGTTGACTGAGGACTTCATCTCACGTCTAGCACTACGTGTGGCTCATGATTGAGTCTCAGAAAGTGGGGAGTCGTTCATCAGGACAGCCCCCTCCCCTTTGGACCTGGAAGACAAGTTACATTAGGAGGGCCCTTTTTTGATTGGGGACGGAGAGCCCCCCCCCCCAAATGTTGTAAGGGCTCTGCCATGGCTCAGTAGACTCTGTTCAAGCATCGGGCTAGGGGATCCCGGCTGTGCAGTGAGCTGGGGCTCACCAATGTGATGCTCTATGGGGTTTCTGGAGTCTGACTGGCTCTTTTAATGCTGTGCAGTTACGGGGAGTCTGAGAGTAAGTGGTAAGCTTATAGGAGTCATGGCTGGCACAGGGGTCCACATTTCCAAGGAGGTGCCTCCTTAAGGACCGTGGTCTCAGGAATGATGCCAACGTTAAGATGAGAGGCCTGGTTAAGTACGTCTAGCAACAGGCGCCGGCTTCTGTTAGCTCAGAGCAGGCCTGGGCCTCCATTCTTCAGAGGTGGGCTCAGCAGTCACTGGAAATGCTGCAAAGAGCTGGCAGCCAACCAGAGGCGGCCATGACCTGGCCAGAGAAAGATAAATTTATTTATTTATTTATTTATTTATTTATTTATTTTTTACTGCTGGTGTAATTGGTTAAGAAAGAGAAAGATAATACTGCCGATTTGGAATCTTCTGCCTCACGATGAAATCTTGACCTGGCCAGAGTAGCCCATGTGTTTACTCAGTTTGCCTGAGCTTTCAAGTTTAAATGATTACTTAACCCCCTTTGGAATTTAAATGCTTGTAAAAGGAGCCTGCCAGCCCACGGAGTTCACCAGGGGTCGCCATCCTGTCTGAGCGGTTCCTCCCAACATGCTAATGATTACCTAGCTCCACTCCCTCCACTTAGGAATTCCCCTAAAAGCCTTTAAAAATAGCTTACAAGCTCATGGGGGTAGGGGGTAGGGGGTAGGGTCTCCATTGTGTCTTAATGGTGACCCCAACATGTTGGGTTGGATCCTACAGAATAAATGCTCTTTGTTGTTTGCAAACTATTTGAGTCTGAGGTCTTTTCTTCAGCATGTTCCAGACCCTAACACTGCATCACACTGATCTCATGTTCTTTTTTGTTTGTTTGGGTTTTTTGGTTTTTGTTGTTGTTATTTTGGGTTTGTTGTTGTTGTTGTTTGTTTTTTAAGACAGGGATTTTGGGTAGCCTTGGCTGTCCTGGACTTGCTTTGTATACCGGGCTGGCCTTGAACTCACAGCAGTCCACCTGCCTCTGCTTCCCCAGTGCTGGGATTAAAGGCGTGCACCACCACCACCCGGCCAGTGATTTAATATTACTCTTAAATTCCTTACTTCAGTCAGTCTGCTTGGGACAATGGGTCAGGTGATTCTGTTCCTTCTCAAATCTGTGATCCCATTACACCGGTGGCTCAGCTCTTCCTGTTCTCTCATTCACCCCAAGGCAGTCTGGGTCACATGGGAGAGTCTTCCTGTTGTCACTCTTTAGTCTCTGTGACACAAAGACCACTTGTGTGTGGCCAGCGTCCTCTGTTTGACTTTATCGCATGTGTCCACACTCCAGACCTCACAGAGCTTGTCCCTAGGCATCCAGATTCCTGTGCAGCTTTGGCCCCGGCCCCCTGCAGAGGTCCCACCCTGGCCTGTTGTCTGTTTCTGAATAGAAGGTTACCATAACCACCCTTCACATGCTGTTGCGAAGCGGTTCTGCATCTATCCACCCTGGTAGTGTCTGTCTCCTTGGGCATGGAGCATATACTCTTCTAGAGCAATGGTACCATGAGATTAACTTAAAAAAACAAAACAAAAAAAAAACCCCTTATGTAGCCCAGGGTAGTCTTGAACTCACCGAGTTGCTAAGCAAGCATTCCACCAACTAATTTAGCCACGTTTCCAGCTCAGTTAATGTTCATCTTTCCGGTGACCATCCATGGTGTGACTTAGGCTTGTGCCAGCGGCATTATCATGGGCTGGACTTCTGTGGCCACCGAGCCTGGCCCACCCCGATGGGATTCTAGACATCGCTTTCTGGAATGGCGAGGTTTGCTGTTCCCCGCCCACCCCCCCCACCAGGGGCTTGTGGGGACCAAGACGGCTTGTCTTCTGACTTAGGTGGACAGGATGGGCTGTCTTAGGACAAGAGAATTCTACTATGGAGCACTGGGCTCTCACTCTCCACCATGCCACGCAACCGTCCCTCCTGTCTCTGCAGCCCCCACTCGCTGAGGAGTTTGAATAAGAAAGCCTCCCATAGGCTCACGTATTTGAATGCTTAGCTTTTGGGAAGTAGAGCTACTTGAGAAGGACTAGGAGGCGTGGCCTTGTTCAAGGAAGTGTGTCACCTGGTAGGGGGTGTGTGTGGGGGGGGCGGCAGATGGGGGCTTTGAGGTGTCAGAAGCCCAACCCAGGCCCAGTGTCACTCTCTTCCTGCTGCTGGTGGATCCAGATGCAGAACTCTCAGCCACTTCTCCAGCACCATGTCTGCTTGCGTGCCACTATGCTCCCTACTGTGATGACAATGGACTAAAACCTCGGATGGAAACTGTAAGCCAGCCAGCCTCCCCTGCCCCCCAAGTGGTTTCTTTTATAAAGGTTGCTGCTGGGGCTGGAGAGATGGTTCAGCGGTTAAGAGCATTGTCTGCTGCTTTTCCAGGAGTCCTGAGTTCAGTTCCCACAACCACATAATGAGCTCTGGTATCTTCTTCTGATGTGCAGGTGTATATGGAGGCAGAACACCGTGTATGTAATAAGTAAATAAATGTTAAAAATAAATAAATAAAAGAGTTGCTGTAGTCCTGGTAGCCCTTGTGTCTCTTCACAGCAATAGAACTCCAACTGAGACGGGACGCAGCCTGTACAGCTTTCTGCTCACAAGTCTCCTGACCTTCTCAGATGGAATGTGACCCCATGAGGATGACTGAAAATTGGTCAGCCACCCAACTGCAGGCCCTGGTCCTAGCCCTGAGGAGTTGAAGGATGCCTGTTTTGTTTTGTTTTGTTTTTCTCCTACACCTAGCGTGGTAGAGGAATCCTTACTAAGCTTGCTCCTGGGGTTTTTTTTTTTTCCTTTTTTCTGTTTTTGTTTTTTCCTGAGCAGGACTCTCTTTTCCCTCTTCCTGGATGAGCCACTTCACTGCACAACACTCTTTCAGGCAGGCCTGTGTCGTGAGGAAGTCCCAGGTGAAATGAGAGAGCCAGTACTGTTTGTTTCCCATGCAGAGCAGCACTTCACCTCAGCAGTCGGTCTCCTCTCTCCTGCAGCTCTCCTCGAGTCTTCTCTCCTGGCCCCAGAGGCTGTGGTGGGTAGCTGACTGAGTACCACCAGCCCTGGAATAGCAGCCCCTCCTACCTCTCAGTCCCTGATCTGCCCTGTCCCTCCATGCCAGATCCTTTCTTCTTTGACACCCCTTGGCAGTAATTAAATGCATTCTGGAGTTGTTCAGTGTTTTATCTGACTTGGACCCCCCCTACACACACACACACACACACACACACACACACACACACACACACACACACGATGTTGGGGACGGTAGGCCATATGGCCAATGTTCAGCCATCTTGTCAGAGCCTAGGTTTCTATTTCTCCAGCAGTCTGCCATTTACGAGAAACCAGCTGACCCTGTCGTGGTTCGGCAGTTAGACACCTGCTGTGGTTTATTGTGGAGGACGGTCATCCTAAAACCTCCAAGCTCATAGTAAGAGCTACTCCTTTTTGGCTATAAACAAGCTTTTCCAGTAAGACTACTGGTAAAATCAGATTAAAGGCCCCCTGACTGTGAGCAGCAGTTGTGGGAACTTTTTCCTGACTAACCAAATCTTTCACAACTTCCTTTCTCTCTGGAATTTCTCTCTTCTGCAATTATAGCAGCTGTAAAGGTAGACACCTGCTGGAACATTCCAGAATTAGGTATCCATAGCAACCCTTGCTTATGCAAATACCCACGCCTCTGTGCCTATAAAAACTCTGTGAAATTTTTCAGTAAACGAGGTTCTATCAGAATCCAGACTTGCCCCCTTCTTCATGTCTTGTGTTCTGTCCCTATACAGGAAAATTCTCCTCCTGAGCGTTAGTCAAACCCCAGCAGGCCGGGGCAACATTTCCCAGTCCTAGAGTGCCTAGTGCTCTCAAAGTGAATGAATGGACAAACGAATGAAGGAATGGAGACACTCCATCTTTTGATGCCAGCACAGGAAGAACTCATATCTTTTGCACAGGTGTCTTGTCCATCCTGGTCCCAGCTGAGGTATCAGGTGTGCAGACTGGCTATCCTATAGGGAACCTGTTGCCGTTAATTTACCAGTATGTGTAGGGAAGATACACATGTTTTTGTTTTGATCCTGAGTGTGGCATGGGGAAGAGACTTGTGAGAGAGCAGGTGATGTTTATCCACTTAGAAGTCACACTTCATGAGGGAGTCCTTGAACAGACTCTGGGAGGAGATATGTATGTATGTATGTATGTATGTATGTATGTATGTATGTATGTATATCCCAAACAGGAGGCTGAGCTTTTTTGGGACTTGGTATTGTTTGGCTGTTCATCACTCCACTTTGAGACACTCCTAGAGAGAACCGCTCCAGGGAAGGCTTCAGGGCTTTGGGCTCCGGTTGAGGGTCCAGTTCCGCTTGCTCCAGGTTCTAGCAGCAACTTTGGTGGAATTGTTGGTCTGATGAAGTCCTGCTGACTACGCCAGGGGAATCATTCCTAGGAACTGATACCCAGGAAGTTTTATTCCTGTTTTTCTTAATCTCCTTCCCCTCTTGTTTAGGGTAGTTGGGTTGTAAGGGTGGTACGCTCATTTAATAAGTTCAGAACAAGATATAATTGTTAAGGAAATTGAGCTGACAAGTATGGCTATAATTATTATTATGGCAGTATTTTCTAACCTGCTAGCAAACAATCAAGACACAGGCACCTGTTATATTTTTATAATAGCTTAACTGAACTTGAGGCAGGGCAGATATTAATCCACTAAACTACTTCCCATAGTGGGGCAGTTATGAGATATCTGTCCCCATTCCATGCCATCTGCTTTTAATAATTTCTATCAAGCTACCTCCCATCCATAATCCCATATACTTGCTAATGTTCTTCATCTGGGCCAAATCCTCCATCCACACTGGCCATGTGCTTCTCTTCCACCTAACCCACGGTGGCCTTCCTTCTTCCCCTCTCTTTTCTAGTCTCTCCTCTTTCCAAGATTCTGTCTCCTCCAGCCCTGGAAACCTTAGCCATGCCTATCCCATTTGCCCTGCCCAGGGTGTGATGGCCTTTTATTGGTTAAACAGGTTAGGCGCTTAGGCAAGATTGATCACAGAGACATCGAGCAGTTATTAGCATCAAAGTACATCAGACCATGCTTCTCTCACCTAAAATCCTAATAGGATGTCCTCCCCTCTGACCCACTTTCCTGGTACGTGAAGACTTTCATGGGACATGCCCCTTGTGCTAGTGTCTTGATATAAGTGAGTATATACCATTTGACTCTTTTTGCTTCTGGGTGAACTCACTCATTCTGATAATTTCTAGTTCAGTTCATTTGTCCACAAATTTCAGGAATTCCTTGTTTTTAATAGCTGAGTAGTATTCCATAGTGTAAATGTACCACAGTTTCTTTATCCGTTCTTCTACTGAGGGACACTTAGGCTGTTTCCATGTTCTGGCTATTATGAATAAGGCCGCTATGAACATGGTTGAGCGTATGTCCTTGTTGTGTGGTGGAGCATTTTCTGGGTATATTCCAAGGAGTGGAATAGCTGGGTCTTGAGGAAACCCTATTCTGATTTTTCTGAGAAAGCGCCAGATAGATTTCCAAAGTGGTTGTATCAGTTTGCATTACCACCAGCAATGAAGGAGTGTTCCTCTTTCTCCACAGCCTTGCCAACACATGATGTCACTTGAGTTTTTTATTTTAGCCATTCTGATGGGTGTGATGGAATCTGAGTTTCGTTTTGATTTGCATTTCTCTGATGACTAACGATGCTGAACATTTCTTTAAGTATTTCTCAGCCATTTGATATTCCTCTGTTGAGAGGAATATCCTCTGTTTAGTTCTGAACCCCATTTCTCAATTAGGTTATTTGGTTTGGTGGTGTGAGAAATAGAAGGATCCAGAGGGTCCTAGAAACCTACAAGAAGAACATTATGACGTACGGATCTGGGTCCAGGGGTCCTGCTCAAACTATGGCACTAGCCAAGGACAATATAGGCAGTAAACTTCGAACCCCTACCCATATCTAACCGATGGACAGGACATTCTTCACCGGTGAGTGGAGAGTGTGGTCTGAATTTCATGCAAACTCTGGTGCCCCATTTTTTTACCACATCCCCTTGATGGAGAAGCCTAGTGGCACTCAGAGGGAGGACAGCAGGTTACCAAGAAGAGACTTGATACCCTATGAGCATATACAGGGGGAGGAGGTCCCCCTCAGTCACAGTCATAGGGGAGGGGAGTAAGGGGAAAAATGGAGGGAGGGAGGAATTGGAGGATACAGGAGATGGGCTAACAATTGAGATGTAATATGAATAAATTAATAAAATATTTTTAAAAACCAAAATACATCAGACCAACCTCCAGCAGTTGGTTGCTATAAAAAACACATCAAACTATTGCCACATCAGAACACAGAATTAGGGATAACCTAAATCTGTTTTTCTGTGCCATTTATATTTGGCTCCAGAATAAGCTATCTTCCCCTACAAAAAAAAAAAAAAGAACTGTTCTTGGGTGAAAGAGACCATGAGCAGAAAAGTGTAAGAAGTCTGTTTAGGGGCTGGAGATGTTGCTCGGTGAGTACTTGCCTAGCAAACAAGGTGTGAACATGGTGGTGCATGCCTGTAATCTAAGCATTTGGGAGGCGGAGGCAGGAGGTCAGGAGTTAAAGGTCATTCTCTATGTCAAATCCACCTGGGATAGAAGAGAGCCTGTATGTTAGAAAAGAAGAGGGCCATTCAGACACTGAGCAGCTTGTGAGAGGACGAGGCCCCGAATCTGACACTGTCCCTTGTCCCCTGTTTTGAAGCAGCAGTGCTGGTCTGCTCTTAACAGGAAGCTGCCCGAACCGTTTGCTTGCTTTTCCGTTTCATTGCCTGAGTTTTGCTTACACAGCATCCAATTTGAGTGGCTTTAGTTATTTTGCTTTTTTCTTTTGACTAAGACAAGCTGTATCCATTACTTGTCTGTTGTAGAGATAAAATAATGAGACCAAAAGCAACTCTTTGGGAAGAACTTGTTTGGGTTCAAGGTTCCTAGAGGGATGAGAGCCCCTCATGGTGAGGAAGGCACTGGGCAGCAGGCACAGGCCTCTGAGAGATCACATCTTCAAACACAAGCATGAAACAGCTTTAAGTGGAGCGAAGCTATGAACTCTCAAAGGACCCCTCCCCCGCCAGCGATATACTTCCTCAAGCAGGGTTCTTCCTCCTAAAGTTTCCATGACACCCTCGAACAGCACCATTAACCCAGGTGCTCAAGTACGTGAGCCCGTGAGGGACATTTCTCTTGCAAACTACCACACAAGGTCTCGCTCTTCATATTCCAGCCTCGCCTCCCAGGCACTGTCATTACAGACTCGAGGCACCACCATAGCAGCTACTGATGTGAACAATGGAAGCTGTTGCTATGCTTGATAAGTTCTAAAGTAAGTATTATTATGATCATGATAATGATTATTAGGTCAAGAATTAGCTAGAATTTACAAAGGCCCCAGCTGAGTGTCTTCTCTGGGCCTGATTTTAACCATGATCATGATGAAGAGGTGTAGCCACCTTCATATGGTGACCTTCAGGAGGCTGTAGCTGCTGTCGTGGCCACAAAATAGGACCGTACAGCAGATGGCTAGGTCACAGTAATTAGACTGTTAATATTGCTTCTTGGAGATAGGGAGGGACAGCCACTGGGCCTTCCTGGGTCCCTCCCTTGAGGTTCTATCACCATTTCTTCCTGCCAAAGTTACATGGAACCCTAGAGATGCTTAAGTGTGTACGTAGCTGGGAACAAGCTGGGCATGGTCCCAAGAAACTCAGATGATTCACAGGCAGGACCTGAGGCATCTTTCTTTCATTTGTCAGCCCGTCCCTATTTTTTGATGAAAACGTATATCTTTTACATCTCCCAGGAGAGTGATAAATTAGGAGACTCTAGTTTGTATGGAGATGATAAAGAACCAACCAGCGCAGTTGACCCCTTGTCAACTTTGACATACAAACACAAAACACATCACTATTAAGCCCTACAACTTTTCTTTCTTGTTTCGCCACGAGTTATATCAGTATCACAATATAAGACATTGTGCAATTTTGGAAGTCCCACGGCCTTTAACAATTTCAACACTTTAAAAAAGACCAAGGTCTCTTTCAGAGTTACTGTGGATTCCCGTACAAATAAAACAAGTCAAATAGTTTCTCACTCCCACAGGGAAAAACCAGGACATAGTCACCATCAAGTAAAAGCAAACTCCGACTCCCAACAGTGTAAATCACGTAAGCATCAAATGTCTGGGACTCACTCATGATCTTCTGGGGCCCTAAACAATCCCATGTCTCTGGCTTTGCCACTACCTCCTGTCCTTGGTGGTTACCTCCAATGAGCTAGGGTTTCCACTGCCATGAAGACTACCTTCAGCAATGACCTCCTGACCTCTTCACAGTGCCAGGCCTCAGCTGCTCTCCATGAGCCCCATTCATGCCTTCAACCCCATGTGAGTCTCTTACATACGAACAATGTCTGTTTGCAGCTAGATGTGCAGCCTTGGTCCCCAACCCCATACTGGACCCCAGCTTCTGTGTGCTGACCCTGAGGAGATACCCCCAGAAGATCTGGCCTTGGTGATGCTGATTTCTTATTAATAAAGCTGATTTTCCAGCCTCAACTAACTAGCATGGATTGTTCCAGGAAAGAAGAAAGAAGGACCACTAACAGGGTCCAACGAACGGGCTAGGTTCTGAATTGCTGTTGCAGTGCCACTCCCCTCCCCCAGAGTCACTTTTCTTCTGTCCACTCTTGTAAAGGAGACCCAAGAATTCTGGTCTGACTTTTTAGCCAAATTGCCCAAAACCATGGGTTTATTAGAAGTAGCCAAACACTAGCACTGAATAGAGGTACTAGAGGTTTCCATATGGAAAGATACCCAAGGCTGGAGAGATGGCTCAGTGGGTACGAATGCTTACTGCTCTTGCAGAGGACCTGGGTTTGATTACCAGCATCGGCATGGCTCAGGCATGCCTGTAACTATGGTTTCAGGTGATCTAAGCGCCTCTATTGACACACATACACACACACATACATACATACATACATACATACATACATACATACGTACATACACATACACACATACATACATACATACATACATACATACATACATACATACATATACACACACACATATATAGGCTAGGGCTCCCCACAGGCCAATCTGTTAGTCTCTGCATTGTGTCCAGTTGAGGTTTTTTTTGTGATTGTCTCTATGTGTTGCAAAGAGACGCTTCTTTGATGGAAGTGGTAGCTATACTTATTTTTTGGTATAAAGATAGGATTTAGACTATAGTTAGGAATTATGCTGGTCTAGAGTGGCAGGAGTTTAGTATCTTCTAAGATCCATAACCTCACCAACTCCAGTATGAGGCATGACTTTCCCCCATTGTGTGGCCCGTAAGTCCAATTAGACATATGCTGGTTACCAGCAACACACGAGTGGCACAGCCTGTATGTTTATGACGTCATCCATGCTGGTCTTTGTTGTGGCTCATGGGCATGGCATCTTGCTAGGATTACTAATTGCTCCTCTCCCTGGGAAGCTCCTGTATGTATGGCTCAGTGAATAGTGCAGAAGAAAAGGCAGAAAGAGTGTAAGAGCCAGAATATCAGTAAGTCCGCCCTGAAACTGTCTCTCCTAGAAATGGATGTTGGGGGCTGGGCTGGTGTATGTATTCTGATGCTGATTACTGATCTAGTCGCTGCCCAGAGGAGCACATTCTCACTACATCTGTCCTTGTTGTGTAAACCTTGTTCTACCTATTTAAAACATGCTGAAGCTTGCGATTTGGCAGAAGAGAGGAAGGCGGAGTTTGAGGCTCACAGGCCTGGCAGCCTGGGGACCATGGGGCAGGAGAGAGGGAGGAGACAGACAGGAAGAGGAAGAAAGAAAGAGGAGGAGGGCAGAATGGGTTAGTGTGGAGAGGGGCCTGGATGGAAAAAAGCAGCCCAGGTGAAGAACGTAAGCAAGTATTTTGGGGATTATGGATGGGAAATTGCCCAGATAGGAATAGTTAAAGCAGCTGGCCTGGGATGGCACTGGAAGTGATAAAGGTAGTGTAGAGGGGTAACGTCTGCTCAGTCCCAGGTAAAATGAGGCTGCTCTAAAACACAACAGGTGTCTGTGTCTTTATTGATTACGATAGCGGGTTAGATAAAACCACCATAATAGTGATAGATACTTAATAATAAACATTATTAGATAAATATTTAAAATCTCTACAACAAATGAGTGCATAAGCATGACCAGAACAATGGCACTATCAATAGGCATGTTAACATGGAATGGGGAAAATCGCATGGAGTCCCACCCCTAGACAGAACTACACTCAGGGATTGCTGAGAGGAAAGAATCAGCCTTTCCCAGAAATGAGCTAATTGTTACCCAATACAAAATGCCCAGCCCTGAAGCCATAGTTACACAAACAACAAAAACAGTTACAGCGGATTGTATTTATATAGTTGCAACACACACACACACACACACACACACACACACACACACACACCAATTATAATAAAAGAAAATGAGATTTTCAATTTGAGGGTGTCAGGGAACATGGAAGAAGAGTTGGAAGGGACTTAGGAGGGACAGGAGAGAGGAAGGAAAGGGAAGAAGGAAAGTGATGTAATTGTGTTTTCATTTTAAAATGCATAAAAAGAATTTGCTTTAAAAATAAGACATTGAGACACTGTTATGTCCAGAAGAGAAAAAAAAAAGCATGTGAAATACTCTGTAAAAAAAAATTATTACAAGAGCCGGGCAAGGTGATGCACGCCTGTAATCCCAGCACCCAGGAAGGCAGAGGCAGGAGGATCTCAGGGAGTTCAAGTCCAGCCTGGTACACAAAGTGAATGTAGGACAGCCAAGGCGACACAGAGAAGCACTGTCTTGAAAAAAAGTTATTACAAGAATGAAAAAAAAAAAAAAGAGCTGGGTGGCAGTTTTGCACACCTGTAGTCCCAGCACTCAGGAGGCAGAAACAAAGAAAAAAGAAAAGAAAAGATGCCGGGCGTGGTGGCACATGCTTTTAGTCCCAGCATTCAGAAGGCAGAGGCAGGCAGATTGCTGTGAGTTTGAGGCCAGTGTGGTCTACAAAGCTAGTCTAGGACAGCCAAGTGTAGGCTCAATTTTCTTAACATTATGCTTTGTTATGAACTCACTAATAGAGTGTGCCTCATTTACAACCTGATTAACCCAAACAATAGGAAAAGGAGATTAAAGAACACAATGATGAAACCTTAAGGATTTCAGTTCTGAGGAATAATTTTCCTGGAGTAGTCAGCAGGCCATCAGCAAACCCACAATTCAACCAAGGTTACTGCTGGAACCTGGAATGGCAGCTGAGGCCCAGAGCCTCAGCTCCATCATCTAAGTGTTGATGAACAGCCAAAACAATCCCACGTCCTTTCTTTTTTTAAAATATTTTATTAATTTATTCATATTACATCTCGATTGTTAGCCCATCTCCTGTATCCTCCAATTCTTCCCTCCCTCCTGCTTTCCCCCTACTCCCCTCCCCTATGTCTGTGACTGAGGGGAACCTCCTCCCCCTGTATATGCTCATAGGGTATCAAGTCTCTTCTTGGTAACCTGCTATCCTTCCTCTGAGTGCCACCAGGCTTCCCCATCCAGGGGACGTGGTCAAAAATGGGGCACCAGAGTTCGCATGAAATTCAGACCGCACTCTCCACTCACCGGTGGAGAATGTCCTGTCCATCGGCTAGATCTGGGTAGGGGTTCAAAGTTTACTGCCTATATTGTCCTTGGCTGGTGCCATAGTTTGAGCAGGACCCCTGGACCTAGATCCGCGTGTCATTATGTTCTTCTTGTAGGTTTCTAGGACCCTCTAGATCCTTCTATTTCCCCATTCTCCCATGCTTCTCTTACCTAAAGTCCCAATAGGATGTCCTCCCCTCTGACCCACTTTCCTGGTACATAAAGACTTCTATGGGACATGTCCCTTGGCCTAGTGTCTTGATATAAGTGAGTATATACCATTTGAGTCTTTCTGCTTCTGGGTGAACTCACTCATTATGATAATTTCTAGTTCAATTAATTTGTCCACAAATTTCAGGAATTCCTTGTTTTTAATAGCTGAGTAGTATTCCATAGTGTAAATGTACCACAGTTTCTTTATCCATTCTTCTACTGAGGGACACTTAGGCTGCTTCCAAGTTCTGTTGTGTGCTGGAGCATTTTCTGAGTATATTCCAAGGAGTGGAATAGCTGGGTCTTGAGGAAGCCCTATTCCCATTTTTCTGAGAAAGCCCCAGATAGATTTCCAAAGTGGTTGTACTAGTTTGCCTTCCCACCAGCAATGAAGGAGTGTTCCTCTTTCTCCACATCCTTGACAGCATGTGGTGTCACTTGAGTTTCTAAAGTTTTGGGCTCACATATATATCTCCTCTCAGAGTCTCTACTAGGATGTCTTCAGCTGGCAACATCCAAGCTCCCCAACGAAGTAGTTCGACTTCTAAGTGGAAAAACATCCTGATCTCTGGCTAGTCTGCTCCCCATCCCACACTTGGGATCAACACAATAACATGTTCATCTCTTCTATAGCCAAGGCTAACAGAAAAACCCTGTCTTGAAAAACAAAACAAACAAACAAACAAACAAAAAACCAAAACCAACCAAACAAACAAAGGAACCCCCCCCCAAAAAAAAGACAATTAAAAAAAAAAAAAGGAGATGGGTGTGCCGGGAGGCATTTGTAATTCCAGAGCTGAGGAGAGTGAGGCAGGAGAATTCCTATGAGCTCCAGGTCAGCCTGTATTGTAAGCAATGAGACTCTGTTTCAAAAAGACAAAGCCGTCCAAAGCCAAAGCAAACCCTTAACAACAAAACAAACAGAAATAAGGCTAAAGCTGCTGAGGACTGTGCTCAGATTCCCAGGTATGGAGAGCCAGGCTAGGCCTGGACAAGATGCTGCTGACAGTGTTAGCATGGGTTTGGGTCTGAAGAGAAGGAGATGGTGCCCAGCACTCTCAGGGCTAAAGACCTAAGGGAATTTTATGGCAAGCCACCTGGGCCACAGAAAATAGTAGACCAAGCTTGTCCCCTTGTTATGGCCACAGGAAGCCTGTCCCTGGCTAAACAAGTCTGTAGCTAATGCGGAGAAGTTAGACTTGACTTGGAGAATACTGGGGAATGCTCCGGCCACCAGGGGAAGTGGGTGGTGGCATTGATAAAAGACACCAGACTCCAATCACGGATGATGGTTTAGTTATGACCACAGAATCTGCCAAATGCCGATTCTCACAAGTCTGGCTCTCACAAGTCTCTACTCTCATAACTAACATTATTGGGCATAGCGGGGAGGGCAATTCTGATTTTGTTTTGTTGTTGTTGTGTTTGTTTGTTTGTTTGTTTTGAGATAGGGTCTCTCTATTATATAGCCCTGGCTGTCCTGGAACTGGCTATGAAGACCAGGTTGGCTTTGAACTCACAGACATCTACCTGCCTCTGTCTCCCGAACGCAGGAATTAAAGGTGTGTGCCACCATGCCAGGACTGTTTTTTTGTTTTGAGACAGGCTCTTTTTATGCAGCTCTGATTGATCTACAACTCTCTAACTAGACCAAGCTGCTCTTGAACTTGCAGCCTGCTTTTGCTTCCTGAATGCCTGGATCACTCACATGGGCCACCTCACCTAGCCTGGTGAGGGATAATTTTATTGGGAAAGAACTAAAAACAAACAAACAAAACAACAACAACAAAAACAACAACAAAAACCCAGGACTGTATTATTGTGCAACTCTCCCTTAAGTCCCCTCAGTAGAATCTGTTTCAATATCAGAATATTAGGACAAGTCAAATTATTAGCAAATACACAAGAGTTACAAAGACCTGGACATTGAAGGCCAGGCTTAGCATTAGAAAAGGGCACTGTATGTGAGGTTATAGCCAGGGAATGGAATCAGCCAGAAGAAATTATAACTGGAAACCAATCTCATGTGTCCTAAACTACTGGTGGTTGCATAACGGGCATTAGGTTATTCTGGCTAAAGGGCTGGTTAACACACTCACATGACACAGTGCTGGGATGTCTGAGCCGCCTCTGTTGCTTCCCCCTTAGGCCATACTGTGTCCTTCACTGCTCACTGTGTGAGAGACTTCTTTCTGAGTGCCTTTGCAGCTGTCTCCCCTCCTGAGGCTGACCTCCCGCCTACTCAGCTTGGCTTTATCCAATGCAGGAATGAGCCTGTCCACCTCCTGGGGAAGAAACCACACTGGCTTCTTCAGGCTGTGTGGTGCTGGCCTGGGAAAAGATGCCCTGGAGACCAGCATCTGGGGAGATGGGCAAATCCTGGCAGAGAGCATCCTGTGGAGAGATGGAGGCGGCAGGTCCAGAGGTGCCAGTTGCCTTGAGCTGTCTAGGGTCTTCAGGAGCCATTTGCTTCTGGTCTTTGTATGACCTTAGCTTTTAATATACTTAAAGTTCATTATGGAGTAAAACTTCTGAAATGTATCATTAAGTGTAGCAGGCCACAGCACCCACCAAGCTTAAAGCTAGAACACCCAAAAACAAAAACAAAACAAACAAACAAAAAAACAGGCCTGGGGGGCTCAAAAAAGGGTTCAGCACTCTAACATGTGACCACAATGTATTATTTCATATTATAATTTTTTATTGTATATGTATGGGTTTCTGCTTGCACGTATGACCGTATGCCACATTTGCCTGGTATCCATAGAGGCCAAAAGAGGGAGTTGGATTCCTTGGAACTGGACTTATAGTTGGTTGGGAGCTTCCATGTGGATGTTGGGACCCAAACCCAGGTCATCTGAAAGGACAGCGTGTGCTCTTAACAGGTGAGCCATCTCTCCAGCCTCCTGGGTCATGGTCTGACGTAGCATGTTTTCATCTTCTGTGGCCGTGAGTTCATGTCACCCCTTCCACAGAGGAGCGTGCCATCCGGAGTGATTTCCGTACACATGCCTGATCACTCCCATTTGGCTCCCATTAAGCTATTTTGTTCTGATTTCCTTTAATGCAGAATTATTATATAACCTGAATGAGGCAGTGATAGACCTCTGGCCAGGTCCCCAGGTCTGCAGACCTGACTCCTATCTCTACAAAGTGCTCATGTGACACTTGTGGCTCTGTTGCAGCACTGGCCCTGGAAGCTTCCTGTGAGAACTTCCTCTAATTTACATACACACCTCAGGGCCTTTGCACAGGCTGCTCCCAGTCTTGGTGCTGAGGTGGCCTGTGGCTTATTTCCTCACCTCCCTGATGTCCTTCCTGTCTCTAGGTGAGCCTTGTGGGACCATGGGAATGCCTGTCACCTTACTGTGCACACATGAGTTCCTTGTCTCACCTCCGATTGGTTTTAGGACCCACGAACACGAGTCTCTTGTGTGTGCTTTAAATAAAAATGATAAAGTCTAGGGGGTCATGATCAGGCTCATTTTCTCTGCCTATTAAAGAATAAAAAGGTGGGGAAATCTCAAGCACAGCAGGCAGCAGTGGAGAAATGTTGAACAGTACAAATAAAACAGACAGAATCAGTGGTTGAAGGAAGTTATGTATTGGGGGCGAGGAGACCTGAGCATGTCGCAGACACACAGAGAAAGGCCCTCTGCTTTGCAGAGCAGGGACTTGGAAAGCTGAAAATTCCGATGACTTCCAAAGAGCTGAACTGTTTTTTTTTTTTAAACGTCTCTAAGGAGTTTTCCTCCTCTAATTTAGGGTCCGTTGGTCTGACGAAAGATAGGATGTTTGATTAACCTACAGCTGTTTTGTAATTTCCTGATCTGGCCTGGAACTTGTTGAGCCAGTCCCTGGAGGCTTCTGGTGGAAGACAAAAGCCTTTACTTTAAGCAGTCAGGCTTTTGTCTTAGGTGAGGAGAATGAGGAAGAAGCCGGCCATCTTGGAAGGTCACCACCTTCATGACCTAGCCATACCTCCTACCCCATCTGTCTGTCTGCTGGTGAACTGTGCCTTAGAAGCATGGCAGTGGAGGTGGGATTGAGGTGGGGTAAGGTGTTGTGGTGACAAAGAGCCTCAAAACACAATTTCCTAGTCACAGAAAAAATGGGAAGGAAGGGTGTCCATTGCTTCCCAGTTCTTTCATATTTCAAGTCTTGGGGGAGGGGGGGGCTGGCTTCCAGCCCTCTTGCCTGCCCTATCTGGGCCACGTCCTCACCAGCTGGTTTGGAAATGATTGGGACTGTGTGAGATGGGGCTTGGCCTCCGATTCCTGGTGCCAGCTTGGAAATAGATTCACAGTGACTCCAAAGGAGAGGGCAAGACATTGGCTGGGGCCTTTTGCCCACTTGTGCCTCTTCAGCCGTTGTCCCTGCCCAGTGCTGAGCACCTAGCAGGACAAGTTGCTGTTCTTTACTAAGAGGGTTGCGGGTGCTTGGTCAAGGTGAAATCCCAGTAGCCTTACTAGAGAATTTACTCCTGGGTCCGCCAGAGCATTTTCTTCAAGACACACTGAGATCTCCATTGAGTCAATATGTCAAGGCCTGCCCCATCACCCTCCACACCTGATTGGCCTAACCACTCTCCATATCTGGTGGGGGTCATACCCCATTCCTCCAAAACCCTAACTCACATCTGGCCTGAGTTTTCTGCTGGCCTACCTTCACTGAGAAGATAGCTAGGGTGGTTTAGCCAGAATCCCCAGAATTATATCTGGAATATTCTATTTGATACTTTGGGAGTGTGGTTGGCTGCAAGTAACAGAACTTGAAGTGTGGATAAGGCATCTGCTCTGGAAATTTATTCAAAAACCCTAACAAGATCCAGGAAGTGGTCCTTGTGGTCACTAGGCCCAACGAGGCAGGAGGGACAGAAGCTTCGTTCTGAGGACAGTGTAGACAGCATCTCCTGATTGTCACTGAGGCCTGGCTCTCTGTGTCACCACTGCAGCAGACGCTTCTCCTCAACATGAGTCACCAGAATGTATTCACATGGGGAAACTGAGGCACACACATACACACACATACACACACACACACACACACACACACACACACACACACACGAGGAGAGAGAGAGAGAGAGAGGGAGAGAGACAGACAGACAGACAGACAGACAGACAGACACAGACAGGAATCATGTTCCATATTTCATGTCTTTCTATGTATGGACAGGTCTGTGGCCCCTACCTCCACCCAACATGTTTAAGGATTGTTAATACCAAAGATGGGAGGAGAAAGACCACCAACCCAAATCATTACGGCCAAATGAATTAAAACAAGCAATTAATTAAAGCAAGCCTTTTTATTCGTGTAAGGTTAAATCCAAATATGCCAGGAGAAAGGGACAATCCATGATTGTCCCATTAAAACAAGCTTAATTAGAGGTACACCTGGGACTGACCAGCTGACTGTCCCAGCCTAAATTGGGGGGTTTTAGAGAACAGCCCCACAGTGGCTTTTTGAGGTTCTTTTTCTGGGAAAGAGCCATAAGGCTAAGAGAAGACAGCTGTTACTGTCTTTACAGGGGCAAGATAATTGGCTGTTAGAAAAAAAATACACTGTAAGGTGAGAGTAAAAGCAAGACTATGTGCCATGTCGGAGGGGAGTCATGCACTCTGGGGTGGTCACGGGTGTAGAGCAAGGTGCCCTGAACTCTTGTTTTGCAAGGCAAAGGGCAGTCACACAACACTGGCTCACAAGTTTAGTGTAGGTGGTAAACCATGTTTTGTAGGGCACGGTCAGGTTGGTCAGGTTTAGGAAACAGAAACTTGTTCTTAACTGAAAGAGAAACCTACTCTTGCAGGGTATGGGGGCTTTTAGCAACAACGTGTTCCTGTTCTGGTTTCACAGGGTCCCAGAGAAGAAGGGGGGCAGAACTGATCTCTGCAAAGGGTCTCCTCACCCTTTGTGTGGGATGTGATACCACCTCCACCCCCTCCCCCATTCCCCTCTCCCCTCCCCCTCCCCCTAACCCCCCCCCCCCGCCTCCACCCCGCCTCCCAGCGGAGCCAAGTCTCCTCAATAAGGGCTTCATGATGCCAGAACTCACGGGAGACAGGGTCTCTGGATTCTCCAGCTCTGTCAGGAAAAACTTCCCGACCCCATTAGATGATGTCTGGTTTCTATCTGTCCTCTTCCCTCAGAAGACTTCTGTGTCTTAGCTCCCAGACCCCTTTATCCCATATACCTTCTCCTGTCTTCTTCCTCCTGGCCCCCTTTCCCCATCCCACTTCTAGAGGCCCTTCCACAGACCTCCTTCTCCGGGGCCCTTCAGCACCCCGCTAGCCTTCCTCCTGCCTCTGAGTCCTCTTTCCCTACGCCCATTTCCTCAACCCGGGAATCCAATGTGCCCTCTAGCGGCAGTAGCATGCATTACTACCCGCCCTCCCTGGCCATGAAGAATCCACAGCTTTAGGAGACTTGGAGAGCTTGCTCAACCATGTTCATAGCAGCCTTATTCATAATAGCCAGAATATGGAAACAGCCTAAGTGCCCCTCAATAGAAGAATGGATAAAGAAACTGTGGTACATACACACTATGGAATACTATTCAGCTATTAAAAACAAGGAATTCCCGAAATTTGTGGATAAATGGATTGAGCTAGAAATGCTCATAATGAGTGAGTTAACCCAGAAGCAGAAAGACTCAAATGGTAAATACTCACTTATATCTGCATATTAGCCCAAGGGTCATGTCCCACAAAAGCCTTCACTTACCAGGAAACTGAGACAGAGGGGAGGACATTCTAGTGGGACTCTAGATGAGAGAATCATGGGAGAATGGCAAAGTAGAAGGATCCAGAGGGTCCTAGAAGCCTACAAGTAGAACATTATGATAGGCAGATTTGGGCACAGGGGTCCCGCTCAAACTAAGGCACCAGCCAAGGACAATACAGGTGGTAAACCTTAAACCCCTACCTAGATCTAGACAATGGACAGAACACTCTCCACAGTAGAGTGGAGAGTGGGATATTACTTTCTCACATACTCTGGTGCCTCACCTTTGACCATGTCCCCTGGAGGGGGAGACCTGGTGGCACTCAGAGGAAGGACAGCAGGTTACCAAGAAGAGACTTGATACCCTATGAACATATACAGGGGGAGGTAATCCCCCTCAGGAACAGTCATAGGGGAGGGGAATAAGGGGAAAATGGGAGGGAGGGAAGAATGGGAGGATACAAGGGATGGGATAACCATTGAGATGTAACAAGAATAAATTAATAAAGGAGAAAAAAAAGAAAAAAAAAGTAACCCAAAACATCTGATTACAATGCAATAAATAAATAAATAAATAAATAAATTAGGGCACTCAGTGGATTCACTCACACTGCTAAGGGAGCTGGCTGGCTCTGTCCCTTCCAAGCTAGCTAGTTTTTTGTTTTTGTTTTTAATCTCAAATGCCTCACAGCTGTTCCCACATAGGCCACCCCCCCCAACCCCGGGCTGGCCCAGCAGGTGGTCTCAACTTGTGTTGTGGAGTTCCTTCTTCCAGGCAGATCTGCTTCAAACTGTAAGATATCTTCCTACTGCGATGGAGGAAGAGTGCCTTGGGGACGGGTGCTAGTGCTGGGATCCTGGAGAGCTGGCCTTGTGCTCTGCTTTCTGCAGGGACCCAACTAGCCCCAGCTCCTTCAGCAGGACAGGCATTCAGGGACCGGTTGAACAACCCACCAGTATAAAAACTAGCCATTGGCTGCTGGGAAACCAAAAGGCCAATTGTACATGAGCAGAGCCATCAACACCGACCAAGTTGGTTTTGGGTACCACCTCTGGATACCGACATGCACTCAGAAGCCTCCTGTGGGAATGAGTCACTTCTGAACATGAGAACCCCTGGACTAGCTTGTTCTCCGGGTTTAGAAACACAGAGAGGGGGAGGGGGAGAGGCTGCTATCAGCCCCAGTATTGGTAGCTGAGCTTGGATAAGTGGCAGATCTTTTTTTAAAAAATTTATTAATTCATTCATATTACATCTCAGTTGTTATCCCATCCCTTCTATCCTCCCATTCCTCCCTCCCTCCTGCTTTCACCCTATTCCCCTGCCCTGTGACTGTGACTGAGGGGGACCTCTTCCCCTGTATATGATCATAGGGTATCAAGTCTCTTCTTGATAACCTGCTATCCTTCCTCTGAGTGCCACCAGGCCTCCCCATCAAGGGGATGTGGTCAAATATGGGGCACCAGAGTTCATGTGAAAATCAGTCCCCACTCTTCACTCATCTGTGGAGAATGTCCTGTCCATTGGCTAGATCTGGATAAGGGTTCGATGTTTACTGCACGTATTGTCCTTGGTTGGTGCCATAGTTTGAGCAAAACTCCTGGGCCCAGATCTGCCCATCATAATGTTCTTCTTGTAGGTTTCTAGGACCTTCTGGATCCTTCTATTTCCCCATTCTCCCATGCTTCTCCCACATAGAGTACCAGTAGGATGTCCTCAGATCTATCCCACTTTCCTGGTAGGTGAAGACTTTCATGGGACATGCCCCTTGGGATAGTGTCCAGTTATAAGTAAGTATATACCATTTGAGTCTTTCTGCTTCTGGGTGAACTCACTCATTATGATAATTTCTAGTTCAGTCCATTTGTCCACAAATTTCGGGAATTCCTTGTTTTTAATAGCTGAGTAGTATTCCATAGTGTATCCATTCTTCTACTGAGAGACACTTAGGCTGTTTCCATGTTCTGGCTATTATGAATAAGGCTGCTATGAACATGGTTGAGCATATGTCCTTGTTGTGTGCTGGTGCATCTTCTGGGTATATTCCAAAGAGTGGAATAGCTGGGTCTTGAGGAAGCCTTATTTCCAGTTTTCTGAGATAGTGCCAGATAGATAAGTGGCAAATATTTTTGACCTGGACTTACTTATCCACTTGTTGCAAGGCTGTCAACAGGCTGGATTTTAGTGCATTCGTCTTTGCGTTGGCTCAGGACTTGCTAACTAGTCTCCCATGTACATGTCTCTTGGTCTCCACTTCCTCCAGGGAGCAGAAAGCCACAGAGCAGTTCCCAAAGTGTTTGGAGGGCATGGAGGGTGGGAGTGGGTCCAGGAAGCCCACCTGCAGCAGCTGTCTGAGGCTGTGAGTCTCAAGGCCTAGTTAAGCTGCTGGCCAGTGGGTCCTGTCCTTTGGCTCAGGACTGGCTTGGTGGCCTACTTACTCCAGCTGTTGCCCAAAGATAACCACCATGGACCAGTTGCTGGCCAGCCTGTGCTTATCCGGAGCTGCATCTGCATTGTCACCTCTGCAGTGAGGCCGACTGTCCTCAGGCTGGCTCTCCTTAGTGCGTGGGACCCCACAGGGAGCAGCGTTGAAGCCACAGCATTCCTTACATCCTTGGCTTTGACGTCATAGAAGGAAAGGTCACTCTGCCATGTGACACCTGATTCGGTCTTCTAATGAGAGGAGCGTTTAATATGAACTGCCTCTCAAATTTTATTGCATAAAGCATGTGACTTCTTGGCTAATGGGTATGTAGAATTCAAGAAAAAAAATGCTATGAATTCATGTCCAGCTTGCTTGTTACTGAAACACATACCACAATGAACAACACATGTTTTAACCTTTGTTTTTATTTTATGGGTATGGTTGTTCAGCCTGCGTGTGTGTGTGTGTGTGTGTGTGTGTGTGTGTGTGTGTGTTTACAGTGCCCTTGGAGGATGGAAGAGAACATTGGATCCCGTGGGACTGGAGTTACAAACAGTTGTGAGGCACCAAGTAACTGGGTGCTGGGAATCGAACCTACACCCCCTGGAATAGCAGTCAGTGCTCTTAACTGCTGAGGCAGTTAATATTTTACTGTGCATATGTAACAATTTAGTATGAGTTAGTACAGCAACATACAGTTTGTTGTCTTTAAAAATCAGATAATTATGTGTTAATTGGTGAAAATGGTCTTGCTAAGACTGACTGGTGCGAATGTGAATTCCTAGAGAGATGCTGTCTACACAGCCTAGCTGATAAGAACTGCAGTGACATGGAAAGCTTGGAATATTACTAGTTCAGAGCTAAATTATCTTAGAGCATCATTGGCTCCTTTAATAACCTAACAACTTTTGTGAGCATCAGGAAAACCCTTTGGGATGTAGGGACAGACCCAAGTTGCCACCCACCAATAGGCTTAGAATGCTGTCTGTCAGACAACACCTGAGGCCTGGAAGCTGAGTTTTCTGTATGCGTTTGTCACCACCTGCTTCATCTACCCACATGTGAATTTGAAAAATGTGTTGTTTGATGACTTCCTCTGTACGACCTCATTGGGTCATGGCATTTAGGGTGATATATCTGTGTTCTGGGCCATCGCCTCTCACGTTTAGCTGCAGAATAAGCCATCTCTTTTGTTCATCTGAGGCAAGAGCTATTTATTTGCCTGGCACCAGCCACTTGCCATGATAGAGTCTACTCCAATGAACACAATTTACCTTTAAAAGGCTTATGCTTATAACATATTTCTAAGCTCTTGGGAGGCAGAAGCAGGGGGATCTCTGTGAGTTTGAGGCCAGCCTGGTCTATGTAGAAAGTTCCAGGCTTGACAGGGTTACATGGTGAGACTCTGCCTCAAAGTAAACAATAACAACAAAACAAATAAACAAAACAAAATCCAAACTGCAAAAGGCCCCAGAGCTGTTTAATAACCTCTGGAAACCAGTAAGACACTTTGGCAGTTGGACTTAAGGTAAATATAAGGAATGGAGAGAGTAAAACAAACCCCCACGTAGCAGGGACACATAATAAAATGTTACTGAAGACCATGGTTTAATAGATGTTGGGTTGTGCGGTCACGCTGCATGCCTGGCTTGCCTTCTGTCAGCCCAGGGCCAAAGGAGGCACAAAGGTGGAATTCAGGATGTTGCAATCAGAGCTTCCTGAAGGAGCACCCAGAGGGACAAAAGGCACAGCTGATGGCGTATTAAGTGGGTGTGGAAGTGGGGAGGGGGCGGGCAGCAAGCTGCTGTGAAAGGAAACAGGGAAGCTCCACCCATCCAAGCTGTTCTGCTGGTCCTGGTGTGTGTGTGTGTGTGTGTGTGTGTGTGTGTGTGTGTATGTGGTCCCCCACCCGTGCTGTCATGGGTAGTCATGTATGAACCGCACTGTCCATCCAAGCATTGGCCAGGAAAACCGACAAGTTGTTCAAAAAGACGACACACAGTGCCGCACCAAAAACAGATATTTATTCAAGGTCACAGAACTTACTGGATGGCAATAGGTCCGCAGGTAAGTTTCATTTAGCTGTAATTTACCAAGTAGTCCTGACTTCCTTGGTAGCTGGCAGAAGCAAACACGAATTCTTTTATTCCAACCATCAGTACCGATTCTCAGGTCAAATATCACACACCATATTATGTGTCTGTCTACCTATCTGCAGACGGGTCACAGAGCGGCTACTGAAGGCTACTGTGTGCTGAAGCGTCGTACGAAGCCCAGGAGGAGTCTCTGGAAGCGGGTTGTTAAATAACAGAATAGCAAACCCAGCTGGAGAGCTGCTGGATGCTGCAGGACCAAGCGTTGGGCTTGTAAGGACCTGGAGGTGAGGTGCAGGACCAGGTCTAAATGGGTGGCCAGATAGATGGACAGGCAGGTGGCACTTTAGGGGACCCAAGTCAGGCAGTAGGCACTGACCTAAAGCCCTGGAGACAGTCTCTGGAAGCTGCTCCTTTGGTGCACACACCTGGTAACCAGAGGACAGGTCAGTTAGAGCTGTCACCTGGCAGGTTTAGATGTCCTCCTCTTTATGGGGTCCAGGTGAAGCTGCTGTACCCTCCATCAGCCTGGGGTGTTTGGGAAGTTCTGAGTCCTGTTTTTTATTTATTATTTATTTATTTATTTATTCATTTATTTATTTCTGGTTTTTTGAGACAGGGTTTCTCTGTGTAGCCTTGGCTGTCCTGGACTAACTTTATAGACCAGGCTGGCCTTGAACTCACAGCAATCTGCCTGCCTCTGCCTCCCAGTGCTGGGATTAAAGTCGTGTACCACCACCGCCCAGCTTGATATGGTTTTTAATAGGCCTGTTTCTGATTTTACAGCCAAAGAGGAGTCAAGTGTTACTCATGAAATGGAATCACCAAGGACATGGTGTGGCCTGAGTGCCATGGTCCACACGATATGGAGTGACTTAGAGCAGGGCACTGCTTGATGGACACAAGGCAAAAATCTCCCAGCGCTGAACTTAAGGTAAAACAGGTGTAGCGTGACTGGCTTGGAGTACTCAGTGGCCCCTTCACCGTTCAGCCCAGCTCTTAGGCCCTCGATCCTAGAAGGTTGACGTCCCTTCCTTTCCCTCTAAGGCACTGCTGCCTCAGACCCTGAAGGTCTGAGGGTGAATGGAATTATCTGTAGGACAGGTCCCAAAGGGAGGGACCAACCACGGCTCTGGGTTCTGTGGTTTTGTGTGTAAACTTCATACATGATAAATTTGGACCCTCCAAAGGATGCTGAAAGGGACTCCTGGTAGCAGTCAGTCTATTTCTACTGAAACGAGTGGTAGTGGTGAGGGAGCTCATAAAGTCACCTTGTAAGTAGAAAAAAAAAAGCTGTGACAATCAATGAACGCACAATTCTTAGTAAGAGAACATTCTTAACTTTATAACAGCAAATGTGAAAAGAATGTGGAAGAAATGGTTTTCTTATTTAAAACTGGCCCTGCCCCCAATACAAGCACAGCTTCTACAATCTTTTTATATTAAAAGTATTTCTTATTACTGTGTTGGATAGGGCACTGCCATGGCTGTGTGGAGGTCAGAGGACAACTTTGTGGGACTGGCTTTCAGTGGGTTGCTGGGATGGAACTGAGGTCCTCGGGCTTGCTTGGCAAGTACCTCTGTCTGCTGAGTCATTTCAACGGCTCAGCTCCAACAATCTGGACGTCACAATTATCCAGTAGCTGTTTCCTGGATACATGAATCAATACCCACACTGGAATTCCCCTCCCAAGCAAATTTCAGGGTGTGTGATGGTTGATTTTGACAGTCAGCCGGATTAGGTTAGTACGTGCCCTGGAGGTTAATAAAGCTCATCTTTGGGGTGTTTGCACAGTGATGTTTGCAAACAGTTAGGTCCTAAGTGTTCTAACTCAATCAAAAGATCCGTCTCTTGATGGACTTGTAGTCTGCTGGCATTGGTGGGAGATAGTGGGCGGCAGAAGACTGAAGGCAGTGGGGTCACTGGGCGTGTGGCCCTGGGGCCTCTATCTTGCTTTCTCCCTATGTTACCCCACCTCCACCCCCCCACCCCCGCCCCCACCAGAGCTGTTAAGGAAAGAACCTAGGCCCGGGCTTTCACACCAATGCAGAGACAAGTAATACTGAAAAGAAAAAGAAGATGTACTTAGCGTGACCACAACTGGAAGAGGAACAAACTATTGTTTGAGTTCCTGCCCTGACTTCCTTTAATAATGGACTATGGCGTAGAAATGTAAGTGAAGTACACTCTTTTCCTTCCCAAGTTCCTTTTGGTCATGGATTTTTCATCACAGCAAAAGTAGCCCTAACTAAGACAGCAGGTATAGGTGCCTGTTTCTTGCAGCGTGGGGCCCAGCTGGGTGGGATCAAACCCTTGGGCCCCCTGCAGGTTGTGCTCAGGCCAGCAAGAACAGCTCTGGCTGCCTGTGAGAGGAGTGCTTTCCTGGCTTTCTCTCTCCCCCTCTCTTGGCCTTACCACTTTTTTTTTTTCACAGTGGCAAGTCAGACACATCCGTCTTCTCTCTGGATCCACATGGACCAACAAGACCTCCTCTTGCTGGGGATGAAGACTCGAGTGCACACTCCTGTTCCCATGGTAACGTCCTGTGTGCACAGTCTTTCTTAGACATTGGTGGGGAGGGAACATGGCTTTCAAACTCATCAAGGATGAGGCCTCGCCATCAGAGGGCAGAGAAACCAAGGGGGCTATGGCTATTATCCTGCCTGCAGCTTTTTAAAAAATGTCATTTGAAATAGAAAATAAGAGGAAAATTTCAGACTGTTGATTTGGGCAAAGAGCTGTCAAAGAGAAGTAGCTTCCCTTCTCCCCAATCCAGTCTCCTCTCTTTTGGGGTGTCGTGTATATAACCAGACACTGGTACACATGAGGCAAATGCTCTGCCATGGGGCAACAGCCCCAGCCTGAGGAGTAAGGCTTTAAAAATGTTTCATTTTTTATCTTTATTTTTATGTGTATGGATGTTCTGCCTGCATGTATGTTTGTGCACCACATGAATGCAGTACCCACAGAGGTCAGAAGAGGGTGTCAGATCTCCTGGAACTGCAGTTATGGAGCGTTGTCAACTGCCATGTGGGTGCTGGGAATCAAACTCAGGTCTTCTGGAAGGACATCTCGTGCTCTTTAACTGCCAAGCTGTTCTTCTAGCCGCATAGGACTCTTAAGAGCACACAGAACTCACAATAACAAGGGGGGGGGGAACCCTCTGTAAGGGGTTTGGCACTGTTACAGGAGTCTGGTCTGCCGTACACGGGATCTCAGACAAGCTCTGGCAAGAGGTGGGAAACTGAGGACCTGGGGAAGGGCTTTCCCTCAGCCCAGGCGCTGTTGATCGAAACCTCCATCCCCAGAGCAGGACGCTCATAACTGGCTAAAGTGCTGAGACCGAGTAATGGTTGAATGTTCTGCCCTATCACCCCATCCAGCGCAGAGAACACTGTGGAAGAGGGGGCGGAAAGAATGCACGAGCTGAAGGAAGCGGTCGGGTGTGACAGGCATGACATGATTCTTGTTCTCTAACTCTCAGCAGATGAGATGACTGACTCGGACAAGACCAGTGGAAGGATCGAACCCGGGTCCTGAGAAAGAGCAGCCAGCCAGGAAGCCATCCCTCCAGCCCTGTTGTGACCATTTCTCTTCTTTTTTCTTTTTCTTTCTTTCTTTCTTTCTTTCTTTCTTTCTTTCTCTCTCTCTCTCCCTCCCTCCCTCCCTCTCTCTCTCTCTCCCTTTCTTTCTTTCTTTCTTTCTTTCTTTCTTTCCCTCCCTCCTTCCCTCCCTCTCTCCCTCTCTCTCTCTCTCTCTCTCTCTCTCTCTCTCTCCCTCTCCCTCTCTTAAACCAGAGCATTTACTTTATGACTGATTGACATCCTCAAGGTGAACTGGATGCTGCACCAGCTGCCCTATTGGGCTTAGGTGTTGTTCCTTCGGAATCCATGGCTGAATCGGCAGTAGATAATTTTTAGATGTCTCATCTACCCAGTCCTGGTTGTGTTTCGTCTCTTAGCCTTGGCACTCCAGTTATGCTTTCTCTTGCACTTGGCTGGGCAGCCACAGGTGGCTTCTGAAGGTGGTGGGCCTTAGAGCCACTGCGATGGCACAGCGTGTGCGTCTTTATTGCGACGCTTTCCAAAGGAGGCCGTTCCTTTTGTCATCTTGCTTCTGCCGCAGAGGCCGAAGAGAGAGGGCATTTTTTTTTTTTGACTTGACTGATACAACATTAGGAGACGGGGACCCACCCTATACTACCAAAACCACTACAAAGATCTAAGGTCTCCCAGGGGGCTTCGCAGATACTCTCTGAGATTTTTTCCCCCCCCTGTCATTAAACTTTTTAAAGTTTGGTAGAGAAAATGAATCTGATTGAAACTCCTAGAGGGTTATGGCGAGCTTATTTCGTTTTCCTCAGCCCTGAGTCTGTTCTGGGTGAAGAACGGAACTGGGTACCAGTTTTGGTATACCAGTGCCCTGCTGTGCTTATTGTAGGGTGTGCTGATATTCCAAGGCAGGGATGTTTCCCTAGCTCTGTGCCTGGTCATGCTGCAAGGCTTTTCTCGGGGGACCTCTCTCCCCCAGCTCTTCAGTAGGTTTATTCCTGAGGCTCAGGCTGTTCACATTCAAGCTGAAATATTGTGTAAGTAGTAATAGTGGTCTGGGGTCTCATATCAGCCCCCCTCCCCTCACCTCTGTGGGGCATTGCTGTAGTGGGGACCTTCTGATCTGGTTTCCACCGTGGGTCTGTCTGGCTTTAAGAGTTCACGGGGACCCTCAGGGGTGAAGACAGAGACAGCCATGTTTTCCTATTCCTTCAACAAGTAGGTGAATAATTTTGTGCATTTTAAAGTTCTACTTCTGAGGCTGGAGAGATGGCTCAGTGGTTAAGAGCACTGCCTGCTCTTCCAAAGGACGTGGATTCAATTCCCAGCACCCACATGGCAGCTCACAACTGTCTGTAACTTCAAGATCTGACACCCTCACACCAATGAACATAAATTTAAAAAAATTAAATAAAATACTTTAAAAAAAAAAAAAGGTTCTGTTAAAAAAAAAGTTCTACATTCCTTCTGATGAAAAATTGTGCTTTGGAATAGTTTTCCCATTCTCTGTTCTGCTGGAAGCATTAAGAAGTGCCAGTCCACACCTGCAGCACAGTTGTCGGTCACATCCTCAGCTAGATAGCTCCTTCTTCGCTGGCAAGTTCTAAAAATACTAGGACAGGGCCAGAATTAGATCAAACTCTTCACTACTTTTAACAAATGTAGCTTTTTCTTCCAGCCCCATATTTGACGGCTTCCCCTTGGTGGGGAGCCCTGGTGGCACTCAAGGAAACAATAGGCAGACCACCAAGATGAGACTTGATAGCCTGCAACCATAAACTGGGGGAGGAGATCCCCCTCGAACATGGACCTAAGGGAAGGTAATAGAATGGAGGGTGGGAGAATAGGAGGAACAGAAGGATACGAGTGATGGGAGAACAATTGAGTTGTAATCTGAATAAATTAATAACAAAAAACAAAAAAAATAAATAAAAATACTAGGACAGGAACAGAATTAGATCAAGCTCTTCACTACTTTTAACAAAGGTAGTTTTTCTTCCAGTTTCCAGACAGTTGCACAAAATGGACTTTTTTTTTTCTCTCTCTCATTCCCCTGATCTTTGATCAAGAATTGCCTTCTGCTTAGAACCAGGTGTCAGGCCAAGTCCTCGGGCCTCGAGGGATGTAACTGCCACACCCCAGGAGTCAGACCCCAGAGCACCTGGCAACACTGAGGCCCTCGGAACAGTTGTTGACTCTGTCTGGAGGGGCTATTTTACCTTCATCATGGTTTGGATAAGCACCAAAGGCCACTTGTTGCAGGCTTGGACCTCACCCTGTGTCAAGAGCCCATACGGACTCAGAAACAGGGATAGGGCAAACTCAAAGGACAGCTGGATGTGTGTGAGCCATTTGGTGCACGAAAGGACCAGCCACCCTGCTTGAATTTAGGATGAAGTATGTGTCATCCATTCTGCTCGGGCCTCCTGCCCAGAACTCATGACCCAGCATGCTGAGACTATAGCTGAGTGCTTGCTTGCCACACACAGGGTTCTGGGCTCTATCCCTAGCATTGTGTAAACTGGGCATGGGGGTGCACAGTTATAATCCTAGCACTTGGGAAGGAGAGGCAACACCAAGCCTGTTGTAACTTCTCAGTGAGTGAGGCTGGAAGCCTATCTCTCTGAGGTATAAAGCACCCATCCCTTACCCCAGGGCCCACACTCAACCACTTCCACAGTCCCCCCACCCCACCCCATGAAGTAGAAGGTCCCTTCCAGCTCTGCCAAGTCTGACCCCATCTCTCCATGCCCCACCCCCCATACCCCCTTTCTGAAGCCAAGTTAGGTACTCATGCCTTTCCTGAGGACTCCCACCTCTACAGCCCGAGACCATAGCATCCAGTTGTGGTGGATTTGGAAGCAGCCTGCCACCCTCTTACCCTGACTGCCTTTAGGGCTTGGCCTTCACACGCGGAGGCCAGAGGCCATCAGACAGCTCTCCCAGCCCCCATCTTACTTTGGTTCTCTAGACATATTTAAGTGCTGGCAGGACCCTTGGTTTTCTTCCTTCCTATGGTTGGACTTCAAGCCCAGGATGAGTCAGGAGCTGGCATGGAAGTCAAAAGTGCCAAAGGCCCAGTTCTGAGGAAAAGAAGGTGGAGGGGGCTGCCAGGGCTCTTGTACCTTTCACGGCCAGGGCACAAGGCCTCCTTGGCTAGGGCTTCTTGATCACACCACCCACTGTACCACCATACCTGTGCTCTCTCCCTCTCTCCCCTTCTCTCTCCACTGCTCACAACATGTATAAACACGTTACCCATCGCATGTACAAGCCACCTATAGCCTAACATATCAGACGCAACTCATACACACGTACCTCCGTGTGCGTACTCACACTTCCCCCTCACATGCACATAAAACACGGCCCAACCACAGCTTGCACACTCCCACGGGCACACTCCCACCACACCCACACCCAGGAGGTCAGTGGAGAGCAACAATGACATACACGGGGGTGGAGAGGTGGCTCAGAGGTTAAGAGCACACTGCCCGCCCTTCTAAAGGTCATGAGTTCGATTCCCAGCAACCACATGGTGGCTCCCAACCATCTGTAATGAGATCTGGTGCCCTCCTCCAGCCTGCTGGCATACATGCAGGCAAAACACTATACTTAGTAAATAAATGACTAAATAAATAAATCATTTTTAAAAAACCCCAAAAAGACCCCAGTGACATACAATGGTAATACCCCCGGGGCCCAGCAGAGCCCAGCCTGGCCGCATTCATAGACAGGGCATGTGGACTGGGCCACCTCAAACCAGAAAGTCAACATCTAAGGACAGAACTGACTCCCTTGGAGAGTTACATTAAATAAATTAATGTAAACAAAATTTGAAAACATTTCATTGGTTCTTTGTGAATTTCATATCATGAACCCCAATCCCGCTCATCTCCCTGTCCTTTCATATCCTCCCTCAGACCTTACAACTTCTCCTCCAAACGAAAAAACAAAACAAAACAAAAACATATTGGTGTGGAAGACGTTGTGTGTCACACAGTATGTCCTTTTGTCCATACACTTTTTTTTTTTACTTGCAAATGTTCATGGCAATGAATCCCTGGTCTGTTTCGAGGCCTCTGGCCTTTTCTGCTTCGCTATTAATACTAGAGCCTCCCAGTGGTGGGAGGGTCAGTGTCCCTGGGCCCCCAGAACTGTTTCAAGCCAAGCTGAAGCTTGGAGATTGGAGAAACCAAGACCTGGCCTTGAGTGGGTGCTCGTGCACACGTGCGTGCATAGGGCTGGGAATTGGGAGGCTCTGCTTTAAAAAATACCAAGAGGCGTGACAGCAAGTCCCTCAGGCCCCGAAGTTCACTTCACAGGGCTTCTGGGGGACCCCAGAAAGGATGGAGAGCAAAGGACCCTTGCCTTCCCACGAGCACATGGTACTGTGGTTCTGGGAAGAGTATCAAGTGGCTTCATGGGGAGAACCAGAGACCTTCTCCTCCGCCTGACATGTGCCAGGACCTTCCCACAGGCTCTCCCTGGGTAAGGAGTTGAGGGTGGAGGCGGGGTTTTGGAGACCACTTCTCTTAGACAGAACACTTAAAGGTTTCTGACCTAGTCTATCTGGTTCCCTCTGCTTGCATGATTTCTGTGTGGCAGGTAAGTCCTCAGCTAATGATTTCTTTTCTTCTTCTTCTTTTTTAAAAAGATTTATTTATTAATTATGTATACAATATCTTGCCTGCATGTGTGCCTGCCCACCAGAAGAGGGCACCAGATCTCATTATAGATGGTTGTGAGCCACCATGTGGTTGCTGGGAATTGAACTCAGGACCTTTGGAAGAGCAGATAGTAGTGCTCTTAACCTCTGAGCCATCTCTCCAGCCCCAGCTGACGATTTCTGAGACAAACAAGTGATGGTTGTGTGGCATTGGCTGGGAGGCTCTTGTGTCACAGACTGGCAGAGAGAAAGGCCTGGCCACCTGTCTACTCATTTCTCGATCTGTGACGGGAAAGGAACGCCTTCGGGCCCCACTCCTGGCAATCCCTTGGGAGTGTCTCCAGACACACTAGGGGGTTGCAGAGGAAGGAGGAGAGGGTCTTCTCTCCCTGGTCAGCTACAGATAGGGGACTGTAGGGAAACACCATAGGCCACCCTGTCCCCAGATTGCCAAGGCCAAGAGTAGGGGCTACAGCTCACTGTGGAAGGAAGGAACCAGCAGAGAGATGGCCCTCTGCCATCAGCCATCATCCCCGAACCTCAGCTCCAACCAGGGACCCTGAACAAATGCCTTCCCTGTGGAGGGTTCTGAGACAGTGGGGGTCTTGGCAGAACAGTGAGTGGGGAGTAAATCCTGGGCAATCAGAGCCACACCCCAAGTGAGCGTCGGAGTCACCCAGGCTAGGGTTGAGGGAAAAAAAAAAAAAAAAAAAAAATGAAGCCAAACCTCCAGCAAAACAAGTGACAGTGATTCCTGATCGCCCCCTAGTGGGACTCAAGGTCATTGCAGGGCTAGGCTTTTCTGGGAAACATTTATTTCTCTAGCCTTGTGCTGCAACAGTGACCCTGAACTTCATGTCTGATGGTGCTTGCTGACCAGAATGCTGGTTCTGGAGGCTGGAACTGAGTGAACTGGAGGGCAGGCAATCCAGTGAGCCTGCTTTTTCTCTGGGCCCCTGTGTCAGAAGTGTGAGGTTACAAGTCAAATTTAGCCTGTATCTGTCATGCACCGAATGTGTGAGCACACATGTAAATGAGGGTATACAGTCAGCAAGCCTGAGGTCAGACACCTGATTATGCTGGCGGAACTATTGGCCAGTCATTATGCCCATGCTCCCTTTTGGAGAAGCTCCTCTGTTTCTCTGGGTCCCACACCCACAGGAAGGAGGGTGAGCAGGCTAAGCAGGAGTCCCTCACCTGTCATTGCTCCCAAGTACCTCAGGGCATGTGTCTTAGTGCAGGACTCTCTGCTGAAGCTGCCGTAGCTTACATCCTTTACCCCGCTTTCGAGGGGCTCAGCTGGCTCTGCGCCTCCGTGGTATATTTAGGGCAGGCCACCTTTGAAGCGTGTTAAGAAGCTTTCACAGGAACGAGAGCGGTCCTTATAAGGAGCTATGACTTCATTCCCTGAGGAAGGTGAGGGGTTGGCTTGGCATTCCTGGGGCCTCCATTGCCCCCTCCTCAGCCCTACTGCTGTCTTCCATACACACAACCCACTCCCAGTGAAGACCTTACTCAAGGGTCTCTTTCATGGCTCCCTGACAGACATGGAGGCAGCTCTGCCATATATGTCTTCCTTCATAGCTTGAGGTGCTTCACAACAGAGCTTCTGACCCTACGGTCCCACCTACTCTTTCCTGGGATGGCGGAGTGGGGTGCTTCACTGCCTTGGGTCCAGTCCATTCTCGGGTCCCCTCCAAACCAGTGGCTCTGTTCCGGTGGACACCACACTCTTCCCGTTTTGACAGACAGCACTGCAGGCCCAGGGCCCTGGAACACCTGCACGTGTGTCTAGACCGCAGACAGAACAGCGGTTGTATCCACGCCAACCCCCCACCCCGTGTTGTCACCAGCAGCTGCCTCTGGCCTCTCTGCAGGAACCATGGCTACTGCCTTCTTCTGGGTCCTAGAACACCCACGCGTAGGGTGGCCTGGAATGGTACCCTGCTCCTTGCAGGGCCCGTTCTTGCCTGATGCCCTCATGCACACCTTATCCTGCAAGCAGGAACAGTAAGAAGGTGAGGCGAGCCCCATACCCCAGTGAGGCCACTCCTGAACTCTTTTGAAGCGTCACTCCTGGGTTCAGGCTCACATTCTGTTCCCCACGCCTGTCGGAGGCCTGAAGCCTGTGCTGTCGTTAAGAATGAGATGCCATGCAACAGCCATGTAGTGGAGAGATTTATTTGAGGGAAAGAAGAGAAGAGTTAGGGCCTCCTGAGTGGGCCATGAAGGTAGAGAGCGACAGAGACAGAGAGACAGTGAGAGAGACAGAGAGACAGTGGGGGGGGGCGGTGGTTGGAGGAGTGAGTTTTTCCTGGGCTCCAGGGTAAAGCAGCAGTTAATGGAACCTGGCAATGGTACAGATAGCTTAAAAGTCAACGAGGGGAGCAGAAGGGTCTGGAGCTGGTTGGCTGGGTTCAGCCCAGCTTGTTTGGTGCAGGTTGGGTGCAGGTAGTGAGGAGGCCAGATTCAAGACAGGCTGCTCAGCAGACCCCTCTCCCCCTCGTTCCTCCCCTACCATTTCCTCAGCCTCTTTGCATTTCTGTGCCCCTCATGGCTCTGATTGTGTGCACAGGTGGCCTGGAACACACAGGGGTCAGAGAACAACTAAGCCGGGAGTGTGAAGCGCTTCCTTTGCTCCTCAAAGTGCGGTCTTCACACCACTCTCCCCCTTTCTGGCATGCAGGGAAGGTCCCATAGGACCTGCCACTCTCAGCCTTAGAGTCGTTCTCTGGAAGCTTCTGGGGTCATGGCCCAGATGGCCAGACCAGCTACGTAGAAAAGCCTCAGACTCCCAAGCTCGCTCCACCATTTAATGGGACAGATGGTGGCAGCATCTGTGGAGATCATACCTTGAGGGGTACACGTGGAGGCCCGCCGCAGGCTTTACTCTGGCATAGCAGCAGGTCCCCTGCAGAAAGGAGTACTGACCCCAATCCCTAGTGATAAGTTGAGAATCGGTGGAGTTATGTTACAGCTTGGTCTCCTGGTCCACATTCCCAGCACTGCCCAGCTCTCACAGTGTGTGTGTGTGTGTGTGTGTGTGTGTGTGTGTGTGTGTGTGTGTGTGTGTGTTCACAGGGGACAATAGGCTCATCCTTTATCCCTGGAGAGGAGTATTGGCTGGGAGGTGGGGGTGGGGGAACCTCACCCCATCCAGTCACTTACAAATGCTTGTCAGGGCATTTCCCTCTGTGGTGGCTTAAAAGACAATATCCCCCCATAGGCTCCTATATTTGAATACTTGGTCCCCTGTTGGTGAAACTGTTGACGCTTTGAGTTTTCAAAAGCCCATGCTGTTCCCAGTTAGCTCTCTCTTCTTTGTGCTGTGGATTGGATGTAAGGGCTCAGCTACTGGCCCAGTGCCTTGCCTATCTGGTGCCATGCTCTCCTTCATGATGGTCTTGGACTCACCCTTTGGAAGTATAAGCCCAACAGACTACTTTTTCTGTAAGTTGCCTTGGTCATGGCGTCTTATCATAGCAATAGCAAGGTAACCAAGACACCCTCTGAGCAGAACCTATGTTAGTACCCCTGCCTCCACCCCAGGGTGTCAATCTTGAAGATTTAATTAACGTGAGCAGCTGAAGATGTAGTCTGGTGACAGGACAGTCATCTGCAGGCAGCTGTATGTTCTTCTGGCTTCGGGGAACACACTAAGACTTACATTTAGATGTAATCAAGCTTCCGAGGCCAAAAGCAGAGCCATACAAGGACAGTCATATTATGACCAAGACAGGAAGAACATAGAGTCCAAGGCTACTGATGAGCAAGACCCAAGAAAGTCTAAATGCCAAGGAGAAAACGAAGACTAAATATGCCCAGGGACACAGTATAGACGGAAGCTGACATCAGATGATACTTCCCGGGACTGATTAAGGCCAAGGCCAAATGAGCTCAGAGGACAGACTGGCAAGGTAGACCGGCTGGCTTCTTTCCCTATGGCAGGTACCTGCAATAGTCTTGCAAAGCACCACAGGCTGGAGGTTCAGCTCAGTGACCCAGAAATTTTACTCTCAGTCTGGTAAGCAGGCTTAGGGCCAGCGTCAGGCTGAGGTAGAATTGGAGTGGACTATAGTGTATTTGTATGTGCCTGAGTGTGTGTATGCATGTGTGTTTCATAATTTTATTTTATTTTATTTTTTTGCTTAGTTGGTTGTTAAGACAGGATCTTATGTAGCCCAGGCTGTCTTCAAACTTGCTTTATGGGACAAAGCTAGTCTTGAACTCTGGGTCTTTCTGCCTCCATCTCTCAAATTACTCAACCAAAATGTATTTGTCAGGCTCCTTTAGGGAGACAGGCCAGTGGAATGTGTGTAAATGGAGGGAAATTATCACATCTGCTCACACCAGAGACAGGAAAGTGCCAAAGAAGCCGTGTTCAGAGCCAGGGAAGCCAGCAGCTGTGAAGCCGGAGACTCAAGACTGCACAAGATGTGACCCAGCCCATGCCCGGAGGCCCCAGAGTCCCCTGGGGGGTCTGAGCGGTTGCGCTCACACTCAAACGCTGAGGGATGGGAAGTCCAGGGCGCAGCTGGACAAGAGTCATTCCTCACCTTCTTACAGAGTCCCGTCCAGTCGCGACACCCAGCCTGTGGATGGCCAGCCTCAATCTGGGAGCACACCATCCCCGCCTACATATTTCTTGGAAACATGTCACAGACACCCCAGAGAAGACTCTTGTCAATTCTTTACCCTCGCCACTGACTTTTCCCGGGGAGATGTGAACAAATGTCTATTTGCCCTAGATAGAACACAGATGAAAGAGTAAAGAGACCGTTCTACCCAAGCCTGTCTTGGTGAGCCTGTGAGTTTCTTGGGGTTACTTTACAGAAGCATGGGTAACTTAACAGTAGCTGCATCACCCCCAAAGAACAACAGATTTAGCTCATGGCTTATGGTGTCTGCTGGTTTCCTTGAAGCAAACTCACATGACGGATGTCACATGTCCCACGGGACAGCACAAGATCAAACAGCACTTTTGAGGTTTTCCACCAGGGATGAGGCAAACCCAGATGGCCTCTAGGGCAAAGAGAACTGTGAAATGACCAGAAACAGGCTTGGTGGTGGTGTTGTGTCCCAAGTTTTAAGGTTTATTGATGTTTAATTTTTATTTGGTGCAATTATTTGTTTATGTTCATGCAGCTAATTAAAAAAATTTTTTTTTAAATTTTATTTTGGTTGGTTGGTGGTAGCTCATGCTTTTAATCCCAGTGCTGAGAAGGCAGAGGCAGGCAGATCTCTGAGTTTGAGGCCAGCCTGATCTACAAAGCAAGCTCCAGGACAGCCAAGGCTACTCATAGAAACCTTGCCTCAAACAAAGAAAGAAAGAAACAATATATATGCATATATATGGTGTGTGTGTGTGTGTTTTGCCTGAGCAAGCATGCAGTGCCTGTGGAGATCAGAAAAGGGCATTGTATCTCCTTGGACTGGAGTTACAGATGGTTTTGGGCTGCCATGTGGGTGCCAACAATCAAACTCTTTGTTTTCTGGAAGAGCAGTTAGTGCTCTTAACCTATGAGCCATTTCTGGAGCCCCTGTTTTTTTGTTTTTGTTTTTGAGGCAGTTTTACTGGGACAGTAATAGAGAGACAGGTTGGAGTGCCGAGGAGGGAAGGTGGGGTGTGTGTGGTGGTGGTGGGGGGAGGGGGCGGAGGTAACTCAGGTGAAGGCCGAGTGAGCCAGAGAATGAAAAAAGTGCTGGAGGCAGTTTGAGGTCAAATAGAGCAATTCAGAGGCTGAGAGAAGCCCGATTGAATAAGTCAGCTGGGAGAGGAGTTTGAGCCAGAAAAGCTGAGTTGAACCAGCCAGCCTGGATCGCAATAAGAGCAAGTAAGGGTGAGCTTATTAAGCAGTAAGTCTCAGAGGCTGAAAACATTTTGTGGAGGCTAGAAGCTTCTAGGACTAGGCCTAGGCTAACAGGCAGAGGCAGTGAGCCTCTGAGACAACAAATGAAACACCAAATAAGATACGTTTACAGGAGTCGTCAGTTCCCTCTTTCCACCATTGCCAGTGCTGCGGATTGAACTCAGGACAGCAGGCTTGGCAGCAGGTGTCTTTACCAGCTGATCTATCTCCCTGGCCAGTAATTTAATTTGAAATGTATGTTTAATACCACTTTACAAAAGTCTGGAAATCTTCACCCTCAGTTTGCCAAAGCCCAGGAGCTGTTGGCAGCATGTGTGCCTCAGCCGCAGTCTCCTGGCTCAGCACACAGGGTTTTCCTATCATTGACCAGGACAAAGGGACACAGGCTGAAGAGATGAGCTAGGCCCACAGCCATCCTTTTTTTTTTTTTTTTTTTTTTTTTTAAGAGGTGGAGATGGAACATGGGCTTGCTTACACATGCACACACGCATACCACATGCCCTACAGGGAGGACAGAAGCCAGACTGGCAAGATTCTGCGACAACGATGCTGTCATCTCGGGCCCTGTTTCAGATACCCCTACTGTGCAGGCTTTTCTCCATGTTCCTTCCTGTCCTTGTCCCCTTCCCCCCAAGTGGCCAATGCTTCTTGTCTTTCCTTTCCTTCTCTCTGGTCTTCTCTCTTGTTTCTGTCATTGTACCTTTCCCACTGAACCCATATCCATGACCAGAATTAGGGCTTGGGCTGGCGTGGGGGTGGGGGTGGGGTGGGTGAGCCTGGGAAGCTCTGGTGAGCTGAAACCAATGCTTTTTTTTTTTTCTTATAAGAAATATAGGTCAGAGTCTGAAGGATTCAGACTCACTCTAATTTAGAGACTCCTAGGAAGAGGGTCTGTTGACAAACTGAGAGATTTCGGCGAACACCGCAGTGCTTGAGCATTAAAGGATGTGTGTGGTTTAGAATGTAGCACCTGGAACTGCAAAGGTCAAATCTCACCCTCCAGACTGACAAATACTTTGTTTTGAGGGGCAGGGGCGTAGGCCTCAAACACAGGGTGACGTGTGTGTGTGCAAGGGATGTGTCCTCTCATTGAGCCATGAACTCAGGGCAAATAGCCAGGGCCAGTGAGGGCGAGTAGGAATAATCATGGGCAAATCCAAGACTTGTTTAGAAAGTAGCGTGAGGATGGGTGATAAATGGCCACCTTTGCAGTTTGTGTGAGCCAATCAGGAGGAGGCGTCGTTCCGTTTCCACTTCTGGTAAATAGATAAGGCATTGGAGAGAGGAGCAAAGCAGCCTTTCCTACCAACTGCAGCTGGTACAGCCATGGGGAGCAGCTTCTATGCCATGGGAGAGATGCTTATGTGAATGTGGTCAAGGGTGCTGGAGAGATGGCTTCACTGGCTGCTCTTCCAGAGGACCTGGGCTTAGTTGTCACCACCTACATGGTGACTCACAATACCTGTCATTCCAACAGGGGACCTGACGCCCTCTTCCAGCCTGAACAGGCACCAGGTACACATGGGGTTACACAGATGTTCGTGCAGGGAAAATAGCCATACATACAAAATAAACATTAGGAAGTCTCTTTAAAAATGTGGACAAAGAGCTGGGCATGTGGCTCATTTGGCAGCAAGCATAAAATCATAGGCCCGGTCTATAGCACCCCATGAAACACTGTGATGTCGCATGCCGATAATCCCAGCACTTGGGATGTAGAGGCAGTAAGAGCAGGAGTTCAAGGTTATCCTTGGCAACTTAGGGAGTTTGAGTCCAGCCTGAGCTATGCAAGACCCTATCTGAAACAAGCAAACAAAGAAACGCCACAAACCTGGAAAAAAAATGTGCACATAAGGAAAAAGTACTCGTGCCAAAAACCAAACCAAACCAAACCAAACCAAAACCAAAAACAAAACCAAAAACAAAAAAACAAAAACAAAAACAAAACCTTCCTGGAATAGAAGACAAAAGTGTCACCTGGGTTATCATGAAGGACACAGGCCTATACACAGTTTGTAAATACTTGATTTTCTTAAAAACAAAACAAAACAAAACAAAAAATCCCAGAATCTTTCATGTAACTGAGGCTAAACTTGTCTTGTGACCATCTTGATTTAGTCTCTCTAGGCATGGAATTATAAATACATCACTGGGTTTCCACTCTTTTTTTAAAAATGGGGTTTTTATTCATGTATTTAATGGATGTGTATTTATAGAAAATACCTCACTAGAAAGCTCAGTTCAGTGCTCCAGATATCTGGTCTAGCTCACGTGGGTCTTTGCTCTCTGCTACTTTTTTGCTGCCTAGAGAACCTCCGAGCCAAGTCCTAAGCCACCTCGCTTTCCTGGAGCCGGTGTGGCCACTCCTACTAATCCTGCAGTACTCAGATGCAATATTCCATCTTTCGGTACAGCCCTCTGCTAGACCAGTGTGCCAACCTCAAGCACAGCAGGACCACAGTGCTGGCACCATCACTTTTCTTTCTGGGCTGGGCACTCTCTGGGCTGTAAGATGCTCCAGGGTCCATCTCAGGAGGGGGAAGGGAGCCTCTGTGCAGCTGTTCTCCTGGAGGCTGAGGAATGAGCTCATGTAATTGAAATTGTTAGAGTGAGAGAGAGAGAGAGAGAGAGAGAGAGAGAGAGAGAGAGAGAGAGGGAGCAGGTGGATAAAGGGGGAGGTGGGGGGCATGGGATGGCAGCTACTGGCAGAGAAAGTATGAAAGTGTGGACCCTGGTGAGTGGGGGCAGTGGGGAGCAGGGCACTTCCCGATTTGCTCTTCTAAGCCTGGGAGGGTAGATCGTTTGTGTGTGTGTGTGTGTGTGTGTGTGTGTGTGTGTGTTCCATTGTGTTCTGGGCATTATAAGGTGCATGGCATGCCTGTAATCATTGACAATTTGTGTCCCAAGCCTGAAAAGTGTCAGCAATGACCTACCTCTAGTTTTGAAGTGTGCCAGTGACTGCTGGAAAGTGGATGCTCTTTTCTTAGTGGTACCCAAGTAATAAATGGCAGGGCAAGTACTGGGCTTCAGATCCACCACAGACAATGCCCTTTCTGGTTCTGCCTGTACCACAGGCTCTAGATGTGCCCATCTCCTCTGTGACAGAGTGGGACACTCTGCAAACAGAGCTCTGTCTTGGATGCTTGTAAGGCTGCCTTACCCGGGATTCCCAGCAACCCTTATCACTCATCAGTGTCAGAATCAGGTGCAGCATCTTCCAAAACCTCTACTTTTACAAATGGTCTGCCAACAAATAAGTTTTTGGGACTTATTCTGAGACTTAGACACAATCAGGACTGGAATTAAATCTCTGTGCGTACTTTATATTATACTCGTGTACAGAGTAGGACAAGGCTTGTAGCCAAGGCTCAACTCAAGACTAAAATCAAGGCCAAGAGCAAATCTAAGGCTGATGTCAACAAGGCCAAGAGATGGTCAGATGAAAATAAAAGCCAACCAAGGCCTAGGCAGACCCTAACCAGGCAGTGAATGTGGCAGCAAGGGCCAGCTGATGCTGAGGAAGGCTAGGACAGGGCTGCTAGCATGGGCTTGAGCTTCTCTTCTATCTGGTCACAGGCTCAATCTGAGTCTACTCACGGGCTCTTGGCCTGCTCCTCGGACTCAGCAACGGACCCAGGTGTGTACTGTGAAAGTGAGTAGGTCCCATTCTGAATGGCTGCAGGCTAACTATCCATTGGGACCTCTGGACCCAATGATGCTCTTGAGCCTTAGTGAGAGAGGAAGCCGGGACAGCTTTTGTCTTACACTGCAAATGTGGCCTTTTTGTCAGGCACAAGGCCCTCTCTCGCCCACAGATGGCAGACAGATGTGAGGGCTGTTACTGAACTCGGGCATCTGAACCAAGCAGTCTAACAAAACGGCTGAGGCGAGTGGCTTTTTAACCCAGCAGGAAGAAGAGGGTTTTGTGAAAGACGATAAACAAGACACATGGCCATACTTGGTGACTTTGTAGAAAATGCACTTTAGAGGTGTCCCTGACCATCCCTTGCTCCTGCCCTGGTGGCTGCCTTCAGGTGCAGAGGTCCTCACATGACTTCTTGCAGCCTCAACCTCCCAGTGTGAGAACCAGAGCTGCCTCTGCTGGTTCTGGGGTCATCTGTTCCTTCTCTGGCTCTGTTCTCTTCCCTGAGGCTCCTACACGGATTACCGCCTATTTGTAACTCAAGAAAGAGTTAATTTTATTAAATATTGAATTTAAAAAGAAAAAGCCCTGAGTGTGAAAACTAGCCATGTGTGCTGGCTAGTTTTAGGTCAACTTGACACAAGCTAGAGTTATTTGAAAGAAGGGAACCACAAGTGAGAAACTGCCTTCATAAGGTCCAGCTGTAGGGCATTTTCTTAATTAGTGATTGATAGGGGCGTGAGGAGGCAGCTAATCGTGGGTGGTACCATCTTTGGGCTAGTGGTCCTGGGTTCTAGAAGAAAGCAGGCTGAGCAAGCCACGATGAGCAAGCCAGTAAGCAGCGCCCCCTCCATGGCCTCTGCATCAGCTCCTGCCTCCAGATTCTGGTCCTGTTTGGATTCCTGTCCTAAACTCCTTTGATGATGAACTGTGATGTGAAAGTGTAAACCAAAGAAACTCTTTCCTCCCCAAGTTGCTTTGGTCATGGTGTTTCATCACAACAGTAAAAACCCCGACTCAAAGAAAAACAAAACAAAACAAACAAACAAACAAACAAACAGAAAAACCAGGGTCACCTGGTCCCTGTAACCTTGTCCCATCCACTGATCTAGTAGCCAGCATTTGCTGCTCCACACACTCTGAGACTAAGCTCAGACATGAAGCTGCAGGACTCACAGTTTGAGGGGGGTGGGTGATAACTGAAGATGGGGTTCTGGACTTTTGAGAGGGGCTGGTGAATACCCAGAGGCCTAGTAGGTTGTGACCTCCGTGCTGAAGGAGAAGGGGGAGGAACCTGTGCTGAACCCCAGCAGGGAGGCCCGGTCTGAGCAGCCACTGTGAACCCCAGGCCCTCACAGAAGGCCCTGGTGGTCTTGCTGGAGGACATGCAAAGGAAGCCAGAGAAGAGAAGTGGAGCTCTCAGGAAGTCAAGCAAGGTTTTGGAACCGTGGGCAGACTTCGCCTGCCACCGGGCACCTGGGCCATCCAGGTGGGCTTGAAGGGGCAGGCCGCTGACCTCGTGCGCTCTTGGGTTGCAGCAAGCCTATCCTGTTTGGACAGCTGGAGGGTACCAGCCCAGGTGCTTCAGGCCCTGAGCTGGTGAAACTGCTTGGGTGGTCTAAGCTACTTGCCCAGCCCACTGTGAGTTCCTATCCCATTGTACCTGGGGGCTTTACCCACTCCATTCCCCTACCCTCTCAGCGACCATCTGTCTCTTGGGGTGAGGAAGGGCTAAGGCTGGCTCTGTAAAATTTTACTTCAGTCCACTCTTTCATGTATTCCTGCCTATCCTGGCCTTTCTCAAGCCAGAAGGAGCTGGAGAAGCCCAAATCCTCCCAGGGGAGGCAATAGCCAGGAGAAGCAGCAGAGAGGGCCCAGGTTGAGGGTGGAGCTTGGGAGGGAGAGGAGGAGCCTGGGGCAGAGTTTCCATTTCCTGAGGCTTAGGTATACGTGGGTGGGTGATAAGAGGGGACCCAGAGGTCTGGTGAGGGGAAGTGATGGGGGTAGGAACAAAGGAGGGCAAGGGACTGAATCAGGCTTGGGGAGAGATGCCAGGTGTGGAGCCACCTGCCCTGCCCACGCCAGATTATGAGCTCAGATGTGCTAGACACCTGGTTCCTGCGGCCAGCCCCACTGCACTCCAGCACTTGCAGGGGTATTTACTCTTTGGGCTTTGGAGGTGTTGGTGTTCTTTCTGCCCTCTTCCACTTCTGTCTCCAGCTGGGCATCCTCCCCAAGTCCAAAGAGCCTTCTCTGCCCCTTCTAAGTCCTAATGTGACCTCTAAGGGTTCCTGGTCAGCTGACCTAGGACCCTCATTGATTGAGATGCTAAGTCCCCTGTACACTGGGTGGTCAGGGAGAGCCTGGGCTTAGTACCTCAGCTTCCAGGGGCTCCCCAGGCGCCTTTAGACTTCCCATCGTGCATTTGGGCCTATCCTTTTCCCTCGTTCTCCCCCTCTACCAAGTCCCCCCTCTCTACTAAGCCTCCCTCCCAGCCCCCAGAGACTCTTCATGAGTCCTGGGGAGCTCAGCACACCTCCGACTGCTTCTAAGCCTGAGGTGGCTGGCTGGGACCCAGTTCCATTTGGAAGGACAGCTGGATGCAGGAGGGCCTCTGTCATAGCTAATTTTCATTGTCAACTTGGTGTATTTGGGGGGGGGAGGGGAAAGGGACCCTCAGCTGGGGAATGGACACCATCGGCTTGACCTGTGGACATGTGTCCACCGTGGGCAGTGTCATCCCTATGCAGGAGGGCCTGGGCATTGGCTGAGCAAGCCAAGGAGAGCAAGGCATTCCACAGCAGTCCTCTGTGGTCTTTGCTTCAAGTTGCTGCTTTTAGTTCTTGCCTTGGCTTCACTTAATGATGGACTGTAGCCAGTGAGAGGAAATAAAGGCTTCTCCTCCAAGCTGGATTCGGTCAGTGCTTTATCACAGCAACAGAAACTTCTAGTCCAGCCCGGGGGTGCCAGGGGAGTCTGCTGGCACCCTGTAGTTAATCTCTCTGGTTCTGTATTCTGGGAGCTGAGACTCCAGGCCAGCTTCTGAGGATTGTTGGGCCAAGATCTTCTCCTTGCTGCTAAGCTGGTGGAGGAATTGCGTGGATGAGGGGAGATTGTGTAGTCTCTGGCTGTCCTGTGGCAAGACCCATCCATGGCTTTAAGCTATTGGTCAGCTAGAGAGCTGAAAGTACCCTCCCCTCCCTCACCCACAGCCCCTCCTATTTATCTGCTTGGGCAGCTGGAGTCAGGCTTGGCTCCATGCTCTGTGGGATCCCAGGTGGTGCTGAAGTTCCCACGGTGTCTCAGGGTCCTGAGCTAGGCTACATGCGCCCCCTGGTGGCAGAAGCTCTCACAGCCACGGGCCTTTTCAGATTCCACACTCCCCAGCTGGAGAACTTTAACCATTGCAGAACACAGACTTAACAATTATTGGCCACATGATAAGCCAGAAAACAGTTTGAACAAAGTTCCAAGAATTGTGTGCACGGGTGTGTTTGTAGTATAACGTGTAGGCCCACGGGGTGTGTATGTGATACGCATGTGGGGTTTGTGCAGTATGTAGATGGTATGTGTGCACTGTATGTCCTGTCTGATCCATCTGTTGTATATGGTGTGGTTCTATATAGAAGTTTACTGCGTATTATGTGCTGTGCAGATGATGTTTTGTGGTGTCTGAGCCGTATATATATATATGTAATATGTGTATAAATATTGTATGTGTGATGTGCAAAGGTGTGTACATATGTTTGCAAAGTATGTTGTATGTGGTGTGCATGTATGTTCATGAGTGTTTCTTCTGAATGTGGTATAATGGTATGTTTGTGTGTGTGAGAGGAATAGACAGAAATGTGTGCGTGTGTGTGTGTGTGTGTGTGTGTGTGTGTGTGTGATTTATGCATTCTATCATGTCAAAGGTCTGATGTTTTCCCGTGGTTTTGACATTTAGGGGGAGGGTGGCACGGCTTCAAGGAGAAGTCCATGAAATTCTCAGAAGGGAGAAATTCTGAAGACTCCTCCATCTTGCTAGGTTCACCATGGTGTAGGGATCAATGAAAGCCTGGCCCACCAGACAGGCTGTGGGGATGGTGAGTTGGGGGCTTAAGCGGCAGTCCAGATGTCTCTGTCTTACCTGTTATGACTCACTGGTCCTCCCTCATGCCTTCCCTCATACCTTCCTTCATGCCTTCCCTCGTGCCCCATCTCCTGCCCTCCCTCATGTGAGGCCTCAACCCTCCCCACCCCCCAGCACCCCCCACCCCTGCCCCATGCTCCTATCACCTCTCAAAGCCTTGCCTTATCAGAGTTTCAGTGATGGACAATTGGCTTCTTTTTGTCTGTGTCTCTCATGCCATATTTAGGACCATTCTAACTCCATGGGGCCTCTTGTGTTTTCTTGGTTTTGTTAAGTCTCTAGATTTTATCACTGTGCATTTTAAAAATAACTCATTTCTTTCTTATTATATGTACACTGTATTCTGCCTGCACGTATGTCTGTGTGAGGGTATCATATTCCCTGGAACTGGAGTTATAGACAGTTATGAGCTGCCGCGTGGGTGCTGGGAATTGATCCTGGGTCCTCTGGAAGAACAGCCGGGCTGAGCTGTCTCTATGCCCTTTATACCTGACAGGGGCCAGGCCCATCCAGTGAGTGCGAGGGATGCCCAGCAGGCCTACAGTTTGCAGAGCTCCCAGCATGAGCAGCAAGGTGGAGACATGGAGTTGCTGGGAGTGGGGCAATCAGAATGCCTAGCAGCAGGATTTACCAGCACTGCAGCCTGAACTGTCCCAAAGACCACAAGTTAGAGGTTTATCCAAGAGAAGAGCTTATGGGGGTGGTGTAGAACCTTTAAGAGGTGTCTGTAACAGCAAGTTATAGGCCATTGAAGGTGTGTCCTTGAAGGGGTTTTAGGAGCCAGTCTTTTGGTCTCTCTTTTTTCTTCTCCCAGATGTGAGTCAAGCAGTTTGCTCTTGCTCTACTGACTTGCCACAGGCCCACAGGCAAATTGGCCAAGTGAACCATGGACTGAAACTGAGCCCAAACAAACCATTATTTTTTTTTTCCTTCACAACTTGATTGTGTCAGGCATTTTTGTTACAGTAACAGAAAGCTGACTATATCATCAACACCAGCCTCTGTGTGTCCTGGCAATTTAATCCTAGACTTTTGCACACAAGAAAAATCAAAAGGAAGTGTGTTCTCAAAACACTTTAAAAAAACAAAAAGCACATTCATTTCTAATTGGAATTGTTCCTCCACAGAAGAAAAGGTGAAGACTTCATGGCATAGTCATAAGCAGCAATACATGTAGGAGGTACTGCAGAAATACCACTCAAAGGAGAAGGAGAGCGCCCCCAACTTGACTCTGCTTTTCACATCCAAGAACAGATGAGGCCCAAAGGCCCTGGGCTGGCTGTAGGCATGGCCCAGGTTTAACCATGTGAAAATCATAGGACACATATTTTGTGCCTCCCAGCTGATGCCACACACCACATGTTAGATGGTGAGAAAACCCAACAAACAATAACAAGATGATCAGAAAAAAAATATCCAAATATAGAGTGCAGCCAGGATGGCCTGGGAGGTCTGAATGAGGCCATAGGTGTCTGAGCCATTTTCCCCTGTGCTGGTCAGGGTTTCTGCAGCCTGGGTTGTAGGAGGATTGTAGATGCAAGTGGATCATGAGGCAGGACCTGAGTCAGTAGAGGTAGCATCGATGACAAGAAGAGGGGGGGCTGTTTATTGTGAGCCCTCGAAACCAGCTCATGGGTGGGGAACCAGAGGGACTCTGCTGATCCAGGTCTGTGATTAAGTGACAAGGGGGCCTGGGGAGGAACCAGCTTGAAGCAGAGGAGAAATATACGTGTTCTGGTAGGGGATGACTGAGCAACACCCAGGAAGGGGTAGCTGGTCCTGACACTGCGTGGGAGGGACATTTGGAGGAGGATAAGATGATGAAAGGGAGGAAGAGAGCTGCAGCATGTGCTTAGTGGGCCAAACCCAGCAGGGGGGAGTGGGAACTGAACAAGTGAAAGGAGCGGCAAGAGACAGAAAGGAGGTGCGAGCTGCAGAGAGGAAAAGGATACAGGAGGCAGTTTTTGGCATCCAGAAAAGGATGCTGACAATACTGAGCCTGCCTACAGCTTGGTCAGCTGTTTGATAAACCATTTTCTTCTCTCTCAGGTGGGAGGCGGAGGCATGGAGGCAGTGCATGCCTGACCTGGGCTGGGACACCAGCTGTTTCCAGTGTCGGAATGGTTGTTCAGCTTGTAGGTGCTGATGGATGTGAAGGGGTAGGAAGAAATACCTGCATGGGGGCTGCAGGCAGATAGTGGCTTCTGAGAACAAGGCCAGATGTGTGGCACGTGCAGGCACAACTTCCAGGCCCCACAAAAAGTTGCCTGGAGGCTGTCCCTCCTGACTCCTGTCTCCTACAGGGTGAGGGGCTAATGTCAGCTATACAGAAGGCATCGCTGCCTTGCATATGTGGGTGGTATTTCCAGAGGCCAGAGTCCTTTAGGCGTAGGCTTATATAGAGAATCTGGGCTAGGAGCCAGACTGATAGGGAAGGCTCCAAACAGAGCCACAGGTGACTAACTTCCAGGGTCCTGTGGAGAGCTGTCAAAGTGCTGTGACTCACTGGGGTCCTGGTGAATCAAGGGGTCAACGCTGCATTACCATCACTGTGGAAACTCACAGGCCTCTTTTCCCAGCAGCCTCCAGCTTCCTGTCCGGCCTGTAGTATATCATACTGAAAGAACACAGTCTGGGGTGGGGCTTAGCTGGCCCAATCTAGAACCTGCTGTCCAGGCCAGGAGATACCTCCTCCATCATAACCTGTGACACCTTGCTCCAAGCCCCATTGCTCAGGCCGTGGTAAAGTAGCAGCTTGTCAGCTTGACCAGGGGAACCGGAGATCTAGGAGACTTCTTCTAACTGCTGCTAAGGAGGTCTGCGAGGCCTGGGCCTTTGTGGCAGACTGGGAGTTTGGATGGTGTGAGTGTGGTTGGGATTAAGATGAGGAGGATGAGGAGCACTATCTAAAGGTGTAAGAGGCACCTTGAAGGGATCAGTGTTTTTTTTTATTAAACTCACACCATTATCCCCTACATCTTAGGAGTAGATGCTGTTATAAAGCCTAAGCTACAGACAACTTGTTGAACAACTTGCCCAAAGACACACGGGAAGGTGGTGGGCAGAGCTGGATTATGAGCAAACAATATGAATTTGGGTTTCTATCTCCTCAAGCAAAAGGAAATGTCCTCATAGCCCATGGTGGCGCGGCTGGGGTGGGACTTCATCTGCTGGGAAATGGACACTAGGGAAAGCTTGAGAGGCTGTGACTTACAGTCAATATCTGCAGAGGAGAAATGGGTTGTGGCAGAGAGACATAGCAGCCAGGCATGCTCTGTTATGGGACGGTGTAGTGGGGACAAGTATACACCCTTCAATGTACTCCTTACCACCAGTATTCAGAAAAACAACCACTACTGTCTCCATTCTCACCACCTCACTAGTTATACTATCCACATCACCCCCAATATCACCACCACCACCACCACCACCACCACCACCATCACCACCACCACCACCATCACCACCACCACCACCATCACCACCACCACCACCATCACTACCACCATCACCACCACCACCACCACCACCATCACCACCACCATCACCACCACCATCACCACCACCACCACCACCACCATCACCACCACCACCATCATCACCATCACTACCACCATCACCACCACCATCACCACCACCACCATCACCACCATCACCACCACCACCATCACTACCACCATCACCACCACCATCACCACCACCACCACCACCACCATCACCACCACCACCACCATCACCACCACCATCACCACCACCATCACCACCACCACCACCACCACCATCACCATCACCATCACCACCATCACCACCACCATCACCACCATCACCACCACCACCACCACCACCACCACCATCACCACCACCACCACCATCACCACCATCACCACCACCACCATCACCACCATCACCACCATCACCACCATCACCACCACCACCATCACCACCATCACCACCACCACCACCATCACCACCACCATCATCATCACCACCACCACCACCACCATCACCACCACCACCACCACCACCACCACCACCATCACCACCATCACCACCACCACCATCACCACCACCACCACCATCACCACCATCCCCATCACCCCCAATATCACCACCACCATCACCACCACCACCACCACCACCATCACCACCATCCTCATCACCCCCAATATCACCACCACCACCACCATCACCATCACCACCACCATCATCATCCCCCATCCCAGTACCACCATCACACAGGTGCAGTGTTGAGTGGGTGGAACCCCGAAGACCAATCAAACCATAGTGGCATTGTCAATAGAAGTCACACAATAGAAAAAAAAAAGGGCGGGGATCCGATTGCTGGAAATGCTGTTCTTCCCGTTAAGGCAAAAGCAAGTGTACATGAGTGGCAGATGGGTGGATCATAGCAACATCACCAGAGTGGATCTGAGTCAGAAATAATGAAAATCTAGGTTTTTTTTTTGTCTCACTTTGTAGCTGAAGCTATAGCAGTTCTCTTGTCTCAGTCTCTTAAGGAATGAGATTTCGGGTACTAGAACCACACCCAGAGAAATCCTGATACACAGGACACAGTCATTGACGACGTGGTGTTCCTGGTAAGGCTCTCACACCATTCCCGGACCAGAATTACTTCAACTGTTACTCCCTCAGCTAATGATCCCCCATCGTATTGATGAGGCTGGTGAATGAGGCACATGCCATGACTAATATGCTCATCATCATCCTGTGAATATGTTCTGGGGCTCAAGTCCAAGTGTTTAGGATCCTAAAGGTTGAGACTTAACTTTAAGACTTGATATTGACTCATGCCAGGAAAAGCTTGTAATATACTCCTCTGTTTCCTTCACTTCCTTTAACCAGAAAAGCCAACACTACTGTCTCCATTGGTACCACTCCACCAGTAAAGCCACCCCTATTATCCCAATATCACTACCACCAACCACTACCACAATTATCACCACCATCACCAACATGACTACCATCACCATCACTCTCACTCCCAATATCACTACTACCACCACCCTAAATACCACTATTATCACTACTACCACCATCACCACTACCACCACCATCACAACCATTACCACTACCGCCACCACCACTATTACCATGACCAGCATTGCCACCACCATCACCTTCAGCACCACCACCACCATCAGCAGCAGCACGACCCATTACCACCACCAGCATTGCCACCACCATCACCTTCACCACCGCCATTACCACTACTCAATCATCACTAACCATGAATAGTGTTATCTTGTCTTCTGAGCAAAGAACAAAACCCAGCACTTCACATAGAAATGAGTTAATTTATGTAGACACTTATGCTCATAATGTTAGTGATCACCACCAAGCTGAGGTGGTTTCTTTACTTTGAGGTCCTTATTTATTTATTTATTTATTTATTTATTTATTTTCTATACAGCCAAAATGTTTAATTCTTTGTAGTATTAAAAACCTTTTTCTAGGAAGATGGCAAAGAAGCATCTTTCTGGAAAGAAGCAGAAACCTATCTCCTTTCCTAAATAACAATTGCACATCTAAGGGGGTGGTAGTGGTGGTGTTGATGATGCACGGCTTTAGTATCAGCACTCTGGAGGCTGAGGCCAGCCTGGTCTACAGAGCAAGTTCCAAGACAACCAAGGATACACAGAGAAACTCTGACTCAAAAAAATTACCCCCCAAAACAATAACAACCCCCCAACAAAACAATTGCACATCTATCTGATGTGATTATTTGAGTACCATGGTCTATCAAAGGCTGGCCAGGCCCAGGCTCACGTAGATGGCTGATTTTGGTCAGTTTTGGCTCTTAGCACATTTAGCAGCCAATTATCTCCCAATTCCTATTCCTGGGGCAGACAGACAGTTATATGAGTCATATGTACAAGGAAGCAACTTGTACACAGTGTTTGGGGGTCTGGGAGAGGCAACAGGACTCTGCTCTCCACAACTTGGGGCTCTGTGTTCTCATGGGAGATTGCAGTCTCTTATCTTGAGTCTGAAGACACAACCGGTCAGATGCACTGAAAGATGCTTCCAGGTGCTTACATGGGCCAGGTCTTTTATCCCACCTTTGTCACTCACCTTTCACTGGTCTCTTCTGTTTCCGCTTCTGAGCAAGCCACTTAAAGTCTTGGACATTTCAAAGTAACCACATAAACAGGGCTATTTAAGAAACGACCATATCCACTTAAGCAGTGTACACTTAAAAAAAAAGTTGTGGAGAGCAGCCAGAGAGATGGCTAACGTGCTTGTCTGCAATCCCAAGGACCCAGTGTGGATGCTCAGCACCCATGTGCAAAGCTGGGCACCGTGGTATGCATATCTAGTCTTAGCTCGGGATGTGGGCCATGGACGTGGAGACAGGGGCATGTATAACCAATCGGTGACTTCCAGGCGCAGTGACCCCCTGTCTCAGCAAGTAAAGAATGACTGAAGAACACACTCGGGGTTGACTTCTGGCTTCCACTGTCACGTGCACACCTATTCCTGTGCAAGCACACACCTAACGACCTGGAGAGACCTTCCATTTACACTGTAGGCCAATCCTTAAGCATAAGACAGTTAACAATGAAAAACAAACAAACCCCGAGGAAAAGGTCATTTCCAGAATCAACACGCTGTCAGATTCGAGTGTTCAATTGTCAATTTAAAAAAATCAGAAGTTTTATGAAGGTACATAAATATCTCTCATTCAATAGAACAACAACAACAACAAAAATTGACAGAAACTCTGCTTGAGAACAACCAGACGTCAGACACGTTAGGCACTGATGCTAAAATGACTATCTTAAAAATGCCCAGGGGACTGAAGGAAGATCTGGGGACAGCCAAGAAATTGAGGTACCAACAAAAAACGAGAGCACAAGAAGGGAAAAAACAAGACAATCTGAAGCTGGGAAGTAAAACTTTTGAAATAGACAATTGATGTGGGAGCCAAAGGCAGATCTGAGGGAAATCGAGACTCCAGTGACCGGACCAGGGTGTGAAACAATGGATTAAAGGTAATGGACCAGGGACTGAACAGGTCGAGGGACCCAAAGCTGCCACCAGAGACACCAAAGGACAAACTGGGATTCTGAAAGGAGAAGAGTGAGTGAGAGGGCTAGAGGCGTTGTTAGGAGAAATGTGTGTGAAAGGTCCCCAGTTTCATTAAGGAATGAACACCAACATCTAAGAAGTTCAGTGGATTCTAAGATGGCCTCACAGCTGTAGAAATTCGTGAATTGAGACAGTGGATAATTTATGATTTGGGATGGACGGGTGGACGCAGTGTAACGATGCGCTACTGATAACTGGAGTGGGCTGAGGGGCAGACCCATAAGGGAGCTGTTGAAACTGAGTACATGGAATGTCAGCTGTAGTGTTGTGATGTCATGCAGTTTGATGTAACCGCAAAGATTTGCTACACTGCGTGCTCATGTGAGTGCCACTGTGAAAATCTACTAAACAGGAAGACAGCAGCCATCAGGAAGTGTGGGACAAAAAACGAGAAGGTGCTTAGAAAGCAAAACGACACAAATAAACTCGTTACCAATAGATGCTGTTGGGAAACTCCCCAGTGAATGAGGACTGGGCTGGGAGGGTGGCTCAGAGGACAATGTGCTTGTGACGAAAGTGTGATGTCACGGGGTGGGTGTGGCAGTCCATCGGTGTGTAATCCCAGTGCTTGGAAGGCAGAGACAGGCGATCCCTGGAGTAAGCTGGCCAGACTAGCCGTATCAGTGGCCTCTGGGTTCAGTTGAGAGGCCCTGCCTCAGTGGACAAGGCGGAGACTGACTGAGGAGACTTGCCATCAGCCTCAAGCCTCTATGTGTGAATGCACACCAGCTCACATACATGTGCATACACATACACACATGCATACCACACAGACATGCAAACAAGAGATAGAGGTTAGCAGAATTTGCTTTTATTTATTTGTTTATTTTCAGAATTAGGCTTTTTATTTTTTGTTTTTTTAAAATATATTTTATTAATTTATTCATATTATATCTCAATTGTTATCCCATCCCTTGTATCCTCCCATTCCTTCCTCCCTCTCATTTTCCCCTTACTCCCCTCCCCTGTGACTGTGACTGAGGGGGGCCTCCTCCCCCTGTATATGCTCATAGGGTATCAAGTCTCTTCTTGGTAGCCTGCTATCCTTCCTCTGAGTGCCACCAGGTCTCCCCATCGAGGGGATGTGGTCAAATATGGGGCACCAGAGTTTATGTGAAAGTCAGTCCCCACTCTTCACTCAATTGTGGAGAATGTCCTGTCCATTGGGTAGATCTGGGTAGGGTTCAAAGTTTACTGCATGTATTGTCCTTGGCTGGTGCCACAGTTTGAGCAGGACTGCTGGGCCCAGATCTGCCCATCAAAATGTTCTTCTTGTAGAATTTGTTTTTAAAAAACGATTCAACTATGCACTGTCTGTGAGAGGCTTACCTTGTCTGTCTGTCTGTCTGTCACAGCAGTCCTCAACTTGTGGGTCATGACCTCTTTGGTGAACCTCTCTCTCAAAAAATATATTATGGTTCACAACAGTGGGAAAATTACAGTTATTAAGTAGCAACGAGAATAATTTTGTGGCTGAGGGTCACTACTACAACACCAGGAACTGTATTAAAGGGGAACAACTAGCCTATCATCTGTCTGTCTGTCTGTCTGTCTGTCTGTCTGTCCTGAATTCAAATCCTGGGCCTTGTGCATGCTAGATGAGTCTTTACTACTGAGCCACACTCCCTGGCCCAAAATTCTCTTCAGATACAGAGCCATGAACAGGTTAAAAGTGAATGGGCAGAAAAAAAAAGTAGGACAGTGTAGGCAGAAGGAAGACAGAGGGCTACCTTGCCAGTCAGAGACAAGTCAGAAGAATTGACTGCAGACAAAGGAGGTGCTCAGTAAAGGTACAATACAGTAAGAAGATGTATTTTTTAAATTTTTTCCTTTATTAATTTATTCTTGTTACATCTCAATGGTTATCCCATCCCTTGTATCCTCCCATTCTTCCCTCCCTCCTCTTTTCCCCTTATTCCCCTCCCCTATGACTGTTCCTGAGGGGGATTACCTCCCTCTGTATATGCTCATAGGGTATCAAGTCTCTTCTTGGTAACCTGCTGTCCTTCCTCTGAGTGCCACCAGGTCTCCCCCTCCAGGGGACATGGTCAAAGGTATGGATAAGAATATGTATTGATGACAAGTATTTGAGTATCTAGTGAGAAACCATCAGAACAGATGTGAACGCATGAGCTGCTGCACGAGAGACCAAAGGGGAATTCTGCCGACGAAAATAAGCCAGGTTGTGGAAAGATAGAGAGGCTGAGTTGGGGATGTGGCTCAGTGCCTCCAGTTCCTGCCTCGTATGCACAAAGACGACACAGGTTTCACGACAGTTCTGCATAACATGGCCATGGTGATGTGTCTTCCTGTAATCCCAACCACTGGGGAGGTAGAGGCAGGAGGATGAGACATTCAAAACTGCCCTCAGCTACGCAGTGAGTTCCGGGTTGGTGTGGGCTGTCTGGAACCCTTTGGAGGTCCCTGGAGGATTCGGCTCCATAGGAGAAAGGAAGTGGGATGGAGGAGGGGGTCCCAGGGTCTGGAGAGGATAATGAGGTTTTCGTGTCTAAGGGTGACAAGTTCAGTCTGTGAGTGAGTGGCTGGTGATGGTGGCGCGACAGTTGGTGTGCTCACCTGCCACTCAATAGTTTAAAAGGAGCTACAAAGGTGAGGTAGATGTTTGTGGGTGTTTTACTACCACAATAAAGTTTTATTAAAAAACAGACTCACTACGCTGGGTGTGCCAGTGCGTGCCTGTGCTATCGTCTCTTTGGAGGTGGAAGGAGGAAGAGCCGTAGTTCAAGGCCAGCCTGGGTTACAAGAGACAAAAACAAAAACACTCCAGAAGATGGCTAGACCTTGTCCTCGTGCTGCATCCTCAGGAAGACTGCATCAGGTCACAATGACCCTGAGTCCCAGAGACTATGGGTCTGGGAGGGATGGGCCTGGGGTCTGACTGTGGGCTGTGGGCTACAAATGTTGACCATTGTGGTCCACTCTCTACTTGGGGCAAAGTCCAAGGCTGGCAGGAGGCCTCCAGCAGTGGGGTTGGAAGCTGAAAGGCCTCTGCCATCCATTTTGGGGGAGAGCTTAATTCTCTTTGAGGAGCCCCTGCACTTGCTATTTGATGATCAGCTTAATCCTTCAAGGCAGAATCTCAGAGCTGGGCCCACTTCCCATTGGTCTGCTTAGTCAGTTGGATGCCCGATGGTTTAGCCACGTAGTCAGCTAAGACCACAGATCCAACAGCCTGAAATAATGCTACGCACTTATTCCTTTTGCTTCTGAGGTCAAAGGGGTGGGGTGGCCATCTGGACAGAAACCACCACACTCCTGTTTCTGGAGGGTAATATCCAGTTTCTAGAAGCTTTTCTGATGTATTCCCCTTCTTGTTTCTGTCCTCAGCGCTTTCAAGCCCTGTCTTCTGACCCTACAGCCTCACCCGTGTGTGTGTGTGTGTGTGTGTGTGTGTGTGTGTGTGTGTGTGTGTGTGTGTGTCCATGTGGCACTCACATACATGTGTGTACATGAACATGTGTGTGCATATTTATGGAGGCTAGAGGTCAAGGTCAGTTGTGGGTCCTGTACATATTCTCTCTGTGTCTGTGTCTGCCTGTCTGTCTGTCTGTCTGTCTATCTGAGACGGGGTCCCTCACTGGCCTGGAGATTACCAAGTAGGCTAGACTGACTGCCCCTGCAAGCCTTAGGGATCCATCTCTCCCCACTTCTCTAATGCTGGAGTTGTAAGCACATGCCACCACGCCCCACTTCTCATGTGGGTTCTGGGGCTCAAACTATGGTGCTTATGTTTGTAAACCAAAAATTCTGCTGACTGAGCCATCTCTCCAGCCCTCTGCCTCACTCCATAATCACACTTGAGGGATCCCAAGGTCATCTTCCCATGCCTCAATCTTTAGTTTATTTCTCTCTAGTGAATCACCTTTGGGTAAGGCAGTGCACCCCCACACACTAGGTTTAGAATGTGGACAGTTCCAGGTGTCTGCAAGATCTGATGACTTCCTACTGCTCTGTGTAGGTTGTCTAGAGGACCAAGGCAACAAACAAGCCTTCTAGTCTGCCAGCTATGACTGGTCAAGGTGTTGTCCAAGTCCCTTATCAGGAATGTCTGCCTCAATGGGCTGACCCCTGAGCCCTCATTATTCTAGAGAAGTCAATCACGACAACAGAGTGGCTGAGCTCACTCAGCCTTCAACCTTAGACTGCTTTTCTGGGACTAGCTATGACACCACCCATGTCTCTGGGAGCATGAGTGTGTCCATGAGGCTCTCAGCACAGCTGGTCCAGGGGCAGGAGGCTGCGGTGTCTGGCTGATGGCCAAGGTCTGAATGGGATGTGACCCCCGTCACTGGGGTTTCCTATGAGTCCTGACCAATGCATCTGCCTATTCATTGGCAAGCCAAGATGGGTAGGGTCACTAGACTGCCTAAATATTGCTGTGCCCCTAGGAGGGCGATGGCTGTCACTGTGCATCTTGTCTTGGAGCCTCAAGCCCGTCAGGGAAAAATTCTTAGCAACAAGATGTGGGCCTCAGGGGAAGAGACGTCTCTATACTCAGTGTGACCTGGCTGGTCCCTTCTCCCTCCGGGCTTCCCATTTATTTGCCATATAATGAGGATGGAATGTACATGTGTAGTACTGGAAGTTGGAAAGAAAGACCAGTTTCTACACCTGGCATCCTTGAATAGCTTTACAGATCTGAGTCCTGTTTAGCTAACAGTAATCCAGGAGACACTAGGCCACTTCCAGCACCCTGTCTTCCAGAATCCCCAGCCTACTGCTTCCAATGTCCTCATCCCACTGATGTCAGTGTCCCCAATTTATTGGCCCCCAGTGTCTCCGTCTCACTAATGCTCAGCATTCCCACTCCACTGACATCCAGCATTCTCAGCCCACTGACACCCAGTATCCCCACCCACTGACACCCAGTATCCCCAGCCCACTGACACCCAGTATCCCCAGCCCACTGACACCCAGTATCCCCCACCCACTGACACGCAGTATCCCCAGCCCACTGACATACAGCATTCCCAGCCCACTGACACCCAGTATCCCCTGCCCACTGACACCCAGTATCCCCCACCCACTGACACCCAGTATCCCCCACCCACTGACACCCAGTATCCCCCACCCACTGACACCCAGTATCCCCAGCCCACTGACACCCAGTATCCCCAGCCCACTGACACCCAGTATCCCCAGCCCACTGACACCCAGTATCCCCAGCCCACTGACACCCAGTATCCCCCACCCACTGACACCCAGTATCCCCAGCCCACTGACACCCAGTATCCCCAGCCCACTGACATGCAGCATCCCCCGCCCACTGACACCCAGTATCCCCAGCCCACTGACATACAGCATTCCCAGCCCACTGACACCCAGTATCCCCAGCCCACTGACATACAGCATTCCCAGCCCACTGACACCCAGTATCCCCAGCCCACTGACACCCAGTATCCCCCACCCACTGACACCCAGTATCCCCCACCCACTGACACCCAGTATCCCCCACCCACTGACACCCAGTATCCCCCGCCCACTGACACCCAGTATCCCCCACCCACTGACACGCAGTATCCCCAGCCCACTGACATACAGCATTCCCAGCCCACTGACACCCAGTATCCCCTGCCCACTGACACCCAGTATCCCCAGCCCACTGACACCCAGTATCCCCAGCCCACTGACACCCAGTATCCCCCACCCACTGACACCCAGTATCCCCAGCCCACTGACACCCAGTATCCCCAGCCCACTGACATGCAGCATCCCCCGCCCACTGACACCCAGTATCCCCAGCCCACTGACATACAGCATTCCCAGCCCACTGACACCCAGTATCCCCAGCCCACTGACATACAGCATTCCCAGCCCACTGACACCCAGTATCCCCAGCCCACTGACACCCAGTATCCCCAGCCCACTGACACCCAGTATCCCCCACCCACTGACACCCAGTATCCCCCACCCACTGACACCCAGTATCCCCAGCCCACTGACACTCAGTATCCCCAGCCCACTGACACCCAGTATCCCCTGCCCACTGACACCCAGCATCCCTAGCCCACTGACACCAGTATCCCCAGCCCACTGACACCAGTATCCCCAGCCCACTGACACCAGTATCCCCAGCCCACTGACATACAGCATTCCCAGCCCACTGACACCAGTATCCCCAGCCCACTGACACCCAGTATCCCCTGCCCACTGACACGCAGTATCCCTAGCTCACTGACATACAGCATTCCCAATCCACTGACATATGGCGTCCCTGGCCCACTGTTCTCTGTGGTGTTTCCTTTCTTTTCTGATTATGGAGTGAACATCACTATGGATTCCTTTTCTGTCCCCTGGAAGGTCATGGATTTATTGAAGGAGCCGAGGGACCAGAAGGAGCCCTCAGGACATGGGGTGGGGGGCAAGGGGGAATGCCCTCTACACATCAAGGAATGGGGCTTTGAGTGGATGTTCCCTATGAGCACTGTGGTCTGGGGCTCCTTACTCCTGCACCATGAAAAGACACTTTTCTGGTGTTTCAACCCATGCCTGGACCTTTTCTTAAGATTGGCAAGGAACAGACAGATGATGGCCTGGCAGGAATCATAGCAGCACAGCTGGCTGGGTTCGGGATTGGCGACGTCTAGGGGAGCAGGAGAAACGGAGGATGGGCATTGGGGAGAGGGTTTGGAGCGCTAGACAAAGCAACCTTGGAGTTATTTACCTTCCAACCACACACCCAGAGATGACACAGGTAGGTAGTCAGGGGTGAGAGAGGGACCAAAGCCCCACCCACCATAGCAACAAGGACTATAAAGACAGGCTGATCCAGTGCTAGCAGGACAGACATAAGCTCTGCTTGTCCATTGCTCAAGATGAGGACTTACCTGCTTTGGCTGTTGCCCCTGATTCTGCTGGGATCCTCAGGTGAGCCAGGAAGTAGGTACCCCTGTCCTAGGTCACCAGAGCCCCTGAGGACTCGGGTCGCATCCTGAGGGGTAGGATGACACCTGCCCACCCCCTCCCCAGATGATGTGGTCCTACTGTCCAGAGGAGGTGCTGGCTCAGGGAATAGGACTTGTTGGAGGTCCCACAGCCAGGCTGCCTGAGCTGAGAGTAGGACCACAGTCCAGCCATGGAGTCATTTCTGGGTACCTTTACTCACCTTAAAAAATTCTTTTATTTATTCTCTCTCTTTTCCCCCCTCCGTCCCTCCCTTCGCCCTTCCCTCCCTCCCTCCCTCCCTCCCTCCCTCCCTCCTTCCTTCTCTCCCTCCCTCCATCCCTCCCTCCCTCCCTCCTTCCCTCTCTCCCTCCCTCCATCCCTCCCTCCCTCCCTCAGTGTCATGAGTGCAGTGCTGTAGGGAACTGCTGCAGGCCTACCCCCTCTCTCCGTGTATATGTAAAGTGTGCATGTAGAGGTCAGATGACAACTTGTTGGAACTGATTCTCATCTGCTCTGTGGGTTTTGGAGATTGAACTCAGCTCTTCAGGCTTGGCAGCCAGTTCCTCTACCCACTGAGCCATCTCATGGTTCCCCCTCACTTTTTCTATTAAGCCTAAATGCTCTGCTGAACTTGCTGTCTCTTTTGCAAAGTTTTGTGGCATTAGCATCAATTGGCTGGTGACATTTTCCCCATGGCATATGACCAGCAGCACGGACTGCTGGCTGCTCAGAGCCTTGGTCTCCTGTCCCAGGACAGGGCCCTATGTCTGGTGCCTTGGCGTGGCTGCCAAGAGGCTGTCCATGTCGGCGGTTGGAGAACAGCCTGGGTTGCTTGGTGGTCATTGCTCTCCACGGAGCTGGGTCCCATGCTGTCATGTGTGGTTATGGAGTGCCTCTGTCTCTGACCCCAGCTGTGTCTCTCCAGCTCAGGCGCTGCAGTGTCACGAGTGCAGTGCCGAAGGGAATTGCTACAGGCCTACATCTTGCAGTGACAGGAACCGCTATTGCTTGACCAGCTGGTACAGTGAGTATCTTGGTCTTAGGTGCGTGGGTTGTGGGGCGGAACCTGCATCTGGCACCTGGGGATGCCAGCATAAGACAAAGCCTTCTGGGAGAATTGGGAGAAGCTGGGAAGATATGGCCCCGAGACCCTCCTGCATTTGTTCAGGATAGTGTTTTCAGTGCCCTGTCCTCCCTTCAAAATGGAACCAACACTGCTGCCTTAGAAAGAGTGAGTGGGATATCCCAAGTGAGCTCCTGTATGACACACGCAATTATGTGAAGCACGCACTTCTAACTGTTGTAAAAAGTTAAGTAAAAAGTGCTGTTTAGGCCGGGCTTGGTGGCACATCTCTTTAATCCCAGCACTTGGGAGGCGGATTGCTGTGAGTTCGAGGCCAGCTTGGTCTACAAAGGAAGTCCAGGACAGCCAAGGCTAACACAGAGGGGAAAAAAAGCGTTGTCTACTCAAAAAAGAAAGGACAGGGGCAGGGGAGAAAAATAGGGGAGTGGGTAACCCTAGTCACATACCTGACCCCTGACCCCCTGGATCCCACATTGAGCCTTGATTCCGGTCACTCTCTGAACCCTGATCCTGATCACGCTCTGAGCCTTGATCTTCATGAAACTGAGCCCTGACCCTGGGCTGGGCTATATACTAAGGTCTAACCATGGCCACATACTGAGCCCTGATCCTGGTCACAACTTGAGTTTGACCCTATTGACATCTTGCCGTCTGTCCCTTTGAACTGGAGGCTGTAGTTGACCTGGGTTTCCTGATGGGGCCAGGAGGGATCTTAGAGGTCTCAGTAAATGTCCCTCTGCCCTCTGTTTCCAGCACCCCCAGGCCAGCCAATGAACGTGATAAAAGCATGTGCGTACACCTGTCCCGACGTCAATCAAAACCAGGCCTACACCAAGGACTCCTGCTGCAACACGGACCTCTGCAACAGTACCGTGAGCCTCCACGCCAGCTGGGGGCTGCTGACTCTCAGTATATGGTATATCTATCTCAGCCAATAGGTGCAGAGCTCCCACGTAGGCTCGCAAGCTGCAGAATTAGGAACTAGGTGCCACCCTGTGACTGGAGTGTTCTGTAGCCCAAGGCTTGGTGCTTCTTTCACTCCAATCAGAAGGACTCAAAGAGAGGATGCCTTAGGCTGATGGAGACCCTCGCCACTGTCCAGGGTGCTGCATTCAGAGCTCTGTCTGCAAGGTGGCCATCTGCTGGCCTTCAAGTGCTGGTGCCAGGAAGTCCTGAACTAGTTACTGGGGCCTGGAGTAGGCTCCTCAGGAGGCCCAAGGAGCTATTTTGGGGCCTTTTTTTTTTTTTTAAAACACATCCCATGGCTCCCTTTCTCTAACTACCTCAGAGGACTTAAGCCTGTGTATCACCACTTCAAAAGAACTGAGCTCTGCAGCACCATTACATGCTGACTCCCGGCCTCGTAGTGAAGTGTGCTTCTTTAACCTGAGTCCGAAGACCCTTGGCAAATGGAAACCCAATGGAGAGGCCTCCAGTCTGGCTGGGACAGATTTGCTTGAACAAGGCTTGGGTCAGCCCTGGCATCAGCAGGTTTGTTGCATGCAGTGCCAGCCGTGTAACCTACAGCTCCAGAATAACTTGCTCCTGGGATGGACTCTGAGGATTCTATCCTGGGATGACAGCAATCTCATCAGGACTTCAGGAGCCCTCATGAACTCCAGTCTGTCTATTCTAGAGCAAAGGGAATCCAGAACCAGGAGGGTGAGGAGCAGGCTTAGCTCAGCTGTGAGTGAAGCCTGAAGCGTTTCCTGCCTTCTCTGCTTGTGGTCCAGCTCGGGGACCCTATCAGTCAGCCCTGGTGATTGTATATCCTCCATCGAGGAGAAGCTGTGGTCTTTCAGTACGCGTCTGCCTCTCTCCACACACCTGAAAGCCTGGTCAGTGCCACGCCGCAGTGAAAAAGTTGGACCTGGGAACTAAATTCCAAGCTGCAGGAGTTTTGGTGGGTGACCCCATTGGCTGGATTCTCTCTAACTTTCCAGAACCGTGTTTGGAGCAGAGAGTGGGTTCAGGCTCGTCACTCCCTTCACACCCTGTCCCACCCATTACCGGTTCTTTCTGTGGTGCTTTCCTAGATTGTGCCTAATGGAGACCCGATCACAAGGCCACATGGTGCCACTACCTCCTTATTGCACAAGGATGTGCTGTGAGGTACCAGATCAGTGCAGTGGGGACTGAGAGAGGGCTGAAATCTGGTGACCTTCCATCTGTCACTTCACCAGGTTCCAAAGACTTAGTGGGCTGTTAATGGGCTGTTCCTGGACATAGGACTGGTCAGGAAGGACAGAGCTGGTGAATGCGCTCAGAATCTTACTTTGTGCAGGTCTCGCGGGTCCTAGAGGAAAGCAGGTGAGAGCAAGGCATACTGTGTGGAGCTGCATGAGAGGCCTTGTTGCTCCAGAAATGGAGATTTCTATGAATACCCTGGCTGGTATCTAAGTTCCCCAGGTTGGTGGGCTGCTTGTACAGAGCATCCTGTGGTTGGGGGCCTCATCAATCATGCTTTGGGCAAAACCCAGGCATTCACTGGCTTCCTTTGCATGTTCTGGGGGACCCATGGCTTCTGAGCTGTCCATATCCAAGGCTGATGCCACAGAGATCCAGAGACTGGGTCAGGGGCTGGTATTGCATAGACTCCAGGGGCCTGCATAATTTACTTTATTATAGTGTCCATCCTTCAAGCATCCACTAAAGGATAGTCTTCCATTCTGCCACCCACAGCCTGCTGCCCGCTGGTAGGACCCATCCAACCTGGGAAGGGACCACCCCATGCTGCCACTTACTTCCATGTCCTCAGGCCCAGACCTTGATTTCTTTGGGCTTAACAATAAATTGAGAACACGACGAGGCTTTGTGTCAGAAACGTAGAAACAACAAATTAAGGCTCAAGGACATGGCTGAGATAGCAGAGAGCTTGCTTTGCATTCTGTGGGTCTCTGGGTTCCATCCTCAGTGCTGCGTCAACAGAACTTTGTGGTGCCCATCTGTAACCCCAGCACTCGAGAGGTGGAAAGCAGGAGGGTCACAAGGTCAAGGACATCTTTGGGTTCATAGCACTTTTGAGGCCAACCTGGGCGACATGAGACTGTCTCGAAATAAAGAAATGATTAAATAAAGCCAAACTACGCCACCATATAGCCACATCATGTCTCACTTGTACACCTGTGCGCTAACCTGTTACCTGTTGTTATGACAGTGTTCCCTAACTTCTTTTAAGATCTCTGCGGCACCTGGAAATGGTGAGGACTAAAGGGGTTGGATCACAGAGTCAGGCTGCTTCTAGAACTGCACATCTCTTAGGCAGTGTGCGCAGCGCTGAGCACCTCTGATGGCTGCTCACTGACTACCCTGTGTGTGCGCGGTGTGCGGAGCTGCAGGTTAGTGGGTTAACCCTCTGTCTGGTGATGCTAGTCTGACACCAAAGGTCAAAGGTTTCTTGGTGCAGATGCCGATCCCAGATTGTCCAAGGAGAGGAGCCCACGTGGGCTGCTGGAGTCACCCAAGCTGGTGGCAGTCCATCACTGCTTATCTTCTGCCCAGAGCATTCGTCTCTTGTCAGCTAGTATCTCTGTGAGTTGGGGCAGTTGATTTCCCAGTTCTCTTGAATTTCCTGTTCCTTATCTTATCTATGATCATTTTTCTTTCTTTCTTTCTTTCTTTTTTTTTTTTTAAAGAAACTTCCGAGGGTTCTTGAGATGAAGGTCTTCTGATTACCAAACTGACTTTGTCATTTGTTTGAAATGTTTTGTCCCATCCTCTTGAATAGACACTAAGCTGGACTTAAACTGCCACACCGATGGCCATGTCCCCTTTGTACATGTCTTGTATTATGCTATCATCTGCTGACATTCAATGGCTCTGCTAAGGCACACTTTAGGTCATTTGTCTTTGCTTTCTATGGACTTTTAATACATTTGTTTCATTATTGGCCTTCTGTGCAGAAACTACGAGAATGCTCACTTTTATAACACCGTTGCTCTTGGCTTTGGGCAAAACTGCCTAAACCACAGCCTTCTTTACATTGACATATTGGATTGTTCATGTCAGTTACTGAACATAGAACTAAAGAGAAAAATAGAATGTTGTGTGCAAATATTCACACTGTCACAAAATCAAGACATTATAGGCCCAAATGCCATGAGTCAGGGGTATCTGGGTATTGTGCCTGTAGGGCGTATTTGAAAAAAATATAGGCAGGACACTCCCCCACACCACTATATCACCCTGTTTATGACACTGTGAGCAATAGTCTGATTGCGTGTTTCCACGTAGAGTCATCCTTCCTGGTGTCTGGCCTACAGAGTGGGTGGTGCTGTACCTTAATGAGTCCTCGTCTTACCGCAAGCAACTGCATCCTGTCTACATTTGAACACTGACAAAATAATTAGGCTCATTGTGCAAGCACACCTTTCCATAGCTAAGCTCAACAATGTAGAGTCACCCCTGAAAGACTCCCCATTTCACTGACACATAACTCAGTGCTTGGTACAGATCATTTCCCAGCAAGTGCATGTTGGCTGGGCACATAAACAGGTGGGCTTGGCTACTTTAGGTTTTTATAGGCAATGACACAGCTGACCAATATTCTTCAGACACCAAAGGCTGATGAGCAGCCATTCTTTATATATATATTATTAATTTATTCATATTACATGAGCAGCCATTCTTAAAATGTGGTCAGATTTCTATAAGGAAGGCTTGGAGGATGCTTAAAGCAAGGAGGCTTCACTCACTGAGGTAGATGTCACTGAACACCTGTCTCTCCACCGCAGCCATGGAGGCTCTCCCATGGAGACTGCTGCCAATGCTTTTAGGGTCTTGGTGAGGCAGAGACTCAGATAGGGCCGACAGTCTTCCCACATCTAACAATTTCAAATCTTCAAAATCATATCAAAATGCACTTCTTTGTAGAAAGCACACAGCAGCTTCTGGAGCCCACAAGGAGGAGGGACCCGTACAAGAGGTCAGGCAACACAGGAAGCAGTTTAGCGAGTCCCTGGTGTGGGCACAGTTCCAACCTGTGTCTCATGGCCTAATATGTAAGGCGAACGATAAGGGGCTGAGATATAAGTCAGGTTCAAATTTGGAACAGAAACCTCACAGTCGGCCTATAGCCTCCAGGACTGTGAATTCCTGGGTAGGCTCAGCAGCAGCATCTATCCACCCACAGGGCAGAAGGAAGCATCCTCCTTCTTAACCAGGAGTGATAGCCCACGCCTTTAATCCCATCACTCAGAAGGCAGAGGCAGAGGCAGAGGCAGATGGATCTCTGTGAGTTCAAGGCCAGCCTTACCCTCAGAGTGAATTCCAGGACAGCCAAGGACAGAGAAACCCTGTCTCAAACAACAACAACAACAACAACAACAACAACAACAACAACAACAGAACATCCAACTCAAGGCATCAGGATGATTAAGACCCTGCACACTGTTAGATGCATGCTGATTTGTCAGAGGAGACTCTGCAGTTTGCATAGTAGAGACAGGAGGTGGGACTTGTGAAGATTTATGACTTTCTTTGTGTGTGTGTGTGTGTGTGTGTGTGTGTGTGTGTGTGTGTGATTATAGGAAACAGAAGGTTTCTCGTTGTTTCTTCTGAGCCCTTCAGGTCAGAATGAAACTGTGTTATTATCTTGGGTGGCCTATTTGGGATTAGCATTCTGTAATCTCCTGCATAGGTGCTCTCTCCAGTTACTTCTGCATTGATCTTCTTTCTCTTTGAACACATTTAAGATGTAGCATATTAATCTTTTCTATTCCTGGGGCATGGGAGAGCACAGGCTGGTAACAGGAAGAAAAAGATCATCACCTAGGAAATATCCCTGACCCATGTCTGGCCTGTGTGAAACTTCAGGTGAACCTACAGAGAGCAGTCTGCTATGGCAGCAGTCCCCTCCCCCTAGCCCTGCACCAGAGGCTTGTAGCACAAGGCCTCCTCAGAGGTGGGAAAAGGCCAGCAGTTCACAGCGCAGCCTGAACAGCTCTTGTGCAGTTCTTCCCCCCAGGAGCTGAGGTTACAGCTGTAACTCAGTCACCCCTCTCTTACACCTGTTATACCTCTTACAACTCTTTTGATGCCTCTGTTGCTCCCTCACTCCCTTCCTGAAACCTGGCTCCAAGGCAGCAGCAGCAGCAGGAGCAGCAGCAGCAGGAGCAGCAGGAGCAGCAGCAGCAGGAGTAGCAGGAGCAGCAGGAGCAGCAGCAGCAGCAGCAGCAGCAGCAGCAGGAGCAGCAGGAGCAGCAGCAGCAGCAGCAGGAGCCCCACATGCTATGAGTGTCCTGAGTCTGGGGTGTCCTGAGCTTTGTGCCACTCAGGAAGTATCTCAGCTTGACTCCAGATAGTACTAAGGGATGCAGATGTGTAAAGCCAACATCAAAGGAAATCCTTTCTGATTGTAGCCATAGTGGCCCACAGGGAGTGCAGCCCATGAGCACCTCTAGGAGACCCGGGGCACTGTGCCCGCTGAGGCTGCCCTGGAGTGCCAGTTCTCGGGGGCAGTATGGAGCCTTGGGAGCCTCTGTGCTGTCAGGGCTGGTGGAGGAGTTGCCTAGTAGTTTCTGAAGAACCAAGAGGCTGATGAGATAAAGCTTGGACGGACCCTCTGAGAAATAGGTAGACGCAAAATGTAGTTATGTTTGCCAAGGCCTAACCTACCTTGTCTTAATTAGTTTCAGCTATCAACTCGACACAGCCTAGAGCCACCTGAGAGAGTCTCAATTAAGAAATTTTCCAGACCAGATTGGCCTGTGTCACATCTGCAAAGGATTCTCTTGGTTGATGATTGATGCGGGAGTCTTCAGCCCACTGGGGGCTGTACCATTTCTAGGCACGTGGTCCTAGGCTGTATAAGAAGGCCAGCTGAGCAAGCCAAGTAGCGAGAGCCAGTAAACAGCACTCTTTGATGCTTTCTTTTTTACTTCCTGTCTTGACTTTTCTCAACAATGGATTGTGAGCTGGAAGTACAAGTGGAAATAAATATTTTTTTTCTCCCGTAAGTTATTTTGGTCAGAGTGTTTTATCACAGATAATTAGAACACTTCCTTAAAAAAAAAAAAAAACACCGGCTAAATAAAACCAAAGGTCATGAAGGAGGAGCTTTTCTGATAATAAAAGTTGTCATGATAAACTGTCTAGAGCCATGGCGGTGCATAACAAACGGAAACAAAACAAGGACAAAGCCTACTTGATAGTTTTAGAGAGCTTCCTAAAATACACACATATACAGTACACACATATACATACATGAGAAGAGCTTAAGAGGAGTTAGTTACCTTATAATAGGAGCACAATTCTGTTGTAGTATTAGTAATATTTAATATTGGTTCATATAATTATTAAGACATATGACAGTTTTTCTATTAATATTAATTAAAGCTAGTTATCAATACAGCAGCAGTTATTCCTTAACCTGCTATTTTCCACATAAAAGACACAAAGGCCTGTTAGATTTAATACAAGCCTTAGAGTTCTGGGCAGATAATCAACACTCTAGGCTGTCTTGTCTGCTTTCCATCCACAATACTTGCACATGTTCCATTTGGGCTGCTTTTCTCCATCACGCCAATCTTCGGGGCAAGCTGCTCTTGGCTGTGTGCTTCTTGTGCACGCTAACCCATGGAGACCTGCTGTCTTCTCTTTTCCTTGTGGCTCTTCTGCAAACCCTCAAAGCTCATGAATCTTAGCTCTGTCTCCCTATCTTCTGCCCAGCCCAGGCCGTAGGCAACTTGGTTAGCCAATCAGGCATAATTTGGGAGGCAAAGTTCATACAACATTATTTTGGATATGTGAGAATTTGCTCATAGGACGTTAAGGATCTTGAGGAGCAAGCTAATGGCATTTGAATACAGAGTAGCTCTAGATCATACCCAACATTTCCCCTTTTCTGTCTAAATAAAAAAGCTATTGTTTTTATATATAAAAAACTACATACAGTAAGAACAATTAGGAAACAACCAGGAAAACTGTATGTTATGTTCACAATGCTCAGTTTATTTGTATTTGGCAACCTGGAAGAAAATACTACCTACTCTGTCTTGATGAGTCTCAAGTTCTGCATCTAGATCATTCTCTATCACATCTTGAATTTATCAACCCAAAAACATCTTTCTAGACTTTTAAAACATTTTCTTAAATCCTAAACAACTTAAGCCTAACTGTGAAACTATAACTATCTAGACTTTAACCCCATCGGAGACTTGAGAAGAAATGAAATTATTACCTGAGTAAGCAGGAAGTGCAGGCAAGCAGCTTCCAGAACTACAGAGATGATGCAGACAGTTGACTGCCTGGAAAGTCCCATATATTTTTCTATAACATTGGAGCATCATCTTCAGCCTTCTGACCCAGTATGTCTGACAGGCATAATTTTGAAGCAGGAACTATGAAGGACTTGCTTGCCCTATCTTGGGAGAGCTAGGCAGTAGACTTAGCCTGCATCTAACTGCCCATTTTGGACAGCATTCTGTCTGTAGTTGAAGCTAGGACATTTTCTTTGTCCAGTGACTTGCTTGCCACTAATGAAGCTATCTCCAAATGTAGATTTTTTTTTCAATGCTCATGATCTTCTTTCAAGTTGAAATGAGGTGCTGCCAGGAGCTGACATGTCTCAGGTCAAGAAAGCTTTAAATTAATGAAAATATCTTTAAATGCCTTATTCTGTAGGTATCTGAGGCTTTTAAAGACCATTATCTATCTATTTGTATCTACATAGTATTCAATCATATCTATCTATCTATCTATCTATCTATCTATCTATCTATCTATCTATCATAAATATGAACAGGCAAACATTGTTTGTTTCTAGGTATTTATTATCTCTTCAACCTAGGATGTATATTTCTGTGATAAACTATACTAGTATCTGACATGTTCATGAGTTTGATTGAATAACTATTAACTGATATGTTTTTATTTCTGAGACAGGGTTCAGCCTTTGTAGACCAGGCTGGTCTTGAACTCACAGAAATCCACCTGCCTCTGCCTGCCAAGTGCTGAGATTACAAGCATGTACCACCATGCCTGGCTTAACTGATACTGTTTTTTAAAACCATCCTGAACAGTTTCTAATAGCAGGGACTGGAAGTAAACATTGGCTTTTAAAAAGAGTAGCATAGGTACAATACCTTATATGAGTTGAAACATGTATTATATTGTAACAAAAATAATCTTAATTTGTGTATCAATATACAAAGATTTATATTTATAAAACCTTAAACCTGTATCAATATACAACATTCTATATCAATGTATCAAAATATTTGAGAATAACAATCTGAAGAGCAGATTCAATAATCTACCATTTTATCTCTATTATTCCTGTATATTTTCTATATAATATTCTTACATTTCCCTTTCTTCTTCTCAACCTTCCCCCCTTATCTAAGAAAACTAGAGGAAAAAAGAAGGAAAGAGAGAAATACCCAAGTTTAAGTTCCTATACACTGTTTTCTCTCTGTTTAAGATCATTAATAACATAACCATTCCCTTTGTAATGACAAGCATCCATTACCCAAGAGAACAACCAAAACCCACCCACTGGGATGACAGTCTCTTTAAGATTATTTACTGCTGATTGGGGCCATAGGATTGCTTTTTGGGGGCCTGAAAGGAAATAGGGAAAAATGGCTAAATAAGCTAGCAGTAACATTTATTGTCTAGTCTCTAAATGTAGTGAAAATGCAGGCTTAAATGAAGGCCTGTTTGGAGCTGTTTGAAAGGCTGGGCCAGTTGAGATCAGCAGCTTTCCTCCAAGCTGTCCTGGAAGCAGGTTCTGATGGAAGGGCAATTGGAGCAGTGTGGGCCTTGGTCATGTGTCAGCGTCTTTCTCAGCATACTCCTGGGTCAGGGCCACTTTATTCTATTCTGCTCTGTAAACATATACATTCTTACAAGTAATATTAGGTTCTGTAATTAGCATAAGTATGGAATGTGTAGTGCACACAGCTCAATTAAAGATCATTTTCTGCTCTTTGTATGAGCAGATGAAAGACCCGTCTTATTTTTTTTTTAAAGCCAGTCTGGATTATGTACCAAACTGTAATACCAATTTTTCTCTATGCTATTTAAAAGACTAGCATGACAAATGCAAACGGACGATGTGAAAGAACTGGCTTGCTTTCTCATTGTTATTGTGCAATGTTCAAAATGGTAAAGGCTTGAGCCCGTGGAGGGGACCAGGCACACGTGGGTGCTATGCACACTCACTCTGCCTGTCAAGTGACACAATTATTTGAATGAGGATTCAGACTAGTTTTAATATATATTTTCAACTCCAGATTAATTGCTCAAAGAGAATGGGGAAAGGTGTGGCTAATATGGCAAGACAGAATAAAAAGACTTATACAAAATTAAAAATTTCAACTAAAACCAGAAATGAGAGAGAGAGAGAGAGAGAGAGAGAGAGAGAGAGAGAGAGAGAGAGAGAAACTAAATGTAAGAGCAAATAATATAGGCAACGGATGGAAAAACAGCCATTAATATGGCAGATATTAACTATTCCAGGAATCCCTTCAAATATCAGTGGCCTAAATACACCAATCAAAGGATAGGACCTAACTGGGTGTCATCTGTAAGAAACCTGCATTAAAAATGAAAAGTAAAGAGATGGAGACAGTGAGGAAGGGCCCAGTGGATAAAGGTGTTTGTCTGATGACTTGAGTTTGATGTTTTGATGCCTTGATAACTTGACTACGGGACTGACATGGTCAAAGGAAGGAACTAATTGCTGTGGGTTGTTCTCTGACCTCTGTACTCCACCTTCCCCAGGGGAAAGACACCCAGCGCCAACCTTTCAGAATGGCACAAATGCAAAACACGAATGTTAAACTGGTAAAGACGTTGTGCACCAAGAATCTCCATTCATTTTGGATGAGACCTCAGTTGCAGCCACTCTGGAAGACATGTTCAAGACAGGTGACAGCCTGAAAATGTGCATCTTGGCATTTATTCTAATAAATTGTAAGTAGGAGCCACAGAAACGTTGCCAGAGGCCTTATTCCTGGTCATCAAACTTGGGCGGAGTTAAGATGTTCTTTTATCGGCGAATAGACAAATAAACTGTAGCTTATACAGGGCCGGGGGTGTTACTTAATGCTAACAGGAAATGGTGGGTCCACCAAAGAAAACCCGAATTACTACGAGAAAGACGCCAATGTTACAAGCCTACAAGGTATATGACTCAACGCTGTGAGGAAAGAAGACAGTGAGAAGGCCTGGGCTGGCTCTGCAGGTGGAGTGCTTGTCCTGCCGGCCTGAGGATCTGAGTTAAATTGTGAAGCCTGGGTTTTTTTTTTTAAAAAGCTCACCCTAAGGCTGGAAAGATGGCCCTGTGGTTAAGAGCACTTATTGATCTTCCAGAGGACACTTGTTCAGTTCCCAGTGCTAATGTCAGGCAGCTTGCAGTTGTCTACGGCTTGAACTCCAAGGGAGTTCACTGCAAGCACCCGCATTTGCGCGCTCATGCGCGCACGCATGCATGCATGCACGCACGCACAGAGAGAGAGAGAGAGAGAGAGAGAGAGAGAGAGAGAGAGAAGAGAAGAGAAGAGAGAGAGAGAGAGAGAGAGAGAGAGAGAGAGAGAGAGAGAGAGAGAGAGATGAACGAGTGTAAAGGAAAAAAGAGTGGGAGAGTAGAAAGGTCAGTGATTGGCAGAGATCTGTGGAGGGGGATGAGCAGGCAGAGGCAGACATCTAAGGAAAGCATCCTATATGAGATTCCTATGATGTCACTCTACAGGTGTCAATCACACAGTGTGTGGAGTGCCAAGCCCCTGTGGAAGCTGAGGTCTACTATGAAGAGTGCTGCCAAGGCTGACGGGGGGCAGTGTGTGGGGGGGTATGCCTGGGGTGAGGTGTACTCATGGGAATTCTCTGTACTTTCTGGTCTTTTTCTTTTTTCTTCAATAAGCCCCAACAGTTTTTTTTTTAAAGATTTATTTATTTATTATGTATACAATGCTCTGTCTACATGTACACCTGCAGGCCAGAAGAGGGTATCAGATCACATCATAGATGGTTGTGAGCCACCATGTGGTTGCTGGGAATTGAACTCAAGACCTCTGGAAGAGCAGACAGTGTGCTCTTAACCGCTGAGCCATCTCTCCAGCCCCGCCCCAACAGTTCTTAAGGAAAGGTCTAGAAGTCACTTCTCTCATTATAGGGCTTTCATTGTGCCAAACAGAATACCCGCTTTGTTGCAGGCAATCCTAGTATATGTATTTGCCTGGGACTCTAGACATTGGACATGTTCACAGGAACATTCCCAATACTTTGTGTGTACTCTGATCCGCTAACCCTCAGTATTTGTTTAGGTAGTGAGAGAGCAAATGAACAGATTCTGAGTCCTGATATTCTTAAGAGAGAACCAAGGGCTGTGTTACCATGAGTCCCGAGGGTTTTCTCCAGGTGTGGGAGGTGAGGAGACTAGATTATGTCTATCCCCTCGTCATAAAGTCCCAAAGGCAAGCCAAAGTACAATTCTACCAGTGTGTACCCCCCCCCCCCCCAGGGAACCAAGGAGTTTACTGGACTTACTTACAGAGCAATGGCTGAGGGGTTTTGGGGCAGGAGCATCGATGGTCTGCACCCAGCTAGGATGCTGGCTTCCCCCATGGCTGTGTAGATGGAACCTCTCCCTTTGTTTTTCCTATCATATATACTCAGGCTTCTCTCAGAGACCTGAGGCCATTTGCAGCCAGGGTACAATGACGACATATAATGAGTTTGGGGGCGGGGTGATGTAATACCCGGGTGAGGAAGTGGGTTGGAGGGATGAACCTGGGTATCAACCCAGGTGAGGGAGTGTTGATAGTCAACAGGCTCAAATGTAAAGACCTTCTGTGATCAGGCCCAGTGGAACTCCTGAAGCTGGTGAGGTTTGACTTGGAGGATAGTCCTGTACAACGCCATTGTGCCAAGGATGCACACACCCTGCAAACCTGAGGCTCTGACAAGTGTGAGGAGGGGAGTTGAAAGTTGAGCACAAGGCTTGTTTGCCCAGAACACAGACGGTGCAGAGGACAGTCCTGGCCCATGAGCAGAACTGCTCTCAGGATCTCCTGTGCCACTCTGACGTCACCACCGGGATGCTACAAGTGTTAATCTTGTTTCACATGCAGCAACCACAAAAGGGTTTCTTCCTTTTTTAAGAATCCGAATTCAAACTTGTTGTGGAAAAAAATTAGAACGCTTTCTTGTTCTTTCTAGGTCTTAGACTTATTTTCACTAAAGTCACTAAAAAAGAGATGGTCTATTAAAAGAAACCAAGGCCTTCTGGCGATATCTTCAAAAGACAAATAAGCCATCCGTCTTCCTTTTTGCACGTATAAGGAGAAGAGAGAGATCTCAGCCCCCCTCCACCTCAGTGAGCTTAGTCCCCCATGTGGGCACTATACCTCCTCTCAGTTCCCACCCACCAGAAGGCTTTGCAGGTGTTAAAGGGCCGGCCATACACTTTTACTGACAGTTGAGCCCCAGCCACGATCACAGCCCAGATCTCTCAGGAAAGTCCAGGGACAATTTCTTCCATGACGTGATCAGTTGAACAATACGGTACTCAGGCAGGATAAAAGGCTGTGAGCTGAAGAGGAGAGAAGGAGGGAACGCGGTAATGACACTCAGAGTGAAAGCAGACATGTGGTTGGCGAGACCCTGGTGGCGCCTGCCCAGGACGAGGGCACTGGGCACCACAGCAGCACTGGCCCCCAAGGCACTGCAGCCCTTTGAAGCCATACCGCAGTACTCCAGAAACAAGTGGCTGAAGATGATACAAATCCTGAGGGAGCAGGGCCAGGAGAACCTGCACCTGGAGATGCACCAGGTCTTCCAGGAGCTGGGGCCCATTTTCAGGTAAGGGGCCTTCCTGACCCAGAGCTGAGCACAGACAGTTTCCTACCTCCCTGGTTGCTCAGGCTCTGCAGGGTATGAGGTACTGCATTCCCCAGTAGGCACCAGCTGTTTCATCCTTAGCAAGACAGGGAGGGAGCACAGTAGGTCATGGGCCTGACTCATGGAGACCGTGGCTGTCCATGTGGACAGAGAAAGGCAGTGCTCACCCAGAGTGCAGGAGCGCTGAAGTGGAGAGGAGTCAGGCAGTGGGAGAGCCCTCCTGTGGGGACAGCAAGGGCTAGGGGAGGGTGAGGTGAGGGAGCACCCTGACAGGTTTTCAGAGAGCTCAGGTGGAAGGCGTTCCACCCACAGCAGGGCTCTGTTCTTCACCCCACAGGGACAAAATAGGAAGAACCCAGATAGTGTCTGTGATGTTGCCAGAGGATGCTGAGAAGGTGTACCATGCGGAAAACTCACACCCTCGTCGGATGCACCTAGAGCCCTGGTTGGCTCACAGAGAGCACCGTGGCCTGAGTCTAGGCGTGTTCTTGCTGTGAGTGGACATTGAAAATGAGGAGGGAGGTGAGATTGGTGGCCCAGAGATAGGATGTAAATCCTGCTTGGGTTGTTACCGTGCCATGTAGATCCTTAGGTCTAAGGAGGAGGGAGCTGGTAGAGGAATGCCTTTTAGCCTCCAACTCCTGTTCTGAGTAGGCTTTTCCAGGGTGTGGCTCTCCTGTCTACCAGTTTCAAAGTTGGCCCAGGAAGGGGAGCCACTGGCTCAGGGCCATGACGAGCTTTGGCCACAGCCTGATGTCCAGCAATGCAGTCTCCCATTTGTAGGGGCAATTTGACTCACAGAGATTTGAAGTAAACTCTTCTGGGCACAAAGGGGCAGAGAACAAGAAATTGGAACTCCTGTGGCCTCACAATCAAACATTCAGGTGGTAAGAGAGGGGAGAGGTCCCTTCTGCAGCTGGATGCACATCTGGAGAGCTAAGCAGGGGCCCTTGGTGCTTGAAGTGGATAGGCTGGAAAGAGGTCCCTAGTAGGTATAAGGAGATCAAAGGGAAGTCAGGCTGCATGCAGGCACCACCAGTCCATGTTAGAGGGAATTCTTTTGTTAATAAAATTCCTTTGGGAAATGAGCACATGGGTTAGGCACTTAACAAAGGGAGTCTGGCAGGGAGGGCATATGCAAATGACAGCTGTGGGCAACGTGTGAGCATGTGTCTTTGAGAAAGCAAGGAGCCTGTGTGTGTGTGCATATGTGGCATCTGTATATATTCTTGCATGTATGTGAGTATGTGACCATGTGTGTTGTCTAGATATGAAAGTGTGTGTTGTCTGCATCTGTGACTCCCTCTCTCTCTCTCTGTGTTTGCATCGTTGTGCGTGGCTATTGTCTTAGTTTTGTGCACACAGGGACTTGAGGGTTTACACACATTTTTGAGGTTTTGTGTGTGTATGCATGTGTGTGTGCATGTGCGTGTGCATGTGCATGTAATCACTGTCAATGATTGCAAGCTTTGACACACAAAAGGACATGCTTTCTGCTTGTGTGGCTCAGTGTGCAAGCTCCTGCCTGTCATTTAGTGGAGAACCTCCATGGGAGCCCTGCGCTCTGCGCCCTGTGTCCTGAGCCCTGCACCCTGTACCTTGCACCCCTTGCTCTGCGCCCCACAGGATATTGTGAGTGGTCCTCTGCTGAGGCTCTTGCCCTAGGGAAGATGGGATCCCTTAGCTGAGATAGGCAGATGCTGATGTCTCAGAGACCACACACTCTACAGGACTGACAGGCTGAGTGAGCTCAGCTAGGGCTCATCCTCTGTGGGCTGGTGGTATAGGCCAGGTGGGCAGAGCTTGACAACAGATTCTCTCTTCTGCCTGGGTGTGGATGTGCCAAATCCACCTTAGACTTAGTGACCTCTGCCAACCTATGGAGGCTGCTTTGGAAGAAAGGAGTAGGGTAGGATGTGCGGAGTCAGCCTCTGAGCCCAACATCTCTTTCCCCCAAGTTCTTTGAGGGTCAGGAAGATGGGGCACAGGCCTGGGCCAGACCTTTCTTGGGAGGTGTCTGCAGCTCTCTGCTCTGCTCCCCTCTGCAGAAATGGGCCTGAATGGCGCTTCAACCGACTGAAGCTGAACCCAAACGTGCTGTCACCGAAGGCGGTTCACAAGTTTGTCCCCATGGTGGACACGGTAGCAAGAGACTTTGTGCAGAACCTGCAGAGGAAGGTGTTTCAGAATGTTCGTGGGAGCCTTACCATGGCTATCCAGCAAGACCTCTTCAACTACACTATAGAAGGCATGTGGCCTCGGAAAGGCTCCAGCTGGAGGGAGTCAGGAAGGGGTGTGTGGGAGGGAGAGGTGAGGCAGTCTTGAGGTCACCTTGTCTCAAGGATACCATTCTTTCCCCAGCCAGTAACTTTGCTCTTTTTGGAGAGCGCCTGGGCCTCTTTGGCCATGACCTGAGTCCTGGCAGTATGGAGTTCCTCCACGCCATGCAATCCGTGTTCAAGACCACCGCACAGCTCCTGTTCCTACCCAAGAGCCTGACTCGCTGGACAAGCACCGTGGCGTGGAAAGAACATTTTGATGCCTGGGATGTCATCTTTGAGTATGGTGAGAACCACTGACCTGGCCAGTGCCATGGGGACAGGGGACAGCAGGTCGGCTAATTTCTATTCACTTTTACGGAGAGCTACACCGGGGCCATCTTAAATGATGGTGACCGTTGCTTCCTGTTCTCCTAACACATCCCTCCCAAGCCTATTGGCTGAACTGACCCAGAGATAATGGGAGTAGAGCAAGGATTGCCATTGGTCATGAGGGTGGGCTGCACAACAGGGTACTGGAAACTGCTTGTATTCAACTTCCCATCTCACATCTCCAGCCAACAGATGTATCTGGAAAGTGCACCAGGAGCTCAGATTCGGCAACCCTCAGAAGTACAGTGGCATCGTGCCAGAACTAATATCTCAGGGAGTTTTGCCTCTGGACGCCATCAAAGCCAACTCTTTGGAGCTCACCGCTGGCAGTATAGACACGGTCAGGCCATCCTGTGGCTATCCCTTGTGACATCCCTGTCTCTGTCCAAGCATTTCCCTATGAACTACATTCCTAGGTTGTTTCTTCTAGGAGCCTGGTGCCCTTGACTGAAGGCTGTGTACCCAGAGAAATGCCAGAAAGAAGGGGGTGGATCTTTAGATGAAGGCGCAGCCGCAGCAGCAGCCGCAGCAGCAGCAGCGCAGAGAACAGAGAAAGGGAACCCTTCAGGGTAGAGCCATTTGCAAGCGGCACCACAAAGCTCCTGGGGTGGTGGCTGCCTAAGGGGAGACACAGAGAGAAAGATGAGGGCAGCAAGGGTGGGGGAGTCCCACCAAGAAAGGCCGTGCATCAGGTCTTATGACAAGTCAGATGAACACAAAGTCTGCGTACCCAGGTGGACCATGGCGGCAGGCTTGTAACATCAGGGGGAGATTTAAGAGGCTGTTCCTGTGGGCTGCGCCATGACAAGAAGTGTTCTGGGCATAAGGGCTTGGGGGCTCACCCGGGAGCTTCTCACTGAAGCAGAAGGAGGCAGGATTGGGAACTAGGACCCATTTTAGGCCTGTACAGTGAGGGCAGTGCTGAGGAGCCTGTGGACTGCCAATGTCAGTCAGACAGTGGGGGGTGGGGGGAGTAGATATGAACGTCAGAGTGTCCCCAAGTGAGACTGAAGCCCTACCACACTGGGTACCAGAGCAGGCTGTGAACACCAGACCCTGAAGATGCAGAGATAGTGGCCAGGACTGGGATGGAGGCTAGGTCTGTGGCCTGTCCCTCAGGACTTAGAGCAAGGATTCCAGGCAAGCATTAAGGCAAAAAGTCACAGGTTCACAGGGTCCTACCCTGTTCTGGCCATACACTTCTCTCAAAGAAGGGCAACCTCATGGTAGGTGTTCCTTTTGTGAAGGACTAGAGAGAGTGAGATTGCTCTGTCCCCTGCAGACAGCAATCCCCTTGATAATGACCCTTTTTGAGCTGGCTCGGAACCCAGGTGTTCAGCAGGCCCTTCGGGAAGAGAGTCTGGCAGCTGAGGCCAGCATCGCTGCAGATCCTCACAAGATTACATCAGACGTGCCCCTGCTGCGGGCTGCCCTTAAAGAGACCTTGAGGTAGGTGCTGGCTGCCCCTCCCCTGCTGCTCTGTGCCCTCTCTTTTCTGGGGCTGAGGACAGCCATGTTCTCTGTCCTTCTTCCTATGGCTGCTGGGTGCTATTGCTCCTCTGGAGGTTGCCTGAGCTCAGCAGAGCCAGGCACCACAGATCCTCTGGAGGATCTGAGGGAGAAATGCAGATGTGGACAGGAGAAGCCCTTCAACTCTGAGGCCTCTCCCATTGCTTCCTCTTCCCCAGGCTCTACCCTGTTGGTCCCTTTCTGGAGAGAATGGCAAACTCAGACTTGGTGCTTCAGAACTACCATGTCCCTGCTGGGGTGAGTGAGCCTCATACAGCCACCACTTGGCCTGTTGTCCATCATCTCAGAGGCAGCTGACCTTGCCCTTGACATTTGCCCACAGACATTGGTCCTACTCTATCTCTACTCCATGGGCCGAAACCCTGCAGTGTTCGCGAGACCTGAGCGCTACATGCCTCAGCGCTGGCTGGACAAGAAAAGGCAGTTCCAGCACCTGGCCTTTGGCTTTGGGGTTCGCCAGTGCCTGGGGAGGCGCCTGGCAGAGGTGGAGATGCTGCTGCTGCTGCACCATGTGAGCGTCTCTGAGTGGGGCCTGTGGGATGCGGGGTGCTGACTGGCAGTATTTGAACCAAAAGCACAAGCCTTTGGTTTGATGAGGTGTCTAGGGAGGGGCTGGACCCTGAGGCCTCTTCGCAGCATAGTGCCAGCATTGAAGGGCTCAGCAGATGAGCCAACGCTCTGCCCTGCTGAGGAGGCCAGATAGAGACACCTCCCTCCCTTCTCCCCCCACATTGTGTTTCAGGTTCTGAAATCCTTCCAGATGGAGACAATAAGGCAAGAGGATGTTCAGATGGTCTACCGTTTTGTTTTGATGCCCAGCTCCAGCCCCCTCCTCACTTTCCGGCCTGTCAGCTAGTCACTTTTGCATCTGCTCTGGGGTCCCAGTCAGGCCACTAGCCTACCTCTGTCCTGACACCCAAGGTCACACTTCTTTGCCAACAGAATTTTTTTTGGGGGGGGGAGGGTGTGTTGTACTGTCATCCTTCCACACCTGCACAAAGTTCACAGCTGAAGACCTCGAGGGTCTGGGACTGGCCAGGCCAGGGAAGGGACTGGGTGAATATTGGTGGCAACAAGCCGTCTCTGCTGGGTGATTTTCCCCATCCTTTCCAGTGGTCACTCTAGGTACCAATGGCCTTCTAAGTGCCTTCGAATAAAACCAGGAGCCATTCTCTTCCATTTATTCCCCATTATTATGACATGAGCCGCAGAAACACATCTTACATTTTCACAGCACACATATGGGTTTGTGGGGGCAGAAAGATAGAAGATAAATAGATTGATGATAGATAGATAGATAGATAGATAGATAGATAGATAGATAGATATCTCTGTGTTCTGGTTGAAGTGGTTTGACAATGGAGTTGGAACATATGAGCTGGTGACTCTGTATAGCACATGTAAGAGTAGGGACATCTACACTTGCTAAGGACTGGGTGGGGGTGACATCAGAGATGCAGGCAGGAGGACTTGCTGGAGCCTTATAACATGTGAAGTCCCTACAGGGATGGTTGTCTGCTTTGAGGTATTGACTGACTTCTGCCAATACCCCCTTGGACAAAGCTTTAATCTCCTGAATTGTGAAAGTGGCTCACAAGACAAGCATTCCGCAGGTTTCTTTTCAGCTGTAATAATTCTGGGGGCAGGGAGTTTTGGCCAAGAACAACTCTTTCATAGGATTTCCTGTGCTCAGTACTGAAGCGCACTTACCTGAGCTCTGTGTGCCAAACTCCAAAGTCCAGAGCCTTTGAGTAAGAGCCAGTGTGAAGATAGAGCCTTTATCTAGGTAATTCATGTGAAATGAGGCTGCTGGGTTGTACTTAATCCAGTCTCCCAGAGAGCCTCACAGGAAGAGAGTAAGGTCACAGGTCCACAGAGGCAGCCTCCATGTGGAAGACAGGAAGTCAAGTCTTCTGCAAGGCAGGAAAAGAAGTTGAGAATTTCTGCTCTGTTAGCTCCTTCACTCAGTCTCTCACCTCCTTGGTTATGAAGAATAAGCTTCTGTTGTTGAGGTCCTAGTTTGAAGTCTTTTGCCGTCAGAGCCAAATACTATGACCTGCTAAACAGGAAGTACCTATGGCTTAGTAGTCCCCTAATACCAAGGTAAAGGGTCCCAGCTCATGGTACTACTGAAGGGTGGTGGAATCTGATGAGATGTAAGCTCAGTGGAAGGAAGTCTGGGTCTCAGGGGTGTGTTCTTGAAGGAACTATTAGGATCTGAGGCTCAGGTCTCTCATTTCCTGGGAGTCACAGGGTGAGCCACCTCTTCTGCCTGCCCTCTGCTCATGGCGTGTTGTCACATCTAGGCCTGAAACAACTTGCCTGTGTGCTGTAATTAATTCTTCAATATTAGTATTTTTAAAATTAGTACACAAAATATTGGTTCCATCATGATGCTCTCACACATGCGTGTCCTCACAGTGGCTGATCTTGATTTTCCACTAATAGATATGGTTCTCTATCTGGGAAAACCTAAAGACTTCACAAAGCTCTGAGCTGGCAGGAATAGTGTGCATCCATACTGAACTTGCTCAGGCAAAAAAAAATCACAAAATCTTTTCATTCACAGTCACTCAAAATACCCCTTAGCCATGAATTAGCCAAGGAAGTGAAAATTGACAATAAAAATTACAAAAAACCCAATTGAACAAGAACTGAGGTTAGTGATCTGCATTTAGAATTTCTCTCTGCATGCTGATCTTGTTGCTTGCTGAGTTTTACTGTCTTGTGTTTTAATGTCCTTTTGGGTCAAACATTTTCTGATTTCCCAACTCCAACTTTAACTATTGGTATCCAGTCAGTATGTGTTTACCATGTTATTTGCATTTGAGAGTTTCCATTCTTGCTTGCAGTGGTTACTTCTAGCCCTTGTTTTCCTTTGTGTCTAGTTTAAGTTCTCTGGCGGGTTTTGAGGCAGTGTGCCCAGGCTACCACACCGACTGAGATGCGTGTAACATAGTGGAGGAGCAGAAGCCAAAATCAGTCTTTACTCTTCAGCCGTTGTCAGCAGAGCACCTATCCATGGCTCCTTACACCATAGTCTGTAAATTAAATTCACTTTGAGCTCTTACTTCCACGTAGCAATAGGGGAAGTACAGAAAACTAGAGAGAAAAAAAACCATATACGATCACAAGGACCCTACCAATGCCTGTAGAGACAATCTAGAGACTAGAAGAAAAAGAAAAGTGAGCCACACATACCTCCCAAAGTATCACAGCCTCCAAAGATAGCACTACCAACTGGGGGACCCAGTGTTCAATCAGCTCAATTAGTAAGAAAACAAATGACAAGGGTTAGTAAATGGGATCTGAGCAGACAGTCTTAAAAAGAGACACCAATGATAGAGGGTACATAAATGATGCTCAACCTCACCAGTCATCCAAATTCTACCCACTGGGAGAAACACCTGATGTTTGTGAGAGTGACAACTATGAAAAAGACAAAAAGATCACAAGCACTGAGGAGGGAGGAAGGAAAGGGGAGACCTGTGCCTTGTTGGTGGCAAAGTAAATCGTCATAGCTACAGGGAAGAGAAGGGGAACCTCAGAAATCAAGCCCGGAGCCCTCATACATGCACCAACTCCCACAGTTTACACCCAAAAGATACAAAATCTTTATGTCAAAGGGAGCTCTTCGACCACCATAACTGTAGCATGGTGTTCACAGAGCCAAGACATGCCTACAAACCAGTGAGTAAAGAAAACAGTCCAAGCAGAGCAGTAATGGTGCATGCGTTTAGTCCCAGCACTCGGGAGGCAAAGGCAGGTGGATCTCTGTGAGTTCAAGGCCAGCCTGGCCTACAAAGTGAGTTCCAGGACAAGTAGAGCTGTTACACAGAAAAAATTTATTAAAAAACAAAACAAAACAAAACAAAACAAAACCCTCAAACAAAACAAAACAAAACAAAATAAAAGTAAAAAAAAAAATTAAAAAAGAGAAGGAAGAAGAAAGAAAGAAGAAAACAGTCCACATATAAGGGAACACTACTTGCCCTGAACAAAGAGGGAATTTAACATGGCATTTGCGTCAACATGAAAGGACCCAGAGGGTGTTAGGTAAAGCAAGCAAGGCACAGGGAGACTAAGAATGGGCATATAAGGAGTAGGTGAGCTAAAGAAAACTATACTTACAAAAGCAGAAATTTGAAAGTCAGTAGAAACCATTGGTTGGGGCACTGGGACAAGGTAACTGTCAGGGTGGAGAAAATGCAAAAGTGGTAGGCATGAGTGTTTTTTATAGTCCCCAAATTAAGATCTATTCCTACTGTCTTCCCCTCCCCCCCCACCAAAGTGAGGAAAACTCCAGAGTTGCAGTCTTCTCATGCTGAGTAGCATAGTCTCACCCCCCCCAAAGATCCTGTCTCCCTGGGGCTCAAGATTCCCCTCCCTCCCTCCCTCCCTCCTTCTCTCCTTCCCTCCCTCCCCTTTTTGGACCCACGTGGCAGACTATCTACAGCACTTCGATCCTAAGATGAACTGAGAGGCACTAGACAAGCAGGCACCGGCTCCTAGCTCGGGAAGACAGGAGCCTGGTGTGCCCCAGTTATTTGTGATTCTCTGGTGGGCTCTAAACAAACCTCATCTTGAAGGCAGAGCATCAGGATTCGTTTCTTATATGAGTAGAAAGGACCTGGATAGCCCAGTAGTCATGACTGGGCCTGGATGTGGGGGCTCAATTAGGAAAGGGCTAGGGGAGGGGGAGGGGACTGGAGCTGATAGGGCCACAGAGGCTTCCTTTCAAAAGTCTGGAGGATGGCTCCATTAGAAAATCAAAGTAGGAGAAATGAGACTCAGCTGGGACATATAAAAAGGTCAAGGAAGAAGTGGGAGTCTGAAAGAGAAAGAGAGCTTCAGAGATATCCCCTGAACAAAGGAAGCACCCGATTTCTAAAGCTTTTCAGAGTGGGGATAGGAAATAGCGCTCTGAACTCAGTGCCAAGGACTCAGATACTGGATAAGACCACAAATTCCTCTCGTAGCTCTGAAGGGGAAGGGGCTGGGCCTGCTTTCGTCCTTTCCCAGATCTCTGTGCTTTTTCACAGCAGGGACTTGTCTGCTGCAGGGCATAGCTTGCTTTCTGGGAGCAAAGGCAGTTAGAGCATCTGTGATCTTATAGAGCTTGGTAACAAGCAGCCTAGTCTACAGAGTGAATTCTAGAACAGCCACGGCTATACAGAGAGACCTTAAAAAAAACAAAACAAAACAAAAAACAAAGCAAACAAACAAACACACAAACAAAAACAACAGAAAAGAAAAACTCTTCTGCATCAGGAATGTGTATGCAAATATATACACATGTATATACCTAAATGGGAGAGAGGTTTGACTCTGTGCGTGTATGTGTGTGTGTGTGTGTGTGTGCGCGCGCGCACAGGGTTTTGTACTAAACCTAGACTGTTCACATTTGACTATAGACACTCTGGAATCTTCCTTCCTTGTCTTTCCCAGCGCTGGGGTAATGCTCTCACACTGACGTGTCTCACTTTTACAAGGTTCTGAGGGATTTGAACTCGGGTTCTCAAACTTATCCCACTAAGCCATCCCCTATGATAAATATGCTTTTGATTTCCCAAGTAGAAAAGAAATGAGAAATTTGTAAAATGCAGATACTTAAATGTGAATCAGGACAGTTAGTAAAAGCCCACCTGCCTCAGGGCTGGAGAGATGGCTTAGCTGTTCAAAGCCTGGCTCAAACCTCAGCACCCACATGGCAGCTGACAGCTGTCTCTAACTCCAAGATCTGATACTCTAACACAAACACATCTACAGGCAAAACATCAACGCACATAAAAAAAAATAAATAAATGTTTTTTTAAAAAAAAACGCCACCCACCTTATCTGGCTAGCGATCTTCAAGTCAGGATGAATCACTCAAGGCTCCACAATAATTCAAAATATGTCCATCTGACTGCTTTCACCTTGGGAAGGAGAAAGAGGGCTCTGCCCATTAGTGGACAATTTTCTAGTGTGCATGCAGAGTCTGGACTTGATCTCAGCTCCCACCCACCAGTAGGCATTGCAGGGATAGGACTAGGCAGAAGGCCATCTCCTTCCTCTACCTCCAGCAGAGCCATCAGCTCTGAGTTGATTTCTAGGGCAAGTCCAGGGACATATCCTGCGGTGACATCGTCAGTGGGCAGTTTATGTCCTCAAGACAGGATAAAAGGCTGTGAGCTGAAGAGGAGAGAAGGAGGGAACGCGGTAATGACACTCAGAGTGAAAGCAGACATGTGGTTGGCGAGACCCTGGTGGCGCCTGCCCAGGACGAGGGCACTGGGCACCACAGCAGCACTGGCCCCCAAGGCACTGCAGCCCTTTGAAGCCATACCGCAGTACTCCAGAAACAAGTGGCTGAAGATGATACAAATCCTGAGGGAGCAGGGCCAGGAGAACCTGCACCTGGAGATGCACCAGGCCTTCCAAGAGCTGGGGCCCATTTTCAGGTAAGGGGCCTTCCTGACCCAGAGCTGAGCACAGACAGTTTCCTGCCTCCCTGGTTGCTCAGGCTCTGCAGGGTATGAGGTGCTGCATTCCCCAGTAGGCACCAGCTGTTCCATCCTTAGCAAGACAGGGAGGGAGCACAGTAGGTCATGGGCCTGACTCATGGAGACCGTGGCTGTCCATGTGGACAGAGAAAGGCAGTGCTCACACAGAGTGCAGGAGCGCTGAAGTGGAGAGGAGTCAGTCAGGCAGTGGGAGAGCCCTCCTGTGGGGACAGCAAAGGCTAGGGGAGGGTGAGGCGAGGGAGCACCCTGACAGGGCTGGTTTTTCAGGGAGCTCAGGTGGAAGGCGTTCCACCCACAGCAGGGCTCTGTTCTTCACCCGCCCCACCCCAGGTACAAAGTAGGAAGAACCCAGATAGTGTCTGTGATGTTGCCAGAGGATGCTGAGAAGCTGCATCAGGCATACAGTAAATACCCTCACCGCACAACCTTGGAACCCTGGCTGGCCCACAGAGAGCACCGTGGCCTGAGACGAGGCGTGTTCTTGCTGTGAGTGGACATCAGGAATAAGGAGGGGGTGGGGAGGTGAGACTGGACTCCTGAATACAGGAGAAAGAACTGGCTGGGGGCGGAATGTGAAGACCAGTCACTGCCATGCATAGACTGGTGCCACGTGATGGAGCTTATGGGTCTGGGGAGGAGGGAGATGTCCAAAAAGGTACAAGAGAAACAGTGATTCTCCCTCTAGCAGTAGGTCTGAACAGGCTTTCCTGACAATGGGCTACAGAGCTGTTCCAGGAAGGTCGGGTGGGAGATCCACTGGCTCCAGGGGGCCACAGCCTGATGTCCAGCAATGTGGTGTCACTTCCCTAGGGGGTGCTTTGGTCTTAGAGATTTAGGGTAGACAGTCCTGGGGACCAAGGGACAGAAAGCAGATGGCTCTTGTGGGCTCACCATCAAACATTGAATGAGGTAGTGGAGAGAGGGAGGAGTTTCCTCCTGCATCTGAGTGCACATCTGGAGAGGCTCCTGGTGGCTTAGGTTGGATGATCTGCAAATGAGGTAATTCCTACTGGGGGTGAAAAGGAAGTCAGTTGTGGGCAGCTCCCTGAGACCACATCAAGAGCAGTATTTTCTCAGTAATGGTTTAGAGAAACGAGTTCCTTGGAAACTTGACTGAAATCATGTAGAAGCAAGGACATGCTCAGCAACAGGGCAGAGCCATGTGTAATATGTATGTGCACACCCCTTGCATCTGTATATTTATGGTATTTGACTTGTTAGTATTTATTTGAAAGTATGACCCTGTGATGTGTCCAGATAAAGGACTTGACACTCTGAAGGCAGGTGAACTTGCCTCAGTGAGCATGGCTGTTTTCCTAGGTTTATGCACACAGGGACTAGGGTACTCACGCATGTTTTGTTTTGTTTTGATTTGGTTTTTCGAGACAGGGTTTCTCTGTGTAGCCTTGGCTGTCCTAGACTCACTTTGTAGACCAGGCTGGCCTCAAACTCACAGCGATCTGCCTGCTTCTGCCTCCTGAGTACTGAGCTGAAAGGCGTGCGCCACTACACCCAGCTCTCACATGTGTTTTTTGACATCTTGTGTGGGTACATGTGTGTATGTGCGTGTGATTACTGCCAATGGCTGCAGGCTTTTGCATACTGAATAACAGGCATTCTACATGTGTAGCTCAGTGTGCAAGCTCCTTCCTGTCATTTAGTGGAGAATCTCCATGGGAGCCCTGCGCCTCTACCTCCCGCCCCCGGTGCCTGGGCGGTGGTTTGTGGATATTGTGAGTGGTCCTCTGCTGAGGCTCTTGCCCTAGGGAAGATGGGATCCCTTAGCTGAGATAGGCAGATGCTGATGTCTCAGAGACCACACACTCTACAGGACTGACAGGCTGAGTGAGCTCAGCTAGGGCTTATCCTCTGTGGGCTGGTGGTATAGGCCAGGTGGGCAGAGCTTGACAACAGATTCTCTCTTCTGCCTGGGTGTGGATGTGCCAAATCTATCTTAGACTTAGTGACCTCTGCCAACCTATGGAGGCTGCTTTGGAAGAAAGGAGTAGGGTAGGATGTGCGGAGTCAGCCTCTGAGCCCAACATCTCTTTCCCCCAAGTTCTTTGAGGGTCAGGAAGATGGGACACAGGCCTGGGCCAGACCTTTCTTGGGAGGTGTCTGCAGCTCTGCTCTGCTCCCCTCTGCAGAAATGGGCCTGAATGGCGCTTCAACCGACTGAACCTGAACCCAAACATGCTGTCACCGAAGGCCGTTCACAAGTTTATCCCTATGGTGGACATGGTAGCAAGGGACTTTGTGCAGAACCTGAAGAAGAAGATGCTGGAGAGTGCCCATGGTCGCTTCTCCACGGACTTCCGGTCCAATTTGTTCAACTATACCATAGAAGGTGTGTGGCCTGGGGAAGCTTGAGGGAGACGGGGAAAGCTGAGGCCAGGAAGGAGACAGCACTGAGGCCAGTGACTGCCTTGGTTCAGCGATAATATTCTCTCTGCAGCCAGCCACTTTGTTCTTTATGGGGAGCGGCTGGGCCTCATTGGCCATGACCTGAGTCCTGACAGCCTAAAGTTCATCCATGCCTTGCATTCCATGTTCAAGACCACCACACAGCTTCTGCTCTTGCCCGGCAGCTTGACTCGCTGGACAAGCGCCTGGGTGTGGAAAGAAAACTTTGAGTCCTGGGACCTCATCTCTGAGTATGGTGAGGGCCACTGACTTGGGCGGCACCATGGGGCAGGGGAAAATGGTCACGTGACTGTCATTCACGGTTATTCACTTCAAAGAGCTGTGGCTGGTTAAGGCCCTTCCTGCAATTCCTCGGTGAGTTTAGGATTGTATTGTGCAGCAATGGTGGCACACAAGCCCAAAGACCTAAGTGCCAGGGACACAACAGCTATGAGGGTGAAGCAGAGGCCTGTCCCAGCATCACGACTCCACATTTTCTCTTCTCCTACAGTCACAAAATGTGTCAAGAATGTGTATGAAGAGCTGGAAAAGGGTCGTCCACAGTCCTGGAGTGTCGTATCAGAGCTGGTAGCAGATGGCACTCTGTCAATGGCTGCCATCCAGGCCAATTCTATGGAACTCACTGCTGGAAGTGTAGACACGGTCAGGATCAAGTGGAGCCTGAATTCCACCCTGACACCTCATGGTTTTTCCCCAAAGCACAGTCACTCACAGTTCCCCCTCACCTGCGCTGCCCAATCCTGTTCCCTTTTGTGGCTATTTGCTGTGAAACTAGTGAAATATTTGAACAAAGGGAAAGGGGATCCTAGCTGGGCTGTTTTGAGTCAAGGCCGGCACATCCAAGTTCCAGGCACAAGCCAAGTTAGACAAAACCTGTCAGGTAGCAGCCTACCCCTCATTTCCTCCAATGCCCAAGTATCCTATGAGCCTAGAAGAACAGTGAGCAGCTTGGAGTCCTCTGTTGGACTGTAGAGTAGGCCTCCAAGTCAGTGTGAACTTGAGGCAAGGGAAGACAAGGCTGAAGGGAGCGATAAGCACCCAGGTCCCACTGATGCCAAAGGGTGATGATGATGGTAGCGCAGTCTAGTAGTTGGGAGGGAATAAGGGTTCAGGAGCACATTTCCTGCCTGTCACAGACTCCTTCTCCAAGGGGCTGCTCTGGGCTAGGATCCTTAATCTAGAGCCTCGAGTTCTAGAGACGAAAGAGTAAAACCACGATGCTCCCACCGTGGAGCTGTTTTTGGGAGGGGTTGAGGACCAGCACAAAGCTTGTTGGAATAAGATGATGGAGGTGTCAGAACAGTCCAGGGACCAGAGAGACCAGAGAGTCTAGAGTCAGAGTTGTATGTACACCCTCTGGGGCTTAGGGAGACAGCAAGCTACCTAAAGTGGAGGGACATAGGGCCAGATGAGGTCCACAGTGATCTGGGCCCCATTAGGAAGGGCCTTGTGTCAACCATAAGCCCAGTGTACAGCCTGAAGGCACCGGTGACTTCAGGAAGGGACCTATGAGACTGCTTTTGTGGGCCATGACATTGAAAGAGGCATTTTGGATCTAGAGGTTCAGGGCTCACACTAGTCAGGAAAAGTCAGGGTGAAGAGCAAGGCCAATTCCAAGGGGCATGTGAATAGCTGGTGTAAATCATAGATTAGGGAAGGTGGAGGTGGGTGATACAAAGAGGCCATCTCAAGGGGCATCAGATCACATTGTCATACTTAACTCTAAAGGTGCTAAGATGTTGGCCCAAGGTAACATGTCAGGGGGCTTTCCTTCAGGATGCAGGGCAAGGAGTTCAGGTGAACATTAGAGAAGAAAGTCAAGCTTCCCAGAGTCCCACCTTGCTATGACCAGGCTCTTCTCCAGGAAAGGACATCTTCTCAGTAGGGACACCTTTTGAGAGCGTGTTTGAGGTTGCTGTCTGTCTCCTGCAGACAGCAATCCCCTTGGTAATGACCCTTTTTGAGCTGGCTCGGAACCCAGGTGTTCAGCAGGCCCTTCGGGAAGAGAGTCTGGCAGCTGAGGCCAGCATCGCTGCAGATCCTCACAGGGTTACATCAGACGTGCCCCTGCTGTGGGCTGCCCTTAAAGAGACCTTGAGGTAGGTGCCAGCTGCCCCTCCCCTGCTGCTCTGTACCCTCTCTTTTCTGGGGCCGAGGACAGCCATGTTCTCTGTCCTTCTTCCTATGGCTGCTGGGTGCTATTGCTCCTCTGGAGGTTGCCTGAGCTCAGCAGAGCCAGGCACCACAGATCCTCTGGAGGATCTGAGGGAGAAATGCAGATGTGGACAGGAGAAGCCCTTCAACTCTGAGGCCTCTCCCATTGCTTCCTCTTCCCCAGGCTCTACCCTGTTGGTCCCTTTCTGGAGAGAATGGCAAACTCAGACTTGGTGCTTCAGAACTACCATGTCCCTGCTGGGGTGAGTGAGCCTCATACAGCCACCACTTGGCCTGTTGTCCATCATCTCAGAGGCAGCTGACCTTGCCCTTGACATTTGCCCACAGACGTTGGTCCTACTCTATCTCTACTCCATGGGCCGAAACCCTGCAGTGTTCGCGAGACCTGAGCGCTACATGCCTCAGCGCTGGCTGGACAAGAAAAGGCAGTTCCAGCACCTGGCCTTTGGCTTTGGGGTTCGCCAGTGCCTGGGGAGGCGCCTGGCAGAGGTGGAGATGCTGCTGCTGCTGCACCATGTGAGCGTCTCTGAATGGGGCCTGTGGGATGGGGCGGGGTGGGAGGATGCTGGAAGGTGGGTAACTAAGACAAGGCCTTCAGAGTTTATCTGAGCCTGGGGTGTCTGGTTCACCAGAGCAGGCACCTAAGGAGGGGGGAGCCTTAAGAATAAGGTTGAATAGGATGGGACTTTCAAAGTAGTATGGGCTAGCTGAACCTAAATATGTCCTTAGTGGTAGCTTGGTGGGATAGGATGGTTTCTAGAACAGGGCTAGGTTCTCAGGGCCCAACAGGGGGTCGGTCCTCTTTGCAGCATAGGGGCAGCAGTGAGCAGCTCAGCAGGTGAGTGTTGAGACCCGCTGAGGAGGCCAGATGGAGTAATCTCCCACTCCACCCCCCCCCACCCCCCCAACCTTGTGTTCCAGGTGCTAAAAACCTTCCAGGTGGAGACACAAGAGCACAAGGATGTTCAGATGGTCTACCGCTTCGTTTTGATGCCCAGCTCCAGCCCCCTCCTCACTTTCCGGCCTATCAGCTAGTAACACAACCTTTTTTGGTGTCTCAGGAGGTCAGCTCTTCCTGTTCCCTTGAGGTGCTCCCCCTCTTTTCTCCCTCAGGGTCCTATGCCTGTGGTCAATGTTAGCCTCTCATCTAGGATCTGACAGGCTGTGATTCAAGGCCCGGGAATGGCTCTGGTCAGGGGCGGGGTTGCTGCCCCTTCACTGTCATTTCTCAGCCTCCTACTGCAGTCATCCAAGTGAGTTTACATGCTGGCTTCCTGTCTGGTCCCAAATGTCTTCCTGACTCTTCTCAAATTTCTTTGTATTATTTGAGTGTTGTTCAAGAGAAACTCAACACCAGAAAGGACATCTCATGTAGGCAGTTAAAGCCCATAAGATCACATTGTCACGTATGACGAGAGACAGAACTGGCCACGCAACTAATGTGTGTATGCCGCACACCCCAGATGCCAGGCACAGTGGGTGCTGAGAGATCACCTTCCCAATCCAGACTATGTGTGGACCCTGGGGATGCTGAGACAAGCCAAGGGCCTCAGGTGTGGCGAAGCAAGCTTGTAGAAATGTCCTGGTAACACAAGGGTCAGAAATTGGTTAGCTAATTTCATAATGGTTTCTGTATGTATCTTCTCTGGTAACAAATGAACACAAGCCAGACTCACTTGAGCCATTTGGAGTGGCTTTTTGGAGTGTCAGTGTGTAATGTCTTTCGGGCCTCATGTCCCTGGTCAACACATACCACCAGCCAAAGCATAGTGCACCATTCAGGGATGAGATGTGCCCTGGGTTACAAGCATACCTAGGCATACTCTCTTTGTCTCATTCTTTCTTAGCTGCCCTGATAAAATATAAACTATGCCTCCTTTTAAAAAAAAAGTCTCTTATAAACAACAGAAATGTGTCTGTTCTTGCATTGGAAAAAAAAAATCAATCCACTCATCAATTATTTAAAATCCAACTAGTAAAAAAAATCCAATTAGTAAAAAATTCTTATAACATTCAGTATAAAGGTTTTAAAGCCCTCAATATTTTTATATCACTTTAAGGGCTAGAGAGTTGGCTCAGTGGTTAAGAGTACTTGCTGCTCTTGCAAGATTTGGGTTCGGTTCCCTCCCCCCTCCCACCCCCCACCCCCACCCCACGCACAGCAGCTTACAACAGTCTGTGACTGCAGGTCTTCAGGATATGACATCCCTTTTGAACACCTGCCACAAACATTTAGGTAAACATTAAAGAAGAAAAGTAGTTTGAGAAGAAGAGAAAACATCAAAACCCCAATGGTAAAAGAGTAAAAATGCACAAACAGATAACAAACACATATGCAAAGAAAATACAAAGTAATCTCTGTCTCTTCAGCTCTGAGTGTGCTCTCCCAGATGTGAAAACAGTCTACTCACCAGAAAGTGCAAGATGAGCCCACATCTACTGATGTGCTGCAGAATGCCTGAACAGAGCTTAAAGTATCAGTCATAAAGCACACAAAAGAGACCGGCCTAGGACATACACTGACCACACACCACAAGAGGTATCTTGGGTTTGGACCCTAGAAGCAAAACTAATGGATGTTACTGGAAAAATTGGTGAAAATAATTGTTTTCTATGATTCAATTAATATCATTATATAAAAGAAGTGTGTTTGCACACATGCATGGTTGCTTATGAAGACAGAGTGGCCACTGGGTGCCTGCCCCTGTCACTCCCCACCTTAGTTATTGAGACACGGTCTCTCACTGAGACTAGAGTAAAACAGTTGGTAGACCCACCCCACCAGTGAGCTCCAGGGATCCACCTACCCTGGTCTAGCTCTTATGCAGGTACCGGGGGTGGGGAGGGGGGCAAACTCAAGACCTCATGACAACATGCTAGGCACTTTGCCAGTTGTGCCATCTGCTCAGCCCATCACAGTTAATCTTTTTTTGTATTGATAAGTATTCCATGATTACATGAGATATCTGCTCCAGAGCAAGTTAGGAAAATGATGGGGAAAATTCTTGGCACTTGTTACAACTCTTGGGAAATGCTAAAATGGCTTCCAAGTGACTACTAGGAAGAGATACAATTTAGTAATACGAGCTGCATATTTATATAAAAGAGAGTGGTGGAAAAAAATGATGGTTGGTCCTCAAACGGCTGAACCTGCAGCTTTTTCTTGCAGGGAACAAGATGAGGTAGGTCAGAGACCAAAGTTTTCTCCTCACCTTTGAGTCACCTTTACATCCATGATCCGACCATGACAGGACATGGTTTGGTTCCCAGCACTCATATGTCAGACTAAAAATATGTATAACTGCAGTTCCAGGGAATCAATACTCTCTTTTGAACACATATGAATCACAGACATACATGCTGGTAAACCACCTACACACATGCAGTAAAAGAAATTTAGAAATAAAAATATGTATATACAAACATATGCCCACACACATAGGCACACAGCTTGAACCCAACTGCAGGGCGTTTTATAATTGGAACAGTGCTCAGATCTTATGGCACATCTTGCTGTTTATAACACTCATCAAATTCAATGACCCCTGTGTGACAATCAGACACAGCTCAGACAAAACTCCACATGGTTTTAAAAATGTAAATCTCAACTTGTCCATTTCTTCTCTTGTCATCTCAAAGTTTTTAAAATCAGAGTCTGTTGGTGTTACCATGAGGAAGTTAAAATAACCTGTACTAAGCAAGCATGCTTCAGCACTTACCCCTACTGCAGGCATGAACCAGACAAGCCTGTCATTTTTAACATTCGACCCTTTTAAATGAATCCTAATATAATGAGACTTAGTGATATTACCAACTTAACATATGAGCCAATTAAAAGAAAGTTGTACCCAAATGACAGTCATCAGAAGAGGACTACATGGACGATGTTAAACACTTTTGGGTCATAAAACTATCTTGTTACCAAGAAAGGCACAGACACTTGTTGTTCAATGAAAAGTTTTTGAAAACAGCTGGGCGTGGTGGCGCACACCTGTAATCCCAGCACTCCGGGGAGGCAGAGGCTCTCTGGGAGTTTGAGGCCCGTCTGGTCTACAAAGCAAATCCAGGACAGTCAAGGCTACACATAGAAACCCTGTCTAGAAAAAACCAAACCAACCAACCAACCAAACAACAAAAACAACAAAAAACCCTGAAAACAAGTTTTGTGAACAAAACCATTACAGTAAAAGAAAACCCCTAATGAGTCAGTTCTGAAACACCTAAGGAACCTTTAATAGAGGTTTTATTTGTTTTTCAAGATAGGGTTTCTTTGTGTAGCCCTGGCTATCCTAGAACTCAGTGTGTGGACCAGACTGGCCATGAACTGTGAGATCTGCCCACCTCTGCCTCCCCAGTGTTGGGATTAAAGGTGTGCAACACCACCACCCACTGGCAAGTGTATGAGCTCAGGAGTGATCATAAGTCTTACCATTCACGTTAACCTTTTTAAACATAAAATATAAATGTTAAACATGAAACAACAAAATAAGTCATATACTATGTGGTGAATGCTTGCTAGCAGAAAGATGATAGCTGATGATAATTACTTACTTGGTAGTGTGGGCAAGAATCCAGAAAAGAAGCTGTGTAAATAAAGACTGATTAAAACTGCAGTTGGGGCTAAAGAGATGGCACAGTGGCTCAGAACAGTGACTGCTCTTCTGGAGGACCCAGGTTGAAACCCCAGCACCCACATGATGGCTCACCATGACCTTTATTTTTAGTTCCAAAGGATCGGACACCATTTGACCTCCACTGGCATGGCACACACATGGTGTATAGACATACATGAAAGCAAAACACCAATACTCATGAAAAACAAAACAAAACAAAAATCAATAAAAATAAAAATGTAAAAAACCTTCAGTGATGTGGAGAGTCTATAATGTTGCAGCTCCAGAGTCTAATTACTTATTTAGTCCCCAAATAGCATACCTTTGACTACCTCTGTATCAGAATTACTATCATGTGACTAATAGACCAAAAGCTTGGGATCCATTAACTTAACAAGTCACCAGCTTCCACAAAACAAAAGTCCAAAAGCTGATCAGATAGGATCTTGGGCCCATAGAAATGCTTCTTTCATTTGCCTGTAGCCCCCTCTTTGTAGGACTCACCAATATATTTAAACTTGCCTGTATTCATAACTTCCTTTGTTCTATAAATCTATAAAAACCTTCACGAAACTGCTTCCCTGTTGAAACATGAACCTTGAAGTAACCTAAATACATGTTCCCAGGCTGTAATCACTAAACAAATAGCTTTGACAGAATAATTATTTCTATTCCCTTTAAGATTAGAGCTGTGGGGAATTTTCTGTTGTTGTTGGTTTTTAGATTTTCAGGTGGTTTTTTTGTTTGTTTGGTTTTTTGTTTTTTGTTTTTGTTTTTTGCCACAAACAGAAGCAACACTCTGAAAAAAGTCATGATTAAGAGTCATTATCATGGGCTGGAGAGATGGCTCAAAGGTTAAGAAAACTCACTGTTTTTCCAGAAGACCAGAGTTCAATTTCCAGCAGCCACATGGTGGCTCAAAAGGATCTATAATAAGTTCTGGAACGCTCTTCTGACATGTGGGTGTACATACAGGCAGAAGACTGTATATGTAATAAATAAATCAATAAAATTGAGAGGGGGGTTATCATGTATTTTTTGGGTTCCTTTTGTGTAGATACACCCTTTTCTTCTTTCTTTTTTCTGTGATATCATCCCTCAATCCTTTTTTATATAAACAAAAAGCTGGGAACATAAAAAATGTGATGCTGGAGTCCAGCTGCTGCCGAGGCCACAAACGCATACCCAGAGGAGGCCTGACACTCTCACAGGTATGATGGGCACCCTACAGACACAGTGTGTCCATGGTCCCTAGCTACAGACTTCCGGGTACCAGGATTTCTCACCTGGGAAAGTGAATTTACATGAACACAGATATTGGTGGCTACACTTCCAAGAGGTGAAACTTGAAGACATTATGCAAGTTGAGAGAGATTATATGTATGTATATAATTGTGTGTATGGTTATACATATTTATAATGTATCCATAATAAATGTATGTATGTGTATATATATACATACATATGCGTGTGTGTAAATATGTATATGTATATATATATATGTATGTATATCATAGTGCAATGAGTTATCAAAGGCCAAGCATCATGGAAGGCCAATCTTAGGTGATGTCCGGAACATAAAAATCTATACAGACAGGAAATGCAGTAGTACAGGCTGGTTGGTTACTGGGTAAGGACAGTCTGGACGGTTCAGGAAAAGGGCCATGAATGGCCCTGAGGTTTATTTTATGGAAAAGCATTTGAAAATCGACTGTGCTGGAGACTGGCAGAGCCACAAACACAGTATGCAAAACACCTGAATTTCATGTATGAAATGGGTGAGTTGTACATTATGTGATTTGTATCTTACAAAGCCATCAAACCTAATGCCAAACATTGCACAAAACAGGCACGGAGCCCTCTTGTGTGTTCCGACATAGACGGTACTACTAAAAAACAAAACAAAACAAAACAAAACCCACAAAAACAAAAAACAGAAAACAAAATACAAAACAAAAACAAAAGCCAGACAGACATAGAGGAACACAAGATAATCAGTTTGAAAAGTGATAGTCCTTGTCCTCGTCCACTTAGGTGTCGTCCCTACGCATGGGAGCGAGGCAGCCTCATATGACTGCTCTGCCTATGGTGGCTCAAAAATGTGACCGGCCTTACGTCCCTGGACTTCCCAAAGATGGGGGGCTTCGGTGCAGTCTGTTGAGAGCCTGGTGAGCAAAGACTGAGGGACATTCCAACGAGATTCTCCTCAGGACACTGTACCCTAGGCACTCTGTGCTTCTATCCTGTGGGTTGCAGCATTTGGACTCACGGCTGGCTGCCTTGTCAGTCCTGAGCTAAAGCCATAGCCTGACACCTTGCCCCACCAACTTAGATAGCCAGGCCTATCCCAGCCATTTCTCTGCCTCTCTCTACCATACTCTGCAGTGCATTTGTGTGCGTGCATATGCACAATTCTCGAGCATTTTAGAGGTGGAGACCCCCTCCCCCGTTCCAAAAGAGGGCCACCTGCATGCATGTAATAAAAAATTTAAACTTGGTGGAGACTGCCAGGGGTTAACAATGGGGAAACATCCTGCCACTTCAGTGACAGCAGGTGGTGGGCAAGAGGCAAGCCAGTTCCCAAGGAATTTGTCCCACAGCATAGGGAAAACACAGGTGTGACTGTCAGGTCCAGTGGGCCAGGTGGCTCTCACTGCCAGGCAGCAGCCCTGTTCCCTTCTCCCAAGACTGAAGCCTGAAAGGATTGTGCAAGAAATTAGGTCCTCCCGGCTCAGCTGGAACCTGTCTTGGGAGCCTGTGTACTCACTAGGCTCAGAACACTTGCCAGGAGTCTGCGCAGAGAGCCCAGGCTGAGTGTGCCAGCAGAGCAGGAAAACAGTGGCCAGGGGCGGTTTCAACAAACACTGTCTTTATTTCTTCCTTACAACAAGCTTAGGAACACTGTCTCTGCTTCACGAGGAAGCAACAGAGAACCAAGTTGCTTTCAACTGTGGGAAGACGAGGACAGCCCAGAGAGGGGGCTCTCAGGCCAGTATGCGGCTGGAGAGTATGGAGGCAAGGCTCAGGAGAAGGTTGAACTCCCCCAGACACACAGCCCTCTCAATCGTGGTCTCCTCAACCACCAAGTCAGGTAACAAGTCCCTCTCAATATTAGAAGGGCCTATATCGTTGCAATTGTGGGTCACACAGCAGTGCACATAGTAGTAGCTATTGGTTTCGGTAAGCTTCCTGTACACCGGTTTGGGCAGGTGAACTTTGTATATGAACGAGCAGTCCTCCAAGCAGTTCTTGTAGGTGAGTAGTTCTCGAGAGTTCATACCTAGAAAGGAGGCCGTCAGGACAGTTACCTACCACCTTCATACCTTCATGGCAAACTCACCACCACAGCCGACCACAACTAGCTAGCTCCAAAACCTTATTGATCCGAGACATTGACAAGAGGGCCCGACTGCTCCGGTACCAACTTCTGCACTTCCCTTTCTATGCATGCTACCTACCATCTTTCCATCTGTCCCTGTCTCTCCCCAGTTGGCATCTTAGTCACAGGACATACAGATATGCAGATGACATATCCTGTTCGGTTTGGGTTCTCCTGTTACCCTAAGCGTTCCTAAGGTCTAGAACGGAACAGTGACCGGAAGCGGTGCTCCTTCAGACTCTAGAGAGGTTTTTCACAGACATGCCTGCAGTCACGACTCCAGAGTGAACTCCTTCCCAACCCTCTACCTGGCTTCCCAAGCTTTGGCACCTGTGGACGAAGCACAGGGGCCCCTGAGGACTGACATGTTCTCTAGGACAGACAGATTCGATGGCCCATCCCTAGCAAGGCTCCATAGAAACCAAGAGTCCAGGGACACTGGCTTCAGCCCACTAGAGCTGGCTGGCTTGTGTGGAGGAATGCCTTGAGTGGATGTAGCAGTTGTCAATAAAGTGCTGCTTAGCCAATCAGATGGGCAGAAGGACAGGCAGTGGAAGGCAGGGCCTCCAGGAGAGGAGGAGGAGCTGGGAGTTGACACTTGGGAGGGAGGGGACAGTTGGTGAAGAAAAGCTGCCCTAGGAGGATCAGATTGGCAAGTGATTGGGAGACATAGCAGGTTGTGAGGACCCAGGATTAGAGTCGTTTAGTTTAGTTGACTAGTAGATTAGCAGTGGGTTAGATTCTGCCCAGCGTAGTGCTGGCAGCTTTCAAAACGGATCAGGTATTGGTTTCCTTGGCCATACAGACATGGCCCCCACTGGCAACACTGGGCTGGGACCCCTGGGCTGAGCGAAGTCTTGAGGCCTCGCTGCTCCTTATTGGCCTCATGGTCCGCAGCCATTATTTCGCTCCTCCGCTGTGGAACTCACTCTGACTGCTTCCCCTTCCACAGTCCCGAGACTCGCCCAGCGCCAAACAAACAGCAGAAGGAGCTTGCGGTCATGAACCGATCGATCGATCCATCGATCGATCGGCCGCCTCCTCCCCATAAACTCCGTGTTACTCAGCAGTTGAACTTCAGCTCTCTGTCAGGGCTCTCGACTCAGTCCTCTCTTTACAAATCATTCAGCTCCCAATATTTCCTCCTTCCGGGGGTGGCTTCTCTTGTCTATTTGGGAAAGTGCCTTCCTGTGTAAAGGAGCCGACAGCCCCTACCCTCAAGGTAATGTACAGGTTTTTAGTTGTACTGTGGTGGAGAAATAACTCCATGTAGCGCCATTTGGGAGGACCTTACCACAGGCTTCCATTAATCCCGTGGGCCTGAGTGGGGACCATGGGAAATGTGAACACGTGGCCATTTTTATCTTGGTCTTTTATGGGGATTCCCACTCGTTAGCGGTGCTGTCAGATTGTCGCTTGCAGATGTGGGCAAAGTAAAGCTCAGGAGGGGGCAAATCCAGGCCCTCAACTGCCTCCAGAAACAAACCCCTGTTGGAACAAATCAGCGATGTGTCGTCTTAGGGCGACTTCCTCCTGGAAAGAGGCACAAATCCTAAGACCTTTGCTGTCTCATCCTTTCCAGATAAAGTTCTTTTCTCCTCGATCTAGAGACCTAGTGAGTTTAGCCTCTGTGCTGTCACTTCTAGACACCACGGCAGGGGGCGTTTAAAATGGGGACTTTAGAACTGCCTGATTGCCTGCGTTTTAGAAATGCTGCTCTCTGCCCACTTCCCAGCCCAGTAGCTGTGTTCGTCAGAGTTACTCCATGTACATGCACTGAGGATGGTTATGTCTTCTCTGCAATCCGTCCTGTCGCCTCCACAAAGTATCCCTGCTCATCTAAGGGCTATTTATTTTGCCTGTGTGGGCGCCCTGATCCAGCCCCAGCCTTTCCATCTCAGATTTCAGGCCTCACCTTGGGGAACTGAGGCACCTCAGTGTTTGAGTTTGGCTAGCTGGTGTGTACGGTGGTGTGGATGAGAGCGTCCCCCACAGGCTCCTATGTTTGAATACTTGGTCCCCAGTTGGTGGAATGGTTTGGGAAGGATTAGACTGTGTGGCCTTATCAGGGGCTTGTGGTGCCTCGTCACTCATCACTCGGGGGTGGGGTGGGGTGGGGGGAAGGCTTTGAGGCTTCGTGGGACTAGCACCCTTCACAGTTAGCTCTCTCTGTTTCCTGCTTGCAGTTCTTGGTGTGAGCTTTCAGCTATTGGTGCCACCGTGCCTTGCTTCCACCACCATAGACTCTGACCCTCTGAAAACACAAACCCAATTAAATGCCTTAGTTTAAAAATGGCCTTGGTCGTGCTGTTTTATTAGAACAATGGAAAAGTAATTAACACAAGATGTGACTTGCACAAGACTAGAAATCTATATGTGTGCACAGATTCATTCACAAAAGCTGAGCCTGGTTGTCTGCCCACATGAATAGTAAGAAACCCCCTCAAGGGACAAAGGCCTGGAGGGACCACAGCAGTCTCATTCCCTGGATACTTGGGCTGTCTAGACTGTCGGCTTACCACCAACCACAGGCTCTTGGCTCCATGAGCTGACGAGCCTTGCCCTGTCAGAGGGCTGAGCCCACAGGGCTGTGAACAGATGAGTGCCAGATGAGGAGTGGAGATAGCTCCAGAGAGAGCCGACCGACCCCACACCCTAAAACTGTGCAGGTAGGCTTAGTCATTGTAAGCGACCAAACCGCAGATACTTACGTACGGCCAGTACTGCACAGTATTTTTCCCACTCATGGCATTCCTTGGATCTTGGGCAATTGAAGGTGTTCATCTCTGAACAGTGTTTGCATGTCAGTCTTTCACCCGCTGAGGAAGGAAATATAAGTGGTGAGCTTTTGCCCCAAGAAGACTTTTTACCATTATACTCCCACCCCAAGCCCTTCCTCTCTCAGGGCTGTTTCCCAGTGCAGTTTTCTACACAAGCCACCCCAAGGCTTGCAGAGCTCAGATCCTGGCGTAGTCTAAGGCAGGGCTAGACGAGCTCCCAGGAGAGCAGCGACCCCATCTAAGACCTTTCCTTGCTCTAAAAGACAAGTCACATGCATAACAACTGAACACTTCAGAGAAGTCCATCCATCTGTGGCACCCCTCCAGGGCTTCTCTGGACTTGGCCCCTGCTGTCCCTGCTGGGGCAGTGCTATGGCAGACCTCCCTTGGGTCTTCTGCTCAGCAGCTCTCTGCTGGAGCCTTCAGTCCATTCAACAATCCACTGTTGAATCTTGGGTCTCAAGTTAACACAACAATACTCAAGCTACCTGGTTCTGGTGAGCCCAATTCCAAGCAAGCCTTCTTATAACCCTAGTCAACTCTAGGTGGATTGTCCTTCCATCCAGCACACTGGGTGTCTTGGGATCATACTTACATTGCCTAGGCTCAATGTCAATGCTCAGGCCAGTGGTACTGTTGTCCAACCCAGTGGCATTGTTGACAGTAGTACCCACCCATGGGAGCCCCAGGAGAAGTAACAAGAAGAAGGGGAGCATCGTTTCCAACAGACAGGCGGACCTGAAAGTGAAGAGAGACATGTCCCCGTCAGTGACATTAAGGCTCCTTGCCACAGGTCCACAGCCCCAGCATCAATGCACAGAGCCACAGCTTCAGCAGCCTGTCCTATTGCTCCTACCACGAGAGCTTCAGGTCCTGCCTACTTCATCCTCCTCGGCTGTGTGTGCACATCTTGTTTCCCACTTCTGAAACTGTCCTGATGGCTCAGCCATCTTCCCCCTTCTAGACCTTCTTGCTCCCATGGACATAGTCCACACCCTCCCCTCCCAACCTGACATTGGCTTTGGTTATCCTACCCTTGTTAGAATCCTTTCCTCATCTGCCTACTTCCCCATTCTAGAATCATCCTGCTGGGTGCCCTGACTTTTCCTTATGCAACTGGCCCACGAGACTAGATCTTATCTCGTATCTGGAACTTCACTGCTTCACTGGAATGTAATGTGCCATTCTGGAATGTTCCAGGCTAGTTACTCAAGCTCTGATAGCACCTCCTAGCTGCTGGCCCCACTGGACTTGTCTGTGTTCATGGGAATGTTCTAGAAGGTCCTTCCTGAGGAAGGTGGGCAACATCCTCCCCCTGGAGACCACCCTGAAGACTTTCTCCATGCAAGGGCCAGTGTACCTCTACTTCTTCCTTTAGGCTTCACAGTCTGGAGCACTGTTTCCTCACTCACAACTCTGACCACCACTCTGAGTGATTCACCCAAGATGGAAACCTCTCACCTGCTATTCTTCCTGCGGGGCTCTGAATTTCTACTGTTGCCATCCCTCAGGCCTTGAGACACACACACTCTCTCTCTGTGCTTCTCCCTCAAGACCTCTATCTAGGTGCCTCTGCTTTGGGGCTACCTTCTATTGAAGCTCTGCTCTTAGGCTGTGATCATCTCCGACCATCTCTTGGTACCCTTTCCTCAGGCCTCTGAACATAGTGGCACGCTTCTTTCAAGCGTCTGACCAACTCTTGGCACCACTTCCTCAGAGCTTCCAACCTCTCTTGGTGCCCTTGCCTTGAGGGTCTCTCCCCCCACTCTCTCTTCAGCACCCTTCCCTTGCATCCTGACCCTCCCTTCGTGCCCCTCCTTCAGAAATTTGGCCCTCTCTTGCTCCCTCCCCTCTGAACTGGGATCCTCTCCTGGACCCCTTCCTTCAGGGCTCTAAGCAGCTCCTGATTCCCTTCCTGCAGGCTTTCCATTCTCTTGCTACCCTTCCCTCAAGCTTCAGAACATGTCTTCATCCCCTTTCCTCTAAGTATCCGACCTATTGGCATCCTCAGGGCTCTGGCCTTTTCTTGGTTCTCTTCGCTCATTGTTCTCTCTCTCTCTCTCTCTCTCTCTCTCTCTCTCTCTCTCTCTCTCTCTCTCTCTTACCCTCCTTGAACCTCACATGGTGCCTTTCCAAGAGGTCTCCTGCCCTCTCTTGATGTCCTTCTCTCAAAGTTCTCACGCTCACTTTGTGCCCTTCCCTCAGAGCTCCCTTCCTCTCCCAATGCTCCAATTCTCCCCTAGGGCCCAGGGCCTTCCCACAGGGCTCCAGTTCTCTTGGGCCCCTCCTTCAGTGAACAAAACTCCTCTTGGAACCCTTCCCTCAGTGCTCAGATGCTTGTTTTGGGGGACCCCTCTTTCAAATTCCAGTTCTCTGTTGGTACACTTCCCCTGGGCTTCCAACCCTCTCTTCCAATGACCTTCCTCTGCATACAGTTCTCTCAAGATCCTCTTGGGGGGGGCCTCTTTCAGGGCTTCAACTTTCTCTTAGCACTCTTCCCTCACTGCTCAGAAGCTCTCTAGGACCACTTCAGTCAAGGCATATAGCCCTCTCTTAGCATGATCTGATTCCTTCCTGAGACCCTTTCCCTCCAGATTTCCACCCTCCCTGCATTCAGGCCCTGCTGCTCCCTCTTTGTGCCTCTACTTCAGAGCCCCAACCTTAGGTACCCTATCCTCAATGTTCTGGGCCTCTTTTGGTACATCTCACTCAAGCCTCTTTTCTTGTTCCTGACCCTTGGCTCCATTTCTCAGGGTTTCCGCCTCTCTTATCGTATCTTCGTCAGGCTACCGTCATTTCTTTGGTGTACGTCAGGGCTCCTACTATCTCTGTCAACCTCTCTTGGTGCTCTTTTAAGAGTAATCTCACTCTCTTGGTACCCTTCCTCAGGGTTCCAAGCCTCTCTTGGGCTCTTTCTTCTTCAGTGCCCCAAGTCTCTGGGAACCCCACCTTCAAGGCTCCAACTTTCTGTTGGCACCTTTCCTTCAGTGCCCCTGGTATATCTTGGGGCCTCTCTCAAGGCCCTACAGTTCTCTTGGTGCCCTTCCTTTTTTGGTTCCAACCCTCTTGGTGACATTTCCTGGCCTTTCAGACTTCCCCTCACCATTCTCTCTCTCTCTCTCTCTCTCTCTCTCTCTCTCTCTCTCTCTCTCTCTCTCGGGTTCTAACCATCTCTTGGTGCCCTTCCTTTGACCTCTGACTATCAATCCCACCTGCTGGCCTCTCTTTTCTTAGCATCTCTCCCTAGGGCTCTCTGAAGCTCTCTTGGCAACCTCTCAAAGCTCTGATCCTCTCTTGAAGCTCCTCCCTCAGAAATCTGACTCCCTTGGTGGCCCACCTCATGTCTCTCCTTCTCTTGACACAGCTCCCACTCCCTCTTAGCACTAAAGATCTCAAGACCTCTCTCTCTCTCTCTCTTTCTCTCTCTCTCCCTCCCTCCCTCTCTCTCCCTCTCCCTCTCTCCATCTCTCCCTCTCTCCCTCTCTCCCCCCAACCCTCAGTGTCCTTCAGGCCTCAAAACCTATTTGGAGCCCTTCTTTTAGGCCTCAACTCTCTTAGGCACTCCTTTGCGTACCTAACACCGCTTCTGGAACCCCTCCCTCAAGCATTCAACTTAGTATTGGTGCCTTTTTCCCTGTGGCCGCCCCACCCATCTCTTTTGGCGCCTCCCCTCCCTTTGCTCTAATCCTCTACACTTGCCCCTTCTCTCCTTCGGGGTATCTAGCGCCTTTCCTTCAGATCCTTGCCTCAGGGCTCCAAATACTTCTTCCGGCTCTTCCCTTAAGACCTCTCTTGGTGCTCCTGCCTTGGTGTTCTAACTTTGTCTTGGGGCCTGCCTTTGTGTCCCCAGTTATCTATTGGTACCTCTCCTTCGGGGTTCCAACTCGCTTGGTGCGCTTCTCTCAAGGTTCTGAAACCCTGTTCTAACCCCTGGAGCTCTAACGGTTTTAGTGTACTGCTGTAAAGGCTCCGACCCTCTCTTGGTGTATTCTCTTCATGTTCCGACCCTTTCCACACAATTAAACCTGCCTCTCTCAGCTCATTCTTCCCTTATTCCTATCCCACGTAGGGCCGGAGCCTTTACAGCAGTACACAAAAACCTCCCAAGTGGCGCTACATGGAGTTATTTCTCCACCACAGTACAACTAAAAACCTGTACATTACCGTGAGGGTAGGGGCTGTCGGCTCCTTCACACAGGAAGGCACTTTCCCAAATAGACAAGAGAAGCCACCCCCGGAAGGAGGAAATATTGGGAGCTGAATGATTTGTAAAGAGAGGACTGAGTCGAGAGCCCTGACAGAGAGCTGAAGTTCAACTGCTGAGTAACACGGAGTTTATGGGGAGGAGGCGGCCGATCGATCGATGGATCGATCGATCGGTTCATGACCGCAAGCTCCTTCTGCTGTTTGTTTGGCGCTGGGCGAGTCTCGGGACTGTGGAAGGGGAAGCAGTCAGAGTGAGTTCCACAGCGGAGGAGCGAAATAATGGCTGCGGACCATGAGGCCAATAAGGAGCAGCGAGGCCTCAAGACTTCGCTCAGCCCAGGGGTCCCAGCCCAGTGTTGCCAGTGGGGGCCATGTCTGTATGGCCAAGGAAACCAATACCTGATCCGTTTTGAAAGCTGCCAGCACTACGCTGGGCAGAATCTAACCCACTGCTAATCTACTAGTCAACTAAACTAAACGACTCTAATCCTGGGTCCTCACAACCTGCTATGTCTCCCAATCACTTGCCAATCTGATCCTCCTAGGGCAGCTTTTCTTCACCAACTGTCCCCTCCCTCCCAAGTGTCAACTCCCAGCTCCTCCTCCTCTCCTGGAGGCCCTGCCTTCCACTGCCTGTCCTTCTGCCCATCTGATTGGCTAAGCAGCACTTTATTGACAACTGCTACATCCACTCAAGGCATTCCTCCACACAAGCCAGCCAGCTCTAGTGGGCTGAAGCCAGTGTCCCTGGACTCTTGGTTTCTATGGAGCCTTGCTAGGGATGGGCCATCGAATCTGTCTGTCCTAGAGAACATGTCAGTCCTCAGGGGCCCCTGTGCTTCGTCCACAGGTGCCAAAGCTTGGGAAGCCAGGTAGAGGGTTGGGAAGGAGTTCACTCTGGAGTCGTGACTGCAGGCATGTCTGTGAAAAACCTCTCTAGAGTCTGAAGGAGCACCGCTTCCGGTCACTGTTCCGTTCTAGACCTTAGGAACGCTTAGGGTAACAGGAGAACCCAAACCGAACAGGATATGTCATCTGCATATCTGTATGTCCTGTGACTAAGATGCCAACTGGGGAGAGACAGGGACAGATGGAAAGATGGTAGGTAGCATGCATAGAAAGGGAAGTGCAGAAGTTGGTACCGGAGCAGTCGGGCCCTCTTGTCAATGTCTCGGATCAATAAGGTTTTGGAGCTAGCTAGTTGTGGTCGGCTGTGGTGGTGAGTTTGCCATGAAGGTATGAAGGTGGTAGGTAACTGTCCTGACGGCCTCCTTTCTAGGTATGAACTCTCGAGAACTACTCACCTACAAGAACTGCTTGGAGGACTGCTCGTTCATATACAAAGTTCACCTGCCCTCACCGGTGTACAGGAGGCTTACCGAAACCATTAGCTACTACTATGTGCACTGCTGTGTGACCCACAATTGCAACGATATAGGCCCTTCTAATATTGAGAGGGACTTGTTACCTGACTTGGTGGTTGAGGAGACCACGATTGAGAGGGCTGTGTGTCTGGGGGAGTTCAACCTTCTCCTGAGCCTTGCCTCCATACTCTCCAGCCGCATACTGGCCTGAGAGCCCCCTCTCTGGGCTGTCCTCGTCTTCCCACAGTTGAAAGCAACTTGGTTCTGTGTTGCTTCCTCGTGAAGCAGAGACAGTGTTCCTAAGCTTGTTGTAAGGAAGAAATAAAGACAGTGTTTGTTGAAACCGCCCCTGGCCACTGTTTTCCTGCTCTGCTGGCACACTCAGCCTGGGCTCTCTGCGCAGACTCCTAGAAAGTGTTCTGAGCCTAGTGAGTACACAGGCTCCCAAGACAGGTTCCAGCTGAGCCGGGAGGACCTAATTTCTTGCACAATCCTTTCAGGCTTCAGTCTTGGGAGAAGGGAACAGGGCTGCTGCCTGGCAGTGAGAGCCACCTGGCCCACTGGACCTGACAGTCACACCTGTGTTTTCCCTATGCTGTGGGACAAATTCCTTGGGAACTGGCTTGCCTCTTGCCCACCACCTGCTGTCACTGAAGTGGCAGGATGTTTCCCGATTGTTAACCCCTGGCAGTCTCCACCAAGTTTAAATTTTTTATTACATGCATGCAGGTGGCCCTCTTTTGGAACGGGGGAGGGGGTCTCCACCTCTAAAATGCTCGAGAATTGTGCATATGCACGCACACAAATGCACTGCAGAGTATGGTAGAGAGAGGCAGAGAAATGGCTGGGATAGGCCTGGCTATCTAAGTTGGTGGGGCAAGGTGTCAGGCTATGGCTTTAGCTCAGGACTGACAAGGCAGCCAGCCGTGAGTCCAAATGCTGCAACCCACAGGATAGAAGCACAGAGTGCCTAGGGTACAGTGTCCTGAGGAGAATCTCGTTGGAATGTCCCTCAGTCTTTGCTCACCAGGCTCTCAACAGACTGCACCGAAGCCCCCCATCTTTGGGAAGTCCAGGGACGTAAGGCCGGTCACATTTTTGAGCCACCATAGGCAGAGCAGTCATATGAGGCTGCCTCGCTCCCATGCGTAGGGACCACACCTAAGTGGATGAGGACAAGGACTATCACTTTTCGAACTGATTATCTTGTGTTCCTCTATGTCTGTCTGGCTTTTGTTTTTGTTTTGTATTTTGTTTTCTGTTTTTTGTTTTTGTGGGTTTTGTTTTGTTTTGTTTTGTTTTTTAGTAGTACCTTCTACGTTGGAACACACAAGAGGGCTCCGTGCCTGTTTTGTGCAATGTTTGGCATTAGGTTTGATGGCTTTGTAAGATACAAATCACATAATGTACAACTCACCCATTTCATACATGAAATTCAGGTGTTTTGCATACTGTGTTTGTGGCTCTGCCAGTCTCCAGCACAGTCGATTTTCAAATGCTTTTCCATAAAATAAGCCTCAGGGCCATTCATGGCCCTTTTCCTGAACCGTCCAGACTGTCCTTACCCAGTAACCAACCAGCCTGTACTACTGCATTTCCTGTCTGTATAGATTTTTATGTTCCGGACATCACCTAAGATTGGCCTTCCATGATGCTTGGCCTTTGATAACTCATTGCACTATGATATACATACATATATATATATATATACATATACATATTTGCACACACGGATATGTATGTATATATATACACATACATACATTTATTATGGATACATTATAAATATGTATAACCATACACATAATTATATACATACATATAATCTCTCTCAACTTGCATAATGTCTTCAAGTTTCACCTCTTGGAAGTGTAGCCACCAATATCTGTGTTCATGTAAATTCACTTTCCCAGGTGAGAAATCCTGGTACCCGGAAGTCTGTAGCTAGGGACCATGGACACACTGTGTCTGTAGGGTGCCCATCATACCTGTGAGAGTGTCAGGCCTCCTCTGGGTATGCGTTTGTGGCCTCGGCAGCAGCTGGACTCCAGCATCACATTTTTTATGTTCCCAGTTTTTTGTTCATATAAAAAGGAGATGAGGCAGTGATTTCACAGGAAAAAAATAAAGATGTTTTTATATAACTTATTTTAGTGCTGGAAAAATGGCCCAAAGATTAAAATCGTTGCCTGTTCTTCCAGAGGTCATGAGTTCAATTCCCAGCAACCACACGGTAGCTCACAACCATCTATAATGAGATCTGGCGCCCTCTTCTGGAGGCCAGGAATACACGAGGGGGGGGAATACTGTATGTAATAGAAAATTTTGTTTAAAAAGAATTTTATTTTATTGTGTCTCTGGAGTTTTGTTGTTTTCTTTTTTCTCTTTAATTTTGTTCTAGAAAATGTATTCTTTTTTCTTTTATTTTCTTTTTAGTACTCGGTATTGTTTTTTCTTGAACTATAGTGTAATTTTTTATATATTAGTTTGTGAGGGTTTTTATTATAAGTTTTCCTTTATTCTGAAGCATATCATGCATTTCTACAATGAAATATAATCATATTTACCCTCTTTCCCTCCTTCAAGTACCCTCCATCTTCCCCCAACATATATCTCTTCTAAATTATTTTTCCTTTATTTATTTACTTAAACACTTTATAGCCTGATTCCAGCTTCCTTCCTCCACTCCTTCCAGTCCCAGCCTCATGCCTCCATCGCTCATCTCCTCTCAGGGAAGAGGAGGCCCCCAGTGAGTACCAACCCATCCTGTCATCTCAACTGACAGCAGGATTAAATGCATCCTGTCCCACTGAGGCCTGACAAGGCAGCTCAGCTGGGGGAAAGGGATCCAGAGGCGGGCAACAGAGTCAGAGACAGCTCCTACTCCCATTGTTAGGGGACCCACATGCTGACCAAATTGTGCATATGCTACATATGTCTAGGGTGTCTAGGTCCAGCCTGTGCATGCTTTTTGTTTAGTGTTTCAGTTTCTGTGAGCTAATGGCCAAGAAGCACTTAAAAATGTTCCACATCCTTAGTCATCAGGGAAATGCAAATCAAATTGACTCTGAGATTCCATCTTACACCAGTAAGAATGGCTAAGATCAAAAACTCAAGTGAAAGCACATGGTGGTAGTGCAAACTTGTACAGACTCTGTGGAAATCAATCTGGAGGTTTCACACACCCCAAAAATTGGTAATAGTTCTACCCCAAGACCCAACTATACCATTCCCGGGCACATACCTAAAAGTTGTTCCCCCATACCACAAGGACACTTGCTCAACTATGTTCATAGCAGCTTCATTCATAATAGCCAGAAACCAGAAATAATGAAGGTATCCCTCATCCAAAGAACGGATAAAGAAAATGTGGTGTATTTACACAATGGAATACTACTCAAGTATTAAGAACAAAGACATCATGAAATCTCCAGGCAAATGGATGGAGCTAGAAAGATCATCCTGAGTGAGACAATCCAGAGCCAGAAAGACATGCATGATGTGTACTCACTTATAAGTGGATGTTAGCTATAAATACAGGGCAACTGTGGTACAATCCACAGACTCAAAGAAGCCAAGGAGGACCCAGGGAAGAATGCTTGACGTTCACTCAGAAGGAGAAATAAAGTAGACATTTGAAGTAGGTGGAGGGAAGGAAGTAAATAGGAGAGGGGGTGGGGAGGAGAACAGGGGTGAGGATCAAGTGTGGGGAAAGTGGGGGATGGGGTGGGAGAAGACAGAGAGAGACAGAAAGGATATTGGTAAAGGGGTGGCATTTCTGGGATGGGAAGGCTCCTGGAAGTCTATAGGAGTGAACCTCCCTGAGACTTCTAGCAGTCGGGAGTTAAGGAGCCCGAAGTTGCCACCTCCTGTAGCCAGGTGTGACTTCTAGTGGAGGGAAGGTAATACCAAGCCACCCATGAAACCTTCCACCCAAAATTTGTCTTGCTTACAAGAAGTGTAGGGATAAAGATGGAGCAGAGATTGTGGAAATGGGCAACTAATGACTGGCCCAAAGTGAGACCCACCCCATGGGAAAGAGCCAGTCCCTGTCACTATTCATGATACTCAGTAGACAGGAGCCTAGCATAACTGTCTTCTAAGAGGCTTCATCCAGCAGCTGATGGAAACAAATACAGAGACTCACAGCCTAAGAAAAGGCTGAGCTCAGGGAGTTTTGTAGAAGAGTGGGAGGAAGGACAGAGGGAGCCAAAGGGGTCAAGGACACCACAAGAAGACCTACAGAGTAAAACTTTCTCTTTATTCATTGTTTTACTCTTTAATCATTTAGCAATGGGTTGCTTCATCTCCATGAGTTTGTAAGTTTCTAAAGATTTCCTTTGGTGTCAGTTTTAAATTTTATTGCATTGTGGACAGATAGAGTACTGGATGTTATTTTAATCCTTTTGAATCTTAAATTTGTTTTGTTCCCCTAGATGTGGTCTGCTTTAGAGAAGCCTCCATGTGCTGCTGAGTAGAGTGCCTTTAGTGTGTGTGTGTGTGTGTGTGTGTGTGTGTGTGTGTGTGTGTGTGTGTGTGTGTGTGTGTGTAAGTTTCTGTAGATATCTGTGAGGTCCACTTGATGCATAATGTCATTAAATTCTGGTGTTTTCTGCTTAATTTTTGTCCAGATGGCATGTCTATTGAAGAAAGTGGGGTACTGAAATCATCTCTTATTAAGTGCACTTCATATGAAATTTGGTACACTAGAATGTGGTGTATATATGTTTAGGATAGCAATGTCTTCTTATTTAACTGTTATCTTAATTATAATCAAGTGTCCCTCTTCATCTCTTCTGACTAGTTTTAGTTTTAAGTCTGTTTTGTCAGACAGTAGGATAGCAGTACCTTCGTGCTTTCTGATCCCATTTAATTAGAGAACTCTTATCTATCTTTTCACTCTTAGGTCATACTTATTGTTAAAATTAACGTGTATTTCTTGTAGAAAACAGATAGATTGATTTTGTTTCAAGCCTTTTAGCCAGCCTATGTCTTTTGCTTGGTAGAGGGGGACATTAATATTTAAAATTATTATTGAAAGTGAGTGTTGATTGCAATCAGGGTATTGTTGACCTTTACTGGTAGTGGTATTTTGTGTTTCAGTAATTATAGCTTTATTGCCTTTCTACAGTCTCTTGGTTATGCTTGCTTTTCTCTCCAGCTTGAAATATTGCTCCGTGTGTTCTCCTTAGGCTTGATCTTGTATATAAGTTTGTTGGCTGTTTATATCATGGAGAGCTTTTCTTTCTCCTCCCTCATTGATGACATATTGTTTTACTGAATGCATTAGAATAGGTTGCCAGTCACAGTCTTTTAGGACTTGGAATTCATTGCTCCAGGCTCTTCTGGCTTTCAGAATTCCATTGAGAAATCAGCTATTATTTGATGGGCTTTCCTTTATGTGTGACTATGTGATTTTGTGCGTGCAGCTTCCAATATCCCTTCTATATACTTTGTGTTTTAACTATGCTGTACGACGGGAGTTTTCTTTTCTGGTCTTGTTTAGTTGGTGCTCTGTATGCTTCTTGTTATCTGTGTGGATGTGTCATTATCCGTTAGTTTAGAGACTTTTTCTACAATCTTGTTGAAGATCTGTCTATGCCCTGGCCCTGACAGTCTTCTCCCTCATCTATTCCTATAATTTGAAGGTTTGGTCTTTTCTCCATGTCCCACATTTTCTGTATGTTCCTTTCTTGTGTGTTTTTTTCATATTCTTTGTTTACTTCATCTAGATACTCTACTTTATCTTCAAGCCCTGATATTACATATTTTGATTGATTTCATTCTATGTGTAAGGATTTCCCTTGAGTTTCCCAGTTGGGTTATTGAGGTTTTTTTTTTTTAATATGTATTCATTTCAGTTTGAGCTTTTTTCAGTGCTTTTCTTTATTGAAGTTTGTTTCAATTTCTGGCCTGTCTTTGTCATTTTTTTTAAAAAATCAGTTTTATGTTTGTATTTTCCTGGGCTTCATTCAGGTGTTTAATCTCTGAAAGTTCATTGAGCTGTTTCTTTGTGCCTCTTTAAAACTCCTTGAAATCTTTGGTGAAGCTTATGAGTTCTCTTTCAAAGTCTGTGCCCTGGGTTTCATTTAGGTAGGTTCTCATTGGCTAACATTTCCAGAAGACTGGTGGCTTTTCTGGGGAAGATACTGCCCTGATTTTTCATACTTTCTGTATTTTTACCATGAAGTTTGGACATAGGGACTTTTTTGGTCAGTTCTGTGTCTGATATACACAGAACAGGTTTGGCTAGAACACAGGACTGGTGGACCAGGTTGGGCCTTAAGCTTGGATAAAACTAAGAATGAAGCCAAGGAGACACAGGAAGCTAGGCTGGTGTTTAATGTGCATCCTGATCCAAGCCTGGAGTTTTGTGGGTAAATCTGAGGATTAGGGAGGGGTCATGAAGGAGAAGGTCAGGAGGATTCACCCAGTTAGACTCTGGTACAAGATCTGTAGCATCTGAGAAGGGTTAAAATACAGTGCAAGAGGGGCCTATAGCATGAGAGTGGATGAGGTGGGTCCTGGCCCAAGCAAGCAAGGGTGAACAAACTAGGCCAGGGCACTGCATGAGGGATCCAGGCTAGATCTGAGAGTGCAGAGTTGGAAGGATCAGGTGGATTCACCTGTCTTCATTCCGGTGCAATATATGCAGGATCTGGCTGGGCAGAGAGAATGGGAAATAGGACAGTTGTGCACATTAAAAAAATTATTTTATATGTATGGGTAATTTGACTCTATGCATGGCTTTGTACAAGCAAATACAATGCCTGAGGAGGCTAGAAGAGGATATCAGATCTTTTGAAATTAGGGTTATAGATGTCTGTGAGCCACTGTGTGGGGTCTGGGACTAGAACCTGATCCTTTGGAAGAGCAACCAGTGCTCTCAACTTCTGAGCCACCCTTCCAAGGTAAGCATAGACACACCTTAAGAGAAAAAGGGAGTTTTGTTGTTGTTGTTGAAACACACACACACACACACACACACACACACACACACACAGAGACAGAGAGAGACAGAGACAGAGAGATACAGAGACAGAGAGAGAGACAGTGAGAGAGAGAAACAGAGAGACAGAGAAACAAAGAGACAGAGACAAGATTAAAATGTGCAGATAATGAATTTTAATTGCAACTTCTGTTTACCGTGTATTTGTAATAATAACTAATTTCTATTATGTGCTATGAGCCATCATTTCTTTATGAGGAGATATAAGAATTCCAAATAGTCTGTGTATTTTTGTAAAGGGGCTTTAAGAAGTATGATACTTTTTACATAAAAGAGTTTTCAGAAGAAATTTATAAAAATTGGTTATCTTAAAGTTACAACTGAGTCCCAATTCCCAGGGTTCCTCTTATATTCCCAATTCCTCTTATACTGAGATATAACTGATGTTAACCCTGTTGAAACAACGTTTCTTTTTCTGAAGTATTGATCAGCTTTTCACAGCGTTTACAAAAATTGACTTAGAGAACCAAGAATCTTGTTTTATCCTTTCACCAAATCAGATATTTGGAACTAGAGTTTAAGCTTCTCTAACATCTACTATGTTTTCTTCTTGGGTAAACCCTCACTTGTTAAGCCAACACTGCACTGATTTACAAAGAATGATTTCCTTCTGGAGTCACTCCTACTAAATTATTTAATGATCATCGTGCTGAGCTGCGTCCTTCTCTCCATGCTTTTCCCAATGAAAGGGTCAACTGGAAATCATCTCCAGGTGTCTCCAATGGATTAGTATTTAACGTTTGGTGGTCTTGTGGAGAAGCCAGTCACTGCAGATGTGCTGTCTTCCTGAGGCAGGCCTTAGAAGCAAGTGTAGGAGGAGTGAAGGGGTGAAGTCCAGGAAAAGCAAATGGACCATATGGGTGGAGGGAGGCTGGTATTGAGACTAGGCATGTGGTCCATGTGGGAAGTCCTAAAAAATGGATAGAGGCCACTGCATTAGTTATTTCTGTTGCTGTTAGAAAACACCAAGTCCAAGGCAACTTATGGAAGAGTTTCTTTTGACCTTACAGTTCCAGAGAGTTAGAATTCATGATGATGGAGGGGAAGCAGCAGGTAACAGATGTCTGGAGCAGCAGATGTGATCTCACAGCTTGAGCCACAAACAGGAAGTAAGGATCACACTGGGAATAACATGAGGCTTTTGAAACCTGAAGCCCAGTCCCAGGGACACTCCTCCTCCAATAAGACTACGTCTCTTAATCACTCCCAAATGGTTCCACCAACTGGGAACCAAGTAGTCAAATGCCACAGACTATTGGGAAATATCTCATTCAAACCACCATATACATGAATGCTACAGCTTGGCCCAACTTAGGTTAGCAGACTAAGGCCCAGTGTCACTGTTCTTCCTCCCTGAAGTAAAAGGCCTGAAGCTGGAAGCATTTTGGAGTTCATTGAAAAGAGCTCGACACCCACTGAGCTGCAATCCCCTCCTTTTCTGACTTCCCTAGAGTGGGCCTCCTGGGTAGGAAGACAGGGCAAGACACTTTCACATTTGCTTCAGTGACTACAAGGCAAATGGCTCCTCTAGGAAAATGTCTAAATATCAGGCTACAGTGAGGGCTTGGAGGAGGGGTGTTTCAGGAACAGAGTGCCTGTTTTTCTCCTGTTGCCTGTCCTTGGTGCTTTTGTGGGCTGGGCCCAGGCCAACTTGATTCCTGGAAGGGAATCTTTCCTCAGGTCCTTGGGGACCAAGCCAAGTTCCTCTCACTGCCTCTTCTGTCTCTCTCCTCTTTCATGGTGGCCAGCTGTTGGTAAGAGTTTTACCATGTTTAGGGTAGTCAGAGTCCAATTCTTCCATCTATTCTTGATAAGCCGAATTATAGTAAAAAGAAGAGAGAACAAGATAGATAGATGAAGGATATATAGACATAGACAGGCAAACAGACAGACAGACAGACAGATGTGGGGATATGAAATAGGACCACATTGGGCACAGAGACAATGAATTCCATTAAATCAATCTTCAGGGTCCCAAAGTTTAGGTTTGTGTAGAGGCTAGAATTATGCTTCTCTAAACAGTCCCAGTCAAGATGTGGCCCTGCCCATCATTGTCTGAGCCACAGTCTCTCCGTTAAAGTATTCCAACAAGTTGTCAGCACTGTGGGAAATCTCTTCTCTTATAGGAGAGTTGCTCCTTTGGCTGTCCCTAGGCTTTAGTCTTTTTTCTTCTTCCCAGCATGAGATTCCTGAGGGGAATTCCAATTTCTTGGGGTCACCTGATTCATGTGGACCAGAGACATGATATAGTAACAAAACTTTATTATAGAAAAAGTGTCTAGGGGAAAAACCATTACAATGTAATGTGACTAAAAGCAACAGATTTCTATTAAGCTGGTCAGAAAATCAAATAGGGGTTACTAAAAAATCACCTCAAACAAACTCAGACAATTAAAAAAAAATTTTACTAGACTGAGGATTCAAGACATCCTCAGACATACATATACAAACTTACTGTGGCTGTGGGCCGGATAAGAGCTCAAAGAAAGGACTCTTAAGGAAAGAATAGTTCTGGATGCCCTCTATCAGAAATTGTTAGAACATGTGTTAACCTACCTTATGTTTTGTTACTGGAGAACTTAATGATTGATTTTGATTTTAAAAAACCACTTTAATTGTAAATGTTAATTGTACACTTACAAATTGTGTTTTTGAGTAATGGCACTCAAGTTATGGTATTTCAACAGCCTTTCTTTGTTATGATCCTAGTTAATGTTTCAGGATTTTTGTATAGTGATAAGGATTTACAAGTTTTAGAGGAGCCAAGAATGCTTTAAGCAGACTACAGAAAACAATAAGATTAATTATAGCTAAGATTTCTACTTTAATTAATCCTTATAGCTACCGACTCCACTGCTACAATTGCTTTGTCTCAAGAAGTGCAAACTGCCTCCTGTATAAATCACTTATCTAAAAATGTTACTTTGACACTTAAATCTCAGAAAAACATAGATGTTAGGCTAGATCATGAATTCAATGTATTGTATGAGATGTTACACTTTTTAAGAGATAAAGTTCTACGAGTAAAAGTTAGAGCTCATAAGCTGGGCATGGTGGCACACACCTTTAATTCTAGCACTCAGGAGGCAGAGACAGGTGGGTCTTTGAGTTCGAGGCCAGCCTGGTCTACAATGCAAGTCTAGGACAGACAGGGCTGTTACATAGAGAAACCCTGGCTCAAAAAAAAAAGTTAGAGTTCATTTAAATTGTCATACAGACTATGATTGGATTTGTATTACTTCCAAAGTGTGTAATAAAAGTGTGTATAATTAGAGTTTAGTTAAAACCCACTTACAGAGAGTATGGAATAATACAATTATTTCTGTCGACCTAATATGGCTGTATTAAACAATTTTAAACTTCACAAATTCTAAACCACTCAAATTTGACACAGCTAAAGCTTCTAAAGATATTCTACAGATTGAGGGCCATTCTTCCTTCTTGGTCATCTTTTACCTCTCTCTTAGGAGGGGTTGCAGCTTTAAAAGTATGTGTTTTACTTGGCATCTGTATATTACCGATTTTGGTCAAAACAATGGCCGATTCCTATTGGAAAGTTTGAGCCAAGGTGCACATGTCAGATTGCAAGCATTGTCATAATTCCTCTGCAGAGGCTGGTAGTCAAAGATGAGTAAGATCCATTCAAAACCTAAGACAGGGCATGAACGACGAAATTCGTGTACTAATGACGGGGAAAGGTCAATACCTCAAATAAACAACCTAAGACAGACACAGTTATTCTGTGTCTTAGCTGAGAAAGCTACAACATTTTGTAAATAAAAAAGGGGCAACTGTTGGGAGTTGTACAAAGGCTCCCTGCTATTAGGCATTGCTCTCATGCTCTCTGCTCTGGCATAAAAACCATATAAATTGCTGAGATTTTGATAAACAAGATGTTCTGCCAAGTATACAATCAAGGTCTTCTGACTCTTGGATACAGTACACTGTGGCCTCTAGGTTGAGAGTTGATTATTCCTTGACCCAAGGAAGAAGGACCTGGGTTCTCGAGATTGCGTTGTTTTTAACCATGTGAATGTCAGCATTATATCTTGAGAGTGACCTTCTGTTTTGTTTTTCATTCCTGAGATGTGTATAAATTGCTCTGATTAATAAAATCATCTTGGTAGTATTTGCTGACCATCCTCCTGAATCTATTTCTTGTCTCTGCTTTCTTCTTAATCCTCACTCCTCTCTCAGGTACTGCTCAACTTAGCTAGCAGGCTTGGATACCCCAACCATAAAATTATTTTTGTTACCACTTCATAACTATATTTTGGCTACTGTTATTAATTGCAATATAAGTGCCCGATATGCAGGATGCATTTTCATTGTTACAAGCTGACGCAAGGGGGCCAGAACCTGCAGGTTGAGAACTGATAGTCTACTTTCATTTGTTCCTTGTTGACCAAAGAATCTGTAAGAGAGAATTCTTTCTCTGTGTTTGTGAGGACATTAAGCTGGCAAATCCCAGAGAATTTCATAGTCAGTCCTGGATCCCAAATTCAAGCTGAGGAATGTTCATCAGGTTCCATCTGCTGCAGGGTATTTGATCCCATTGTGAACTCTGAGATTGCGAACTGTAAAAACCTGTTTCTAGTTATGGAGTGGCTCAGCCATAACACACACCTTTAACCCAAGAGCTTTCTGTTTGCTATAAGCAAGTATTTGTAGTTTTGGCTCAGCCTAGCTCATACCTTTAATCTAAAAACTAAATAAAGCCAACCGTAGATCAAGGAGCAGAGCTTTTGGTGTTTGGCTTTTTCCAATGTGAGCTGCATAAGAAGGTCAGCTGGATGCTTTCTCTGCCTCCTTGAGCTTGTAGGCTTTTACCCCTGCATCTGGCTCCTGAGTCTTCCTTGGTAAAATTCAACAGGTGGGGTGTATCTTTCATTACAGCAGCATCCATCCTTCAAGATGGTCAGTGTGGTGGTAGCATCTATATCCGACAATGGCTACTGCTTCATTGTAGGTGTCCCTCCAAACTACATACACACAGGCACACACACACTCACACACTCCCACTCCCATACACACTCTCTCACTCAAACACACACACACACACACACACACACACACACACTCACACACACACACACACACACACACACACACACACACTCACACACACAGCCTTTGTGGTAGCATTGAGAGGTAAAGTCCTTGGAGATTAGTTAGGCCACGAGGGCCCCTCTTGGGCATGGGCTCACTGTCCTTATAAAAAGGCTGCTGGGTGTGGGTCCAACTCATCTGCCTTTCAACCATGTAACTGAATTTAGGCAGTACCATCTAAAAGCCCTCAGCAGACACCTTGATCATGGAGCTTCCCAAGCTCCACAGCCGTGAGACATAAATTTCTGTTGTCCGTACTGTCCTTCTCCAGCATTTAGCTAGAATTGCCTAAGGAGGCTGGGGCATATGCCACAAAATAAACATTCTGCTTGTTAAAAGTATTGGCAGCAAACGGGAGTGGTGGAAAGCTTAGTTTTCATTGTTAAGAACAATAACAACAAACTAATCTCAGCTTGAATAGATCAATAGGGAAATGCACCACAGACGCACATGGAAGGGCTACGATGTGTGCCTAGATACTGACAGCCACTAGAAATAAAGATACTTGATCAACCCACTTCATTAAATGTGGAGACTAAAAATTGCACCAGGGTTCTATTTGCATTGATAAGATAGTGAGAATCCAAAGGGTGAATAAGAATGTTCTTAACTTAAAAAATAAAAATCGTGCATGAACTCAGACATTTGTCTTTTGGGTTTGGATTTTTGTTTGTTTGTTTGTTTTGTTTTTTGGGTTTTCGTGACAGGGTTTCTCTGTGTACCCTTGACTGTCCTGGACTCCCTTTATAGACCAGGCTGGCTTTGATCTCCCTGCCTCTGCCTCCACACCACCACACCAGGCTTGTGATTCTTATTTTAAAGAAGACTGTTTAAACATGCTGCGCTAAATTCTGGCTAGGGAATATATGCAATTGTGGGGGGAAAATTAAATTAAAAACATTACCACGGAATTGTGGGGAGAAAGCAGGGTAAAAAGCAGGCTAGAGGGAACTGGAAAGGGTTTGGCTAGAGTTCTTTATGGGACCACTCAGTGACACATCTGCTGCAGCGCTTCGTGCGCGAGGTGGAAGGTGCTGTGTTTCTTAAAACCAGTCGTTTGGTAGCGCATACGTGCGTTTTCTTTCATGGAACTAAAAATCTAATACAGCCAGACTCTAACATCATATCTGCCTCAGATGGCATAAGGAAGGTCAGAGTGAGGCCGTTTGTTGTCTGGCTGCCCAGGGAAAAGGGTCTTTCTGAGTAAAGAAAGAATAATCGCAATGGAGGCAGGCAGAGGGCGCTGTTTGTCGAGTGTCGCTCAGACCCTGAGTCGCCCTCTCTGGGAGGGCCTTAATGAAACAGCCGGGCTGGTGGGCTGGAATGTTCCAGAAGGAGCACCAGTGGCACCCTGTAGGGGGCAGTGTAGAGAGCGCGACTCCAAACCAGCCGAGTTTCGGACCTTCCTAGTCAGATATTGGGAGTCATGGACACTCTGAGGCACGGACTGCTGAAAAAGTGAGTGTGTTTGTGGGTGTAGGCTGATTAACTTGGGCCAGCAAGTGGTCCAGAGCGTAGACTATTTTAGGCAGACGGTGTGAAGAAGATTCCCTGGGGTGTGAGGGCTTGGAGAGTGGGGGCATCAGCTGAACAAGGAGAGAGTGAGGCCGGGGCTGGGGTGGGGGTGGGGGCGGGGGTGGCGGTGCGGGTGGGGGTGGGTTCGGGACCAGGAGAGGGTTCCCTGCTGTGCCGTGCGGGATGGCAGGGGGGGGGGCGGGGCGGGACACTTTAGTGGGCAGTGCTAGCCACTCACTTCCATTCTTCGACAGAACCAAGCGGCGTCTGGAGATGGCGATCCTACTGGTGTTCCTCACAGTCATGGGCTTACCGTTGGTGCAGCCCTCAGGTAAGATAAAACATGGTGAGGGTTCGTGGCGCCAGACAGAGTCCATTGAGGTAGTGCACGCTGAAGTACGCTGAGGTCGTGAAGGCTACGGCGTGATCGAGCTTTGATTCGGAGTTTTCCCTAGGGGCAAGCATGGGTTACCCATTCCCGCGGCTCTCGGTATGTCTCTCCCACCACTCTTCCTTCTTGAGAAAGTTCTAGAAACCCAAGCCTCGCCCCCGCCCCCCCTCCCACTCTCGCACTGAGGAGACGGAATTAGTGGGGGAAAGGTGCCTCATTGTCTTCCCCAAACTGGAGCTGCCCTAGTCCTGACCCAGAAGAAGTTCTAAGGTGGAACCTGGCGGCCAGGAGGCTTTGCTCAGGACCAAGGGTGGCTGTGGAACCCTAGGGTTGAAAGTAAGGGCCAAGGGTGGAATGGGAATGAGTAGCCTTTGGCATCTAAACACTAGAGTGTCTGCTTGAGAATGTGGGTTCATGAGGTGTGCCCAGATGTGAAGGAACAAATAAAACACCCAGGGGAAAGCTGAGGGAGCCTCCAGACAGAAGCTGAGATCTCGGGTGGCATGCGCAGACTGTGGGCATGAGGCGAGTAGGGGGCTAACTGGACTTGGCAGCCACTTGGAATAGCATGGCAGGTTTGGTACCGTACTGCAGGAGGAATAATGGTCTCAATTTTCTCCTTTTTTTTTTTTTTTTTCTTTCCAATCCCTCACTCCTGGGCTCACAGGCCTCACCTGCCACGTGTGTGAGGAGGAGAACACCTTTAGCTGCACGAATCCAGAGACGTGTCCTCAGGATAAACAGTTCTGTGTGATCGCTAGCACACGTACGTGTTGGTTAATTCTGGGGTCTCCCTAAGGTCCTGTGGGCAGAGTAACAAATGCTTTCAGGAATAGGAGCTGCCAATCAAAAGTGAACTTAAACAACAACAACAACAACAACAACAGCAAAAACCCCCAAAACATTGGAGAGGAAAAGCCATGAGAGTTAAGTGCAGGCTTCAGCACAGGGAAAGTGTGAGCCAGGCAGGAAAGCATGCAAGAGCAGCTGCTGGTCAGAGGTATTAGATGGGAGAATAATATAGATTTATCTCTCTATATTTTTATTACAAAACAAAGTTCTAATGATGACAAATGCCTTACCGAGAAGAGCATCTACATAGGCTTTTAGGGGGGACTCATAGGGATAGAGTTTACACCTTAATGTATGTTCTTAGAGAAGTGGCCATTGCTTTGATGTTTGCAGACTGACAAAGTCTTCCATGACCCATTTCAGAAATTCTGGATACAAGAAGAGCTTCTCAAAGTATTCAGGGAACTCATAACATTCTACCGACAGCAGTATTTTGTTTCTTTTTGTTTTCACTTGAACATTCAGATTCAGTCACCACCACCACCTCCACCACCACCATACATACATCCCTGGTCTTTCTGTATTCTGAGAGTTTGTGGGATGCTAAAGCAGTAGACAGGACTTGGTTCAGCCAGTAGGAACTTCATTCATTAATATGAAAAAGAAAACCAACTATCTGGGCAATGCAAGAAGAGGTTCAAAGACTAAGCCTCCCACCTGCATCTAAGCCAGGATAGCCAGAGGTCCTTGCCATGTGCTTCTGTCTGATTTGATCACTTGAGCCAATTCTGTGTTTAAGTGACTCCAGGACAGCCAAGGCTAATGGAGAGACTCTGTCTAGAAAAACCAAAAAATAAATAAGAAAGAAAAGTTGAAGGTCAAAGACCCTGTGTTTCCAATAGAGCCCCAAGTTCCCATAGCATGTGGAAGACCACACAGTCCACCCTGAAACAGCCCGGCGTTCTTCCTCCTGGGTAGTGACTCTTGCCCCTGACTAATGTTCTTATTTGACAAGGCCCAAAGGGGAACAGAGAGGCTCTGGTTTCAGAGCTTTTCATAATATCTTTCTGTTTCTTTCCCATTAGGACTCTTTGAACGGTTCTTCTATACATCAAAACAGTGCACCCAAACCTGTCTGACTCCTCCAGTTTTGTCTCCGGTGGTTGACGGTGGTGCTCCCTCAGAACCACTCAAGCCTAAGTATTTTGTGCTTGAAAAACCCCTGCCGTTTTTCTGGTCAAAGTGCTGTAAATGGAACTTGTGTAATTCAAATGGGCCAGAAAACTTCACGATGTTCAAAGACCAGCCTGGAAAAGCCAGTGAAAGAAGACCCAGATACACTGAATTCTTCTTGCCTGGCTTCATGGTCCTTACTGCTACTGGCCTCCCAGACCTCAGCCTGCTGTAAGCCACAGAAGGACCTGGAACATGCCTTGTGGGGCATGAGTTCTCTGTATCCTGTTGGACCCTTCTAATTAAATTTGTTTTCCTTTGTTACCTCTTGGTTTGACTTCTGAGGTCTCTGGATGGGTGAGTGGCATGTCAAGCTCCATAGCTACCAGCCTCAGCAGCTCCTCGGCTTCCGTAAGAGCCAGGCTCAGATTGTGACACTGTTTTGCTGGTCAGTGTCTCTAGAATCAAGCCTTGCCCCTCCCCTTTCTGTTCCACTGCCTCTGAGTGCCTCTGAGTTGAGGGGGGCAGGAACCCACACCTTACCCACAAAGACAACACGCACAGTGACTCAGGATCAAAGGGAAAGATGAAATAATCAGAGGTAAACATCCTGAAGGAAAAATAACTCTAAAGTGTCTAGCCCACTGTCCAACACATGTGCACACATTTGCAAGTTTCCACCCATAGATTTTTCTGCCATCAGAAGCTTGGGCCAGATAGACAGCAGCAGGTGTAATGCCCTCCATGTTTTCAGTGACCTCTGCCAAACACAGTCTTCTTGCCATGGATTTTACCTAGCGTCAGGGCAGGGCTTCCCTATACACTCCATCTCTTCTCTGGCCTTAGATAGCTGGATAGGAGAAGCCTGGTGAATCTTCTAGAAAATCTCTTACTGATCTGAGGCATCTCAGTCATAAAAGCCAAAGGTCGATTTAGGGGACAGGGATTAAGGGGAAGCCTGAAGGGATGGACAGTGTCTTCAGGACTGGAGTTGACCTCTAATACATCTGTCTGTCACAGGCTATAAGCTTACATCTTGCCTCTGACCTGCCCAGTGACAACAGCCAGGCCATTCCCACACCCCTAAGTTGAAGTTCAGGGGTACTACTTTTGTTGGAAAAGATAGTTGGAGCACTCTGAAGAAACAGGTTGGAGGGTGCTTGGTGAACACATAAGAGAAGTAAATACGGTGCCCTGGTAAAGGTAGTTGGTTGAATTTGTTTTGTTGTTTGTTTGTTTGTTTGTTCTTGGGAAAACGTCAACTGAGAAAATGCCTCCATCTGATTGGCCAAATGGGTAAGTGTGTGGAGACATTTTTTTTGATTAATGGTTGGTATGGAAGGGCCCATCCCACTGTGGGTGGTGCCACCCATAGGGTCCCAGGTTGTATAAGAGCAAACTGAGAAAGCCAAGGGAAGTGAGCTAGGAAGCAGTTCTCCTTGGTGATGTCTGCCTCAGTTCCTTCCTCTAGGCTCTTTCCTTGAGTTCCTGCCTTCCCCACATGATGGACAACTGTAAACTGAACTCAACCTTTTCCTCTCCATGTTGATTTTTAGAAATATTTATCCCCTTTTATCACAATAACAGAAAGCACATTAGGCAACATGGCAAAGTGGTGTTGGAGTTTATTTAAATGGGGATAATCTTTGGTAGCACCTAGGTCGGTAAAACTAGACACAGCCTCGTCTTCAATTTGGAACTGGTGGCCTCTTCAGCCACTTTAAGAAGAACCACTTCCAGCAACGTAATTGTGGTTGTGATTGTACCAGACTGACATAGGGATGAAGAAGCTAGAATGAAATTAGGATATGTTGCCTGCAAGTGTTAGATACTCTTTCTAGAAGGGTCTCTGCAGAAGGAAGAAGATGCAGAGGTTAGAGTTTAGGGAAGTTGGGGGCTAGGATGGGTACTACCTTATGCAAAAGCTCATTAAGAGCAAAGGCCTAAGAACTGCACACAGCCCCGCTGGTCCAGGGGCAAGCAGTTATGCAAACAGGGAGGAATGGGGACACGTCTTGAGTTGGCTATTATAAAAGGGCCAGGGAACTCTTATATCAACCTGGCACAGCGATAGGAAGACACAGGACATCCCCAGTACCCACCCCTTGGTGTGTGTGTGTGTGTGTGTGTGTGTGTGTGTGTGTGTGTGTGTGTGTTCAGTAGACATTGTTAAATCAGATGGCTGGAAAGTGGAAAGAATTGCACTTCTGGAGACAAAGCTTCTCCTTCTATACTTCAAGTAGGCTTGGAATTTGTCATGTAGCCCAGGATAGCCTCAAACTTGTGACTCTCCTCCCTCAGCTGCCCACGTGCTAGAATTACAGGTGTGAGCCACCATACCTGAGAAACATGTTTCTTTCTGACTGCCATGTCTCTCTGGTTGTCTCAGAACAAGAGCTCAAAGGAGGCAGGTCTTTGAGTAGCATATCAGACTGGAACATTCCTTAAGGGCAAGAAAGGAGGGAGGTCGTGGGGCTGTGAGGCAGGGAGCAGCCGTTGGGGAACCTAGCACTGTGGCTGTCATTGAGTGCTGACTTTCCCTGATAGCAAGTCCATGGACACTAGTGGGGAAACAGGTGGCTGATGTGTATCTAACTGATCACTCCATAAAGCCATCGAGTAACTGCGGTTTCCGCCTCAGTCTCAAAAGAGTAACTTCCCTCCATTTCAAAAGGGTAGTCAAATGGACTGGGTGTGTGGGTGTGACAGCTAATGCTGTCAACTGGACAGGACCTATAATCATCCAGAAGACAGAGCTTTGTGAGAGACTTTCTAAATTAGGCTAACTGAGGTGAGAACTACCTTAAATGTAGCAGCATCATTCCATTGGCCAGGGTCCAGGGCAACGTAAAAAGACAACAGAAGCAGAGTGCTGACATTCATCTCTCTCCACTTCCTGACTGCAGATGCAGTGTGGCAGCTGCCTTACAGTCCTGCACCACACTGTGCTAGACTGTACCCTCAAACTGTGAGCCAAGATAAGCCCTTGTGTAGTGGATGTACCCATGGGTTGTTTTTATGATCCCAAGTGTGGCATGGGGAACAGACTTGTGAGAGAGCAGGTGATGTTTATCCACTAGAAGACGAACCCCCTTGTGTAGGTGTTTGGTTTTTGCCAGCTGAAACACACCCTAGTACAGACTCTGAGTGTATGTATGTATATACACACACACATATGCCCAAAGCAGGAGGCAGGGGCTTTGGGGGTCTTGGTATTGTTTGGCTGTTCATCACCCCCACTTCAAGATGCTCCTAGAGAGAATGGCACCAGAGAATGTTTCAGGGTTCCAGGTTCTGGCTGCTGTTCCAGGTTCCAGCAGCAACTTTGGTTGAATCACTGGTCTGCTGAAATTCTGCCGACTACTCCAGGGGAATCGCTCCCAGGAACTGAGTCCAAAAAGGTCTGCTTCTCCTGTTCCCATTAAGCTCTTTTCTCTCCTATCTAGGGTAGGTGGGTTGGAAAGGAGGTATAAGCATGTAAGAAGCCCAAATAAAGTAGGTTTGGAAAAGGTCGAAGCCTACACCCTTGCTTTCCTTCAGTTGTTTTTTAATTAGGTATTTTTTTTTTTATCCCAAGTAGTAAGGAGAGGAACCGATAAAAGTTGGGTAAAGTGCTTGATTAGTACATGCAAGGCCCAGCACCAGAAAAATAAGTAAATAAAGAGCAGTTAAGTGCTATACTATGAAAATAGGCTCAGTGGGCAGAGAAGAAAGTGAAAGTAAGTTAGTGGCCGACGTGAGAGTGGGGCCAGTGCCGGGCGCTGGAGGCTGAAGGGATGGCCGACTCTGTAAACCGTGAGAACTTAATGTGCGTAAGCCAAGGAGCACACTGTCCAAAATAACCCTGCTCAGCCCCAGTGGCTGTGCCACTGCGAGAATAGTATGGTCTGGGACAGAAAACTCCAAGCCATAGGGACTCCAACAAGGTTCAAAAGCGTGTTAGCTAATAAGTGTGAACCAAGGAGGTGAACGGCTGATGGTAGAGTGTCCCTCCTTGAAAGACCCCCTCCCTGGACACTGCTGTGCCCTGAAATGCACACGGTGGACAGGGCTGTTCAGGTTCTGTAAGGCTTCATTATTCTCAACATTGTAAACAGGCCGATGCCGAAATCAGGACTTCACTCTTTGGTGATTGTTTTAGACATAAGAAGGTAACAAGAAACTTGGGCATATGGCTCAGTTCATGAATTACCTGAGGGCCTGAGTTGAGTTGCCCAGCACCATTGGGCAATCTGTGCTGGGTCCATATCTGTAACTCGTGTGTTACAGTAAAAATGTATCGGTTCAGCCTAAAATGCTAAATAAAGACACAGAGTCTGAAGCATACTTTAAAGCTGCTAGCACACACTGGGCAGAATGTAAACTGAACAAACTTATTCCTAAATCTAACATAAACAAAGCACTCTAAACCTCATATAATACTTATACCCCAAGCACTTATCACTATAATGATCAACTGGCCATTAATTCCCCTTCATCCACCTCCTCAGTCAACTGCCAAAATCTCCTCCTCCTCTCCAGGAGGTTCCGCCTTCCACTCCCTCCTTCTGCCCAGCTCATTGGCTAAACAGCGCTTTATTGACTGTTCTTACAGCCATTCACAATACCTCCACAATTCCCCTTTTTAATCTAATTTTAAAAGAATTTTTTTACCCATACATTTATATCATTACACCAATATACAATATACATACACAAGAACAACAAAACAATCATTATATTTATGTTATACATATAATATTTTGCTGTTTTCAACCCCATCAGAGACTTGAGAAGGAATAAAATTAATTAGCTGAGTAAATAGGAAGTGTAGGTTAACAGCTTCCAAAATAAAGAAATTACAGAAACACCTTGCTGCCTGAACAGTCACCCAAAGCTTTCTGACACATTGGAGCATCATCGTCAGCCTTCTGGTCCAGTATATCTGACAGACATATTTGTGAGGCAAGGACTACTGAGGACTGGCCTACCCTGTCTTGGAAGAGTTTGGCCATCAGCTCCACCTGCATCCAAGCTTGCCCATTTCAGGCAGAAATCTGTCTGTGGCAGAAAACAAGGACATTTTTGCCCAGTGCTTGGTTTGCCACACCTGAAGCCATCTCCGTAAGAAAATTCCTCGATGCTCATTACCTTCTTTGAGGTAGGCTGAGTGTTGCTAGGAGTCAATCCGTCTCATTTATTCTGTAGGTCTCTGAGGTTTTTGAAGACTTTATCTAAATATTTTACCTTATCTATTAAACCTAGGATGTATAGCCTTATGATAAAATTCAGTTGTACAATGAATTAAAAATAAACTCAATTTACATCAATATCTAATATTCTATATGAATGAATTAAAAATAGCCTTGTGAGTAACAACTAAGGCCTTATGTTGAAGAGTAGATTAAATAATCTACCTTTTGTCCTATCTTTCCTATATATTTTTATAATCTCAGAGAAAAATCCCTGAGTCCAACCTCATTCTCTTCAGAATAAAACCAATAATAATACAACCAATTCCCAATGAAGATAAACATCCAAAGCCCAAAACCTCACTCAATTCCCCTTTAAGGGAAACAGGACAGCATTCTCTTTTTAAGGCTTCTTCAGGCTGATTTGGGATGAACAATACCTATACAGGGGCCCAAATAAAACTAGGAAAATGGTTAAATAAGCTGAGGTAGCATTTGTGGTCCAGTCTCTAAATGTTGAGAAATTCAGGTTTAATAAAAGTCCTGTGTGGGACGGTCTGAAATGCTGGACCAATCGGAATCAGGAGCTTTCTTTGAAGCTGTCCTGGGAGCTGTTCTGTTCTGATGACAACAGCAACCGAAGCACTTGTGGATGGAACATGAGGAACGTGGGATGTCAGCATATCAGCATGCTGGAGGATGAATCCTGTTGGGTCTGATCCAGCATCAGTGTCTGGTACTTTAATTCTGAAATTATATAATTTCTCACAAGCATTATACAGTTCTAAAACTATAAATGCATGAGGTGTGCAGGATGCACAATCGAGGCTGGTTCTGTAGTTTGAATTCATGTACCTATGGACTGACTTAAGTCAGAGTCTCCCTTTCATCCAGGTCTGTTTCATTTCTACCTCTTTCAAAGAGGAAGTATAGTATTACCATTACCAAAGAACCTACAATCATTATTTAATTGAAATCAAAACAATATTGTATAGTTCTTAATGTCCTTCTCTAGGCTCTGTGGCACCTGATGGATAGGTTAAGCCGCAACCTGTCTCCCAAGGAAATGCACCCCGTTTTAGAGACAAGCTGGTTGCCCTGAACAAAAGAAGAGGCTTAGCTCTAATTAAACTTATGCACACCCTAGGCATTTAGTGCCTGGGTTTTACATTTTTTGAAGGTGTTTTGGCTCATCCCTTTTTTCCATTGAGGATGGACGCCTTCACCTTTTAAACTTTATATAAACTCTCATTTCAGAGTTTATACATACCCTAGGCATCTTCTACCTGGGGTTTCACACTTACGTAAACTCCCATTTTAGAGTTTATACATCCCCTAGGCATCTTGTACCTGGGCTTATACATTTTTTTGAAGGTGTTTTTGTCTCATCCTTTCTTTCCAAAAGGGATGGACACTTCCACCTTTTAAACTAAATGTCCTTTTAGGTATATAAATTTTAGCCTTTGAGTTTTTTGGATCTAAATAGGCTGACATGTACTTTGTCACCTTTAAGTCCTCAGTGTCTTTTTGCATCTGGTGTGACCGCCACCTGTCCCCCCATGAAGGTAGCTCATGTTTAGAGGGATAAGCTGGCTGCCAGAGCAGTGACACTTTAACTCTGCAAACACAGGCTTTTCAACGTGGGAGGCATTGCAGTTTGCATGTCTGTTAGTGAAAACTTTGTTGGTTAATGAAAATTTTGTTTTGCTGTTTTGCAAGTAACTTATCAGTAAGGGGGTCACACCCTACGGAGTCCAGCTGGGCTAGAACTCACAGAGATCCACCTGTCTTTTTCTCCACTGTGTTAAGATTAAGGGTGTATGTGTGATTTTTCAGGAGATCTTCTTCTATCATATCTAATTTTTATCATTTTTGATGGAACCCACAATTCCTCTTTTCCTGTATGAACATATGCAAAACCTCTATCCCGTAGTAACACACTTCCTGTTCTCCATTCTGAGGCCAGGATGTCCTTGAAATAGACAGGCTGATCTAATTCAGCAGATTTTTCTGAAATCCAGTGTCTCTCTGCAGCTGTCCTGCTTTGTTCATTAGCATTCAAGAAATTCAAAGTCAATAAGACATTATGTAATCTGTCTCTTGGGGTCTTTGATACCCCTTTTTGTTTGATGAGCATTTCTCTTAAAGTACGATTGGATCTTTCAATGCCTGCTTGTCCTATGGGATTATGCAGTGTACCTGTAACATGTTTTATGTTATAATACATTTAAAAATGTTTCATTTTATTGGAGACATAAGATGAAGCATTGTCAGTTTTAATTTCTTTAGGTATACCCATAATTGCCATGACTTCTAGTAAATGAGTAATAATGGAATTAGCCTTTTCAGAACTCAAAGCCGTTGCCCACTGAAATCCTGAATATGTGTCTATAGTATGCTGCACATACTTCAGTTTTCCAAACTTTATAAAATGAAACACATCCATTTGCCAAATTTCATTTCTTTGAATACCCCTAGAGTTACTTCCTGCAGGTAATGGAGTTTGGTTATATATAGAACAAGTAAGACATTTTTTCACAGTTCCCTTAGCCTGTTGTCAAGTGATAGAAAACTCCTTTTTTGAACCTTTGCTGTTAACATGGCATTTTAAAAATGAAATTCTGAAGCTTCTAATGCACTTGTGATCAATAGTTGATCAATTTCATCATTACCTTGTGCTAGAGGTCCTGGTAGACCTCTGTAAGATCTTATATGAATTATATACAATGGATGGTTTCTATTTCTGATCATTTGTTGTAATTGAATAAATAGTGAAGTTAATTCGGAATCATCCTGAATTAGGTCAGCTGTTTCTATATTCAACATAACTCTTTCAGCGTACTGAGAGTCAGTAACTATATTAAGAGAGTCTTCAAACTCTGATAACACCAGAAGTATTGCATATAATTCAGACTTTTGAACGGAATCATAAGGACTTTCAACTACCTTACTTATATTTTCTGATTTATAACCTGCTCTTTTTGATTTATTGGCATTAGTGTAAAATGTAGGAGCACCAGACATTGGAATCCTCTTCACCATACAAGGAAGAATCCAATTAGTTCTTTTTATGCATTGAAATCACTTGCTTTTGGGGTTTCTGTTATTAATTTCTCCCAAAAACCCACTACAAGCCCTCTGCCAATGTTCATTGTCTGCCCATAATGAGGCAATCTCAGCATTAGTAAAGGGTACCACCATCTCAGCCGGATCTATTCCAGCTAACCGGCAAAGTCTCATTTTTCCTTATACAATCAATTCAGAAACCTTTTCTATGTAGGTTTTTAGTTTGTTTTTTTTTTTTTACTTTGTGTGGTAAAAATATCCATTCTAAAATATAATCTTCCCTTCACGTAAGAATTCCTGTGGGAGAATGAGTAGAAGGCAAGATAACTAAAATACACGGCTTCTTTGGATCAATGCAGTCAATATACGAATCTCGTGATTTCCTTTCTACCAGAGCCAATTCCTTTTCAGCTTCAGCTGATAGCTTTCTTACGCTATTCAAGTCCTTATCACCTTGTAGGGTTTGAAATAAATTACTTAATTCTTGGGCAGTTAAACCAGTTGTAGGCCACAGGCAGTTAATATCTCCCAACATTTTTTTTAAAAATCATTAAGAGTTCTTAATTGATCTCTCCTGATCTGTGCTTTCTGTGGTCTAATTTTCTGTAGGCCTATTTTGTATCCTAGATACTCAACAGAGTTCCCTCTTTGTATGTTTTAGGGGGCAATCTGTAATCCCTAACTACGCAAGGGTTTTTTTTTAATTCATCAAAAATCTTTTCTAATATACTTGATTATGAATCAGCCAATAATATATCATCCATATAATGGTAAATTATGGATTGAAGAATTTTTTGCGCATTATCTCCAATGGCTATTGTACAAAATATTGACACAAAGTAGGACTGTTTAACATACCTTGTGGTAAAACTTTCCAATGATATCTCTTTATTGGGCAGCTTCTGTTAAAAGTATGTACTGAGAAGGCAAATCTCTATCATGTTATGTAAAAAAAATTATGAGAAAGCAATCCTTTAGATCAATCACTATAATAGGCCATTCCCTAAGTAACACTGAAGACAATGGGATTCCAGATTGTAAAGTTCCCATTGGCTGAATAATTTTATTAATTGCTCTGAGATCTGTTAATGTCCTCCATTTTTCAGATTTCTTTTTATGACAAATACAGGAGAATTCCAAGGGATGTTGGACTCTTCTATATGATGAGCCTCCAGTTTCTCTTGGATTAACTTTTCTAGTGCCTGCAATTTTTCTTTATTCATAGGCCACTGTTCAATCCAAATAGGTTGGTCAGTCAACCATTTGAGTGGCAATGCTGTAGGTGTTTTATCAGCAATGCTTTCCCAATATAATTTAGAAAAATCAGCTTGCATTGTATCTTGTTTATGGACAGCCTGGACACACAGACGAACTGTCTTAGATAATTCCTTTTTTATAATTTTAATTTTCTTATCAGGAGTATCACCTGTTTTATTGTTTGTTACTGGAATTGGAGGGATGTTACCTGGGTTTTCCATTGTTGTAACAGATCTCTGCCCCATAAATTTATGGTAATATCAGCCATGAATGGCCTTAATTTTCCTGTTTGACCTTCTGGCCCTGTACATTTCAGCCATCTGACACTTTGTCTTATTTGAGATAATGTTCTGATCCCTAGGAACTGTGTAGATATCTTTTGAAGTGGCTAAATTGGATCCCAGGATTCTTGGAAAATTACATTGACATCTGCGCCAGTATCTAGTAATCCCTCAATCTCTGTGCCATTTAATTGTAATTTTAACCTTGGTCTCTTATCATTAATTATAGTTTGCCAAAATATTTGTTTTTTAGTATCTTCAGTACCTTTTTTTTTTTTATGCTTTTAGAATAATCCTTTTTTTGGTGAACAGAAAGAGTATGGCTCATGTTGTTTTTTGATGGGCCTTGAGCTTAGCCCCTTAGTCAGTTTTCTGAGTTCAGGGAATTGCCTTGGGTATCTGTGGATGACCTACATTCATGAGCCACATGACCATTTCTTCCATATCTTCTACATTTAACAGGAAACCTTCTCCCTGAATTATCATTGTAGAATAATTTATCTTTAGGAATGGTTTGTTCAGTATGATTTGAATTTTTACAATCACAGCAGTGAGAATTTTGTGGTTTGATGTCTCCTGTATTTTGTCCAGTCATAACAAAATCATGAGTATTTACTTCTATGTCTGAAGTAATTTTAATCCATTCATGAAGAGGTGCAGATCTTGCCCTCAAGGGCCTAATAGCCTTTTTACTTTCAGCATTTTCATTTTCTTTCTTCTTTCTTTCTTTCTTTCTTTCTTTTTTTTTTTTTGTGACAGGGTTTCTCTGTGTAGTCTTGGCTGTCCTGGACTCCCTTTGTAGACCAGGCTGGCCTTGAACTCACAGCGATCCATCTGCCTCTGCCTCCCGAGTGCTGGGATTAAAGGCGTGCGCCACCATGCCTGACTAGCATTTGCATTTTCAAAAGCTAGAGATAGAAGTAGAATTTCTCTAGCATTTGGATCTGCTATGGTTCTATTCAGAGCTTTAATTTATTCTCTGTAAAAATTTGGTAAAGACTTATTTGAACCTTGGGTTATTTTTGTAAATGATTTCGTTTGTCCCTGTTGTTCAACCTTGTCCCAATCACTCATGGCTATTGTTCGGCATTGATCTAAGACATTATCATCAAAGGCAACCTGTACTACTAATTCAGAATATGGGCCTTCACCTAGTAATTGATCCCTGACAATATCAACGCCTCTAGTCCTATTGTGCTGCTCCATAAGTGCGGCCTCATCTTTCCACCATGCCAGCCATTGTAACTGAGGACCCAGCTCTAAAATGCCAGTCATTAAATCTCTCCAATCTTTTGGAATTATGCGATTCCGTGTGGCCCAATTATTGAGTATATGTCTAACATATGGTGAGTGTAAACTGTAACTGCTTATTACCTCCTTAAACCCTTTTAATTCTTGTGCCTCTATAGGTTGCCAAGCAAAACCCTGATAACCTTGTGGATTTTCCACATCTCCTGATAATTCCCTTATAAAGGCTGGAAAAATCATTTTTGGTTTTTTAACAAATAATGACTGCTTTGTAGTCTTGTTACAAAATCATGTTGGATGTTCTAACCTTTTTTTCTTCAGTTTCTCTCTCAGTATTGTTATTCTTAGTTATAATCCTTTCTAACTTCTCTTCTAAGGTTTGTTTCCAAATTTCATATTTTTCATTTTGCTTTGTCTCCCATACCCTAGTATTTTCTTCAGTCCAATCCATAAAACGTAGTAATTTCTTCTCTAAAGCCTTTTCTTTTGAAGACTTATAGAAAGCAAGAGTAAGGAAAATAAAAATCGTAGTCATAATCAATAGCATGATTTCTCTCTGTCTTATTTGTAGCATAGCATTATGTAAAAGAGCATTTAACAAGACCTCAAAACTTTGTGTTAGTGTGCCTTCTATCTCTAAACCACCAAAGTATAACAAAGTATAACTTCTTTTTGGGAGCTATTCTCCACCAAATTATAATAAAGTAACCTTTTTCAAGGGTGTGGATACACTACATATGCTGGGCGCCAATTTGTTACAGTAAAAATGTATCAGTTCAGCCTAAAATACTAAATAAAGACAGAGGGGCATACTTTAAAGCTGCTAGCACACACTGGACAGAATCTAAACTGAACAAACTTATTCCTAAATCTAACATAAACAAAGCACTCTAAACCTCATAAAACTTATACCCCAAGCACTTATCACTGTAATGATCAACAGGCCATTAATTCCCCTTCATCCACCTCCTCAGTCAACTGCCAAAATCTCCTCCTCCTCTCCAGGAGGTTCCGCCTTCCACTCCCTCCTTCTGCCCAGCTCATTGGCTAAACAGCGCTTTATTGACAGTTCTTACATCCACTCACAATACCTCCACACTCCCGCTTCTGTGGGAAGGAAATCTGGAAGCCGCCAGGGCTCATTGCCTAGCTGGCTTAGCTATATCAGGGACCACTGGGTTTGTTAGAGACTGTGTTTTTTAAAAGTAAGGTAGAAGGACTGGAAGGATGACTCTGGTTAAGAGCACTTGATAATCTTGAAGAGAGCTGGCGACTAACATTGGGCTCCCAGCACCCTCACGACATGACATAGTTGTCTCTAACTTCAGTTCCGGTACCCTCTTTTGACCGCTTTAGGGTACCAGGCACGCACATCCATCCAATGCTGGCAAAACCTATAAACATAAAATAAAAATAAGTTAATTTAAAAATACAAGGTGTGAAACAAAACACACACACACACACGCACGCACACACATACACGCACACACACACACACGGTGTGTAGGAGAAAATGCAGGCCCGACCTGGTGGCCAGCCTACCTGGCGCACTGAGCTAAATACGAAGCATGGTGCACCGTGGCCCCCGAAGTCAGAATACCACATGCTAAAGGAGCAGTGAGTGGCCGGTAGCTGGCCAGTAGCAGACAAGTCTTCACTCTCCGCGTCTCCTTTAACATGCATCTTCCACACAGGGATCTTCATGGTGTGAGTACACATTGTCCGATCTGAGGTAACGGGCTAGCCAAGGAGCTAACTTCAGTTCCGGTTCACAGTCAATAGGCTTCCGCTATGTATGTGGTGCAATACAGCCGCTGCTGATCCTTGAAGCCATCTCTGGAGTTACCTCCTCACCTTTTACCGAGCCCTGGGCATTTCAGTCTTGGCTGGGGACACCCTAGGAGCAATGACGAAGGTGAAGGATGTTCAAAGAATACACTGATGCCAACCTCTGGCCTTTACACGTGCGTGCACACACATACATGTGCACCCACCCACCCGCATGCACACATTACACGTGCACTCACCCACACAACGTACACACTCACATGCACACATGTGAGAAAGCATACACATACACACATGCACTCACTCGTGCGACATGTAACACACACAAACACACATACACACACATGCATGCATATTAATAGTGCAGAAATCTACTTTCTGGGAGAGCCACATTGTGGAAGCACAAAATGCTCTTCTGGAGTTGGAAACTCTTGTCCAGGCCAGCAGAGAATTCACCTGAATCACAGGCTTCCCACAAGTGTCCCCTGTATCACCTCAGTTCCAAAAATTACCACTTTGTGACACCATTTGCTTCCTAAGAGATGGTTCCCTGTGGGTGTGACGAAACATCAGTGAGGTCTTGTGACAACCAGTCAGAGTTGTGGCTGTCACACTCGGGTGTTTGGGTATTTCAGGTCCTCTGCGGTTATCACTTCAAATGTCAGGTCCTCTGTGCAAGGAGAACTTGTAATGAATTTTATCTAAGAGGCACTCTCCTCTATTAAGAAAATCCTTTGGCTTGTGATTCTTTAATTCTTGGGCGTGGCACTGGCTTCAGGGCTGCCCTAGTGAGGCCACCTTCTGGCAGATGCAAGAGAAAAGGTTCACCTGGCAAGCAGGGAGCAGAGCTGTTTAGAGCCTGGCCTTGCTCGTCTACAGCAACCCACTCTGTGAGAGCTACGCAGGCTATCAGTAGAATTGTGTGTGTGTGTGTGTGTGTGTGTGTGTGTGTGTGTGTGTGTATTTTTCCTGCGAGTATGTCTCTGCACCATATGCATGCTTGGTGTCCCTGGGAGCCAGAAGAAGATGTGCGATGCCCTGGAATTGGAGTTACAGACAATTGTGAGCCACCATGTGAATGCTGGGGGGGTCAAATGGGGGTCACATGGAAGAGCAGCCAGTGTTCTTGCTGGGCCACCTCTCCAGGCTTGCCTTAATCTGTTTTGAAGGCAGTACCCATCAGTGACCTGTCTCCAATGTCTAAGAGTCTACCATCTCTTCTTAGCATCACCACTGTGGGCTAGGCTTCCAACACATGAGGCTTTGGGGACACACTCAACCCATATTTAGATCACGGCACTGTGGCTACACGCACAGAGAGAGAATCTGTCACCCACCTGGAGATCCCCTGACAACTCCTGGGATGGTCGTTGTGTATGCTGCTGTTGCTGCAAGGCGGATACCTTTGTGCAGACTCTGTAGGTGCTGAGTTTGGCTCCCATGGAAGCTGGCCATAAAATGAGGGCGAGAGAGCAAGTGGTTTATGCAAGGACGGACACACATGTCCTAGGGAACCAGGGAGGAGATGGGCTGTTCAACAGGCCGCCACTGTAGGCCAAGGCCTCACAGCTCTGTGGGAAGGCCAATTAGATTCACCTCTGTTGAAACAGACTGGGCAGTGTCATCATCTGGAGACTCTAAGGACATCGGTTTTCTGCTGCTCCTTCTATGCCCAGACTGGAGGAGATAGAATCCTGCTAATCACATGCCAGTGTCAGGGTGGGCAATCAGGCATGGCTCCACGGTGGCAGGCAAGTGTCCGGTGGTGTATTTTATTATCATCTCACTCAGCCAGGACCTCCAAGGCTGGCTGCAATGAACACACCCCCCCTTCGTGGAAACCATGGAGATAAGTGGTGTCTCTGAGGCCATCCAGGGTACTCAGGAGAAGCCCTCAGCAGAGGCTGGTCCTTGGATGACACTCATACGAGGCCTGTCCTAGCCTCCCAAGTGTGCTGGAGCCCATGAGATGACAGCCCTCTAACCCGTGTGACGGAGGAAGCCGAGGTGAGGCAGCTGAGCCTGTCCCCGTATCAGCGAATGAGAGGTATTCTTACTCAAAGTGTGACTGAGACTTATGCTGACATGGGTATGCGTGTGAACATCCGAATGAATGTACTTGCACACACACACACATTTTGTGAACAAATACGTGTGTCATATGTACAGGAGCATGTGCTATTGTCTATGGGAATACATGTCGGCATGTGCACTGTGTAAGGGTGTATGTGCATGTGTGCATCTGTGTGTGAGAATCTATATCGGATCTGCATATGAATGCCTGCATAGGTGTATCCCTGTGCAAGTGTCTGAGCATGAATGCGTGAGAGAGCATGTGCAAGTTTATTTTTTATGTGTAGCTGAGTCCATAGAAAACAGTCAATGGTGTATAAATAGGAGCATAGTAGTTTGTGTGTGTGTGGACTGTGCATAGGTGTGTGGATGTTATTACATACATAGGAGTTTTAAAATATTTATTTATTTTAATGTGTATGTCTGTGTGTCATATGTGTACCTTACCATGGAGGTCAGAACAGGTATCCAATCCCCTGAAACTGGAGATAGAGATGGTTGTGGGCTGCCATGTGTGTACTGGGAACCAATCCCAGGTTCTCTGGAAAAGAACTGTGTCTCCAGTACCATGTGTAGGATCGTTTGTGTGTGTGTGTGTGTGTGTGTGTGTGTGTGTGTGTGTGTGTAAGGAATTGTGTGAGCATTGTTAAGGGCCAAAGATGAGGTGGGCTTCTCCCTGTTGAAAAACATGGCATGTCTTTTCTGTTAGTTCACATAGAGTGACAGGATTCAGCTGTGAGAGCATTTTGGGGACATTCTTGTGAAAGATGGGAGGGTATGAGAGTGAGGTCTATGAGGCCAATGACGCAAGGCTGACGGGTACAGGAGAGAGGTCCCTGGAGAGTGGGGCCATCTGAGATGTTGGACAGACCCTCAAAGCTCTGGCCATCATCTCGTGAAAGTTGGGGGGATGCTTTCATTTGGATACAAGGCACTCCCCGAAAAGCTCATGTGTAAACGTCTTGGTCTTCAGGTAGTGGCAGATGGATTGGATGTTGAGGGTGCTAACTTCATCACTGATTAATCTGCTGATATGGTCACAGTTGAAGAAGCTGCCATGAGGTCACAGAGGGAGCAGGACACAGGGCATGCCTTTGAAGGGTCCCCAGACCCTTCTTGCATATGTTCCCCTACTTTTCTTGCCTTCATGAGGTGAGTGATTCTCATCCACCACGCCTTTCCACAATGATTTTATTTTGCCACAGACCTAACGCCCGTGCTACCATCTGAACAGTGGCTCAAAGCTGACGTCGTGAGCCAGAATAAACCTTCCCTCTCCTGAGTGCTTTGTTTTGGGTATTTTGTAACAGTGATAGAAAATCAATTAACACAGCATTTGGAGGCTTAATGGGCTGAGTCCAGAGGGGCAGTAGCTGGGACCTCTGTCCACTTCACTCGCAAAACTTGGAGGCGCCATGGTTGCCCAGTCAGGGTGCCGGTTTGCAGTCAGCCTGGGCTTAGCTCTGGCAACCCCTCTACAAGCCATGCTTCATCTTGGCCACCAGGGGGTGCTAAAGGGAATCTGGACTTTGGTGGTAACCACCCATCCCTCAGCCCTCCCCTAAGCAGGAAAACCCAGAGCCCTGGCCAGAAGGCGCCAACATTTTTATTTGGTAATGGGTAAAGAAGCCTGATGGGACTCGGGAGGCAGAGGCGGGCGGATCGCTGTGAGTTCGAGGCGAGCCTGGTCTACAAAGTGAGTCCAGGACAGCCCAGGCTAACACAGAGAGACCCTGTCTCAAAAAACCAAAAAAAAAAAAAAAAAAAAAAAAAAAAAAGAAGCCTGATGGGTACCACAACCTGGGAAGGGAACCGAGGTGAACATCTTCTAAGTCACAGCCTGGTTTACCTAGTTCTCTGGCCTGGCTGATGAGTTCTGTTTTCCTTTTCTGGCCCACTTTCATGGTCCCTAGGTTAAGACTACAGGATCCTCAGCCTGTGTATCAGTCAATAGTCAGGTCATCCCAAAGAGTGCTGGGAAGTTGGAGGGCAGGCAGAATGCCTTTGTTTACACAGCTGTCTCCTGCAAAAATACCAGCTTCTTTCCTCTCAGGAGCACCATGGCATCCTTGCAACCCAGCTCTGGCTGGACAGACAGGCCAGGACTGGTGCAGCCAGCTACCCCAGGCACCCCGAACGAATTATGTATGTATATCCTTGCCTCCCACCCCTGTCTCCCCACTAGAAGCCAGCAGTGTTTAGGGAGTGAGCAGCCAGGACATGCCTGGGCAGGCGGGAGCCAACCTAGCGACTGTAGTATTGAGTGAACTGGGAACCAAGACAGGATCCCTCAGGAGGGGCTGGGGGAAGCTGGTGCCCAGCACTGCAGGAAGAAGAAGGCAACCAAGATCTTATGCACAGGAAGGAAAGGAGGGGTGAGACAGGATTGGCCAGGAGTAAGCCCTCAGATTCCCTGTCGCTGTGCTGTTCAGAACCTCATACTCTAAATCCCACATGCCCTTTAGTCTACTGCAGGGTACTCTATACACCTTTGTTTCTTCCAAGCTCTGTTCTGAGATCTGGGATGTCTCCCAATCTCCATGACCTAGACCAGGGCTCTGTGTGACAAGGACCGTGGCCAGTATGTGACCAGGATAAGAACTCAGAGTCTGGCCAAGATCAGAGCTCAGAGTGTGTAAATAGAACCAAGGCTCAGTATGCAATGAGGGCCAGTGCTCAGCTATGACCAGGATCAAGGTTCAGTGTGACAATAGCTCTGATCAAGATCAGGGCTCAGCTGTGACCAGGATAGGGGCTTAGGGTGTAAACAAGGTCAGGGCCAGTGTGACCAAGCCCTAGGTTCAAGCATACCCAGCATTCAGGATATATACTATGGATTAATGAGAGATGGCCTGAATTCTGGCCTTTGCTTCATTATCTCAGCATCTTATCTGCTAAAACAAACTATTTCTTTGCCTTCTTCAGGCTTCTGGAGAGATCCTGTCACTGCCTGCAAAACAAAACCACTCCTGAGGGACTGACGGGCTGCCAGGGCAGCAGCCGCTCCCACTGTGTGGATACAGGAAGGGTGGAAGCTGCCCGGGAGCTCCTTTGAGAACTCAAAGCACCCCTTGAGTCTCTGGCCTTCCCTAGGCAACGCCACCTTTTAATATCAAATTTCCCTTTTGTAGTAGTTGTAGACTCATAAAGAATTTGAAAATACAGTATAGCTGTATGGTACCCACATTCCCCATCCCCAGCTTTCCCTACCCCCAAGTCTTAGCTTCCTGTAGTCTGTTCACTGTGGTTAACGGATCAGTATTGGGCACGTTTTTTATGCAGTTTTATTTGGTTTTCCCCAATGTCTTTATTTCTCCTCCAGAATTCTATTGAGGATCCTATCTAATACAGTCACCATGATCCCTGGAGAGAGGTGACTGTAGACTTGCCTTGGTTTTCTAGGATCTTGTCAGCTGCCAGTACTGGCTAACAGTAGAATGTCCCTCAGTGCGGTGGTGTGGTTGGTCCAGGTGGAGGTTTTTGAGAAGATTGGAGGAAGCAAAAGAAATATGCCTTTTCTGGTGGCTTCTTATTTGCAAGACTTTTTTTGTAGGCATTGATCTTTTTAAAACCGACTTTTTTGGGGGGTTCTTTAATGCCTCTACCTTCCTTCCAACCCATGTAGAGAAAGGAGGTTAATAGGAACAGGAGAAGTAGACCTTTTAAAGACTTTGTTCCTTGGGAGCAATTCCACTCTTCTGGCATCAAGAGGCCAGAAGACCCGTTAAAACAGCAAACAGCAAAAGCAACTGCAACTGCAGCAGCCAGAACCCCAAAGGGTTCTCTGGAGTGTTCTCTCTAGGAGCATCTTGAAGTGGAGCGTAAACAGCCAAGTGATTCAAAGCAATGCAAAAATGATTGACCTTTGTTATTTGGACTAGACGCTCTCATAGTCCACACAGGATGTTTTGCAACTGGCAAAGGCCATGCCCGCACACGAGGCAGTTCCCTTTATAGCAGGGCAAACATTACACACCCTCTCACAAATCTGTTTCCCATCCCACACTTGGGATCAAACAAAAAAAAAAATGTTTACATCCACTACAACGTTTCACTGTGGATGATTTGACTTAGGCCTCCAGAATACCAGCTACCTCCCAGGTGCTGTCCTTCAGTGTTCCCATGGCATGCTCTTTGGAGCATAGTCAGTGAACGAAGCCACAGCTGAGATGCCACCTGGGCTCTGTCCTTTCAGAGCATGATGCCGCATAGCTAAGTACCTCGTGGAATTCTCATGTACGAACGGATCTCCCCTTCTCTTTGTTTTTTATTTATAATTTCATACAGTGCTGAGAAATGACTCTTAGGCCTTGTACATGCTAGGCAAGTGCTTTATTGATGACCTTTATCCTTAGTTTAGATATAGAATCTCATGATGTATCCCAGAGCCTCCCACGTGCTGAGATTGTAGGGACAGGCCACCACACTTAGCCTTTACCATTTTCTTAACTGCTGGTCCCTCATGATGCTGCGTAACTTCGTGCCTTATTAGCTGGCTCAGTCCATGGAGGGAGGACTACTCTGTCATAAAAAGGACTGGTGTGCTGCCACATGCTGCCACAGGGGTGAACCAAGGCCCATGTGTTATATGATTCCAACACATAACATCCAGAAGAGGCAATTCCTTGGGGGGATGCAAAGAAGACCATGGGTTTCCAGAGGCTGAGATGGAGACTGCTGATGGAACAGGATCTGTTTCTGGGCAGATGTAGATGTTGGTGAGATATGAGGATACCCAAGTGACTGAAGGGGTAAATTGTGGCCATGTGACTTACATCTGAAAACAGAAGTCTGAGCAGAAGTGCCTTGGCCTTTGACTCATCACAGTCTGCTCTGCTTCATCAGCCATTTCTCTCTCTCTCTCTCTCTCTCTCTCTCTCTCTCTCTCTCTCTCTCTCTCTCTCTCACACACACACACACACACACACACACACACACACACACACCTCATTTCTCTCACTACAAGGCTGTATCAGGAGTCAAGAGTACTGGGAGGCTGTGCTGCCTGATTGACCAGAAATCAGTCTGTCTGTCCAGTTCGCAAACTCTAACTGGTGAGGCTCTCTATTTGCCATCAGGATGATTATTGATCTTGATCTTTCAGATGTCAAAAAGGGGTTGGAAAGACTCGGGACAGACATGATACCTCACAGTGTGGGTGCATGTTAGCCCAGGTAGCTCTCTAGACCTGAGGAAGAGCCTAGATCTCCTGAATTTCCTCTGACTCATCCAAATATAGGCCCTTTACCCTAAAGCTATCCTTTCCTCAGAAGAATCCCCTGTGGGTACCTTAACATAGGATCCCACCAAGCCCATCTTCTCAAGTCCCCAGTTCCAGAACCTGCCTGCTAGCTGAGGGGCCTGACTCTGAGTCCTAATTTTTTTTTTCCTCACTCAGACTCAGTTGTGAAGGGAGCAAGGATTTTGGGCTGACTGAGCTCCATCCAGGCCCTTCCCTAACTTGACAAAGCTATTCTTCCCAGGCGCCCACTTCCATCTTACTAGCTTTCCAGCCATGCCTGAGAGGGTCCCTGGCAGGTCTAAGGGGTATAGAAAGGTCCGAGAGTGCATTTGGCAGACATAAGACCTATGAGTGCACAAGAGCTTGAGGTGTTGTTTACAAAGTGCAGATGCCCCTTGGTATCTGTGTTCATAGGCTTCATCTCCGTGTATCCAACTCACCTAGACCAAAGCTCTAGTGTGTGTGTGTGTGTGTGTGTGTGTGTGTGTGTGTGTGTGTGTGTGGTGTGGGGTTGCATCTGCCTAAACATCCAGACCTCCTTACCTCCTTCCTTCCTGGCATCTGCACTGGGTGGACCACTCTAAGCAACCGAGAAATGGTTTGCTGTGAATTGCTGGGCAGGCATGGGTCGCACGGGTCATAACACACAAACACTGTCTTATCTTACATAAGGGATTTGAGCATTTGAAGATACGATGTGGAATGTACTTCTGCATGGCTGTGCTGGATCTCCAGCCTTGTTCTCATCGATGGAGTTCAGACACTGTGAGCAGCACAGGTTGGAAAAGGCAAAGTGAAAGGATAGGAGGAAAACAGGGTCTCCAGATAGAGTATACAGGGGCAGATCTAGGCCCTTGGTTTACAGGGAGGTCCTGGCCTCTTGACGGGGACCCAGAATTCTTCTGAAGTGGACTTGAGCTCCATGGAACTGGCACAGAGGGTTGGCCCATGCCAGCTTCCTTCATCTGCCCTGCACTTCCCAGGAGTGGGAGCCCTGTCCCCTGTTGGCATCTGGGAGTCGAGGCTAATGCCAGGCTAGAAAGATATGCGTTAATTATGGGCAAGCTTGGAGAGTCTAAGCTATAACTAGCACCCATCCAACTGCAAGAGAGGGCAATCAGGTGTTTCATTAGCTTAACAAGAGACCATCACAGACTGGCTGCAGCCTCCTCAGTGTTCGCAGCCTCCAGCCCCACCCCAGCAGGTCCTACCTGATGGCTCTCCTCTTCCCACTGGTAGACAGTGTAGCACTTTGCCCCATGGACACTATGGAACCTTTGCTCCTCTAAAGCTCTTTGGGATTGGTTGGGGTCAGTGTTCATCAGGTCGTTCTTAAGGGACACACTGCCCCTGCAGATCTCTAACTTAGCGACCCTGGTTTCAGAGCCATCCTCTGTGATCCAGCTGGCATTGCCAGCACAGTGTTTTCAGAAGCCATCAGGTCCTGGCCTGTTTTCTGTGTCACACTGCCTAGCTTTCTACTTTCAAGATTCCACTCACACTTTGGAGTGCAGATGCCTTGCAGCTTCTCCAGGGAGTGCCACTGGCCCCTGGCCCGGCTGCCATCTGACCTTGATGTCTTCTACTAATATGGGGCCTAGCACACATGTGCACACAGGCACCATCCCAAGCCCCTGTACCTGCATTCTGCATCAAGTGTTCCCAGCCTGACAGTGGCAAGTTGGAGCACTGCTATGGGCAGGGGTGGTGCCAGTTCTGATACCTCTGCCTCACAAGGCCCCCCTCCCACCTTAGAGAGCCCTGTGGTTGCATGGGTATACGGAGAGAGAGAGAGAGAGAGATGCTAATATGTGGGCCCAGGTTTCAAGGAGAGGGAAGAGAGAGGTGACAGTGGCAGCTTACCTATTCCAGGAGGCAATATACCTCCTGCTCCATGGGTGCCCATCTGGGGTCCACCCATAGGAAATATTAAGCCTGTGGTCACAGCCCTGGGCTTACCACTTTTCTCTAGGTCTATGACCAGGGTCCATATACTGTTGGCTAGCACCAGGTTTGGTCCATCACATCACTCCTAATTGCCTGGCCAGCCAAGTAAGGAGACTCCCTGGCTTGGGAGAGAGCTTTATGGTATCTCAGGAGGTTGAGTCCCAGCTCCAGACCAGAAAGTGTGGAGGCTGCTGTGTGCAGCTGGGCCCCGTAGGAAATGCCCAGCTCGGAGGATTCACAAGCCTGTGGAGCAGGTAAGCAGGACAGTGGCTGGAGAACTCCGGGAGCGGGGGGGGGGGGGGGGGGGGCAATCACAGCTAATACCAACTCATTGGTGCACAGCGTATCAAGGCCCTTGGGACAGGGAAGTGGCCAGAGCCCAGATCACCACAGCCCTTCCAGGGCCTGCTGTATGCTCCTGACAAAGGTCAGTTCCTCTGTGCCATTTGGAGGCTGAGAAAGAAGGAAAGAAACATGCCCGAAACCCATGAAGGTTCTAAAGAATTGGAGAAACCATTCAAATAAGACATCAGAGCCGCCCGGAGCATGTGGCATGAGGGCAGGTTCTAACTCTACAACCCTGGTGCTGAGGCTGGGGGTGAGTGGGGGGTGGGGTGGGGTGGGGTGGGGTGGGGTGGGGCGGGGCGGGTTAACTACCCTCTTCGCAGGAGCAGATTTCCACTTCTGGCCACGCAACCTCACCTCTTCCCTTTCCTTGGCCATTACCGTTTCTACTCACAGCCCAGTGAGGCCTCCAGCATCTTCATCCAGCCTCAAGGGAGACACAGGAGAGGCTCTGGAGCTTCTAGGCCTCTAGAAGACATCTAGAAAGGGGTTCAGGCTCTATGTAGGTACCTCCTAGGCACAGGCTAGGGCAGGGGCTAAAACGAATGTTTGGATAAAGGTGATTTGTCTGTAGGGGTGTGCTCTAAGCACAAAGCTAGGTCTGGATGAGGGTCTTAAGGTAGGAGGAAGTGGCTTGTATTAAGGGCTAAGGGAACAAGAATCTACTTGGGCAGGCACACAAAGCCAGGGGAGACCAGGGGAACCAGACAAGAGGTCTGGGCAAGGGGAGACCTGGGCAGGGGCAGCCATAAGATGGGACAGAAGAGATACTAGGAAATGTGGGCTCCCATCTCTGAGCCTCAGACCTCAGCAAGACCTCATAACCAGTATAAGAAGGAGTCATTTCCTATCTCTCCTGGGAACTCTGGTCATTCCACAGCTCCCAAGGTGGAGGCCAGAGATAGGGATGGGGTGTGCCCCAGGCTGCCTAGTCTTTGCCCTGATGAGGATCCTGCTCCAGATCAGCCTCTGAGTAGGTAAAACGTCAGCCTTGACCTCCAAGTTAGAATCAGCCTTCCACTCGATCCTTAGGAACTGTATGCACGTTGAGATGGAAGGGGCCAGCTTCAGCCCATAATACAGCAGTTTCTCCCATTAACATGGGTTCGGTGTCTTTCTGACTGCCCAATGTGAGGGGAGGGCAGAGGGGAGGGACTGTGATGCTCAGAAGAGACAGTTTTCAGAACCCCCAGGGGAGAACCACCTTCTTCTCAGACTAAAAGACAGGAATGTCACCACAGATCCTCTCCTTCCTCCCTAGTTCAGCTGGGGTCTCTTGGTAACCGGAAGGGGAGGCCGAGGGGCACCTTAGAGGTGGGGCTGAGGGAGCCTGGGTGACATGAGTCAGGCCAGCCAGCCTCGCCACCCAAAGCTCATCCCCCAGCCAAATTACCAGGTTTCCCAGGCACCCAGTGGCCTTATAAAGGCACCCACTCTCTGGTGGCTCCCCAGTTCCTGGTGGAAATCCATGATGAGGTCCCTCCTGGTACTGATGCTGCTGGCTGCTGTGTGTGCTTCTCTGGGTAAGGCGCTGGCTGCACTTGGTTGGAGGGGAGGTAGGCAGCCTCTAGGAAGGGTGCAGGTGTATGGGGTTAGTGGAGCTTCTGAGGGTACCATCTAGTGCACTAGCCTGGTAAGGAGGCTTCAGGGAGTGAGGAAGAGGCTCCAATAATGGCTCTCTGACCAGTCAGATTGGGAAACCTCTTCCTTTTAGATTATTATGTAGGACTTTCTTGCTCTTTGTGGGGTAAGTGTATAAAAATTAGAGTGAGAGGCCAGAGGTGCAGAAAGGGGAGGTACCCTGGGTACCTCTTGTGAGTACTAGGTCCTGGGATTTAGGGAGAAGGGTCAACTCTGCCCCCTCCTCTCAGGATGAGGCACTCCTGGAATGCAGGACTCTTGGTACTAAAAAGGAAGGAAAGATATCAGCAAGACAGACTGCACGGGTCTCACCCCTCCATCCCGCTCCGCCCTGACCCTGATGACCTGGTTTAGGGACAGAAACGAGGCCGGGGGTGGGAGGAATGTACTTCAGCCTGTGATTATCAGTGGAATAATTATCATCTCCAGGATAATTAGCCCCATCAGCTTCCCCTGAGCGTGGGGAGGGGGAGGAGGAAAAAGAAGAAGAAGAAGAAGGGCCTTGGGACACAGCCTAGCCATCAGGTGCCCATGTAGGAGGTAGAAAAGCAGGTAGAGAGACACTGGGCAAGGGTGGAGGCTGGCCTGGAGGACAGGGAGGAGGGCAGGGTCAGGTTGGGGTCATCGCTTAGCAAACATGGAGAGGAAAATACTTGGGAGCCCTCAGACCAGAGAGACCCATTAAGCAGGAACCCCCAGCCTGGGAGGCAGGAAACAGCTACAGGGCAGGAGGGTGGGAGGGCTGAGTCAGAAGGTGGGGGACACTGGCTGGCTGGGATACTTTTGTCCTCAAGGCTCGGCTTTCCTGGGAGGTTGATCTTAGAGCATTCTTGCAGGACAGTGCCTTCTGGGAACCCATTAAGGTTCTGAAGGCTTAAGGAGTGTATCCCACTAACCCTTACCAGCTTCTAGGGCAGAGGTCTCTGGGAATTGCAATGAGGAAACTGGGGTACTGTGAGGTCCTTGTCTACAATAACCTTTGTCTCCCCAGCCAAACAGGACTGTGGACTAGTGTGCAGAGGTTCTGCATGGGATAGGAGATCTTAGCCAGGAGACATTCTCAATGAAGGAGGCTCTTTTTTTCTGAGAGTTCCTGAGACCTTAGCCTGGAAAATTGTATATCTCTTATCCTAGAGAAGATTGCCAAGTGACATGGACACCTCCCAACTCTCAACACAGGCCCATCACAGCTTCAAAACTCATGACCCTTATGTGGGAGGTGTAATCATCTCATTCCATGTGTAAACTTGACTAAGGTCCAAGTAGGTATGCATTGCCAAGATCACCTGGTACCCAACAGTCTTACAGGGAAAACCCCACAGGACACTCCCTGGTAAGACACTCCTGCAGGACACACCTGCTATTCAATGCCCTGAAGTGAAACTCCTGCGGGACACTCCTTACAGGACATCCCTCCCAAGGCCTAGCCACAAAGACATCTTTCCCAACAGCCCAGTGTCTGCACCAGGACCCCTAGCATGTCTTGTTGCAGTTGAGGGGTCCTTGCAACCCTCCAAGCTGGCTTTGTCTCTGCAGTTCTGCACCTTTGGCCAATGCAACTGTTCTCAACCACACATAGAAATTCACTCACATGGGCAAAGATGGAGGGCTCCCCCGGTTATCCGGCCCTCTCACAAATCATTTTGCCTCTCAGCTGGGGTCACCATGGAGTAATCGCTGTGCCCTCTGCCCAAGCCATCCTTACAGGAGTCTCACTGCTCAGTGAGTCAGTCATGGGTAGGCAGCCTGTGTTCTCTTAAGGGCTCTCTTGTCAGTTTTGTGGTTGGAAGCTGTGGCCAGTGTCACAGGATCTCTGTCACCTTCTCAGCTTCCTAGCACTGGCAGTCTTTTCCTGAGGCCTCTGAGTTCAGCCTGGAGGTGAGGGACACCAACAGGCCTTGGAAGGAGTGGGTCAGGTCCAGGCTGGTCCTTGCCTCCAGATGAACAGCTCTAAGGACTTCATGATGCTTAGAGACACAACGTTATTAGAGCCAGACTGCCCTGGCTAGGGAGCTGTCTCTAGGAAGGCAACTGTCCTAGCCCTGGAAGGTCCATTCTGTCTTCTTCCCAAGAAAGAAAGGGACAGGATCCATGTGCATTATGAGCTCTGTTGTTTTATCATCTGAGAAAGCCAAGAACACCATTATTCCCACATTACAGGTGAGGGCACCATGGATCATATTTCTTTTTGATGCTCCATCCTTTCTGCCACCCACCACTACCTCTCTAGAAATTCATGCACCTACCCACCCATCCACCCACGTATTCGTATACACCTCCTTCTGCCCATGAACCCTTCTAACCCACCCATGCACGCACCCTTTCACTACTCATCTATTCACCATCTGCCCATTCCTCTGCTCATCCACTCACACATGCATTCATTCACTTATCTATCCATCCAGCTATATAACCGCACACTCATCCATCCATCCATTTGTCCATCCATCCATCCATCCATCCATCCATCTGTCCATCCATCCACCTGTACATCCATCCATCTTTCCATTCATCCATCTGTCCATCCATCCATCCATCCATCCATCCATCCATCTGTCCATCCATCCATCCATCCATCCATCTGTCCATCCATCCATCCATGCTTTAATTCATCTACCATTTTTCCCATCTACCTATCCACTCATCCAACCATACATACAATTCCCACCTATCATCCACTTGCCCATATTCTCCCATCCATCCATGCAGCCAGCCAGCCACCCATTAGGCATGCATGTTTTAATTCATCTACCTTTCTACCCGCCTATCTATCCACTCATCCAAGCATACATACCATCCCTATCTATCTCCTCACTCCCCCATCCTCCCACCCACCCATCCACACATCCATCCATCTACCCACTCCTGTGTATACACACACACACACATACGTACATGCATACATACGTACATCTACTCACCCATTTGATCTCCTCCTGGTTTAGCCGATAAGGATCTCCTGCACTCACTAATGTTCTCCGTCTCCTTGACAGAGAGATAAACACAAAGCAATGAGCCAGATAAGTGTGGGAGTTCATAGGTGCCAGAGAAGCTTTAGGCAGACTGCCGCTGAGTCTAGCCTGAGGGTAACATGCTACCACACCCCATACCCTTCCTGCAGCTCAAGCTGACACTTGGACACTGACACACACAGGGAAGATCGTGTCATAATGACAGCCATGAAGTTCTTAGCTTTTCAGACTCTCCTAAAGGACTGGGGGAACTCCTAGAGGGGAAAGGAGGATCCCAGCCTATGACTTTGAGTGGGCCACTAGGCAGGTGGCTGGGCACTTAGTCCCAGCCCCAGCCCAGACTGATGGCCTGTGCTTCCCCCCAGCCCGGGCCCTGCACTGCCATGTGTGCTGTGGGCACGAGAACTGCGAGTCTCTCGTGGAGTGCGCCTTGACGGACAAGTACTGTGTGATCACTCGGGCCAGTGAGTACCCTGGGCCATGCAGGCCCCATCCCGCCCCACCAAGCACTACACAAGTGCTTTCCGGGGCCCCTTTGGCCTCTCTCCATCCTCCACAATGGAAGCCCTCAGTATCCCCACGTCAGACCCTAGAAACATCATCATCCTCTAGTTTACAGTTTAAACTAGGCTGAAGATTAAATGGGATAAGGACTGGATGTAGATTGACATATTGAAGATGCTGGCATCACAGCCTGGTATTTCAGGCTCCTCTGGATAATTTATTGCCCACCCAGATCCCTGTCTGCCATAGCCTTTGCCCCTGGGTGCTATGCCCCATGACTCTAGAATTCAATCCTGCCACTGTTGAGATTCCCTTGAACTTGCCAGGCTAGGCCCTCTCTTTTCTGCATCCCTCTGTGCATCTGGTTCTCTCCTGAGCAGAGGGGCTGAGCTGGGGCCTAGAGCTTGTGTACTGGGCTGTGATGGTGGCTGTGATGGGATTCAGGCTTGGTGCTAGAGTAGCTAAGGGCAGGGAGTCACTAATCTGAAGTGATCCCAGAAGAAAGTGTGAGTGTAGCAGAGAGGCCAGCAGACCTTTCAGACTCTGAAGATCCAAGTGGACAATGTCACGTGTAGGTCTCGAAGGGTTTGAGGATCCTCTCTTTGATGCTGCCATTGGAACTGAGACATGAGGCCATTGGCCCCAGTGAGTGGAAGTTGCTATGGTCATTAGGCAGCTTCTCCTAAGATACCATTCTGGGGAGAGGGGAAGGAAGCCAGGTGGGTTCCCAGTGTGGCCTTGGGATGTCCATAAGAACACACAGTTTCAGAGGTGACATGGGCCGGTCTAGCTCAGGCTTGATGTCATTCCTATTTTATGAGGCAGCAGTGTCTGGTACAGCCACACAACACCCAGTCCAGACCCTACGAGAACACTCCTGCCCACACTCTGGCTGGCTCTTGTGCTGCTTGGCTTAGGGGCTCTAGGAGGAAACATGATACACTCCTCCACTGCCTCCAGGACCCTCCTTACCCTGCAGAGGAGCATCCTGTCCAAAGACAGCTGCCAGTAGTTATTCACAGCTGTTCTGCAAAGAGGTAAACACCTAGTGGGCTAACAGGCCCAGCGATTGCCCAAGGGCACAAGGCAAGAGCAGTGAAGATGAGGTCTTTGCCCAGCAACGAGTGAGTGCCACATCAGGAGCCAAAGCCCAGAAAAGACCTAAGCAAAGGGGTCCAGTTGAAGCAAAGATGGAAAACAATGAGGGCCCTCAGGGTACCAGGGAACCAGAGCTCCTCATAGTTCCATCCCTGGACAATGGCTTCTCTCAGGGACTCCGGGGCTCCTGCCCTGTCCTTGCCCCTTACTGAGCATGTGTCTATCTGGCCTGTAGTCTGTCCATCCATCTCTGCAAGTTAGATATGTGGAACCATTCCTGTACTCTAAGATCTCAGACATCCCAGGCGAGTAGAGTTGAAAGATATCCTTCAGAAAGCAACAGAAAGTTCTCTGGAGAAGCAACATGGGCTGGGGACAAGCACTTTTGGTAGGAGAGTCCATTGTGGGCAGAAAGAGGCCCTTGTCTGTTGAAGGTGAGGAGGGCAAGGAGGTGCAATAATATGAGTGGTCAGCATCAGACCCTGGGTGTCAGTCCCATGGGTTAGGGGATGCCTTTAGCTGCTGGGTTTCCAAGGAGAGAGGACAGATGGATTACCAACATCAAGGTCTTCTCTCTCTAAGCCCTGGGCAGGCGAGACCATAAATCATAGCAATTCTTCACACACAGCCCTGAGGCTGCCTTTCTTCTGCTTTATCTGGGATAGTAAAGGACTCTACTTTAGAACTGCAGGATGTGAAGTTTAGCATCCTTTTTGCCTTGGGAGGAGGCTGCATCCTCACGGTACTTCCCAGGCCTGGACAGGTAGAAGCCACTTACAGCACATGCCAGAGGGCTTGGATTCTGTCTTGTCAAGGAGCAGCTGAAGTCTATTCTGACCCTGTGCTGCCAAGGCCAGGAGAAGACTATTCAGAGGTGGCACCGAGCCTGGTCACTTGCCAACTAATGATTAACATGTTACCCACACTCCCCTCATGCCAGTGTCATTCAAATTATCCACGAATTTCTCATTATCATAAAAAAAGGGCCGAGGCGAAGGGAGGTTCCACCTTTAGTCTATGTTTTCTAGGTGGGGAAACTGAGGCACAGGAAGATCAAGCATCCTGAGATAGTTAAGCCTCCTCCATCACACAGTATCTGGGCCAACTCCAGGCTAGAGGCCATTGCTCACAGGGCTGGTGTCACTGCTCCCAGAACCTCTGAACAGTGCCACTTGAGGGAAATGACTTATATCTCTGGGGCTAATGTGGTCTCAGGAGCCCTGCTGTCCCCATTGTGTATGTGTGTGTAGACACAAAGCAAGTCATCCCCATTGTGTGCACACAGGAAGAGTGCAAAGCAAGTCCTGCACAGCCACCCCATGCCAACCTCTCCTTTCCCAGGGGCCCTTGCAAGCCTAGCCTCTCATGGATTGTGAGACTTAGAAACCCCTGTATGGGCCATGGAGTGTTATGGTCATTCAGCCTGTCTAGGATGTCCCAGTCCCAAGAGGTGTGAGATCTAACAAGAGCCCAAGCCTGTCTTCTGGTATCTGAAACCCAGAGGAGAGATAGGGGAAGAGGAAGGGAGGGGAGAGAGGAAGTGACGGGAGGGAAGAGGGGAGAGGAGAGGGCAAGAGAGGTGGGGAAGGGAGAAGTGGGGAAAGGAGATGGGAGGAGAGAGGGGAGGGGAGGGGAGGAGAGAGGAGAGGGGAGGGAAAGGAAGGAAAGGGGGAAAAAGAGGGGGAATCATCTGTTTCTCAGGAAAGGGAAAATAGAGGGAGTGAGGGACCCACAGACCGAGGGAGAAAGGAATCTTGTCCTCAGATGTCACAAAGCCCAGTCCATCATAAAGAGGATGCATCTCCACAGGCACTGAGGAATGACACCCATTCATGAGGCTCTTTAGGAACACCTCCAAGTTGCCACCTCAAACACTCAGAGTCCCAGGCTGCAGGTTCCCTGAGGGTTGGCAGGGTGGTGATAGCTTTGGGGGCTGTGACCACAATACCCATGGCCATTCCTCCTGTTTCCACAGCCAATCCTGGAGGCATCTTGGTCATGAAGTCCTGCGCCCCAACCTGCCCCAACAGCACCGTGTCTTCAGATGGCCGTGCCCTCTCTGTCTCCTGCTGCCAGGGCAGCCAGTGCAACCGCAGTGCTGCCTCAGGTCTGACCAGCAGCCGTGGGGCTCTATGGGCCTGTGCCTCTACCAGCCTACTGTGGGCCCTGCTTCGAGCTGCCTGGTGAGGGCCTGGGTGGCCTTTCCCTGTCATCAGGGATCTGTCTGCAGCCTCAGCAGTGTCCTACACCCATCCCTACCCAGCCTAGGCTGTTACCCTTTCTCCCCATTTCTCCTCAAGACTCATCCAGTCTTCCTGTCTGTCACAGAAAGGAAGTAACAGCACCTGTCCTAAGGTTCCTGTTCCAGAGCCCAGCTCTCCTCCTGCCTCAGGAAATCTTTCAACGGGGCACAGGGACACACTTCCCCCAAACCCTCACCTCTATGGGCATGCCAAACTACCCTTAGTAGGAAAAGCCCCCATTTCCCCAACTCCATCCACCCTCATTTCAGGAGCTTTGAACAGACCTTAGGTTTGACACTTGTACTACCCTCTCCTCGACTGAAAGGACCCTGTATATGGCCATCTGGACCCCTGGGCTTCTTCTATGTGTGAAGGGATCCTGGTATATCCAACTGAACATGAGCTTTTAAACATTTCTCTGACTTCCGTGTGTGTGTGTGTGTGTGTGTGTGTGTGTGTGTGTGTGTGTGTGTGTGTGTGTGTGTGTTGTGTGTGTGTGTTGGGGTGATGCAGATCACCTTGGTCTTGGTGTTAGACGATGGAATGGATGTCCATCCTCCCTGGGCATAGGGAAACTGCTTTGTCTCCCTGGCAGCATTATCTTGCCAGCCCTTCCCTATGCTGTTCTAAGAGAAGAAGAAGAAGAAGAAGAAGAAGAAGAAGAAGAAGAAGAAGAAGAAGAAGAAGAAGAAGAAGAAGAAGAAGAAGAAAGGAGGAGGAGGAGGAGAAAGGGGGGAAAGATGCAGCAAGTCTGCTTGGCCCAAGGCGTTGGGTCTGAGGGGTTTCTGGTCCTTGGTCAACCTCACCCTCAGAGACAGGCAGGGACACCTGAGTCAGGGCCAGGTAGAATCCTTAATGCATAAGCCCAGGTGCAGGAGTGGTGCCTCTGCTTTGGGCTCAGGTCTCCTGTATCTATACTAGGTCCCCTTGGCCAAAATTGAGGGAACAGACTCCTACCACACCCCAAGTGGAGCACTCACAGGGGTCCCCCTGAGAGCCCTTCTGAGCTGTGATGTCCCTGATGCTGCTACTGGGGAGACAGTCACATCCTTTACAGTGCCCCCGGGTCCCTAAAACTCCATACGCCTAGTTGGTGGCACGGGAAACCCTTATCTTTCTGAATAGTCATCAGGACCCAAGAGCATATGTCCTCCAGGGCTCTTCTTCAGGGGCAAAGGCAGAGTCCCTCAACTCTGGAGAGTTTTGTTCCTTACCCCTGCTGTCTCTCCCTGTTGCTGTAATAAAACATCCTGACAAAAGCGGTCAGAGAAAGAGTTTATTTTGGCTCATGATTCAAGGTCTAGTTTACCATGGTAAGGAGGTCACAGCAACCAGGGCTTTAAGTATACCATTAGACTGCATCGAGAAATGGAGCAATGCTTGCCTGCTGTGCATCTACACATGGGTCTGTGTACCACATATGTGCCTGGTACCCAGGAAGATCAGAAAAGGGTGTCAGATCCCTTGGAAGTGGAGTCACAGACAGTTGTGAGCTGCCATGCGAGTGCTGGGAACCAAACCAGGGTCCTCTGGAAGAGCAGCCAGTGCTCTTAACCGCTGAGCCGTCTCTCCAGCCCCTACTCAAGTCTCCTTTCTCCACTTATACAATTCAGAGTCCCAGCCACGGTGAGTCTTCCCACCCCAGTTAATACAGTCAGCATAATCCTTCATGGACATGGCCAGAGACCCATCTCCCAAGTGGTTCTGGACTCTTTCAAGTTGACATTTAACAGTGTTACACCTGCCCAGAGCACCTGTGCCTGAAGAGCCTGTTCTGCCTTGTTTAAGGAGCTCTGGAGCATGCCCAGGCTTGGAGCTTATACCCCTAGTTTTTCCCTGCCTCCAGGCCTGTGAGGGCTGCCTGTCAGCCTACCTATCCAGCCCCAGGTTTCTTCCCTGCTCTTCTGTCTCTCACCCAGAGGCTAGAAGAAATATGTCTCTTGACTGTTCCCTACTTCTTTACCAATTTACATTTGAAGATGGAGAACCAGCTCAGAGGTACAGTATTTGCCTACTGTAAAATTTTGTTCCCCATATTCCTTTCCAGACAATAAGAACAAACATCCAGGACAAGTGACAGTAGGTCTCCTATCTGCCTAGCAGGGGCCTCTTCCATCACCTGGGGTTGGCTCAGAGCCTTCCCAGAAGATGTTTTCCTCTTCTTGGAGAATGGTACTTGGCCCTCCATTCAGCCTCCCTTCCCTCACCTGTTGCAACCCTAGGCAACAGAGCCAGGACACGCACACTCATTCCGTGCTTGCTACCTCCCACCTACCCACAAAGCCCCTCCCCCTCCCTGTGTGTCTCCCCCCACACATCCCAGAAGACACCACCTAGCTTCACAGGGCCACAGTCCTTTAGTGTCTAGACTCTAGTGCCCTGCCTCACATGCCCTCAAAGACTGCCCAAGTCAGGACTACGCACTGGGCAACATTTTGAAACACTAGTTCCTAAGTCTTGGGAGCAGTGAGCTAGGATGGCGAGCGCCGTGAAGGGCAAGAAAGGTGGGGAAGACCGAGAGTACTGAGTAAGCTAAGGGTGCTGAGCAAGACCCTTGAAGCCTCGGCATACCTCAGCCCCTGAGTGGCCAGCCTACTCCTCTGGAGTTTGGGGGTGTGGGGGTCTAGGGTTATGAAGCAGTCATACAGGGACCACTGGGGCCCTCTCCTATCTGACCAACTTTCCCAAAGTCTAACCAGAAGAGCCTTGCCCTTCAGGGCAGCCAGTCCGCACTGTGTGGTTGCCACACAGAGCTTGGAGGTGGCTTGAAGGGCCTGAAAGAAAGTGGAGCCCTGGGAGAGTGGGCAGTGGAAAGTGGGGGCGGCCAGCCGATGTCAGACTCATGAGCAGGGTAGGGAGACAAGGCTTGAAGCAAAGAGCACTAAGTCAGCAGAGAAGGGATCCATCCAGCAATGTTTCCGTCAGGGCCTTGGCTATAGGAAAGAAGTGAGGTAAGGATGATGAGGACAGGGACATAGGCACAGACTCCGAGCTTGGGAGACATGTGATTGGCTGAGAGGCAGAGACAGCCAGGTAGGAACCCCAGGGTCTGAAGAGGGAAGAGGAGGTTGATGCACACAAGGGAGCGTCACTTTGGGCTCTGTTGAGGCCCTGGTTGCCCCCCAGGTGCTCAACAGGAGGCAGGTGGTAGTGGTTGGGGGCGGGGTATAGAGAAGCAACTGGAACTCTCCGGAGCTCAGGCTGAGAGTCAACTCATAGTAGAACCAGAAACGGAAGGCTAGCCCTGGGGTTACGCCCACTGTGCCAGCCAGTGGGGAGTTCTGGAGTGAAGGCAGGTGCTGCCTATGTCTTTTTCATCTGCCCAGCTGGCCATCTGACCTGGCCTCTTGCGTGATGTTTCCTCTACTGTGGGCACTGGCATGTCTGCACTCCAAGGACCTTTCCATTCCCGCCCTCCTTATATAACTTTGGGTGTGCAGAGAGTATACCTCTTGATCCCTAATCTCTTAGGATTAACAGTGAGCTCCCTGGCAGGGCAGCTTAGGACCCTCCTTCTTGCCCCGGGCTGTGCCCACACCCAGAGGAGACTATAGCACCATGCAAACTCCTCCTCACAATGAACACACCCTTGCCTTGGATCCAGCATCACAGTGGAATCCTTGAGGACAACTGCCTGATCCATGTGATCCAGGTGAGGATGAAGGAACAGAAGCCGGCTTCCTGCCCTAGTCATGTGAGGACAGCCACCAGCTCCAAGGGTAGCGCTGATGACAGACAAGTTAGTCAGGCAGCAGCGTAGTGTTTTCCCTCTAACGTAGGACTGGAGTTGTTTTTTGCCAAGTCCTCTCCCATCCCCAAGTTACCTGTGTGTCACAGGCTCCTGAGCTGCCACCCTCAGCCTTGCTGACTTTGACTCTCACCCTTCATGATCTCAGCTTCCTCTTGCAGGGTGACTTCTTATTCTCCCGACAGCAGATCACATCAGGCTAGGGACAAAGGCCCAGGGGGCAGAGATGCTGCTGACCAAATAACCCTTTCCTGGGACAGGCTGAGACCTCACTTCCTTGTGGAACGCCTCTGAGAGCAAGTCTGCACTGAGTCATAGGGGAGGGGCTCGTGGGTGAGGTAGGAATTCACCCACAGGCCCTGGAAGTATCACAGGGACCATCAAGACCTCATCCTGAGACTGAGGCACAGGTGAAAAAGTGGAGAGCACTCGATGCAATCACCCTTCCTGGGGTTATGACTAAGGGACCATCCTGGAGTTATCACATTACTTACCTCACAACTGTACTCATCACCGGTCTTTCCCCATTGTTAAAAAAAAAAATCTGGCCCACTGGCTCTTCCTGGACCACTCAGTGGTCCAGCACAGCCTCCATCACTCCACCTGCCGTCCTAACTTATTGGTCTTCATGGGCCCTGTTCATACTTTATGTCTTAAAATTCAGTCTGCTGACTTTACTGAATGGTGTCCTGGGAAATCTGAGCTCTGTCACATTAGGACTCTGCCTTGTGTGTATCTGTATTCCCGTGCGTCCAGCATGGAGACATGAGTGAGCATGGGTGATGCTTTGCAACACATACCTATAGGATAGATGGACAGAGAGACAGATGGCTAAATGGACAGATGTGTATAGAAGATAGGAGGAAAAGTGAACAGATGGAAGGGTCAGTAGGTAGCTGGACAAGTAGATGACTGGGGGATGAATGTGTGGACAAATGGGTAGTTTGGCGGGTGGGTAAAGAATGGGTAGGTGAGTGAATGTGTGGAAAGATGAATGGGAGGATACATGACTATATATATATATATATATATATATATATATATATATATATATATATATATATATATATGGTACATGCATGGACGGATGGATTGATGGGTAGATCAGTGAGTATGTAGATAACAGGGGATGGTTGAATGATTGATAAGTGGATGGATGGACTGATTGAAGGATGGAAGAGTGAGAATGGATAGACAATGGAGGGGGCATGGATGATGGTTAGGTTGATGAGTGAACAAGTGGATGGATGGCCAGGGAGAGGTAGCTGGTTGATTGATGATGATTGATGAAGTAATAGATAATGAACAGGCGATGGGAAGATGGGTGGTTGAATGAATGAGCACAGGATAGATGAATGGATCATGAATGAATTGCTGATAGATGAATTATGGAAGGAGGGCCTCTAGAGAACTGCTGTTGGTGGCCAGGGTCCTAGAGAGCAGTTTAAGGCGCAGGAGGGCTATGCCAGGTGTTAGACAGCGGGTGAGCAGTACCCGTGTGCTGAAAGGTTATTAACATTTAATGTTAATTTATATAATCATTAAAGTGGCAGTTATTTCTTAACCTGCTATTTTATAAAGAAGAGACACAGAAACCTGTTAGATTTTAATAAGCTTTAATGTACTGGGGCTGGGTTGATATTAGCCCTCTAAGCTATCTTGTCTGGCTCCCCAGCCCAGGTCCCCATAAATACTTGCACATTTTCCATCTGGGCTGCTTCTGCTCCATCGTGCCAATCCTCAGAGCAACCTCCTCCTGGCCATGTGTTTCTAGTTCACACTAACCCATGGCGACCTGATCCTACTTCCTCCTCCCTCTCTCCTTCCTCGTGGTCTCTCTCCCACGCCCAAAGCCCAACGACCTTGGCTCTGCTTACCTCTCTCTGTCCAGTCCAGGCTATAGGCAATTTTATTTAGCCAATCAGGGATAATGTGGGAGGCAAGGTTTACCCCAAGTCATTTTGGATACTTGAGAATTTGCTTGTAAGGATCTTGGGAGGCAAGCAATTAACATTTGGAGACACAGCAGCTCTAGTGCAACCCCAACACCCATGCCTAGATTTGTGTCTCCTTGTGTAAAGGTTACTCTTGTGCCAGGAGAAAGGGTTGTGGAGAGAGAGGCCCCAGGTCTAGAGTGATGCTGACCAAAGTTCTGCCTGTCTCTGTGTCATCTGTGCCTCTACCTGGGTGATTAAGGACAGAACGGGCCCCAGGGAAACACTCCTCTCTCCGCTGCCTGACTCACTGAGCATTTGCATGGCCTTGCAGAAAAAGAGATAGACTAGGGTGTGGCATGGGAAGCCAAAACTCTGGTGTCCTTGTCTTAGAACACTCTTCACCAGCTCATGGCCACCTACCCTCAGGTCCCAGCTTAGACAGATCTACATAGGTCAGTCCTCCTATAGTGCCTCAGCCCCCTACCCCTCTAGCTGTCATTCAATATACAACACACAGCAATGATATTTGTGTCCCTCTCTCCTACTAGTCTGGGCATAGGACTGGGCCCTGCCTTTCCCCTCCCTCAGTGTCCCTTATGCCAGTAGTGACTAAAATATAGTAGGTCTTTATAAAATATTATGAATGAATAAGTGAATGAATGAATGAAGTGTATTGAAGTATAGGGTGGCTTTTGGGGGGGGCGGCTCTGGGGAGTGTCTACTTCTTATATCCTAAGGTGTTTGGACACCTTCCACCTAGGGAGCAGACCTATCTACCGAATGCCCTCTTCAGGCCAGGAAAGGGCCCAGAACTGCACTTTCAGAAGGCTCCAGTGCTATGCTGCACCGTCCCTCACCCATAAGCCTTCCCTCTGGGCCACTCACACTTTTCATGATCCCTGTGTCACAGACGTGACTGCAAGGGGGAAGGACATGAGCAGGGAGACCTCTGCTCCAGACAGAGGTCCAGGCTTGTCCCTCAACTTCCTGGTCGGCCTGCTGAGGTCAGGGAACGGGCAAACCTGAGGAGCAGGTGACAGCGGTCCCCTGCTCTGTGTTCCTCTCTTCCCACTTCTGCCAGCATCTGAAAGGTAGAAATCAGGTCTCAGCCCCAGCCCCAGGAGCTGTGATCAGGTCTCAGCCCCAGCCTCAGGAGCTATGAACAAAGACTAGGCCGACCCAGGCTCTCGGCACAGTGGCTCGGCATGAAAGAGGTGCATAAAAATAAATAAATAAATGAAACAAAGAGGTGCATAAGGCAGACATGAGGCACATGATGCCCCACCCCTCCCTCCACCCACCCCCACCCACCTGTGCCTATTCCACCTTGCCCTGCCCTCAAGTTCCATCCTGGCTACCTCCAACAGGACTGACTGCCCTGGTAGCCCCAAGAGCTCTTGCCACCGGGATCACCGGGATCACACACTCTCCTAAGAGAAAATTTAGAATGTGGCTGTTTGGCACTTCTGCTGGAACCCAGCTGGGGATAGGCAGCTGGCACGTCCTCCTAGCAATCCTGCTAAGGACAAAGGCCCTTTCCACCATGCATGTGGGGCCTCACCTATGGCCTCCAGATCCAAACCCTGTGGCCATTATGAAGCCTGAGCCCCTGGGGACAAGCCAGCATGAGGATACCGCCTCCTACCCAGGGCGTGCATGTGAAGTCTGTTGTACAGTGTTCTCAGTCTCAGGCCCAGACCCCCAATTCTTTTCCTGCCCTTCACTCCCAGACCCCACAACTCCATTGAGTCCAGAAGAGAAGCTCCAAACCTGTTTTTCCAGCACTTTCTGTACCTTTCCCAATGAGTCATCTCCCCCCATTTGCCAACTCCACCATCACCACCCTGTCATGGAGACCTAAGTTTTGTTCTCGAGGCTTAAAAACTCCCTCTTATCCCCACCCACCCATTCTCCCTGTGTCTAATGTATTCAGGGAGGCCCTGGAGCTGGGTGGGACTTTTATTTGATTTTTTTTTTAAAGAAAGGAAGGACCCTGAATTTCAGGCCTTTCTGGTAACATTCCAGCTGTTGCAAGCAAATCCCAGGGAAACCAGGCACTACCTAGCAAAACAGTGGAAGGCATGGGACAGATATGGGTCTTCTTCACAGGCTTCTGCTTCTATCCAAGCGCTTCCCAGCTTCCATGTCCTGCCAAGTCCAAAACCCACTTCAAGAAGAACAGCATGGTGGGTCCCCTAGCAAGTGGAACAGGGGCTGTGTCTGACATGGACTCTGTTGCCTGCTTTTGAATCCCGTTCCCTTAGCTGGGCTGCCTTGTCTGGCCTCAGCGGAAGAGGATGGTCTTGGCCCTGATGTGACTGGATGTGCTGGGGTGGGTTTGAATGGGAGGGGGGCGGCCTCCCCTTTTCTGAGGAGAAGGGGAAGAGGAAAAGGGAGGGAGGGTGGAACCGGGAGGAGAGAAAGGAGATAGTTGCAGTCTGGATGTAAAATGACTAAATAAATAAACTTAAGAAAAGAAGAAGAAGAGCCACATGGAAGAAGTTCTCAAGGCACTTGCCCTCTCACCTCAGCAAGCAGGCATTGCTTTACCCCACTTGATTCAGCTCAGGAGCCAGTTAACCCAGGGAAAAGCAGAGAGGAGCACCCAGGGGTCTTGAACCCAGATCTGACTGGCACAAGGTCTATAGAACTTTAAGAACCTCAGCCTGGCCCAGGCCAACCTGAAGCAGGCCCCGACCTGCCACATACTTGGCACTTTCCATCTGCTATGCAGAGATATTAGTGGAACAGGCCGAGGACTGACCTCTGTCTATGCCTAGCCCTTTGTTGACTGTTTGGACGCCCAGGACAGGAGCAGAAGGCAAACTCTGTAAGACCTATCCACGTTACCACCAGACAAGTAGCCAGAGGCAGCAGTTAGGAGATAGCTACCTTTTTTACCAAGAATTAGAGTCATAGGGAAAAGAATGTCTCCTATGCATACAGAGAGCATAGGTGGGGTCCTGGGGCATGACAGAGACCTTTATCAGCACCTGCCTGGGGCCCTGGGCTCTGAGGTCAGCCCTGGGAGCTCTCAGAGACAGGGGAGCAAGGCAGATATGCACAGCAATAGCTTTAAGGAGGAAGAAGGCAGTGTTCTCACTACCATTGGGTGAGGGATGGGGGGTTGCGGACTCATTGGGAATAGGGTCTGAGGCCCAAGCAGAGGGAGGAAGTGAGGGAGTGGAGGAAAGCTCATGTCTGCCCAGCAATGAGCTGCTCCTCCTTTGATACTATCCAACCCTGTCTCTACCATTTCCTAAGATACCCAAACTACTACAGCCTGGGGTCTTTATATCCCTAGCTTGGCCATACCCAGCACACACACACACACACACACACACACACACACACACACACACACACACGGACCCTTGCTTCCCTCCCGATGCCCCACAATTTACCTTCCACATCATGAGCAAGGACCCTTTGCTTCCCTGGGGGTTCCTTGATCCAAGGCTCCACTGCGTCTGTGCCTCCCGACCTGTGGGTATTGAGACATCCAGCCGGGGCTGTGACTGAAGGAATTTCCCAGTGGTACTTGGGTGAGGAGAGTAACAGACAGAAGTGGAGAATCAAAGACAACGTGACCCAGGAAAGGGCAGGCAATCAAGAAGGAAACTGAGGTCCAGAGAGAGTGACAGAGACATCAGTGGGAGAGATGAAGACTCAACAGCATCCAGGGTCTGGAGCAGGAATCAGAACAGTCTCGGAGGCTACTGCCCACAGCCAAGCCTGCTCAGGGAAGCCGCAGGGATAAGGGGGCCAGGAACCTCAGTCCCTCCGGGTGGCAGGAACCAGGCTTGTTCTGGGTTTCTGGGCATGGGGCCAGGAAGGGTGGGGTGGGCCCTGATTTGCATGCTGCTGTCTGGCCTGTCCCCACTCCTCCCACCGCTCCTGCTCCATCTATAAAGTCTGGGGGAGAGGAAAGGCCCCCACTGTTTCCAGACAATCCTTAGGATGAAGGCAACTCTGCTTCTCCTCTTTGCCTTGGCCGTGGCCACTAGCCCAGGTAAGAGGCTGTGCCTAGGGACTGGGAAGGGGTGGGTTGCTTTGTCTAGATACTGGGCAGTCAGCCCCAGGCAGACTGGGCCTGACTGGAGGAATTTAGACTCTAAGAACACGGATGTTTAGGGACGCTTGCCTCTTGAAATGTGAAACAAAACTAGTTTAACATCTTTTTTAAAAAAAAAAAGATTTATTTTCTTTATTGTATATGAGTGCTTTATCTGCCAAAGAATGCATCAGATTACATTATAGATGGTTGTGAGCGACCATGTGGCTACTGGGACTTGAACTCAGGAACTCTGGAAGAGCAGGCGGCGCTCTTAACCACTGAGCCATCTCTCCAGCCAAGTTTAACACCTTAACTCAACGGAGTCAGAGAAACGCAATTATTTCAGAGTCATGGAATGTTAGCAGGAACTCTTAGAACTGGGGTGCTTTGAGGGAGGCGAGAGCGGGAGCTATCTCAAGAGGCTTCTCCACCACCATCCTCACCTCACATCTCTCCTGGACACACTGGGGTGGCAGTTGCCCCTCTTCTTCCAGGCTCTTCAGGAATTCAAACCTTTGGGGATGGAGACAGCTGTGCCCTTAGCAACATCCAGGCGCGTCCTGGGGTCCTCAAAAAGTGCCCTCTCCACTCCGCACTCTCTCTGCTTCCTCACCTCTTCCCAGGGGTGGCATAGGATAGAACACCCTCTCTAGGGCTCCAAGAGACACCTTCTGGAGTAAACACCAGACATGAGCTTTGTGGGGGTCTAGGGCAGGAGTTGGGGTGACAAGTGTCAGAGGACTCTGTCATGACAAAGACCTTTTCTTGACTGACTCACTAACCCCTCCTCCTCCAGCCTGGGCACTCCGATGTCACGTGTGTAGCAGCGCTACCAACTGTGAGGAAATTCAGACCTGTCCGGCCAGCTCCCGCTATTGCAAAACTGTCACCACAGGTGAGTGGCAGCCCAAGTCCCCCAGGACCAAGAGAGCAGCCCTAGGCGTGATACTGGGGATGGGCCAGTCATGGTGAGGATGGTGCTCAAGAGTGGAGGATGTTGTGTGGGAACCAGGGTGTATGGTAAGCCAGGCCTGATGCCCTTTCCTCTCCTGTGTGCAGTGCAGGCCCTGAGCGGGAACCTGGTGAAGAAAGACTGTGCAGACTCATGCACCTCCAACTTCAGCCAGCAGGGCCAGGTCAGCAGTGGTTCCGAGGTCACACAATGCTGCCAGGGTGACCTGTGCAACAAGCGGCTCTTCAGTGCTGCACCTGTGCCTGCCCTGCTCAGCAGCGCCACCCTGGGCCTGGCAGTGAGCCTGGGCCTCCTCGCTCTAATGGTTCTGTAATGCACTGCTTGGAATTTCCCTTGCCCCTTCCCTTCTGGCTCCCAGGGTCCCCATGGACCATCCTTGACCACGATGGAGGCAGCAGATGCTGAGGCTGGGGGCTGCTCTTAAAGGCTGGGTCTGGGTCCTGGTGGGCCCCAAGAGCCGTTGACATACATAGCACCGTGCTGGTCCCGGGACGGGAAGATGTGGCCTGCTCCCCAGCATGGAAGATGGGTGACAGACACGATCCATCCCCTCTGATCTTGTACTTGTTCCATTTATGTTTTTCTACTTGAACCTCTACATGGAAATAAATGATCTAAAAATACTGTGTCTGTGTGGAGTGGTGAGAGGGCCAGTGGGACTTCTGCCACATGTTAGCCTAGACAAGCCTCGGCAGCACGCAGTAGAGCTTGGTACCTGGCCTGAAAGGCATTTCCATCCTGGAAGAGGCAGACTCTTGCCAAGTTCCAGATGGGGAGGAAGGACACTGCATCCAGGCCTCAACCCTGAGATTCTGGTTGCCCGGGGCTGTAAAGAGACCCAGGAGACTTAGAGTTATAAGGCCACCGCACATAGCTCCAAGGTTACCAGGACAGGCTCATTTGTTCCTTAGGAACTCATCCAGATGTGTCGGAGTGTGAGGTATGGCTCAGCACAAGCCTACGAGAAGCAGGCGTCAGCAGAGCACATCCCTGGGGACCCTGTATCTAGGCTCACCGCCTGCCTTCCCATGCACCGGGTTCCTCCTGCTGCCTAGGCTCCTGTGTGCTACTTGGGTTTGGGCCGTTTCCTGAATGGGGTGAGGCCTGAGGTTGAGTGAGAGAGAGGCATTCAGCAGATACCCATCCATACATGCAGCCCTCCTTGCTGGCAAGCAGGCTAACTCATTCCACTGCAGCCACTATCCTGCAACCCCACAGAGGTGGACACAGGGTTAACGCCGTGGCAGGTCCGTGTGGCAAACCCTGCCCGTGGCAGATGACAGAGGCAGGATGAGGACCTCTCTTCCCTTTATGCATCCACACCCTGAACCGTAAGGCACACGTAACCACTCTACTTCCAAAAGAGGCTTGTGAGAGGTGTGATCCAGGCTACGTATGCCGTGGAGCCTCAACGTCTAGGTAAGGAACTACTTGGTCTGGGGTGAGCCCTAGGGCCAAGTGAGTCTCTTTTTCTGCCAGGTCCTTACTTGGAGCAAGGTGTTGGACCTGCTGAGCCTGGGGTTTTTTTTTACTCAGACTCCCACACTTAATCACCACAGTAGCGGGCTGGTCGACTATATAGCCACGACCCTGTCTACCAGACGCTGCAGGACATTCATCCACCGTGAGCAAGAGAGATGGAGGGAAAAGCAAAGAGGAACGTGCCCCAAGCCCAGAAATTAGGAAGCGTCCTACCGGTACTACCCTTTCCTGGCTGCTATGTCGCGGCTGTTCCCCCGGGGCTGTCATTCCTGGAGCTGAGGGCCAAGCCTGATGCCGGTGCGCCACCTAGTGGCCTGTAGAGTCAGGCAGGGAATTCTTTGCCCAGGGAATTTGCCACTCCTCTCTGCCGGTGCCTGGAAGTATCCAGACCACAGAAAGCCACCTGGACGTGGAAGCCAGGCAGAGAAGAGGACTAAGAGAGTTCAAACGGAAGCCCTAGCCATTTCCAAGTGTGGAAACAGTCTGGGAACCTGGATAGTGACTCCCAAGTGTCCCCCATCAGAGCAAACATAGGCAGAAAAGAATGTGGCACTACGCCAGAAATCAGGAAGCCCAAGGAACCACGCAGCCCCAGGACAGAGGGCACAACCAGTCTCACCAGGTGGGTTTTTGATAGCTTCCCACAGTTGACATATAAATCAAGGACAGCTGTAGTGCATACTTCTCTGATGAGATGTGAACCTCAGATATGGCACTGAAGGAAAAGCAAAACAAAACAAAATTAAACAAAACAAAACAGTTCCACCCAGATCCAGTGGAGGCTGCTTATAGTAATGTGTGTGAATGGTTACTTTAAAAAGCACAGATGACTCAGAGGCAGACATGTCACTAAAAACCCCACCCCAACCTGGGGAACAGCTCAGGAAAGTTGCATCTTTACAGAGTCTCTTGTCTCCAGCCTGTAGAAGCTTGGGGGAGGGGCACTGATGAACCTCGTGAGCCTCAGGGGCCTTCTCGAGACTTAGAGATTTTACTTAATTTTTGGGGGAGGGGTCTTGTAAACTCCTTGTATGTTGGGAATCTCCACTAGCCTCCCTCCTCCATGTTCCAATTTGTAAGGAAAAGGCTACACAGCCACCATCACAGAGTGGAGTGAAGTGTGTACAGGCTGTGGGCATATGCTGGGAAAGGGGGCCAGCCTGCACATATCAGGAGCCCCAGGCTTCTTAGGGAGCACAGCACCACCTGACGCTGGCCAGAGGCCAGAGAAAAGCTGAGAGCTGTCAAGTCTCCCAGCCTAGCTCTGTCTTCTAACCGGAGGCCTACAGGCATCTCAAAGCCAGCTCTCTGCCTTCTCCTGCATGAACCCACTGGACAGCTTCTCTGCTACTCCTAGACCTAACAGTACCCCACACACACACTGACTAGGACCCACCCGGTCACAGGCCTTGGCAGGGTCTGCAAAAATGGAAGCCCTCTCCAGCTACATGCAACCCTGTGGATGTGGATAGAGTCCAGGGCCAGTGGGAAGCCAGCAGTCCTGTCCCTCATTCCTGGGGATCCCTTCTGCAGGAACCCAGGCCCAAGGGCTGCACAACAATGTGGTAAGGTGATGACAAAAGACAATAACAGGGGTAGAAGGGACCCCAGTGGTGGTCCTAGCTGGAGGCAGGAGCAGGAAGGTATTTAGCAGCTCCAGAGCCTGAGAATCCTGGGTGCCATCAGATCTGGAAAACAAAACAAAACAAAACAAAAAAAAAACACAAAAAGGTCTGGACAGATCTCTGACCCACCTAGGACAGAGAGAGAGAGAGAGAGAGACACTGTTCCTTTCATTTCAGCAAAAGACATTCCATGCACCCAAGCACAACTTCCAAAAAAAGGTAGAGGACTTCAAAAACACAGCTGATCATATCTTCTAAGACGGCAAGCCTACCCAGAACATCTCTTGTCCTCAGCACCCCAAAGAGTGTGACCTATAGCCTTGCTGGCATCTCAGCCTAATCGCCCATTTCTTACAGAAGACATAAAGGCCGCCCATTGCCAATTCCTCTAGTCAGTCACCTGGGTCTGGCTTCTGACAAGCCCTTTCTCTGACCCAGCCATGAACAAAAAGGGGCTGGTACAGGGCCCCTTGTGGGCACTCTCATACTAATGGCTTCTGAATTGGTCAGTTCTCTTAATGTGTTGACTTTTCTGTTTCATTGATTTTTTCCTTTTTTCTTTTTTGCTTTTAGTATGTATGTGTGTATGTATGTATGTATGTATGTATGTATGTATGTATGTATGTATGTATGTATCTGTCTGTGCATGTGTCTGAGGGTCTCCTATTACTCTCTTTTTTTTTTTTTTTAACACAGGTGTCTCATTACGAAGTGGCACTCACAAGTTGGCTAAACTGGCTGGCCACAGAGCCCCAGTGATGCTCCAGCCTTCACCTCCCCCAGCACTGTGGTTTCAGGCAGACACCACTTAACGCACCTTTTATGAATTTATTTTCTGAGCAATGGGGCCTGTTTTGTTTTACCAAACACGGAAGTCTGGGTGTCTCCAAACATCAGTTCATAGTAACATTTCTTGAGGCAGCCCCCCTCTGTTTTAATAGTGCGTGGACACTCCGTACCCACAGGGTTTAGCCCAGCTTCTCCGTGTGCTGGGGATAAGAATGCAGGTCCTCACACTTGCACAATGAGCACTTCCCTCACCTCGAGCTCTGCTCATGTTTTGCTTTATAGTACCTCCTTCGGATTTAATTTCTGTTCTAGTTTCTGAAGGTGGAAACTCAAGTCCTCATCAGGGAACCTTTCTTTCTCCCAAAACAGAGCACTTCCATGGCATCTCCCTCCTGTACCAGCTGTAATGGCATCAGTGGCTTGGATGGGCTGTGTCTTCCTCATCTGCCAGGAATATTTCCTGGCTTTCTGATTGATGTCACCTTTGCCCCATAGGTTACTTAGAAATGTGTTGTTACTCGGCATCTCTACGCTTGTACATTTTTTTGCTCATAATTTTTAAACCTTTGTTGTTGATGATGATATTATTACTATTATTTGGGGGAACAGTGCAGGTGCACACATACCACAGCAGAGGAATCAGAGAATGACTTTCAGGGATTTTGTTCTATGCTTCCGCAGTGGGTCCCAGGGATCAAACTCAGGCGTCAGGCTCATGTAGCAAGGGCTGTTACCCACTGAGCCTTCTAGCTGGTCCCACTGCTCAGGAGTCTAATCAAAGTCCATTGCTGTCCACAACAAGTACTGTTGGATTCTGGTCCTTGTCCATGTGTGCCTTGAGGTTTATTTGATGGCTCAGAATATGGTCTGTCTTAGGTTTTTTTTTTGTTTTTTGTTTTGTTTTTTTTTTTGGTCTGTGACAAAACACCATGACCAAGGCAACTTATAAAAGAAAGTGCTCAATTCAGCTTACAGTTTCAGAAGGTCAGAGTCCATGAGTGGAGGAGCAAAGACATGGTAGCAGGAGCAGCTAGAAGCTCAGCCTCGATCCAAGCAGGAGGGAGAAAGAGAGAGAGAGAGAGAGAGAGAGAGAGAGAGAGAGAGAGAGAGAGAGAGAGCGCTAACTGGGAGTGGTGTAAGTCTTCTGAAACCTCAAAGTCCACCTGCAGTGGCACACCTCCAACAAGAGCCTCCACAAACATCCCCACCAACTGGGGACCAAACATTCAAACACATGAGTCTGTGGGGGCCACTCTCACTCAGGCTGCCACAATGCCTCTATTGATGAAAGTTTGCGGAAACAAGTATGTTTTCTTGGGGACTAGAGTGTATTGGTTGTTTGTCTCAGTACTTTTTCTTTTCCTTTGGTCTGTCTTTCTTTCTTTCTTTCTTTCTTTCTTTCGTTTTGTTTTTGGGGCAGGGCTTCTCTGTGTAGCCTTAGCTGTCCTGGACTCACTTTGTAGACCAGGCTGACCTCGAACTCTCAGCAATCTGCCTGTCTCTGCCTCCCGAGTGCTGGGATGAAAGGCGTGTGCCTCTGGAGCATTTGTTTCAGTTCTAAGGCTCCTTATATGTGCATGCACATGGGCTGGAAGAGTGACATATCTGCTCTTTGCTGTCACTGCACGTTTCCTTATTTTCTTCCTCACATGACAGCAGCAACAAAAGTAGATTTTGTGAAAACCCTATTAAACTTTGGCTGCTTTTGAAACAGAATAAAAATAAAATACATATTAGTTATGTAAAGTAATTATTTAGTGGTGGGCTTTTGATGGTGAGAGCTGCCTGTGAGTCATGGGATTCCTCTAAGGCTTGCTCGCAAGCATTGCTAGTGGGTCCTATGTAAGGACAGGGGTGAAGTGAGTGCATGCCCACCCAGAACAGTTTGGTCTGTGGGAGCAGGGCAGCAGGGGTGAGGAGAGCTTTGATGAAACCTGAGGAGAATGTCCAGGAGGTATACACTTGCCTCAGGATCGCTACTGTGTCACTGTGAATTTGCACATAAGTGGGCACATTCTGATGCCCAGGCGATGCCCAGGCTTTACTCACTAGGGCCATAACCAGAGAGCTTCCCCTAGCGACTGAGCTTACAGAAGACAGCCTGGAGGCGGGGTTTGAGCGGCCTCGGGGGCGGAGCGTGTGTCCTGCGGGGCGGAGCGGGGCGGGACCAGTAGTGAGCTAGCACTGCAGGTCCCTGCGGCGGCTGCGGAGCCTACCAGGCCTGGGATGCGGTACAAACGCTGCGCGAAGTGTGTACAGACGCACAATCACAAGGCAAGAGGTACCTGGGAGCGGCCACGGGTAAGTTTCTATGGCGACAGGGCTTGTGGTGGTGAAGGGCAAGGGCGAGGTCACCCCGCACCCAACCCTCCCCGGGAGTCCTCCCTAAACGAGACTGCAATTTTTTGGGCGGAGCTCCCCAGAGGGGCCAGGAGGTGCCCGACCTGCAGGCCTGGTCTGATTCAGGACCTCAGCATTCTGGGCTGGCACCTGGGAAATGGGTCATGAAGGATGGGTTATCTTCCAGGAGTGTATTTTAGTACTTCCCAGCAGGGGCCGGCTCGAGTCTGTAGACCGCGGAGACAGTATTGGTCCACATCCCTCCAACAGTCCCAAACACCAGACTCAGCCTTTGGAGCTCTGTCTTGGGCAAGCATCGTCTGGCATGCATCTGAAGAGCCTTTAGGTAGGAGCTGATCACTCATCATGGCCTCTTCATCTGAAGCGAAGGATTCACACAGCAGAGCCTATGCTTTCCTGCGGGTAGGGAGGGGATTTCACAAGGAGAGCGAATAAGAGAGGGTCCCCTGCCCCAAGAAGAGACCAACCCTGGCTTCCAGTCTTATTCTGGCCAGCGTCCTGCATTTTAGGCTCTGCCAGGAAGAGACTGGTGCTGTTTCCATAGTGTTCCTGAAAAAAAAAAAGCCCCTTGGGTGAAGTCCTCTATGCTTTTGACATTCACGGTCCCCAGGAGCCTCCTGATTTTCTTTGATGCATCTCTCCTTCTTTAGCTCCCTCCACCCTAGCTTTTTGCTTGCTTTTGGTCTTCTGTTGGGATGTTGCACATCCTACTCCTTCCCCCTCATCTCCAGGTGGCACCGGCTGAGCTGGGAGGCTTTGGTGCCCGCCCCAGCCCAGCTGTGATCACAAGTCTCCGCCATTGTCTATGCAGGGTTGCTTTACCACTAGGAGCTCAAGCGGGGCCTCTGTGCTCTGCTTCTTCCCTGGCCCGGAGTTGGATCCAGGACCAGCTGCTGCCCAGCTGTTCACTCCCACGCTGTCCTCGCCTTTCCGTCATGGCACCCCTGCTCATGGTGTTCCTGGTGGCTCTGATGGGCTTGCCTGTGGGTAAGGTGGACAGAGGCTAGTGGGGCCCAGTTGGAACCTGAACCTGGGACAGGCAGGTGGAAAGAGGGGCAGGCTGGCCAGAGTTCTCCTGCCTTCTGGCTGTCCTAATCTGGTGCCCAGTGGGAGTGGGAGGTTGGCTGGAGACAGCTGGAGTCTGACTGTCAGGGCAAGGATTTCTTCCTGTTCTCTGATTCCCCACCCCACCGCCCCCCCATCCCCCACTCCCACCTCCCCATGCCCCCCATCCCCCCTCCGGCTCACAGCCCAGGCTCTGGAGTGCCACGTGTGTGCCTACAATGGAGACAACTGCTTCAAACCCATGCGCTGCCCAGACATGGCCACCTACTGTATGACCACCCGTACTTGTGAGTCTGGCATCCTGGAACATAGAGATAGGGAGAGAAGCTCCCACCTGCCCCGGGGGTGGGGGCCAGGGGGTGGAGTGTGGACCTACAAGCTAAAGTTGAGCCATCCATGGTCCTGAATCTCTTACTGCAACCTTCTTATGTCCTGTCCCCTGCAGACTTCACCCCATACCGGATGAAGGTGAGGAAGTCATGTGTGCCCAGGTGCTTTGAGACCGTGTACGATGGCTACTCCAAGCATGCATCAGCCACCTCCTGTTGCCAGTACTACCTCTGCAATGGGGCTGGCTTTGCTACCCCAGTGACCTTGGGTCTGGTCCCAGCACTTCTCGTCACCTTCTGGAGCTTGCTGTAAAGCTCTGCTCTCCCCACCCCCACCCAGCAGATCCACTCACACACAAAGCTCTTAAAAGACACAGTTGCACCCTCACACCCATTTGCTTCACCCAGCCCTCTTCCCTCTGAGACTCCTAGGCCACAAAGAGGTCCCATGGCTATCGATAAAAGGACTGATGACACCCAGATACCTCACTCCAAGGCCATACCTTTTCATTTTCAGAAGGCATCTGGGTGTGTGGATCTAAGCCTTTGTGATGTGCCTGGCCATGGGTGAGGCAGGCGGGGCCCCTCCTCTACCCATCATCAGGGGCATCTTGGGAGAGTGCTAGAGCTTAGAGGGGTTGGCATCATTAAGTCAAGGTACACCGATTTGAAGGAATTAGCGGCCAAACTCCACCATCATGGCATCAGGACCCTGCCTCGGTTTACCCAGTAGAGGATAGTTCTGCTAGAAGGGGACAAAAGATCATGAACTGCCTAGAAGCAGAGAAAGGCTCAGCAGAGCTGTCTCCTACTAAGTCTCCAGCAGCTGCCCAGGGCAGGTGTGAGGCGGAGGCCTCTTGTGATTTGTTATTTCCACTTCTTCAGGCACTCTTCCAGACTGGGTGTCAGGACAGCTCTTGGCCACGGGTAGCTAGCAACGGCTTTCTTTCCATAGGCCACTGAGAATCTTCCAGCTCCAACTCAATGGGCCTCTTGACCGCCCCTACTACATCCCCTGAGGCTGGCAGGGACATGGGGGCAGGTGGCCCGGCTATATTTTGTCTGGCCTGTACCCTGGCCAGAGCTATTCTGGGCATAGCAGGAAGGGGACAAAGGCAGGTCAGAGCAGGCGGGTAGTATGACTAAGATAGGGAAGCAGACTTCAGCCAGCTCCCCAAGTCCCGCAGGCAGCGAGGCAGCGCCTGCATCCTTCAGTCTCGGTAAATTATGGGGAGCCAGCCCAGGTTGTAGGTGACTGCCTGTCAGGTCAGTTGTGGCTGAGTATTGCTGGGTGTCGAGACTCCAGGGAACCCAGCCCAGATTTGGGATATATCCATCTACCTTTTATGCAGTGTGGGTAGCCTACGGAGCCTTACCCTCCACTCTAACTAGTACCCCCCCAACTCATGTGCCAGTGAGGAAGCCCCTCAAGCTGGCTCAGACCAGGGGTGAGGATGCAGATCAGTGTTCATGTTGTGGGTTTATCCAATAGAGAGTCCTAATGGTCCCTGCATTCTACTGGTCACATCTTGAGTGCTTTTTTTTTTTTCGGACCCCGCCCCCACCCCCACCCCCACTGTAGGATCTCACAACACAGAGGCCTATTCTGGAGACCTTCCTCCCTGTTCTCAGGCAGACCTGAGCTCTTTCTGCTACTGGAACTGATGTAGTTTTCTGCCTCAGTTTCTTCTTCCCAAGACAGGCCACTGGAGGATTTAGTAGGTTGGGGAGGACCCAGACCCTCAGGAATAGGGACTGTGCAGCTTGATTACAAAGGAGAACTGGGTGGGAAATGGCCTGGACATGAGGAGACATAGATTACCCAGAGGGAAGATGAGCCTCTTGGGAAGCCAGGAAGTAGGAGGAAGGAGCACACGTGCATATGTGCACACACCGTCTACAGAAGACAGCACTGGCTGCTACATCCCCTGAGGCTGAGGCAGGATACTGGGAGGAAGCCAATGCTGCCCACACCTGAGCTTGCATGCGACACACACACACACACACACACACACACACACACACACACCACCACCACCACCACCACCACCACCACCACCACCACCACCAGCACCACCACCACCAGCAAGCAGCCAGCATTGAGACTGACCTATACCCGCCACCACAGAGCACCTGCAAGGAGGGTCAGAGGCGGGCCCCTGACTCAGTGGGTGAGGCCTGGGAAACATTATCCTGTTACCCTGCTTGTGTAAGTCCACTGTCCCCAGTCAAGTGGCATCCTAGGCCAAAACTGGGAGGAGCCGGGGGCCGGTCCTCCCTTCTACCACAAAGCGGGGGGTGGAGGGGGGGGCCAGGGGGGAGAGGATGTGGAAGAGGCTTGATTACCTGCAGCCCCAAAGTGAGGCACTTGAATGCCTCAGTGTTGGGGGCATCATCTTTCACCTGTCTCCTGACACCAACCAGATAGGCCACACAGTGACCACACTGCCACCACCCAGCCCTACAGGGAGCACTACGCCTAGTTAGCCCATCCTTGCTGCTTAGCACAGAGCCCCAGAAGGTGCTCAATTAATACAGGGCCGAGCCTGCCACTGGGAGGTGCTGATTAGGGCAACAGCGCCAGATGGCCTGTCCCGAATCCTGTCTGGGATTATGTAATGAACATCTGTCCAGTCCACTGCAGGTGGCTCCGCACACTCCACAGCAGCTCCGCAAGGTGTCTGGGGGTGGTCATTACTGTACCCCTTTGACAGATAAAGAAACTGAGGCACAGAGGAGTGAAGCACTTAGTTGTCCTGGGCCTCCTCATCTTTCCGGTACCAAGCCATTCACCTATGGGTGCTCTTTCAGCAGCTGGGGTTCTTTGAGGCGGTCCACCCTCAAAGGTGACAGTGGCTTCATTAACCAGAGCATTTCAGAATGGGGTGTCGTAAAAGCATACGAGCCTGAAACCTTAGAAGGGAAAATAAGAGCTGAAAGTTTGGGGGGGCCTGGCTGAAGGGGTAACCGGCCAGGGGTGTCCAGCCTTGTGTGTGGATACAGAGAAGAAATATGGGATGGAGAGGTGGAGAGAGGAACAAAGTAAGATCAGACACCACACAAGCTGTCCCTGCCTTAGTGGGGGGGCGGGGACTAGGGCACAAGGCAGTGGGTGTTCTCACCTGGGCTGTGTAGAGGGGCTGGTGGTGGTAATCTATGGAGTCGCAATCTGGAGGCAGCTTGAAGTCACTGGAGAGAGGGTGCTTGATGAGACAATGACACCGTGGAATGTGTATGCTTCTGTGGGATTTGATGAAGCCAGGTCAACACCTGAAAGCCAAGGCACACTTCGGAACACAGTGGGGTGTCTGGTCTAGCCCACTAGAGAGGAGCCGTCATCGGGTAAGTCAGGCTCTGCCACCGTCTCTGTGATCGGCTTCCCCCAAACGCTGGTAAGGAGAAGAGGGACCCAGAGCACCTGTGTCTCCATCTTCTCCAGCAAGGATGCGAGCTCACATTCTGAAACCTGGAGTAGGGTGGCCCTTCGCTTCAGCACCTGATTACTTCCTGGCAAGCAACGTGGCATCCTGCAGCACTGCGTGCCCTGGGCTCCTCAACCATGGACGGGCTCACACTCCAGCCATCTCATTGTTGAAATGACAATGACGGTGCCTATTCAGATGGCTCTTGGCCTTGGGTCTGCACAGAGGAGGGCCCGAAGGATGCATGGATACAGGATGCCTGGTGCTTCCCTTGCCTGTGTCTCTGCCGACCCCAACCTCTCACCCAGAAAGGACATGAAACCCACTTTTATGCCATAGCTCCTTTCCCCCCGCCAGTCCCATGTACCCACACTTCAGAGTGGTCCTGTCAATGTCAATGTCCTCCACTGAATGAATAAACAAATGAAGGACAGGTGTCTATCTTTCCCTCCTGACTGTCTTCTAAGTTTGGACTTTACCCACGCAGATGGTCTTGGTGGGTCCTCCTGATCCTGAAGTGTCCTGGCTCCTGTCCTGATATTTGAGCCAGCCAAGGCAAGAGAGGAATTAGCAGGACAGCTGGGGCATTGCTGAAAGTCACCTCCATTCTGTGGAAAGAGGCAGACCCACCAGCTCCCATCAGGGGACTGACAAGCCCTAGGGTAGGCTGAGGGACTGGTTGGGAGAGACAGGACCCTAGGCCCTACCTGCTCCTTCTGCCTTCTTCTGGCTTTCTGACCTGATCCCAATTCCTTACTACTTCTCAGACAGCCTGACTCTACCAGACCCTCTCTCAGGATCTCTGGTCCTTTGCTCTTCCCAACCCCCAGGTTTGGGGGGATTCCATAAAACATGGAGGCAAGTCACAATCACCTGGACAGCCAGAGCAGACAGATGTGGCCTCCCACCTGGCTTCAGGCTCAGTCCATCAGCAGAATAACCCCTGCCCTGCAATATGCCACTTTTGTCTCTCACCCCAACCTGGGAACTTTTTAACACCAAAGGCTTTGCTTCCACCCACTCACCCTCACAACCCCCCTCCCCACTGCTGCTAGTGAGCAAATACCGGCAGGACTCAGTTTCCTTGGTACCACGACAGTACAATCCCGTGATAGATTAACACTCATGCCTTGGACCTAGGATAATGTGTACAGCCGTGCTTCTCCTGGCTCTCCTAATCCTGGGAGGGCCAGGTCAGGACTGAAGGCTGCTTTGGCAGATGAGGAAACTGGTCTCTCAAAAGCCTGCCCACCATACTCCATCCAGAGTGGGCTGCTGTGGAAGACACCCCGGCTTCACTTGGCCCATGCTCCATTCACATTTTTGAGGGCATGCTGCGCCACACCCTCCACGGAGCTGCAGGGTGAGGAGGACCTCTCCTGAGCTTCCGGCCTGCACCAGGCCTCCCTTGAAAGCCTTGGGCCTGATGGTTAGCTCATCCCTACTCCGTGGAGGAGGGAAGACGACTTGTGAAATTGCACCAGGCTCCCCAAGGCCACACAGCAGCAAGCTCTGCCAGCTCCCGTCTAAACCAGGCCGCAAGTGACTCAGGGCTGGGAGCCAGTGGCAATGGGAGACAGGGGTGGGGTGGGAGCCGCAAGCAGGTATAAGGGGTGGCCAGGGAGTAAGCCTCATCCTTAACACGGAGAACATGAGGCTTCCCTTCTGGTTCCTTCTGGCCGTGGTCTTGAGCATGGATCTAGGTGAGTAGATCAGGGGTGTAGATCAGGGATCAGGGGTGCAGCCGCCTTCCCTACTGGCCTTACTTATCACTGTCCTCTCAGCCTGGGCCACCATTGACCCTTGGGGTACTCCTTTTCCTGTCGCCTCTTCTTATCCTGGACACCAGGACCTTCCCTACCCAGCAGCCTCTGTCCCTACCCAGCAGCCTCTGCTGAACTTCACGGGTTCTTCAGCCCTCTTCAACACCACTCAGTACTGTCCTCACGCCTACTTCTCAGTTTGAAAGCCACCCCTAAACATCTCCAGTTCCATAGCAACACTCTCTCGCGTGCACACACACAAGCATGGCACAACCTCTGCCACTTTGCCCTTATCCAAGCCCCTAGAAGCTCTGGCTGACCTGTTTTCTACAGCCACCCTCTCCTGATACCCGGCCTGCCTGCCTCCTTGCTTAGGTTCTCTCTGTTCCACCTTCCTAGGGCGATTGCATCCACTTGACTTTAGTGCCCTCAGACTTCTATAGCTTCCAGGCTAGCGAGTTTCATCTGATTCAGTCACAGGAGCTTTGGCCCCAGTCCCTGCTGATGGCCTCCCAGGGACACCCCCCCCCCGAAATACCATTGCCTATGTCTGGCATTGACATCATTTAGTGGAGCCCACATTGTTCCTATATCCAACCCCGATCAATGCCCAAGCAAAGAAACAGTTTCCCCTGTGGCCCAACAGCAACCCATGCTCCAAACTCAAGACAGCCCCAGATCCCAGAGGCCTCACCTAGCAAAACTTCTGTTTTCATCACGGGTGGGAATGCTCCAGGACCCGTGGTCCGGCTGAGGTGTGGCATCAGAGGTCCATGCGTACATCTCTGGCTCTAGTCTGCCCTTCTTGGGCCAAGCCTCATGAGGACTCTGACCTGAGAAAGTCTGAACTACTGACCCCCTAAAGTGCTACCCAGAGCTTTAGGACAGGCCAGCTCCACTTTGATGGCCCTGAGCTCAAAGTTTAGAGACCTTTTGTCACCGACAGGGCTGAGGTATCAGAGGGAGTGCTCAGCCTTGGGCCAGCTGCCCTTTCTGTCCTAGCCAACACCCTAAGTATCTCATGAGCATCTGTGAGGTTGAGACAACTCTCTGCCCTGAAAGCTCCCTGTCCCTCCCCTTCATGGAAATCATACCTGCCCCTCAAGACAAAAGCCCCAATCCTGGCCGGGTTAGAAGTTGGAGGGGGTTGGGCTCCATTAGCCTCTCCCAGAACACTCCACGTCCTACATCTTTGCTGGGTTCCCGCTCTGCCACCCATGGGTAATGCCATCTCCCCCTGGGCTCACAGCAGTCTGGGAATGGTGGATTGCATCCTAAGCTGACCCCTAGAGTGAGAAAATAAGACCAGAGGGACTCACCTGTCCCTGGCAACATTGCAGAGGGACTGCACCTCGTGGAGTCTGGTGTCCCGAGGTTTATCTCATTGTCCCTCCTGCCCTCTTCTCCAAAGTCCCCTCTCTCTAAGCAAACACTGATCCTGCAGCCCAACCGTTGTCCCCAAAGTCAGTTTCCTTCTGGGAGCTAAACCTTCCTGGCTTCCTTAATGACAACACAAAAACACCAAGACGGACAGTATTTTCTTTCTCTCAATGACCCAGCTCTTGCCTCAACACCTAGTGATCATTCATTTATTTACTAAACATCTCTTGAGCCTCACCAGTGCAGCAAGGTTCAGAATAATGGATGCTTTGGTGTGTGTGGGGGGCACTGGGGAGTGGGAAGGGATCCCCATTCATCTCCAGAACCCTAGGGACCAGGTGTGGGGAGGTGGCCGTGAGCACAGACATAACAAGGTCAGCTGTGGTGGCTGCATCAAAGGATGGCCTCTGCCCCAGAGCTGAGAGGCTTTCTGGGCAGAGATGACCTATGAGCTGGGGGCTTGTGTATGATACATAGATAATGGAAAGATGAACCTGGGCAAAGGTAGGAGGATGGCAGTGGTACCAGTACAATTCTCCCCAGCACCTTCTCAAGCTTATGCCCTTCAGTCAGCTGCTGTCTATGCCCTTTCCTGTCTGGGGAAACCCATGGTCAGTCTATTTTTAACATCCATGGGATAGCTACAGATTTTTCTTTTGGCTTCTGTTACTTTTGTGGTTTTTGTGTCCCTGGCAGGGTCACAGGTAGGGCTTTTAGGTAGAGTTAGTAAACAGTCAAGACAAGTAGTGGGGACCTTGCTGTGGTAGAGACCTCCTGTCTGTCACCTGCTTCATAATACATAGGATGGACGCCTTTGAGACTGCCTGAAACTGACCAGCATCCTTACAGGTGAGGTCTGGCAGAGGTGTGGCTGTAGTAGGAGCCACAGGGAGGAGCTACCCTCCTATCTCAGACACTACTCAGTGGCCCAAGTGGGATGGAACAAAGCCTCGGAGCTTCCCTCACTCAGTGTCAGCTCAGGACTGGTACAGGTACTGGAGAGTACTCAGCACTGGGCATGGGGTTAGGGACTTTGTAATCTAAGGAAGGGAGCTTAAGGAAGAAAAGGAGAGAGAGAGAGAGAGAGAGAGAGAGAGAGAGAGAGAGAGAGAGAGAGAGAGAGAGAGAGGCAGAGGCAGAGGCAGAGAGACAGAGACAGAGAGACCAGGAAGAGTCAGGGGGGTAGATGAGGGAATTATCTGAAAGCCAGAGAGAGCAGGCATGGGCTGGACACAAGACCTGTGATGTAGTATTTGCCAGTAGCCAACAGAAAGAGCTCAGTGGGCTCCCCTTCCTTCTGCCTGGCCTTGCCCTGGGTTCCTTGCCCATGGAGTGAAAGCTCTATTATCTCAACCCATAGAACAGAGAGCCCTGGGGGTATAAATGATCCTCCTCAGGTCTCTGGAGGTAAAGGGGGGCATGCTTAAAGTCTCTGGCCCCCCAACCCTCCATCTCTGGTCTTCAGGAGTCTGAACCTGCACTCCCCTTCCCCAGGAGGTCTCACCTCTGCTCCCCCAGGCCTTGGAGCTCTGGGCAGAGGAACACAGAGAACCTCCTGTGTAATCACTTGTATCTCACACAGCAGGAGGCTGAGCACCAGGGTCTCACTTAGCCCTTCCTCCAAGGTCTCGAGGGGCCTCACACTTTGAGGAGGAGTTGGGCTACAGAGCTATGGCGCTGGCCCAAGAATGGAAGCGCAGTGCTGGGTCCAAGAGTGGGTTCCATCCTCTGAAGAAGTTGCTCACCTGCTGCCCTCTGTCTCTGTCTCTGCTTGTAAGCTGTAACACAGGGCCTGCGGTGCCACCTGTGCAAGGGCTTTGGAGGCTGTTCCCGCCAGTTCACCTGCCCGTGGAACTCCACCCACTGCGTCATCATTGCCACCCGTGAGTGTGGTGGGGGTGGGGTGGGCTGGGCACACCCTTCCTGCACAGAGAGCTGGCTCACTGGGCAGGCGGGGCCCAGAGCCCATGTGGTGCCCATAAGATCAAGAACAGAGAAGGAAGAAGTCTGACAGCCTCTACCTGGGACAAGGACCAGTGCTTAGCGGGGTGGGGGAGTGACTCTCAGTACAGTGGCTGATAGGACAGAGGTTTGGGCAGCTTAGAGTTTCAGGACGCACCTTGGTCTCACTTTTATCCCCCACAGGGTCTCCCATCAGCTTTAAAGAACTGCCCCTGGTGAAGAAGATGTGCTACACTGGCTGTCCTGACATCCCCAGTTTGGAATTAGGTCCTCATGTATCCCTCGTTTGCTGCCAGTCCGACCTCTGCAACAGGGACTGACCACCTTCCTCCATTACCAGCTGGCTGCACAGAACCATACCATGCCTCTCACCCACGCCCGGTTCTTGGAGATTATTCTGGCCCAAAGCCCCCCAACTCATACTTCTGCAGGAAGTTCCCAATGGAGTCTTGCGTAAATCCACTGCGGAACATACTAAGGCCCTATCTGTGGACCGCCCTCAGGATCAACAAATCTCCCAATAAAAAACTACCTGGATCACACGGTATGAGTTGTCCTGTGGACGGAGTGCATCAGGCGCTAGGCTTGGCCACAGAAGGAATTAGATTCAGACAATTCCTTATCCCCTCCCCCTCTCTTGTCAGCCATGGCCTCCTTGGCCCAGGCTTTCTACTGCGCCCGCCACTGACCTTCTTCTCTATAAAGAGCCTGCCTATCTCTGGGTAGACATGGGGCCTGAAAGGCACAGGGAGCTGCAGGTGGCTGCCTCCTCTGCTACTGAGCAGGCTGTGAGGAGTAGCTGAGTCTGTAGGCACTTGGAGAGCACCCCAACTTGAGGCTGGGGCACCTGGGTATTACCCTGACCTGGGGCTGATATGGAAAAGAGTACCCTGAACTTGGTATTAAGGCCAAGGAGCACCCAGCCTTGCAGCTTAGGGCCGGAAAGCACTCTAAACCTGGGGTTGAGAACACTTACAGAGCACCCTTGATGTGGGTTTTGACATTTGAGCAGCACGCTAACCTGGTCTTGAAAGCAGAAAGGAACCCAGATGTGAGGCCAATAAGCAGTTTCCCTCTGAATGAGACTCCGGAAGCCTCCTACAGGCGCACAGTGGAGCAGGTGGAGGAGGAGGCCTCTGCAGAACAGGGATGGTGTTCACTGACCACAGGCCTCTGGGGACGACCACTTTTGTTATTAGCTGTTGGGGAAACCTGCTACCTTGTTGGCCTTGTGTCTCTGGCAACTTGTCCTGTCCTATCCTTCCCACCGTGTCCTTACCTGGTTCACTTCTCCTATGTCTCCCGGAAGGCTGCCCACCTACCAAACCCTGTGTAGCCCCGAGCAGGAACTCTGCCTCCAGGTACCCACCATCAGTCTGCAATGGGAAAGCTGTGCCTTGGGGCAATTAGATAGAGCTGCCCGGACAGTAAACCCACTCACCTTAGTATGGACATGGGGAATTAAATGCTCAGAATTTGTGCCCAGTAAATATTTAATCTCTAGCTCCCAACCAGGCCTGGGGATAAGTTTCGGGCTCCTGGTTTCGGAGACACAAAAGCAAGTCATGGTTGGTACCTGCCAGGAAACACAGGGGCAGGGCCAGCCCTCAACTTGCTTGTTCTCAGCTTGGCAAGGCTCTCACCAAAATAAACACAGGCAAAAGGTGACACCCATGAGGAGGACAAAGCACAAACAGAGTAACTGACAGAAAGTGGGGGCCTCAGCCTCAGCTAATAGACGGAAAAGAGGTAACCTGTGCTAACAATGCCTGAATAAGCATTGCTCAGGGTAGTGGGGAAGGACAGTTAGCTGATATACTGGTACCCAGATGTAAAATCGAGAAGACATGGGTCCAGACAAAGACCTTTTGTGTGTTTTGAGAACAGGTCCCACTGTATAGCCCAGGCTGGCTCCTACCTCAGCTTCCTGTGTGGATGAAAAGACAGTCTTTAAATGCTAGCCAATTCAGAAGATAAAAGGCCTCAGACATGATAGTGATCTTACAAGGGATTAATCGGGTGACGTGGAAGGGGCACCCCGGACGTATACACAGAAGTAGAAACATGTCTATAGAAACAGCTACTCACAGTGGCCACAGGGTGGAAACACACACATGCCCATCACGGTGAATGAACGCATACAATATGACATGTTTAGGCTATGAAAATCCTGGTCACCAATATACAGGAGGGAGGTACTGACCCACCCTTGAAAACACTACAGAACGTGGCGTGCTCTAGGACTCTGTGTGCAAGAAACGGTGGGAATTGAGGGCACACTGGAAACAGATGGGGAGGGTACATAGGGCAGGAGATGACATGATGTACGCTTGGTTAATAAGTTGTAATAATATATATTGGTTAAGAAAATTAAGCCCCACATTGGGTGCCACTTGTAGGCTCAATTTTCTTAACTGATATATTTTAGTACAACTTATTAGTCGGGCATACGTCACTTATAACCCGACTAACCAAAACAAGAAGAAAAGAGAAGAACACAATAACAAAACAGTAAGGATATCCGTTCTGAGGAACGATTCTCCTGGTGTAAACAGCGAGATTTCTTCTGCTGGAACCTGGGGTAACCAGAACCTGAAACCTCAGCAGGAGCAGGAGCCCTGAAGCCTTCCTTCGAGTGGTTCTCTCTAGGAGTGTCTCAAAGTAGAGCGATGAACAGCCAAAACCGTCCTAAGTCTCCAAAAGCCTCGCCTCCAGTTCTGGGCTCCTTTATATAGCTCCTCCCAGAGTCTGTTCGAGGGATCTTTTCAACTGGCTACAATTAAGCTCCTGCATGAGGTGGTTGGTCTTCTAGTGGATTAACCTCACCTCTTCTCTCACAAGATCCTTCCAATCCCACACTGGGGATCATAAAAAAACAGGTTTATCTCTCCTTCAATGACATCCAAATTATTTCCTTCTAATGCACCATTTAGCATCTCTGACCACCAAAATGCTTGTATGTTTAAAGATTCTCCAAGAACGATGTTTATTTGGGGATGACAGAGCACTATGATGGGAACACCCCAGGGAGAAAGGCAAATGGGGGAGTGCGCCTAAGATTCTCGGGTAGCAGTCTGTTGGCCCTAGAAATGTGGGGCAGGGCTCAGCATCTGCGGTTGGTGGAGGTGGTTCTGCTGTGATGCCCTGTACACCTTGTCTGCAGTTACAGAAATCTGTGTGTCATGTGTTGGGCGTGCAAAACACAGGATACATGCAGAGCAAGGAATCTCTGGCACGGCTCCTGAGGAAATCATTGTCCCAGACAGGTGGGCAGGAACCTTCCCTTCACAACTTCTTTCCTCTGTCTAGTTTCACTGCGTCTGAAAAGAAAGTTCTCGTCCTGGGAGCTTTCGGGGCTTTCCGTCAGCCAGCAGGCAATCCCACAGTGGCTCCAGCTGGCCACTCCTCAGGTCAACACAACCCAGACACCAACTGTGTGTACCCCACATCAGATCCGACCAGTTTAGAGCTCTGTTCCCCAAGGCCATTAATTCCCTTCTCACATCCTTCACGCTTTCTCTCTTCCCATGTGGTGTTTTGGAATCTTTGGTCATTGCCTTGATTTTTGTTTGTTTATTTGTTTTTCAAGACAGAGTTTCTCTGTGTAGCCTTGCCTGTCCTAGCCTCACTTTGTAGACCAGGCTGGCCTCGAACTCACAGCGATCCACCTGCCTCTGCCTCCCAAGTGCTGGGATTACAGATGTGTGCCACCACACCCAGTGTGCCTTGATTTTTTTTTTAATGGGTAAAAGTGTCACCTGAATTCTTGGGGTCCACCAAGGAACAACAGTCCCTCCATGCCTTTCAGGTCATGAGTAATTTCTCTTTATCTTCCTAAGAAGCCCAGAACCTTCTGTGTTAAGCAACCCAGACGCTGAGCCTTGTCCTTTTGGGGTTTCACGGAGGTTTCCTTGTGTGGCATGGTTGGTTACATCATTGGCCACTGGAGATCAGCTCAGGTTCCAATCCTTCTCTGCCTTCAAAGGAGACTTGGGGTGGGGACCAAAGTCCCCACCCTCTAATTGTGCAGGTATCTCTTAGGTGATCAGCCCCGTCCTGGTCCTGGAACTACGGAGGGGCATCCATCCACTTGTCATTCATCAACCTATAAAAGGCACTCTTATTGCTACAGAGATTCCAAGAACTTTAAGGAGCTGCGTGTCAAGAAACTTGGCTGAAGCCCAACAGTGTCTTTCACAATGCCACAAGAACGCAGGGACAGTGTGATTGCTAAGAGAATGGAATTCCTTTTGGAAAGTCAGCTCAGCTGGGGGGCTTTGCCAATGTCTGTGGCTATGCCAAAACTGTTGATCTCTGCAGTATGCTCTCCTCATACCCTCTCTTCAGCATGTCACAGTGCAGCCCAGGCTGGCCTTGAACTCATGACAATCATTTCTCAGCCACACAAATGCAGGGATTATAAGTAGGTACCACTGGATTCTGAAAGTGATATACTTTGAAATGTGTGAGCTGCCAGGTATGTGAGATAGTCAACAAAGCCACTGAACATTAAGAAGGAAAAATAACCAGGTGGTGGCGGCACATTCCTTCAATCCCAGAACTCAGGATTGAGCAGAGGCGGGCGGATTCCTGAGTTCAAGACCAGCCTGGTCTACAGATTAAGTTTCAAGACCGCCAGGGAGACACAGAGAAACCATGGCTAGAAAAACAAACAAACAAGAAGAAGAAGAGGAAAAAGATAAGCAAGATGCAAAATCCAAATTAAAAGCCACATGTTACTATATAGAAATCTGTACTATATATATATATATATATAACATATATAATATATATGTATATATAATATATATTATATATAACACAATATATTGTGTATACACAAAAGCCTCATAGTACTAGGGAGGCTGGAACTGAAGGTTCAGGTAAGCCGGATTACATAGGAAGATCCGGGAGAGGAGACTGTTAGCCAAATTGAAAGACAACAGACCAAGAAGGAACTATTTGTCCCATATGCCAAGAACTACACCACCCTCCATGTGGGCCCACAAGGCAGGGCCACAGGAAATGGTCAGAGAACACTTAGACGAGGAAGGCAAGAAAAGAGGAGTGCTGAGGTGGAGGTGACAGGACAGAGCCTCCTCACCTTATTATCAAGGCTGTGACACAGGTACTAAGTGGTGTCCGATGAAAGATGCAGTGGGTGAGGCCTGTGGGAGGGGTGGCCTCTGGGCCTGCTCCTTGGAGGACAATCGGCGGAGTCTGAAGTGCGCTGGATGCTGCTTCTGCAGATGCCTGTGTCTCCTGTCTAACCCAGTCAACTTGAGCGCATCCGTGACCCCTGCTGTATAGCCAGAGGTTTCTTCCTTTCTTTCTTTTTGGCTTCTCAAGACAGGGTTTCTCTTGTGGTCCTGGCTCTCTTGGACTCGCTTTGTAGACCAGGATGGCCTCAAACTCACAGAGATCTGCCTGCCTCTGCCTCCTGCCTGCTGGGATTAAGGGCGTGCATCATCACGCACGCCCGGCCAAAAATCAGAAGTTTCAAGGCAGACTTTCAAGAGAAAGGCTGGCTAGGAGGCTGAAGTACAGTTTGGGAATCAGAGGCCAGAAGCCCGAGTGTGGAGTGATGGTTAATGGTTTCTTTTTAGAGCTCCATAGGTCCTTTGGGAAGGGCTTGAATTAAACCACAATCACTTCCATGTTCCTGGAAGTCCCCAGGAAAAGTCGCACTATGGCAGTGAGGACTAGTGTGGGTTATGACAGCAGGGACAATGAGCCTGTGGAGGAGTGGTTCCAGTCCCCCTGGGACCAGACACTGCCCTTCTAGAAACATTCCTTCAATGTCTGGCTGCTTGGTGCAAAGGGAGGGTATGGAAAAGATATCTTCTGCCCGCCTTGCCCCTCCAGGATGAAACTGTGACTGTCCTAATGCTCATGGGCTCAGAGGCTGCTACACAAGAGCTTATTGTGCATACCAGCATTCTTCTGGAAAGATCCTGGAGGAACAGGGCACAGTGGTCAGTTTTCCTCAATGCCCCTTTCCAGGGGACAGAAGAGTCAGGACCCAAGGGGCCCTGGCCTTCCTGGAGTCAGCAGAGCCTGGCTGCGGGGGCAGAGTAGGGGTGGGTGGGGGCAGGGGGGTATGGCTACCTGGGGAGGAAGGCATGTGGGTATTGTTCCCACAATGGGACGTTCTGGATTGAGGTTGAACATGGCCAACCTTTAGTGGTTGTGGGTTGAGTACAGGAATCCAAGTTGCCCCGGCATGACCAGCCTTTCCCAGAGAGGCCAGGGCATCAGTGCACAAAGCAAAGGTACTCACAAGGTATATAGGTGGTCCTGGGAGATGGTGTTAGAGGACAAAGGAAGAGCCACAATGTCCAGTGTGGACAGGGACTTTCCTGAACTTGAAAGAGCATCCATCCAGATCTCCCTCCATAGCTTGTCCTGGGCTCAGGATGGTATCCAGTGCTCCTTTTGCCAGGCACCCAGAGCCAGGTCTCTGTTGCTGATCTCCATCACCTTGAGAAGCAAAGGCAGGAGTAGGTGCACTCAGAGTCGCTCCCTGCTTGTGGGCTCCTTCCTGTCCACCACCCCATGGCAGAGCCCATTTCATTAGTACCACAGCTGTAGAGGGAAGGGGGTCTAGACAGCTTAGGGAGAAAGTCTCCACTGCAGAGTCCTGGTGTGCCCAGAAAACCAGTAGCTGTGCAGTGTGAGGGAGGCTAAAAGGTGGAATCTGACTCCTGAGTCACAGCTGCAGTGTGACTTCTCAAAGGCAGTGGCCCCAGAAGAGAAGTCACAATGTCCTAGCATAGTACCAGTGCCATAGAAGTCCTCCATGGTCACCCTTTGAGCCCTAAGCCCAGATGCACATGAAGCCTGACCCTAGCCCTACACTGAACTGATCCAGGTTATATACTGAGCCCTGATCCTAATCATCATGCCTTATTCCTGGTTATAATACTCTGTGACCTGATCTTGTTCACGCTCTGAGTCCTGACCATGGTCACACACTGAGCCCTGAATGCTAATCCTGGTCTGAACCCTGATCCTAGTAACACTCTGAGCCCTGATCCCCTTATACTCTGAGTCTTGATCAGGTTACGCTGTGAGCCTTGACCCTACTCACACACTAAGCTTTGATCCAAAGGTTCCTGGAATTGAGAAGAGGAGGGTGTGGGCCTCTCTGAGCAGAGGCCTCCCAGACTGAGCCAGCTCAGACCCTGGCTGGGCCACATTCCTCCTGGCACCAAAGTGGGAATTTCCCAGGTACAACCTGGGTCTCCCATTGGGGTGGGTGCAACTCTAGGAGGAACACCTAGGGGCCAGGTATACTCCAGGGGGTAAGGCAGAGGTAAAGGCCCTGCACCTAAGGCCAGGAAAGAGCTGAGCTCAGTTGGGTGTGGTGGATGACTTGGGTTTGACCTAAGGACACACATGGGTGCAAAGTGGGCGCTTTACTCCAGTTAACCTCGCCACAGCCATCCCCACAGCTGTGCAGTCACAGCCACGCATGGTGAATGGTTTGCAAAATCAGACAGGCTTGGGATGCTGCCTGGCTTGCTGGGTGACCTTGCTTTAGTCAATTAGTGTCCCGGAACCTAGTTTCTTTATCCACACTAAAATTAATTAGTGGTCTGTCCCTCCAGAACTGTCATGAGGAAAAATACAGTTGGTAGGCTGAGTCTCCGGGAAAGCCCTAGGAAGCACAGTGGTTGGTCCAGGGCTTAGGCAAATGAGGACTTCCCACACAGGGTGAAACCAGACCCCAGTGGAGCTGCTTAGCAGGAAATCCCTGGGACCATAAAAGAGCCATAATGGAGACTTCCAAAGATCAATCACTTCAACAGCAAGGGTGGGGCCGAGGCAAGAATGGACACCCCTTTATTGTGCTCAGGACAGAAGTGAGGTTTGGATGCCCCACAAAGAGACTCTTGGGAGGCCTAGTAGCAGTGTGGTCTTGACCACTAACAAAGAGTCAGGCGGGCAGCTGTGCCCCAAGCCTGTACGTCTCAGCTGGGGATAGGGTGCTCTAGGGAGCTGCCTGTGGGTGCTGCCAGGTCATGGGGATGGCTGTCACAGCATCCTGTCTGGTGCAAGGACAACACACACACACACACACACACACACACACACAGAGAGAGAGAGAGAGAGAGAGAGAGAGAGAGAGAGAGAGAGAGAGAGAGAGATTGAGAGAGAGAGAGAGAGAGAGAGACAGACAGACAGACAGACAGACAGACAGACAGACAGACAGACAGACAGAGATATTTTTCCCTTCCTCCAACCCAGTGGTTCTCAACCTTTCTAAATGCTGTGACTCTTTATACAGTTCCTCATGTTGTGGTGACCCCCAACCATAAGATTATTTTTGTTGCTACTTCATAACTGTAAGTTTGCTGCCGTTATGAGTCATAATGTAAATATTTTTGGAGCTGGATTGAGAATCACTGCTCCAACCCCCTGGCCTTCGCAGGACAGAGGGAGGAGGAGGTAGATGGGGCCCAGGAAAGTCCTGCCTGAGATCAACCTCTGAGCCGTTTGAGACCAAGGTGTGCAAACAAGCCCAGAGCGAATAGCCCTCCAGGAAGCGTAAAATAGTGTCCCCCGCCAAAATAGTGTCTCCCGCTAAAGCAATTCTAGGTCCTCCCCACCTCACCCTTCCTCCAGAAACCTTCCTGTTGAACAAGCAATTTTTGTGTTTGTTCCTTAGGCCTTTGAGCAAACTCTGGGCAGGTTGTCAGTGGCAATTCAGCATACCTCACCTTCCCACTGACCACTTCAGAGGAGCTGGGAGGGGCAAGATCGTCTTGGAAAGATTCCAGCCAAGAGCTGCCAGGCCAGGACTTTGCTTGCAGACAGAAGATGGCGGCCACAAGGTAAAAATGTCCTTAAGATAGCTGGAAGTGAGCAGAGGCGCTCAACCCCCACTGTCCCATTCTGTACAGCCTGGAGACCCCTGATCTACCCCAGACGGAGAAATCTGGAAGATTCCCTGGCCTAGGAGTTGCAGGGGTGATGTGGAAGGGACTCCAGTGGGAAAAGAATGCATCCTCGCCCCCATCCTGTGGGGAGAAGAGGGGTCAGGGGATGGTGGGACACAGCTGTGAGTGGTGGAGCTGGAAGAACAGTCTGAGAATACTGGATAAGGTCCAGAGGGAGCCAGAGGAGTGTCCCGAAGAGCGGGGTGTTGGTAAAGAGGCAGGACAGGCCCTCCGGAAATCTGATCCCCCTCTAATCTGCTCAGCCAACCGGTCAGACCACCACTGTAGGCATTTCCCCACCGGCAGGCCAGAGTGAACACTGGAGCCATGCAGGGGGCCTGGATGGTGCTGTCCGCACTGGTGTTAGGCGCCTTCGGGGAGCTTGGTGAGCATGGGGGAGTATGGGGGCGGTGGGGTCTATGCTCCCCAGGACTGTCTTCAGAGAAGAGAGTACCTCATGGGGGAGTTTCAGAGAAGAAGAAGACAGCCCTGGGCCTTGGCAGGTGGGCAAAGGCCAGCACCAAAGCCCTAAGTTCCAGCTCGGGAGTTAGCCGGTATTAGCATGTTTGCTAGTGAAAGCCTTTTGAGCTGTGGAATAGGAAAGATCTGGGGTGCTGAGGCAGAAGGTCTACGACTCTGGGCAAAATGGAGATGTAGAGGGGGAAAGGAAACCCAGAAATGTCCAGAGATGGGGTGATCACTGGTTTAAGAGAACAAGTGGTGCTCACAGGATGTTGACACTCAATCAGTTAGGAGCTCAGTGGTGAGGGTTCAAGCCAGGTTGTTCCACACATTTCTTAGAGGGAGAGATTGGCTGGGCCAGAGGAAGAGACCCTAGTAGGTCACTGGGGTGGGGGAGGGGAGTAGGTGATGTCCCTGTGTGTCTGGATTGCTTGGACCAGTCGGAGACAATCAGGTCTACAGGGGGCTTCTGGGATTGGGTCTGGAATGCTGGCAAGATGAAGGACAGACAGTGCCTTTCAGCCAGGCTCTATACCTGCAACCCTCCCCTTCAGGATGACACCTTTGCCCAGCTGGCACCTGTGAGTTCCTAGGTGCAGCTCCCACCCAGTGATCCAAGGACCTGCTTGCCTGACCCCAGGACAGGTAGCACTTCATCAGAGAAGGCCAGTTGGTGATGAGGAAATGGAAGGGCTCCTGCCTTAATGATGTCTCCTTAAAACTGGCCTGTGGCTGTGTGGGGTGTGTGTGTGTGTGTGTGTGTGTGTGTGTGTGTGTGTGTGTGTGTGTGTGTGATGATCATTCATTCCAAATCAGCTGTCCTCATCCTGGCCACAGGCTGAGCCCATTGATGCAGGGCCACATTCCATAAGACCCTAGTTCAACGGTCATGGTATCTTCCCTGAGCTCGGTTAGTAGGCATCTGGCCCCTGGCTAGTGTCCTTGTCTCTCTATACTAAGCCCCCATGGCACAGCTGGGCACTGCCTACAGATGTTTTGGGGTTTGGGAACAGGATGACCTGCTCACTTCCCTCTCATCCCTTCTCTCCCAGCTATGGCCTTACAGTGCTATACCTGTCAGGATCCTGTGACTGTGTCCAACTGTGTCACCACCACCACCTGCCACATCAATGAAACCATGTGCAAGACCACGCTCTACTCCCGGGAGATTGGTCAGTAGGTTCTGGGCGGGGCAGAACTAGGACCCCAGTGTCGTAACACCAGCTGGCCTTCCACACAGCCTGCACCATCTGCCATTTCCACCAAGAGATTTTTCCACCCCAGCATCATCACTCCTTCTTTACCCTTCTCCCCTCATGGTGGGAGGTCCCTGGTAAGGACTGGTTGTCTTCCAGCTTGGGTTTTACATTCTCTATGACATATAGTCACCCCACAGACCAGTGCATACAGTCCCTTGTATGTCACAGGCATTCAGTGGCCCTGGTGAAAGGGGAAGCCAGGCTGGTGGGTTATTGGCCTCAGAGTGGGTGGCCCTCGGGCTGGAGGCACAGAGTAAAGGCCTGGCCCTTACTGTTGAAACGTTCTGTGTCCTACAGTGTTTCCCTTCCTTGGGGACTCCACGGTGACCAAGTCCTGCGCCAGCAAGTGTGAGCCTTCGGATGTGGATGGCATTGGGCTAACCCGGCCAGTGTCCTGCTGCAACTCTGACCTATGCAACGTGGACGGGGCAACCAGCCTGAGTAGTCTTGGTGGCCTGGTTCTTGCCCTGGCACTTACCTTTCTCTTGGATCTCCTGCTGTAAAGCCATGGCTGTCTTGCTCTGTCCCCTTGCCCCTGACAGCCCAGTTCCCTGATGCCTTGAAGAAATACCATAGCCACCTGCATCAGCCTCTTGAGTCTCCTTTTTGGGTACCGGCCGGCCTTGTGGGCAGGGAAAGGGGGCCTCCTTGCTACATCTCTGACTCTATTCTTCGCTCTGTCAGTCTCTCCTGTCTCCTAATGTTTCATGTCATAAGCAAGGAGAGTCACCGGGCCTGGACCACCCATGCAGACCAGGACTGTTGCCATCTAGGTCTTAGGGGTTGTGGGGAGCCTGCTAAGTAGGCAGAGGCTGGGTTCCAGGAGAAGCTCAGCGGATAAGACTCCCCTCTCCTGCTGGAACCTGCTTCTCCACCCTGACCCACAGAAAGCTCTGCTGCCCCTCACTGGCATCACCCAACTTACCTTCCCTGCCCTAGGCCTCTGGAGGAGTCACCCCTTCATTCAGCTGGTGGCGTCTCCAGCGAGGCTGCATGAATGTCACTGTCTTGTTTCCATCATTGCCCTAGTCCTTGATGCTGGTCCTTTGGTCATGACTTCCAGGGATAGCTGTGGTTCTAGGCTAGGGTCCCATGACCAAGTGCCATTGACGACACCCCATACCTGGAGAAGGGGAGACTGAAGACTTGTCCCTTGAGACGTAGGAGTCCTCATCCTTGTCTCCTGTGGGGCTCTTCAGTCCTGGGCCAGCTCCTGACAACAGGGTTCCCACAGTCTAGTGAGACTCAACACAGGTTTTGATGTACAACTAATCCAAAGCGTTACTACTCTGTCTGGAGGCCTCTGGAATGAAAATAAGGTAGACTTCCAGAAAGTGGATAACGTAAATCTACAATTCTTGTGCTAGCTTGTATACTCACATCTGGGGGTATGATTCTGATTTCTGACTTCGTCAACAGGGGACATGGTCCTGTTACCATATCACACTTTCTCACTTGACTTTCATGTATAATACAAGCCTTTACAATGCACAGGCATCCCACAAACCCCCACAGAAACTGAGGGCAAGGCCCATCTGTGATGAGAGATCTGGACTGTCTATGACCAGAGAGCAGGGCTCAGTCTATGACCAGAGAGCAGGGCTCAGTCTATGACAAGAGAGCAGGCCTCAGTCTATGATGAGAAAACAGGGCTCAGTCTATGACCAGAGAGCAGTGATCAGTCTATGACAAGAGAGCAGGGATCAGTCTATAACCAGAGAGCAGAGCCCAATACCAAAGATTAAGTCCAGTTTATAACCAGGGATCAGGAAGCTATCTAAAATTAAGATCAGCCTTGTCTGTGATCAGGATCAGGACCCAGTGTATTGCCTGGAAGGGGTTAGTTTGTGGGTTTTGTCCAGGTATAGGGTATGTGGAACTTATACCATTCTTTGACCTCAGCCTCATGGGCTGTGAGCCTCTCTTCTGGAGATTTGTCCCTGTCTGTGGACTAGCTAAACCCAAGACTGTTAGCTAGTCCCCTCTCTAACTCACTGGTCAGAAAGTGATGCGCTTCAGCAGGGGCCCCATTTTGACCAGGGGTCTGATCAGTGTGGCTATCCAGGAAGAGAAAAGCAATTTGGGTGTATAGTGGCCCACTCCATCCCAAGTCTGGTTGATATGGTAAGTTCTAACCCTCTTCTGGGGCCTGCCAGCTCCAGCACACATACCTAACACCATCCCTCTGGCCTTGAAATCATTAGTAAACAGACCACATCTCTATGCCTCCGGCCTTGCTCTTGCCCTGAACAGAGAACAAAATGTAAGTTCCCAAGCAGCATGCTCTTTTTTGTTTGTTTGTTTGTTTGTTTTCCGAGACAGGGTTTCTCTGTGTAGCCTTGGCTGTCCTAGACCCGCTTTGTAGACCAGGCTGGCCTCGAACTCACAGTGATCCACCTGCCTCTGCACCCACCCACCCCCACCCCCCAGTGCTGGGATTAAAGGCGTGCACCACCACGCCCGGCTGCTAGCAGCATGCTCTTAAAGGAGGTGAGCTCTCCAACCCCGGGGTTTCCAGGTGTATGCTAACCGAGTCTGAAAAGGGCTAAAAGAAGGGCCATTTTTACCTTGGGGAGAGGCCAATCTTAGTTCCAGGGCTGAGTAGTTTTGATGGCCTGGTTCTTGCTCTGGCACTTACCTTACTGGTTGGGCTATAGCTAGCATCATCTCTTCAGGAGAATCAACAAACCTACAATTTAAACTGCTCACAAACACTCCCACTCACCCATCCTTTTACCCTTCTATCTACCAGCCCATCTGTAGTGACAATTTTGAAATTTCGATTTCTTAAAAAAGACACACAGGTGTCGGGGTATGGGGCTGCTTCGGACTGTTTGCAGCAGCTAACTCTAGCAGAGGCGTGGTTTTGCCAGGTGCAGATAGTTTCTGCAATTGTGTGACATTTGGAATTCTGGGAATTTTTCAGAGGGTATATAAATGCTAGGGCCCTGAGGGGTGTGGTTGGTGGTTGGTGGTCGGTGGTTGTTTGGGGGTGGTGGGGGTGTGGTGGATGAGGTTTTGCCAGCTGCAGATAATCTCTGCGATTGTGTGACATTTGGAATTCTGGGAACTTTTCAGAGGGTATATAAATGCTAGGGCCCTGAGAGGTGAGGTTGGTGGTTGGTGGTTGTTTGGGGGGGGGGGGGTGTTGTGGATGAGGCTTTGCCAGCTGCAGACAGTTTCTGTGATTGTGTGACATTTGGAATTCTAGGAACTTTTCAGAGGGTATATAAATGCCAGGGCCCTGAGAGGTGAGGTTGGTGGTTGGTGATTGTCTGGGGGTGGTGGGGTGGTGGGGTGGTGGGGTGGTGGGGTGGTGAATGAGGATTGCTAGTAGTCGTGCTCAAAGAAGAAACAAAAAGAAAGTCATTGTTTCTCTCTCCCTCCCTCTATCCTTGCTTCTCTCTTATCTAGTGTTGGGGGTGAGATGGGGGGGGGCAATAAAGGGAGGGACAAAGAAGAACCCAAAGTAGTAAAGAGTAGCTAAACCCATCCATCCATCCATCCACCCATCCATCCATCCATCCACCCATCCATCCATCCATCCATCCATCCATCCATCCACCCACCCATCCATCCATCCATCCATCCATCCATCCAATCTATTCTATTACTCATTGATTTCCCATCCATCTTTTATCTTCTCATTTACCCATCATCCAGTCCAGCTATCTGTCCTTTATTCTGTCCTTCCCTCCATCATCTTGTCTACCCGCTTGTCCATACAACCAACCACAAATCCTTTCACCCATCTTTCCTCTCATCTATCCTCCACCCACTGACTCCACACATCCATCCACTCTTCACCCTTTCAGCTACCTGCCTGTCCTTTCATCTCCCCATCCATTGTTTTTGAGGCAGGGGTTTGATGGAGACCAGGATGGTTCCAAACTCACTATGTAGCTGAAGATGACCTTGAGCTCTTGACCCTCCCACCTCTACTTTCCAAATATCATTAGCCTGATGGCTACCCATTTTTTTAATCTATCCATCCATTCATTTACTTGCCCATTCCATCCACCCTTTCCCCACCCCCTCGAGACAAGGTTTCTCTGTTACACAGAGCCCTGGCTGTCCTAGACTCTCTAGACCAGGCTGGCCTTGAACTCACAGAGCTCCATGCCTCCCAAGTGCTGGGATTAAAGGTGTGTGCCACTAATCCCTGACTTGTTTGTCTGTTTGTTTGTTTTTTTAGGTCAGGTGGTGGTGACACACACCTTTTTTTAAATTTAAATTTTTATTAATTTATTCAGATTCCAACTCAATTGTTATCCCATCACTTGTATCCTCCTGCTCCTCTCTCCTTCCCACTTTCACCCAATTCCCCTCTCCTAGGTCTAAGACTGAAGGAGGGGGACCTTCTCCCCCACTATGTGGTCATAGGCTATCACATCTCATCTTGGTACCTTTAATCCTAGCAGCCCGGGGTCTCTTCATCCCATCCATCTTCCCTATCTCGTCTGTCCATCATCCACCCATCCATCCTCCTTTTCAACCATCCATCCATTTATTTACCTACCCATCACTTTATCTATCTACCTACTGTTTTCTTCACCTTCCACTCATCCATCTATCCTCTCATGCCATCCATCTAGTCTATGATCTATCTACGCAGCCATCCTTTTTCCATTCCTCCCTCTCTCCTCCCTCTCAACAGTCAGCATGGCCATGTCTGGGTTGGGGGTAGGAAGGGACTTAGAGCAATGGAAAACACCTGCTCCTTCATTTTCAAAGCTGACACTTCCGCAGGAGTTGGAAAGGGCGGGTGAGCATCAAGTACCAAGGGGTGGGGCATTCTGTCCTGAAGGCAGTAGAAAGCCAGAGAAAGTTCCTGAGGAGAGGAGCAAGTGGTGTGATTTGCATTTTAGCCCGTGCCTTTGGGAGGTAGAGGGTATGGCTGAGGAGGAAGAGCCAGACTCCCCAAAACAGACAGGGTGATCTGGCAGACAGTTAGGGATGGACAATGGCCAGATGGATGGGAGCAAACAGGCAGAGGCCATGGCTCCAGCTTGCATAAAAGTTGGTGGTTGCCTTGGGTACCTGGGCTGTATCTGGAGAGGGACCCAGGGATTCCTGTCAGGACAGTTGGCAAGAGAGGTGATTTGAGGAGATCTTGTCAGAGGCTCTGCTGGCTTCTGCCTGGCCTGGGCAGGTTTAACACACATTCCCTCATTTCAGCATCCCAGCAGCCCCAAGGGCTAGGACAGTCACCATCACCATTCTAATTTAAAGCTTAGACTGGCTCAGACAGGAGAAATGACTGGTCCAGGGCCACAGCACAGGACCCACAGCACACGGGTCCATGAAGAAACTCTGTCCCAGGGTCAGAGAAGTAAGCTAGCCCTCCAAGTCACTTGCTATCACATCCCAGGCTCAAACCTGGTATCCTGGGTCTACCCCTGGGGCCAATGGCAAGGGTGTGTGGACTCATACAAAAAACAGCTGCCAAACAAGGGCATAAATTCTGCCCTGCCCAGCAGTGCCGACCCAGACGCAGTGCTGTCTTCCTGACCTTACCAAACAGGGGCTAGAGGAGTGGCATGGTAGCCTCTGAGGATGCCGTGTGTCCTCTCCTGGCTGTCCCACCCAGCACCTCCCTTGGCCATCGCTGACCTGTGAAGTCATCCCTCTTTTGCAAAGGCAGGACAAGTAGCCCCTTGAGGCAACCTCAGCCTCCCAATCAGTATCGCCTGTCTTCAGTATACATGCCTCCCCAACCCTGAGCTCCGAGTTCACCTGCACTGCAGTCCAAAGGGCCTTGCGGGGCCCATAAAGACCCGTTTTTTGCTGAGCACTGTGCAGTAGATGCTTATCTGCTCAATTCACAGAGGAGAGAAAGGGAGATTAGAGTGAGTGCCTGGGGAACAGACCTGGGTCACCCAGCAGCTGCTGGCCAAGGCTAGGCTCAGTCTCCCAGGCTGCAAGAACCAGACATCCCGTGTGGCTCTTCTCCCAACCTCTGGGTGTGGTCTGTGGCCAGCGCCCCAGGGATGAACAGCCCCACTATTTGACTTGTAGGAACAACATTCCCTCCCTCTGTAAGCCACACCTTCTTTTTACTTTTAGACAAACCTTGTACAACTGGTCTCACCCTACAGTGCTAGGTTTCTTCTCTCCTAGCAACCTGTAAAGAGTAAACTAAGGTCTAGAAGGGCTGGGGTGGGGGTGGGGGCTACCCCAAGGCCACACACAGAAAGAGCTTAAAGGTCAAGAAAGACACTCATGCCTCCTAGGCTCCTGGTCAGGAGCTCCTTCTCTATTCCCAGCCCGTCCCAAGGTCAGGCTGTAATTCTGCTGTAACAGAGTCTATAAGAGATAGCCGGGCAGTGGTGGCGCATGCCTATAATCCCAGCAGTCGGGAGGCAGAGGCAGGTGGATCGCTGTGAGTTCGAGTCCAGCCTGGTCTACAAAGCGGGTCCAGGACAGCCAAGGCTACACAGAGAAACCCTGTCTCGAAGAAAAAAAAAAAAAAAAAAAGAGGCGGTCCACTCACCAGCACTCAGCAGTCACTGACAAGAGACACAGACGCAGGCTGCCAACCTGCCTACCTCTGCAGTCACAAATCTATCATCAACTTTTAAAGCCAAGTATTTTCCATTCACCCTGCATCCATCCAATCACCCATCCTCCACCTATCCACCCTATCATCTATCCGTCCACCTGTCCTTCTACCCTGCCGTCATCTGCTGACACCCCTATCCATCCACAGAACCACTATTAGAACCCTGGAGAACAGAGGAAACAGTGAGACCTCACCTGGGGAGGGCTATGGAGGATGAAGACCTAGCTGGTCCTTATGACACCGGTAAACAGCCAGTGTGCCCATAACGAAAGGCCCAGCACAGGAAAAGGCCTAGGAAGCCCAAAGAGACCATAAGGTGAGGAGGCCAGGAGCCTCGTAGAGTCTTGTTGTCAGAACTAAAGCCAAGAAGTCAAGCTTGGTCTAAAAGCCATTCGTCTGTAGTCAGGGGACTGGCGGTGGAGGTGGAGGGGTCAGCCTAAAACCCGTATCCGCCTCGATCCTCACAGCACCTACACCTCATCAGGCACCCCCTTCTTTCCACACTGGCTCAGCCTCTACTTTGTGGGTACATCTGGGTACGGAGTAGATCAGTCTTAAGCACTGGGTGGGCAGACAGGGAGATAGTTCCTGTGAGGTTCCCTGCAGCAGGCAGATCTAAGGCAGCCTTGCACCTGGGCCTCAGGGGTCCTCAGGACTGGGCTATTGGGCCTGTCGGATTCCCTCAAACATAGCTGGGACAAGAGGCTCATCGGAGGGTCAGCTGAGCCTGGCTGTAATAGGCTTCCTAAGTTGGAGCCATGCTGGGAAAGCCGGGCAGAGCATCTAGTACTGGAGGTATGCCAGGAAATGGATGACCAAGGCTCCCAGACAGGGGCTCTCGAGAAGTCCGTAGAAGGGGGCCCCACCCCGGGGTGGTAAGTGGTGATGGCTCCCACCCACCACCCACATCCCCAGCCCTGTGCCACCCTACTGAGTCACGCTGGTCCTGCCAACACCCAAGAGCCGAAGCCGGAGGCTGGCTATAAATCCTCAACATGAGGCCAGCCAGGGCTCCCAGCTCCTGAGCACTGAAGAATGACTTTTCGCTGGGCCGTGTGGCTGCTGCCCTTGGCAGCGTGGAGCATGGGCTTTGGTGAGTGGCTAGGAGTGAGGCTAGCAGGGGGACTCTGCTACGGGCCTCAGTTTACTCCATCTCCTAATGGGAGAGAAGTGCTGGGAAGTCTGGTGGCCAAGGCATCCTCTGGACCCTCGGTGCGCTTCCTGGGTCTTAGAACTGAACTGTCCCCTGGGATAGGAGTCACAGCCGTGGCCTGTTCTCTAGGGAGGAAGGCTGGGACATGGATGGTGGATGTGATGTTCAAGTCTGTCCATCAGCCATACGGGTCTTGAAGAATGTCAGGTCACTTTCTCTTTCACCCACCTGGCTCCAATATGGGCCTAGAGCCAGGTGGTGAGACTTGTCCCCCACCCTCCGCCCTTGCTAGGTGAAGCCTTCAGGTGTTATACATGTGAGCAGCCCACGGCCATTGACTCATGCAAGAATATTGCTCAGTGCAAGCTGGAAGACACAGCCTGTAAGACCGTACTGGAGACGGTGGAAGCAGGTAAGGTTGGGCTCGGGCAAGGGTTGGGGGTCCACCTGGGGTCAGGATTACCTCTCCTCCCGCCCATGCTCCCTCTCTTTTCACCACTGTTCGGCTCAGCCTACGAGGCAGAGGGGTAGGAATGGGTGTGTGTGTGTGTGTGTGTGTGTGTGTGTGTGTGTGTGTGTGTGCGTGCGTGCGTGCACGTGTGGTCAAGGGGTTGGTCTTCCACCCTAAAGATGGTGCCCGCAGTTAGAGGCACAGACCCGAACTGAGGTAGTGGCATGGGAATATGAGGAAGGGTAGGAGACAGCAGTTGGCTTTAACCTTAGCTCTGTCAGGATAACGCTACTGTGGCTTAGGCTAGAGCCCCATCTCAGGACCAGGAAGTGCGCATGCTCCACAGAGGCTGGCGCTATTATGAATATATACGTGCCGCAGCCTGGGGCTGGGCAGATCTGTGATTGGGTTGCAGGAGGGGTTTGCGAAGGCAGGGGGCTATGGGAAGAGCACGTGCAGTCAGGAGCTGCGGTGACTTTGGGCTCTGATGTCTACCCATCCTGCAGAGTTTCCCTTCCACCACAGTCCAGTGGTGACCCGCTCCTGCTCCAGTTCCTGCCTGGCCACCGACCCTGATAGCATTGGAGTTGCCCATCCCGTCTTCTGTTGCTTCCGTGACCTCTGCAACTCAGGGTTTCCAGGCTTGGTGACAGGCCTCTAGCCATGCAGGGGGCCTTGATCCTCCTAGATCCCTCTCCTGGCAGGGCCTGGTGCCACCTGCGGTTATCTCTGCCTGCACGGCCCTGTGAGCAGAGCTCACTGAGCCCCGGGGTACTCACTGTCTACAAAACTTGTGGGAAATAAAATAAGCCAAGGATGAAGGGGCCTCTGTCCTTGCTGGGCACTGGGGACCCAAAGAGCTGGCCTGCAGGGTACACAGAAGGCCAGCAACCTCTCTACCCTCGTCTCCCTGGGGTGTCCATATACACAAATCTCTCTCTCTCTCTCTCTCTCTCTCTCTCTCTCTCTCTCTCTCACACACACACACACACACACACACACACATACACACACACACACACACACACACACACACACACACACACACCCTACCTTATAATGGCCTTGAGACAGCTGGAGGATCAAATGAGACAGCAGCCAGTGTCTACTTATCTCCAGACCCAATGCCATGCTGGGCCCAGAGCACTCCCAGGGCCAGTGGCCAGGGCTGCTCCTGAGGGCAGAGGATGGAGGGGACAGTACCCACTCAGGCACTGACTCTCCAGCCAGGAAACCAAGCTCCTTAGGACCTAGGAGCCTCTGCCTTGTGGCTGCTGTGTCCCTCTCCCAGTATACCTGCCCCTTCCACAGTGCTCTGTCCTCTGTGAGGTGCGTGGCCCCCAGGCACTAATGCAACATCACAGAGCACTTCTTGGATTCAACTAACTGGCAACCAGGACTGCTGGGTTGGGTACTCTGAAGAAGGTGGCAGGCTGCCCAATAGGCTACAAGGGCAGAAGGGAGTAACTAGGGCAGTGGCAGACCTCTGAGAGGTTGTGTGAAACACCCCTTCACCCCCCCCAACCCCCCCCCACCCCCACCCCCCACAGATGTATGTGAGAGACAGATTTGTGGACAGATACTTCCTGTGTTCCCAGCTTGGCCTCCTAAGTCTCACCAGTTAGGAGCATTTCTCGCGTCAAATCCATACCTGCAGTTCCCCTCCTGAGGCCATCCCCCTACCCCCACCCCATCCCCCACCCCACCCCCACACTGCAGACTTATTTTCATAGAGCCTTGCTAGGCTCAGGATTTGGAGGCAAGAGGCCAGGGCTATGTGTTCTTTGTGGAGACTGAGCAGATGTCACCCCCCAGTGGAACAGCTGGGGTACTGCCTCAGTCCTCTTCAGAGATCGAAGTGGAAATGGGAGAATTCTGTCAAGTCTAGTCTTGGTCTTGAGTCCATGAGGAGGCAGGAGAGTTGTGGCTTATCACCCGAGGGGCCCCCGCTTACAAAGTCACAAGCCTGGCTCAGCTACCTGGTTCTCAGGGACAACAGGGAACTGCAAAATCCCTTGCCCCATGGTTGACCTTGAAGCTACCAACCTATGAACACACATAGATAGATACGTGATTTCACATCTAGGTTATTAAGCAGGGAACTCTATGTCCAGGCCTGGAGGCAGTTGCTAAGTCAGACACAGAGGCTCCCACAACTTCTATCTGGAGTCCTAGTGGGGCTGTCTGGCAGCACGCAAGATACTTGCTATGATCCACCCAGACATCCTCCAAGGACCCTCCCCTCCAGATTACTCTTGGCCTTTTACTCACGGCCCATCTTCTGCCCTCTGCTCCACTAAATCCTGAAAGGGGAAAACCTTTTTCCAAAGCCCCTGAAATTAAAAGACACCTGTGTGTACCACCTATAGGGCAGGGGATGGGAAAGGTAGAGGCCGGGGACAGGTCTTCCCAGGGGCACACTACTGGCTGGCCGCATGACCTCTCCACCCGTGTCCCATCATGGAGTGTCTGTCTACATCCCCACCCCAAGTCAGACCCTCAGGTCTCTGGACTGTGTTGGGTAGAGCACAGCTCTCCCCTCAGCCCCCCATAAAACACTTGCTCTAAGTCTTAAGAATCCTAGACTCCCTGCCTACAAAGGGCATGAAGCACAACCCTGTGCTGCCCACACCCCCACTTTCTTCTTGATTTCCTAGGGCTCTCCTGGGACTCTAAGGAAGGGGACAGAAAAACTGGGCCAAGTGCATGAGACTAGGGCTCCAAGTTTCATAGGCTCGGGGTAGACAAGGTAGGAAGGCCAGCTGGGGCTCTAGCCAGCTGCTCACTCCTGGCCTCAATCCTATGACTCATCAGGCTTAGCCCTAAATTCAGAGGCGCCCACAAGCCTGGGCACCCTATGACACTTATGTACCTCCTGAAGACTTATCCAGGGAGTGGGTAGGTCTGTGCAGGGGTGGCAAGGCTGCAGCAATGAGAACCTCCCCAGCACACATGCCTTTAAAACTCTTTTTTAATCTTGTGCTTTCTTTAAATAAAACGGATTGCAGCCTTCCCTTCGGTAGCACTAAGGCAAGCAGAGCAGCACGGGGGGCCAGAGCGGTGCAAGTGAGGGTCTGAGCATCTCTGAAGCTCTGGGCTCTGCCTCCAGGTGTGGTTCCCAGAGAGGTAGCATGGAGGCAGTTCCTAGCTTCAAGCAGCTGTCCTCTCCCTGAGCTGACAGGGCAGGGGCTAGGCAGGGTCATGGGACCCCCCTACACCAGGGCTCCTGGCCTTGGTGACCTGGCTAGACAGGGTACATCAAGAGTAATGGGCATCACCAGAATCTTAGCCAAGGGCCAGCTTCCACTTGCCCTTCCCTGGGCTGGTCCTAGCCTATCTTCCCTGCTATAAGGTGACCCTCCAGAGGGCCCAATGTCCCTGAGTAAGCTGCAGGCCCCAGAGCCAGGCCATGAGGGCCCCGGCCACACCCAGGACTCCTCTTGGCCTGCTTAGCCACAAGCATCCCTGACTTCTGGTTTTGTGCTGGTCCTTCTGCTTCAGAATCCTGAGCATCTGGGCACAATACAACAGTCTTGCTATAGGGACCCAGGGGGCAGAGCTGGGCCAGGACAAGTGCCCACCCTGCCAGCTGCCCAAGATGAGGCAAGCACAGAGGAATGTCAAGCGGGTAAAAGGATCCAGGCTTGTCCAAGGCCACTCTGGCTAGGAGTGCATCCCAGGTGGCCCATTCTGTGGGACGGGACTGGCTGACAGGCAGGGCAGGGAGGGTGTGCAGAGGTGGCAGTCACTCGTCCTTTTTGTCACTGAGCCCACTCTCGGCCCGGAGCAGCTGGCTGCTGGTCTCATTGTAGGCGATCCAGTGCTTCAAGTCTTCTGGCAGCTCAGGGGGCTCCACCTGCGGGGGAGACAGGAGGCTGAAGCTCCAGAGGGCCAAACTGCTGCTGCTGCACGCTGAGGGAGAGACACTGCAAGAGAGACAACCAGCCAGGCTGCTGCCCTCCTGCTTCTGGGCCTCTGCCTATTTCATGGCCTAGTCTGTAACCTTGCAGGACTGTGGCCCCGCCCCCACCCCCCACACACCACTTGAGACACCTGCCCAGTGTCTCTCCAATCCCAATCCCTTTGAACCTATGCCCTCCTCCCTCTTTCTTTCCAACCCATCAACTTCTGCCAGGTCCCGTTAGCAGGGCCATGTCTGAAGTGTCTGTCTCCAGAACCAGGCAAAAGCCTGTGAGGTTGGCTGGTTGACGGACCACCAGCTGTCCGGGGGGGGGGGGGGGGGAGTGGGGGAGGGCACAGGTTGGGGATGAAAGCAGGAAGTGGGGCAGGGCATGGGGAGGGGCTCCTCCTGGAGAGTGCCAGACAAAGCTGCGTCCCAGGAGTTCCTTGCAGATAGGTTCTAAGGGCTGAGAGAGTGAGGGCAGAGGCTAGATGCCCTCTTCTCGTGGTGAGTGCAGGTAGGAGCTGCTGGCCTATACAGTCTGGATCTTTTCCGGGTACAATCTACCGTCAGGGTCACTCCTTCCTGCCACATAGCCCAAGACCAGCACCTCAGCTTACGGAACCAACCCCAGGCTCAGCCTGTCTTGAACCATATCTGCCTCTGCCTGGGACCCGACCTGGCCCAAGATATATGCCAGTAACCAGGGAAACTCCCAGCCAACCCCGTCTCCTCTTGAACTGGGTTGCCAGGGTACATCAGTTCAACTTCCTCCACACTGCTCACTGCTTGCTGTGGCTGCACTTTCAGCCCCCTCACCCCTTACACGCACTGTATCAATCATGACCAGCTAGCCCCTAGGAGTTCATGACTCAAACGCAGAAAGCTAAGGAGCCTTATCTACCACCAATCGCTGTGCAGACTGGACGAATGGCCACCATTCTTCCGTGTCCGTGTTCCCCTTCACTGATGTAACGTCATCCTTGTGCTCTAGAGGAAGCACTGGCCTAAGACCAGAAAGGGCACAATAGGGTAGGGCATGCCCTGGCATCTTTCAGGAGCCTGCCCTAGCAACCATCACTACCCTGGCTGTCTCCAAGGTCACAGTTGCCATACTGCAGGAGCTAGCTCTGCCACCACGCTAGAGGAGTGGGCCCTAGGGAGGGGCCTTGGGTCCCTGCAGGCATAGGACTCTCCTTCCTCCAACCTCGGAAAGGCACAAGGCTTGTGGTCCCCTGGGGTCAATCCAACCCCTGGGGCCTCTCAGCTGCAAGCTGTGCAAAAGAGGGTCCCAGGTCCACTAGAATTCCTAACAGCTGCTTCTAACTGACCATCCTTTTATTTCGTGCTCAAAACCAAAGACCAGAGAGGGTGATGCAGCACTCTAGACCACACAGACCTAGGACTCAAACTCCTAGTGGTGAGACCTGCTCTGAGCATCTCCGTTCTATTAGAGAGGAAGGAAGGAAAAACCCTGGTGTTGGGGCCAGACTTAAAAATGGCTAAGTCTGACTGTAAAGCCTTGACTCATAGATGCTGGGAACCCTAAGAAGGGTGTCAGCGTGGACATAGAGTGCAAAAGTGCAGTCCCAAAACTTCACAAAGATGTCTTTAGAAAGACCAGTCCCAGAGCTTCGAAGAGCTCTTCCTCATGGGAGGGGCCTGGAAGACGAACAGGGCCGGGGCATCGGGATGGGGCTGCTCACCCTGCGCTTGCACAAGTGCTGTACTACGCGATCCGGCGAGGTGCCCAGCACGTGCTGCCGGAAACGCAGCAAGGCGCACACGAAGCCGTCGCGAAGACTGACAAAGCGCGCCTCCAGGTAGAAGGCGCGGTCATCCCAGCCTAGCAGGCGGGTGCGCACCTCGAACGCCTCAAACAGGCGCAGCGAGCGGCGATAGCGCGCGCACGAGGCGGCCAGCACCGTGTGCGCGCTGAGGTCGCGCAGCGCCCCTAGCACACCGCAGCGGGTCAGATGCGCGGCGCGCGCTACATCGGCCTCGCGCAGGTAGCGCGCGTTGTTCATGTGCAGCAGCAGGTCCAGGTCCGAAGGCAGCACCCGGCCCGCGTACCGTTGCTCGGCCAGCAAGTCACGGACGCGCGGCTGCAGCAGGCGTGCGCGCAGAACCGCACACGGCACGCGCACCAGGTACCAGCCGTCCAGTAGTGCAAAAAAGGCAAGCGCCAGGCCTAAAGACGCCACCAACAACCCCAGCATCTTGGCAGCGGGCGCCGGCTGCCCAGAAGCCCGCTGCGCAGGTGCCGGCCGCCGGCTTGCGGGAGAGCCTGGGAGCTTCGGGGACCAGAACGTACCACCGCTTCTAGCAGTCCGAGGGGGGGGGGCGCTGGAGGCAGCGGCGCCGCCTGCTGGAGTCGCGCGCTCGGATCCCGGTCACCCCCACACGCGCCTTCATTGGTCTGTCCCGGGTCCTCTTCGCTAGCGGCTTTCGCTTTTCCCAGGGCGGGGCGGGGCGGGGCGGGGCGGGGCGCGGCAGGATTCAGGGAACAGTACAGCGCCCCCTGGCCACCACGCTCGACCCTGCAGGTTTAAGAGCGACAGGAAAGCCGGCTCTCTCTAAAGATCTAGTCGCCCAGATGAGCATAGCTAAAGATTTCCAGAACTTCCCCGGAGAGGCTGAGGAACTTTGCCAGGAAAATGGGCAATGCATCGCCAAGGATGCTACTTCTGCGAGGCTGACCGCGACCCACAAGCTTGTCCAAACCTTCGGCTTCCGCAAGGCTCCAGAGGCGTTCACGGTTTGTTAAGAATTAGATCTGGTCTTCTGGAAGCATTTCGGCCTCACCCTGCATCCACATTACTTTTCCCCCAAGTACTTACTCCCTGTCCACCAAAAATTTTGATCACCCCAAGTGCATCCCAATAATTCCCAGCCTTTTCCGTTGTTAATGCAAGTAACATTCAAAATGGAGAGGAAGAAGTGGGGCAATGGAAACGGGGCGCGATGAATGTAAGAGACTTATCCAGCCCACTAAAGGTGCAGCCATGGTTTGTGGAATGTGGTACAGTGGGTGCCTGAGGTTTCCTTGGATACACCGAGAGGCAAGGACTTCACTGCCTATCACAGTAGCTCCAAAGGACCGGAAGAAGAACCTTTCCCACATACTGGTTACACTTGTACCATCCACCTTGCCCTGGTCTGCACCCTAGCATGGGGAGGGGCAGCCCTCGGGAGGAAAAGACTAATGCTCTTTGAGTCCGTTGCTCAGAGAATAGGTTTTCTGTCACCTACTCTGTCCACTGTCTCTCTCATGCCTCCAGGGGAGAGACCCTCCGACTGGTAGCCGGAACACCTACCACCAGGGCCATCTCTGCCCTGACTACCTTGTTTCATTCCGAGCCTTTCTGCTGGCTGGACTCGGCGCCAAACACTGTTCACCTTGCTCCCATCTTCCTCTCCCTACCCGAGCCTGGACCACATTGCCAGGGTCCTCACGCAGGGATCTGAGCACAAGTCGTTGTAGTTTCATGCATAAGTAATGCATGCCTCTCACAGCTGAACCCTGACTGGAGGGCCTGGTCGCCCTGACTGACTACAGTGTCTGCAAAAGAAGGCAATACGATGTCACCGATGGCCCAATACTCTCTCCCTCTGCCAGCACTAGGTGACTAGGAATACTAGGTCCAGAAGCTTCGCTCAGGGACCCTTGGCTCTTCGGGGCTAATGTGTTTGCCCTAGAGGCAGGCCGGCAATTCATTTTGGCTACTGGGGAACACACAGCACAGGGGGCAGAGCAGGCCCCAGCAGGATGATGGGCCCTAGACCCCGCCCCATCCTCCCCTGGCTCCGCCCCCGCTAGATGAACCCCCTTACACTGGTGGCTGAAACTATGCAGGAGTTAGAGGTACATGCCAGGTCATAGGCTTGATCTTGGCATCCAGGGCCTCTCTCCTTCTCGGAGCACATTCTGCCTTCTGCTCCCCTCATCCTAACTCTAATAATTCATTGCAATGAAGTCTCCAGGATACGGTGGTAAGGCCCTTTGTCCCTCTGCCCCTGGGCATCCTTAGCCTACAGGACCTTGTGGGCACCAACCTCAGGGAGAAAGAGACTTGGCTAAGGGGCAGCTGCTGTGTGGTCCTTGGTGGCTGAGGATTATCATTCTGTGTGAGGCAGCTGTGCCATCTACCCTCTTCCCTTTGCTTTCCCAGCTCATGTGTTAAGAAACTGAATACTTATTCCATAGTTTGTCATATTTTTCTGAGTCGGCTGTCCTGCGGGCTCCATGGTTCTAGGGTACCCAGGGGCGCCAAGGATAACACACACAGACACACAGACGCACACACACTTGTGGCTGCTGTTGGACCCAGGCCCTGCACCATGTTCCTGATAGACGTGGTGTTCTGCTGTAAGACCTCTAGATCTTCTGTGTCTTCCTGAAAACACAGGGCCTTCTAGAGCCTCGACTTAGCTCTGGGCAAGCTAGCCTTGTATGTGGCTGAGGAAGGAGGCAGATTTGGGGAGGGCTGGAGGGGAAAGGGACATTGGCACTCAAGGCTGTCACTTGGATGACAGCCTAGAAAAGCTATCCCGCCTCTACATGCTCACTTTACCCTGAGGTTGAGAAGGAGGCCTCCAACCTGAGGTCATACACAAAGGCCGAGGGCATCAGCTCCGAAGAGAGCCTGGAACCCCTGGCCAGGCTCACCCTCACCGTGACTCCTGTGGTGCTGGCCACTGGGATCCCACTACCACCACCACTGAATGCTGGGACTTGGCCTCTGACCCCTGGCTCAGTACACAACTGAACCCTTCACTGATCCTCTTGTCCTCTTGTGCCTCTTCCTCTCAGACAGCCACAGCTCAGTCTGTGCTGTCACTGCTCGCTGTTCAGGAACTCAAAGCCTTATCAAAGGCCTGTGATCCCTGAGAGAGGGGTCAGAGGTCGCAGTGACTAGTCTCACCTGGAAAAAGCTCCGTTGGACACTAGGCTGGAGGGAGGTCTTTCCTTGACTTCCTCATGCGGCTATCTCAACAGTGACGCTGGGGTGGGGGTGGGGGATCAGGAGTCAGCTGCAGAAATAGGGTCCCCATGCAGGTCCCCTCCAAGGGTGCAGACTATTCCCAGGTGTAAGACGGGCTTCCTTCAAAAGGGTTTTCCCAGGAATGGAAGGGATGGGCATGCCCTCCTGTAGACAGCCCCTCCCCTAACTGCATGGACACAGACTCCGCAGAGGTAGTTCAGGAGTGTGGGCCAGACACTCCGGGGTGGTGTGGTGTGGGGGCAGCTGACTGGCTGCTCGTTTTGTGCTTGTACTTCCTATGTGCGTAAAGTGTGTAACAAATGATGTTTGTGCGTTTGTTTGTTTTGAGACAGGGTCTTGCTAGGTAGCTCTGCCTGGCCTGGAACTGCTATGTAAACCGAGTTGGCCTCAAATCCACAGAGAGGTGCCTGCCTCTGCCTCTTGAAGTGCGGGGATTAAAGGCAAGCGCCTCCACGTCCAGCTGGAACAAAGTTTTGTAAAATGCTCTTTCCCCGGGGATCCTCTTATCTATGGAAGTTCTGGGGGTGGGGGCGTGGGGGGTGTGAGAGCAGGTGCTCTGATAAGCTTGGCAATGTGCCTGAGTCTGTACAGCAAGTGCTGGCTGCTCTGAGCTTCACAGTTCTACTTTCTGCCAGGTGCCACACCTGTCTTCCTATCAGGACCAGGGCTCTAGCTCCCATGTCGGTGACGCTCTATAGACATTGCTCAGGTGGAGCCCGGGCACATCATGGACTGCTTAAAGACACTCTCTCCACTTACCCAACAGATATTTATTACAGGGCTACTATGTTCAAGGGCCCTATAAACATGGGGCAGGTCCTCCACCTGGCAGGCATCTCCCAGGACTCCCAGTCGCTCACACCCACCTCCCAGTGTCACTTCTGCTCAGTCCGTCTCATTTCAGCTTTTACCAGGCCCTCCCCAGGTGCTGCTGTGCAGATTGGCTCAGGTCACGGAGAGTGGGGTGGCCAGGGAGTCCTGCAGCGGAAGTGCCTGAGCAGAACTAGTGGGCCCCCCCACCCCGTGCTGATGGAGGTGGGGGCGGGCAAAGCGCCAGCAGAGAGGAAAAAGCCCCAGCGGGACAGGGTGAAGGCCAGCCCTGTGTGGATGTTAGGAGTCGGGGGGGGGGGTTCCCCACACAGTAGGGGTTGTAGTAGGGTTCTCCTAGAGCCTATTGATGGCTGGAGCCCCACAGCACCAGGCTGCAGAGCACAGTGAGCAGCCCCAGGGTGGTGGCTGGCTTCAGGGTGTGGGCTGCACTGACATTGCACAGGTCGGAGTAGCAGCACGTGATGTTCTTCTTGCCCACGTAGTAGTTCTCCGACTGATCCTCGCATTTTGAGCTGCAGCCCTTACTGATAACTCTCACGAGTCCGATTGCCCCTGGAAAGACGGGGTGACACCTGGGATAAAGCTGGGCCTTGATATTCACCTCTCTGCCCCTTTCCTGAGCATACTAAAGGTCTGGATCCACCCCCTACCCCACCCCCCACAGAGTACCAAAAATGTTTAGCGAGTGAGTGAGCAGGGAGAGGAGGGTGTGGAGGGTAGGAAGGTGGAGATGGGTTTTTGGATGCCTAAGCAGGAGTGTGTAGATGCACGGATAGGTGGGAGAATGGACAGAGAAAGAGCTGCGGCAAAGCCGGAGGCCTAGGTTCTTTGCTGCCTAGCTGGAGGAACGGGGAGGAAGGCTGAAGGAGCAGGACAGTTGAGCCGCTGGGCGGGCGGCAGGGCAGCGGGACACTCACGGACACGTGATGTCCAACAGCTGTTCTGGTCGTCGGTGCAGTTCTGCACATTCAGGCAGTCACTGTTGCTTACCTGTGCTGTGCATGAATAGCACTGCAGGGCGGCACCTGTGGGTGAGGCAGGAGGCTTGAGGCTTGAGGCTCAGAGACTGGCCAGCTGCACTTCAAGGGAGGCCTGCCTGACACTCTCATCCCCACAGAGTGGAGAGGGACATCCCAGTCCCCTCCAGACTGCTGAAGCATAGAGGGGACAGAAGCCCAAAGTCCCCTGACACCCTTCACAGAGGGCTCTGGGCCAGCTTATCTCCCCTTGGCCACCCAAAGCCCTCAGTCTCTGCTGTTACTCACTATTCAGGAATTTAAAGCTCTATTAAGTGCCTGTCAACCCTGAGAGAGGGGGAAAGAGGCCCCGGTGACTAGTCACATCTGGAAAAAGCTGCTTTGGGCACTAGGCTGGAGGGAGGCTCTTCTTTGACTCCCTCGTGCTACTGCGCACAGAGGCCTGCCTGTCTTTGCTCTCTAAGCCCAGCTTGCCCTCTCAGCCCCTCCAGGGCCTCCACCATGCTGTGTGGCAAAGGTAAGACCCCTGGGCCCATCCTGCTCTGTGCCTGGAGCAAGTAGTCCCAGATGTCAGGGTGTGTCAGTTGTCTTCTCTCTTCAAAAACGACAAAGCTAGGGTTAAAGTCACATCTGGAGGAATAGGTGCTTAACACCTGACTTCAGTAGCTACAGACTTTGTCCTGCTTAGGTCTCTAGTGGCCTTGTGGGCAGTTTTTTTTTTCTCTCTCTCTCTCTTCTTGTCTGGAAGAGGAGACTGAGGTTTTAAGAGTATAGTGACCTTTCTGGGGTCCCTTGATGGAAGGGCTCAGCACACTAGATCATCACAGACTGCCCACCCCAGTGGACTCACACACTAGAAGGGAAAGTAGCCAGGGATCGACCAGTGAGTCCCCTTCCAAGACATCTCGAGTTCCCTTCACTGTTCCTTTCTTCCCCATTCCCTCTGTGAAACTTCTCGGTTAAGACGTTTGGCCCCTGTGGCCTCCCTGACTAAGGCCCCATGTGTCTGTTCCTCAGTGGCCTTTCTGGAAGTCCATCGGTCCCTCCTAACCTCTCTCTCTCTCTCTCTCTCTCTCTCTCTCTCTCTCTCTCTCTCCCTCCCTCCCTTCCTCCCTCTCTCCTTCCCTTCTCCTAGACCATCATCCCCTTTGACATTTTTTTCTTCACTCCTTCCCTAACCCTGCCTTGTGGCTGTCTGTAGCTTACCTGGATGCAGGGCCAAATAAGTGGCCAGCAGGATAAAGAGGCCAGTCTTCATGGTCACAGTGAGCAGCTGCGCGCGTGCCTCCAGAGGCTTTATATGGCTCCAGCTCATAGGGGAGGCTTGTGTTACTCACAGTCAACAGTGACAGGTTCCCTGGAGCCAGTCAAAGCCCAAGGGCTGGCCCATTCCAATCTGATCTCCCACACCACCCCTCCCAATGCCTTTGCCCTTCTTTCTGGCTCTGGAGGGCACAGCCCTCCCATGGTGGGGCTCGCTATCTCTGTAGAAGCCCTTTCTTAGCCACCCACAGAACAAGAGCTGTCAGTCCTAAGGCACCCGCACTGTGCCTGCCCTTCTCTGGGGAGTGAGGTCAGTTCTAAAACGTTACCTTCTGCTCTCTACTCTCCTAACCATTTGGCCAAGGAAAAAGTGCATCCTTAGGGCCCCGGTGCTCTGCACCAAAGCTGTATCGTCTCCCAGGGGCCTGTACCCACTCCTGAGGAGACAGGCCTGGATTGAAAGGCAGGAGACATAGTACCGGTTGACTGCTATGAAAGACAATGACTGACTGCTAGAATGTGTCACTGAATAGGGGCTCTTCTGAGGCTGCCTTCCTTAGCTCTGGGACAGAAGAGCCAATGAGGAGTGTGGGTAGCCATGAGCTCATGTCTTAGAGCACTGGAGTGTGCCAGGCCCTGGATTAGGACCTATCTTCAGGACCGTGTTTACCACCACCACCACCACCACCACCACCACCACCACCACCACCACCCCAACTTGGAACTTTACCCACAAGAGAATCAGGAAACACAGCTTCTGGGAGCTTTCCCAAGGTCCCAAGGGAAAGAGGAGTGGGGAGCCCGCCCCCCCCCACACACACTTTGTTCTGCTGTCTGAGCAGGTATGCCCCTGAGTCTGATATGTCCTGCTGTGCCCAGATCCACTTGGCATAATGCCCTGTGGCCTGGGAGGCATTCAGCCGACCTGAACAAAGCAGGGAGGGATGGAGATCAGGCCGTGCCTCCCTGTGGCAGCCTCACTGCTGGGTTGTTTTGGTGGGTCCGCTGCCGCTCTTTAACAGAGGCTACAGATCTTATTGGTTGGTCTTCCCCAGCCAGCTTTGATCACAGATCCAGGGGCCCAGTGCTCCCTGCTGCTGCTGCTGCTGCTGCTGCTGCTGCTGCTGCTGCTGCTGGCTTTGTTGTTGTTGTTGGGCTATTTGCAGTCTTTGTTTCATGTCCTCAACCTGAGGCTCACCTACATTTACCATCCTTCTGCCAGGCTTTCTTGGGCACCCTACTGGGTACACTGTTGTTCTGGCTGGCAAGGTGCCAGTGGGTAGAAACGATGGCCATGACCACCATCCACTTGCCTACCCCCAGGGACAGGGCTCTCTGACGGTCTTGTGTCCTTGCTGAGAGATCCCTGATTACTCCCTTCACCCTAAAGGTTCCTTGAGATCCGCCTGGCATTTAAGACACAGGAGAGTGTTAAGTGTTTCCCTCTACCCTTCAAGGAACCATCCCATGCCCCACCATGCCTGGACCACATGCAGTAATGACGGATTGGTGCAGCCCCAGTCCCTCTGTGATCTCCCCTGCTCAACACTCTAGCACTCCTGGGCTGGCCTCTTTTCACTGGAAATTTTCTCCTTTGGCAGTAATGAGCCTGTGGGCAGAATGGGGGGGAAGGGCGGGTAAGTGGGGGCACGACAAGATCCTGCCCAAAGTCACACAGGGTGATGGTGCCCTCTCTAGAATGCTTCCCTGCTCTCTGCCCACCTAGAACTTCCTCTTGGAACATCCCCTCCTGCCACAGGCCTGCCAGTCCAGGGAGTGCTCTAAGTGCCCACAGCTTGGTGGTGCCCATGTATGGCTGTCTCCTTGCTCCCACCCACCAGGGTGGCTGCCCTTGGGAGACCTTGCTTATCTGTCTCAGGACTGGAGCCACCGGCACCCAGCACCAGCTGGAACAGTCACTCCCCAAATATTTACAGGTGTGTAAATGTTTGTTGATTGTGTTTGATATCAAAGGAATATTCTAAAGGCAGTGGGTTCTTGAATGTAGCAAGACTTCTCTCTCCACATCAATGCCCAGAGGCAGTTTTGGTTGTCTCAGCCCAGGGGCACAGGCCTAGATCTGTTCAACACCTGCAGTGCCAGCCCTTAGCAGGACCGCTGGGCCCCAAACACCAGAGGTGCCCAGAGTGGGAGTTCTGGCCAAAAGGTGGCTTACTGGCCTCACCTCAAATATTAAAGACCGTGGCTCTGCTCTTTCCTACAGCCCCACCCCTCACCACAGGCCTAACTATGACCTCAGCCCAACACTGAACACTCATTCTGGTGACTCTGGTCTCCAAATAGGGCAATATTGTGGTCACACCCTGAGTCCTCGCTATGCCCATACATGAACCTGGTCATGACCACATGCTGAGTCCTGATCTTGGTCACTCACTGATCCCTGACCCTGGTCACACACTGAGTCTTCAACTTGGATATACATACTGAGCCCTGAGCCCCTCTTCCTAATCCTGGACACACAGTGAGCTCTTCTCCTGGTTACACAATGATCCTGACCCTGGTTGCAAGCTGAGACTTGACCCTAACCACCCACACACTGAGTCTTGATCCTGGTCATACTGTGTGCCTTTACTCAAAGCACACACTGAGTGCTCACTTTACTTAGACGCTGAGCCCTGATTCAGCCCATACACCGAGGCTGATACTAGTTACAGTATGAAGCCTGATCTTGGTTATCCACTACCCTCTGAACTTAGCCACACGCTAACCCCTGACCCTTACTGTTCATGCTAAACGCAAACCTGTAGCCTAGACCCTGTAGCAGGGAACCCCCGGTGATATACTCCCCAAAAGGGTCTATCACAAAGGCAGTACTTCCTCCATGACTGAGCGTGGTAGGGGTGTAACCTTGCCATGACTCACCCTTAGCCACGCTCCAGTGCCAGAGTCTCCAGTTTTTCTTGTTCTCTCTTTTCCTCCATTCCTCGCCACACTCCCCAGAGAGCCTGCCCGTTCACATAGCGAAGAAGCTACTGTTCCTTGGGTGTGGATTCTCGAAACTATGCCTTTTCACCACACCTCTACCTCTTCTTAGGGGGGGGCCGTCACAGGGTCCCCTATTTGGACACAAATCATGGCTGGGCGGAATTGTAATTTTGTACATAGGTAGCTTTTCGAAGTAAAGTCGGCACATGGACTGCCAACACACAGCTGATTTCTGTTCGTGCCACTGCAGGCCTTTGGAAGCACGGTCTCTCAGGTAGGGAGGGCTATGACACATGTGCGTCCAGGCCTCCAGGGAGCTGGGCATCCTCTCCCATTCGGGTCCCCATGTTGGCTCCTGCAAGTCAAAGCTACTCCTTGCAAGCTCTGTACGGGATGAAAACCTATGCCATATGAGAGTGTGAGTGTGGGTATAGGTCAAATGTACACTATAAATGTATTGTGAGCCTAAAGATATGTACAGATGTGAAGATTGGGAGCTGGGTCCCTGGAGTTAGCCCTTGGACAGTGTGCTGGGGACCTGAAGCTCCACGGATCCTGCTGACTCCTGGGCCATGTCCCACCTTTAATCTCTATGGTAACTGCTTACCCAGACGGAGCACTGCTCATGGCTTTGTCTGCAGCATCCCCTTTCCACCAACTCCCAGCTGTCACCACCTAGCCTTCTGCCTTAAATCTCTCAGAGATGTCCCTGCTTTTTTCCCTGTTTTTCTTCACATGACCACTCCTCCTTGGAGACAAGTCAGTGTGAGCTAGCCAGTGAGAAGTCTTGTGAGGAGGAAGTGGAAGTTTGTCGTTTCTCCACTTGAGTCAATGGCACTGTTGTATTGTAGTCCAGGCCTCCTCCTCCTCCAGGCAAAGGCTTGCTGATCTAGGGAACAGTCTTTCAGGTATGATGTAGGGGCCTGGAAGGTGACTGAGGTAAGCCAGACCACGGGTAGACAAGTGATCTGTCCAGACTGACCTTCTCCAAGGCCGTTTTAGATAAGGTGGGAGGGCAAGTCTGGCTGGTGAGGAGGCTGTAATTGTATAAATGTGATCTCAAGTGCTTAAGCCTGTGGATTAGTGGGAGGGAGGGGAGCCTTTAGTGCCAAATCCAAGGGAACACGAATCTTCCTCCCTTTCTGACCACTTACCCACTGTGAGAGTGAACCCAGTCCTTGAGGTAAGATGAAGGGCCCTGGAGCCACGTGCCAAGCCCTACCCTTAGAGAAGTGTGTGATCTCATGTTTACATGGTGGCAAGAGAGAGCCCCATGTAGTCACAGAGCCAGCCATGCCCAGGGAGTCCAGGAAACTCGCAGAAATATTTCTAAGGGTCCTGGGTGTCATGTGCCTGGTATCCTTTGTGACTCGGTTTCCTCCCGCATCGCGTACATTTAACTCTATCATGCAATTCACAACCTTCAGTCTACAAGACAACAGCCCCTGTTTGAGAACAGCTCACAGCGCAGCAGCAACAGGCGACACTGACGTAAGGGCAGAACAACAGGAGCAAGCCGGAGGCACCAGATGACCAGGGACCTGACCACAGGTCAGGCAGATGAAGGAAAAGAGGAAATTTAAGAAAAAAAAATGGATTTATGGGGCAGGCCAATCAGAACTTGGCTGATGGGTGTGGGATGTGAGGGAGAGTTCAGGGTGAGCCTCGGTGAGTGGAAAGGTGGAACATCTGAGAAACGTTATGGGTACAGCCAGGCTGGTCAGGAGGCCTCCCTGATCTCCATTTCAGAAACACCATGTTTGAGGTGCATGTGGACAGCTATGTCCAGGTGCTGGGCCAAAGACAGAAGTGTGGCCATCAGGGTAGAGGTTCTGGGAGGAGACGCGCATTTGGGAGGCAACCAGCCTTCCGCGGTATTAGAATTCTTGTACTAGAGATCCCTAGGGAGTGTGAACGGAGAGGGCAAAGGATCCAACAGGAGAGGGTGGGGAGAGGCTGGCAGAAGGGTCCTCCGGGCTCAGGCAAGGGTGTGAATTGGGAGGAGCAAGTTTCCACAATCTGTGTTCCTATGGCGTTGTGACTAACTACCCGAGTGTGGAGGCCCAAATCAACACTTCTGCGGGCCAAGATACTGAGATCAGGGTGTCACCAGGGTCGTAGTCCAAAAGGGGAATGTTCCCTGGCCTTTTGGAGCTCCTATAAGACACTTGTACTTCTTGGCTGGTGGCCTTCCTCCATTTTCAAAGCACAGGGCCCCCAGTCTCTGTTGCCACTTTACCATCTTCATTACAGTGTCCTCTCTCATTTGATGCTTTGGCAACGAATACTGTGCTTACAGGAGTCCCGTGAGACAACCAGGATAAACTTCCCACCTCAAGGTCTTAACTTAGTCACATCTGTCAAGTTTCTTTTAGCTACTAACAGTAGCCTGTACTCACAGGTTCAGGGGATTAGGTCACCACATAGCTCACGACTGCACACTTTCCAGTCTCCAAAGATTCAGGTATGTTCCACATGAAAAATGGTTCCTCTCATTTCAAGATCTCTCAAAGCCTCCACGCTGCACTACCTTTCCAATCTCATCATCAAAATCGTCTAAATTGGGCACGTCTTTGAACTCTAAAAGGAAAGGTCACAGGGATGGAAAGGGGTCCTGGCAACTGGCGGGCCTTGGGAACCTCCCACCACAAGGTGGCGCTGTACTAAGCCGCCCGTCCGTGCTCGCTCGGCCATGGCTCCCAGGACTCCCAGGAAGCTCCGGGCTTCCGTTCCTCAAGAAATGCTAGGCTCCCTCTGGCCTTCGTTGTTCTACGGGCGAGGAGCTGCCCGCCGGGCCACTTCCTTGCTCAGACGCGGTGTTGCAAGAAAGACAACACTGAGACCGAAGCCACCCAGTGGTCTAGAGCGTCTCCGGAAGTGGGTCGGGGAAGGCTGGCGAGGAGCGGACCGGTGGAGAGCTGCGTGTCCGGCATTTCCGGCCTGTATCCGGGGCGCAGGGTCCACAGGTGAGTGGGGCCAGGCTGGGGGTGTCGCTGCCGCCTACGCGAACTGACTCCAGGCGCAGCCTGCTCTCCGGCCCCAGAGCCCGACGCGCGTCGTCGTTTCTACTCCCGGGAATCGAGTCCAACTCGGAACTCACAGATCAGGAGCTCTTCCCCACCGGGATCGGGACCCCTCGGCTCCTAGCGCACCACCAGCACGCGGACCCGGCAAGCTCCGTTGTTTCCGTCCCTCCCAGGACCCTTCATTCGTCTCTTGCCTTTGTTTTGAGTTTTTCTTGCAGGGCATCCTTCCGGCTGCAGCCGGGTAGCCAGTTGTTTCTTACATCCGTCCTCTAGACGCCTCAGGACCGACGCGAAGAAATTTGCTTTTTCCATTAGCAGCTTCTCCCAGCTTATGCTCCAGCCCGAGAAAAGTGGTCCTTTAAACCCCTGATCAAGTGACCCTGGGTCATCAGTACTCCTTTTGAAGTCCCAAGGTTAGAAGCCGCCTGTATTTCTGCAGCTACATTTATAGGTTCTAAGTGGCACAACATTCAAATGTCCCCACCTATTATTTCTTTTCTCCCTTCCTGGCGCTTAGCTAGCTGGGCAGCCCAGGTTGGCCCTGCACTCAAAGCCGTTCTTCCTCAGTCTCCCAAGTGCTAAGGTATCAGGCGTGGGCTGCTACACTCAGCTTGACAGAATTTCGTTTCTGGAGTGGGTGTATTCAGCCACTCGACCCCTCTCAACATATCTGCAGACCAGGCACCAAGAAACAGTCATCATGAGCTGAGGCTCCTGGAGGCTTGTCTGGCCCTCAGGTTGCTGCAGAATTTCTCAGCTGCCTAGGTTTGGTGTTAAACATCTCCCTGAAAAATAGACCGTGGCCTTGATTTCCCTCTGCTCTACAGTGATGGGCACACAGCACATGCCGTGTGTACCAGTGGTATGCTCACTACCCTCACTATGCCTAGAGTGGGCAACCCTCGGAGACAGGCACCGAGTTCTGCAGGCCAGGAGGCTGACTTGAGTAGGGTTACACAGCTGGCTGGTGGCAATTTGTCTTTCCCTGGCTCTCTTTGGAGCTCTCGCACATTTGGATAAATGTCTTGTGTCTCTTAGATTGTGGTCTCAGGTGCGTTTCGGTGCTGCTTATGGAAATAACTGTGTGGCCTTCTGGCTAATCGCATGCTCAATTGGAGGGAGCAGGCAGAAGCCCTTCGGGAGGCGTTGTGACTCTCGCTTTTTCAGGACAGCTATGAAGGTTGCTGGTGGTACATACTCTCAGGGCTGCAAAGGAAGGGCAGTTAACAGACTGACTAGCAAACCCCAGGCCCAATGGCACTGATATTTGAGGTTGACGCTTTCCAGTGACTCTGAAGCACATCTTGAGTGCTCTTGCTAACATTTCTCTTTCTTTCTCCTCTGCTTCCCAGTTCCTGAAGAGTATGGGTAAGACAACGTTGTGAATCCTGCTGAAAAGAATCCCCAGCTCGGGCCATCAAAGCTTCATCAACCTGAAAGCTGGACGCTATTGAAGGGGAAAGTCGCCATCTGTGTGGAAGCCATAGACTCCAGGCGCAGCCCAGCAGCCCAGGGTAGCTCAGCCCTGTCACCTCCCCTGAAGGAAACAGTTAACTACACTTAGGATCTGAGGCCTAAGTGTGCAGGAGACCCGATACTAAAGGAAAACTGAGGCAAGAGACTGCAGTGGGACAAAGGCAGAGCCAAGAATGAACTTGCCTTGAGCCTGGCATCCATTCTGTGGACAGGCAGAGGAGACGGAGAGACTGTGGCCCAGGGAGCCAGCGAGAAACATCGGCAGGGAAGGACAGGTACAGCCCAGGCTGGACCATCTCCTCATGGCCTCCCAGCAGGCTGCAGCCAAGGGCAAAGGGGAGAAGCGGAAGCGAGTGGTGCTAACCCTGAAGGAGAAGATTGACATCTGCACTCGGCTAGAGCGTGGCGAGAGCAGGAAGGCGCTGATGCAGGAGTACAATGTGGGCATGTCCACCCTCTACGACATCAAAGCCCACAAGGCTCAGCTGCTCAGGTTCTTCGCCAGCTCAGACTCCCGCCAGGCGCTGGAACAGCGGCGTACCCTGCACACGCCGAAGCTGGAGCACCTGGACCGCGTGCTGTATGAGTGGTTCTTGGTAAAGCGTGCCGAGGGCATCCCTGTATCAGGCCCCATGCTCATCGAGAAGGCCAAGGACTTCTACAAGCAGATGCGGCTGACAGAACCCTGTGTGTTTTCTGGAGGGTGGCTTTGGCGCTTCAAGGCCAGGCACGGCATTAAAAAGTTAGATGCCTCTAGCGAGAAGCAGGTGGCTGACCACCAAGCTGCCGAGCAGTTCTGTGGCTTTTTCAGGAGCCTCGCAGCTGAGCACGGGCTGTCTCCTGAGCAGGTGTACAGTGCTGATGAGACTGGTCTTGTCTGGAGGTGCTTGCCAAATTCTACCCCAGACGATGGGACTGTGCCCCGCTTCAAACAGGGCAAGGACAGGCTGACTGTCTTGATGTGTGCCAATGCCACAGGCTCCCACAGGATCAAGCCTTTGGCCATTGGCAAGTGTGGCGGCCCCAGAGCCTTCAGAGGCATCCAGCACCTGCCTATTGCTTACAAGGCCCAGGGTAATGCCTGGGTAGACAAGGAGATTTTCTCAGACTGGTTCCATCATATTTTTGTCCCGTCAGTGAGGGAGCACTTTCGAACCATAGGCTTACCGGAAGACAGCAAGGCTATCCTCTTGCTGGACCATTCCCGGGCCCACCCCCAGGAGTCAGAGCTGGTGTCAGAGAATGTCTTCACTATCTTCCTGCCTTCCAGCGTGACCTCCTTACTGCAGCCCACAGAGCAAGGCATTCGCAGAGCCTTCATGAGGCTCTTCATTAACCCTCCTGTGGCCTTACAGACTTTCCCCACCCGCCACAGCATGAACGATGCCATAGTGAACGTGGCCTGTGCCTGGAATGCCGTGCCTAGCCAGGTCTTCAGGCAGGCCTGGAGGAAGCTGTGGCCCACTGTCACATTCACTGAAGGCTCCTCCTCTGAGGGGGAGACCGAGTGCTGTAGCATCAAGCCTCACAAGACTTTTGCCCACATCCTCGAGCTTGTGAAAGAAGGGCCCTCCTGTTCCGGCAGCAGGCCTCAGAACAGCAGGGCTGAAGAGCGGGTTATGGCAGGGAGGGACATGGATGAGGCCCCTGCTGCTGTGGCACCATCCCAGGCCACTGAATATGCAGAAAAGTCAGAGAAAGATGCTGGCGAGGATGAGGAGGCAGCCTGGGAGCAGGCAGCCATATCCTTCGAGGCACTTATGCGCTTTGCAGAGCAGCGGCCATGTTTCACCATGCAGGAGGTGGGGCAGCTGCAGGCACTGCACGCAGTGTTCAGGAGACAGCAGCAGCTGAGGCAACCCCGAGTGGCTCTTAGGGCAGTGATCAAACTTGAGGCCCTTCAGGAGCGCCCTAGTGTGTGCGTGGCCACAGCCCACTCTACCTTGCCTTGCTCATCCACAGAAGGTGACAACTGAAGTACCTCGCTTGCACCTGCTGGCCCAGTGCAGCTCTGCTGTATAGCGTGTGCCGCTGTGGGGCACAGACTGCTTGCTAGGCAGGAGGGCGTTCTCAGATGGGTGAGAGAGCAAGCGCAGACTCCAGTGTTTATAGAGGGCTCGTATGTTCTGCCTAGTGGTTTTACTGTATCTCCTAGCACAGAGAATGTGTCATTTGAATGTCAGGAGACCTGTGCCCTCTCTCTCAGTATTCTGGAGCCTCCCCTAGCTGCAGCGGGGTCCAGTGGGCCAGTTCTGCACCTGGTGTTGGAGGACTGAGCCACATTATCAAGTTGAAGTGCCTTGGAGGGTGCACCTCTAGCCCTTAGGAGGCTCACTTTCCTCAACTGGTGGACCCCCAAGCCCAGGCCTGAGCGCACTGGACCCCACTTCCCTCACTACTAGTTGGATAGACACCATGCATCCTCTTGGCCTGCACCCACCTTAGCCATCGGCAAACAAATTCAACAGCAAGACTCTGTAGTGTCCCTATCAGCAGCAGGCCCAACCTCTAGGGTCCAGGTCCCACGGAGACACGACATGCTAGTTTCAGCATTGCTCATAGGCCAACTTGCCCAGAAGGTCAAAGCAACAGCCTTTATGTGAACAGTTGACACAAAGTCACAGAACAGCACTTGATGGCTTGGAGCGCAACGGGATAGGTGGGTTAGCAGTATGGAATACGTGGAGAACAGCTGTCAGAAGACATGGCTTCCTGACCTTGTAGCTGACGAGTAGCACTGTGGCAGCTGCAGTGCCCATGACTCCTGGTGCCCTTTGTCTACAGTGATCAGCTCTGTTCTTTCACCATGGCTTTGTGCTTGACCCCCACTCCCTATGGGAGTGGGGCTGAATTGCTGCAGTTTCCATTCCAGTGGTGGACAGCTGCTTCACCGAGACATCTTTGCCAGAACCTCTTAAGAGGCAGAGGGGCTTGGGAAGTGTTGGTTCGTGTTTCTGTCTGTGTCTGTCCAAACACTGAGGATGGTCATTGTAGACGGCTCTAGTTGTGGGTGGGTGTTTTCTTACTCTCCCTGCATGTGTGAATATTATACCTAGGTTGTTTTTAGACGTCTCTGTTGTGATTCTTTGGTCCCTGATGACTGCCATGCTTCTGTCACCACTGTTTTCTGTGTCTAGGTGACATTTGCATGCTCACCTGCTGTGGGTTCTGGCTCATGATGGGGACTGCTGTGCTACTGTTGCAGCTACTTGAGGTGAGGTCACACTTGCCTGCAGCATCAGATGATGGGCATGTGAACGGGATAGTCCACACTGTAGGAGGATGGGGCAGGGCTCGGGGAACTTCTGGGTCCCTAAGAAGGTTTGTGCCCATCAGATCACATTTTAGGACCAGAGCTGGCTGACCTTGAGGGCCTGCTCCTGCCACCTACTGGTGAATGATATCTGTCCCCAGGGCACCTTCCAGAACAACCGTAGTGGGCAGCCCCCTTTGCCTTCATCCGTGTGTTCCAGAGGAGAGGTCCCTTTGCCCAGTGGCTGCTGAGACCCTCAGAAAGCCCCAAGTTCTCCAGGGCAGAATGCGCTCTGGGTCCCCCTTACATACTGTCTACTTCCTCATTATGTCCCTCGGATACCCATGTAGCTCAGGCTGGCTAGAACTGGCAGCCCTGCTTTGACTTCCTGGGTGCTAGCATCATAGGCCCTTCCTGCTCCCTACCACAGATCTTGGGCATTGGAGTGTCACAGTCCCCTGGCTGCTCCTTTCCCACCATCAGAGCCCTTCTCCCTGTGTATTTTTCAGAGGCCTTCCAAGTCACCTTTCACTTCCTTGGAGGATGCTAATTTGTGAGGTCTGGCCCTCTGCTTCAGGGAAACTGGGAGGATGTCAAACCATGTGTCTCAGCAGGGCCAAGTAGGACTGCTCCTTCATTGCCTCTAGATGGCCACAAGGAGCTGGTATCCATGGTGGCTTCTTGTCCAGTGAGAGGCGGATGTTATTTCCAGGGCGTGGTTACCTGAGCCCTACGTGGCCCTTTGCAGATGTCGAGGGACTATCATCCTGCTGGCATCTGGTTGGAAAAGGTTGTCCCTGCTTATGAGGGCCTGCGTAGGACAGTCCCCTCAGTACCTGCCACGTGATGGGAGAGCAGAAGCATCCTGTCACCGCCCTGTATGTTGTCTCCACTCAAGTACATCTACAGCAAGACAGCCACAGCCTTTGTCCTGTGGGTGGAGAATGCTGAGCAACGGGTGGGTTACCTGGGTAAGTGGGTGGAAGAGGAGGCTGCTGCCCTGACCAGTTACCTAGGTGGAAGTCAGATTCCGTTGGGAAGCAGCTCAGGCCCTCCATGACCTGATGCACAGGACCTGGGTATCCGTGTGACAGACCAGGTAAGGCCCGGGGGAGGAACTTGGGTGGGGTGGATCCAAGTCTAGGAACTGGATCTGGGATCATTCATTCTCTCATGAGCCTGGCCTTTAGCTAGAGGACACCCTGAGCTCAGTGAGATGCTAGCTGTGACTTGTGGGAGATGGTGAGGCTATGCAGTGGACTGCCATTGGTCCTGGCTCCAGCTCATTTACATGATGGCCTTTGGCCTACTCGTCCTCGCCTGCCACCAGCTCCCTCCCGCCCCCCCCCCCCCCACATCACCAGAGCATTCCTTGCATCCCCAATGAGTGTCATGCTGTCTTTTATCTTGGGGACAATAGGTTTTTTAAGTAGGGAGTTCAGGGCTCCCTATTGAGTGACAAGGCCAGCTACTGACTGGCTGAGTATAAGGAATTAACTACTTTTTTGTGTTTCCAAGGATGTAACCCCCAGCTCTCCTCACCATTTAGCATGTGCTTAATAGCAGAGAGGCTTAGGCTCCAGGGGAGGGAAGTAAGCCAGGGTATGGTGCCCAGTACTGGAGCATCCTTGGGCTAGAAAACCATTGGGAGCTCTTGTATGGTGGGGATAGGGTCCTGAGGCCCCTAATGGATGCTAGACCTGGGTAAGGTTGAAACAGCTCCCCTTGTAGGACTTCTAGGCCAGGGTTATCCTCTCACTAAGCCCGCCTCTTGTCCAGCACCCTGCCTGCCTCCTGTCCTTGCATCACGGATCATATCCTCAGCCTTCAGCACCAGCCCACGGAGGAGCTTGCCCAGCTGAAGGGAGCTCCCGCTGAGAGATGGAGAGCTCTGTCCACAGCTCACAAATGACAGGAAGCAGAAAAGCTAAAAGTTGCATTCTGCAGCTAGATAAGTGAATAAAAATCCTTCCATGGAACTCAAATAGAAACATCACCCAAATGGAACTGTGTCCCCACCTGCCATCTCTAGTAGTAGTAAATTCACTGTGTACTCCTCAGCCACTACAACCCCCATACCTGTGTTCCTTGTGATCTCTTGAGTCAGGGCAGGCAGTTGGCCCCAATGCTGAACCGACTGTCCCACCCCTGGGAACAGACATGTGCCTTGTAGTTTGGGCTTCCTAAGAAGCAGGCCACAATGAAGGTGGCCTCCTGCAGAAGGATTCGGGGAAGGTTGGAGGAACATCAGAGCAGCACCCATGGAATCCCCAAATGGGCAGAGAAGCAGTGTGGAGTGGAAGGACGGGCACTAGAGGGCTCTCTCCCTACATGCCATCTCTGTACAGACATGAAGCCAGAAAGTTTGAGTGTGCCCTCTGCTGGCAGGGCAGACTTAACCTGCGATATAAGAGAACCCTTGCTCACTTCTGCGAATATCCCATCCACAAGGCCACATGCAGAGATGTGCTAAGATACTATTAGGATCTGTAACCACCTCCCCCCCCCCAACTCATTCTCCTACAGGGACACCCTACATCTTCTCACAGCCCTGTAAGGCTTGGCAGGTTTGTGCTTGCTAAAGACTGCCATCTGTTTGAGGTAGCAACTACACAAGCAAAACTGAGTGTGCCAGAGACCCCCCTGAAGCCTTGGACATTCTGCAGCCAGCCACCTACCTGCCCCTCTTCCCGGAAACTCCTGCCCTGGTGTGTATTTAGGAAGCGCTCCTGGCTGAAGGGCCCCCAGCTCTTGGTGCCTGTTTACTATAGGCTCTACTTTGGCTGTCTGATCCCTATATAGTAAAGTATGTCGGCTCCGTGTCAGGCTCCACACTGTAGCTTGGCCACTGTTCCATCCAGCCACAAGGTCATACTCTGCTAAGCAGCGTCCCTCATGGTGGGGAAGCCAGGCCCTCAGCTGCCGTTCTGGTCAAGGGCTTTTGAGCCTTTCCTATTAATTGGATTTTATTTTCTGACTCTAAGTGGCACTATGGGTTGACAGGCCTAACTTCTTACTTGATAAATGGGATCAGAATGTCATTATGAGTCCTTTAAAAGCTTTATAAAGGATAGTTATGCCTGTTACCATGCCCAGCATCTAACCTCTGGGCTAACCTCTACGGGCCTGCCATGTCCTCTCTTACCTCATCTCCCAGTGACCTGACAGCATCCACATCTACCAGGCCTCTTCCCTACAAGCCTGGGTAGGGCTGGTACTGATGTTTCCTCAATAAGGCTATGGGTCATTTGCACATTGACTCCTGAACCATCTGCTTGGTGAAACAAGCTGGGCACAGGAAATTGTGTGGGGTCACTGTCTATGAGGCATCTCAGAAAGACTCGATTCCCAGGACAGAAAGAGAAGTAGAGGCTGACGGGGCCTGGCAGGTGGGACGCTGGTGTTTAATGAGGCCACAGGCTCTGTTTCCAAAATCTGTAGTAATGGCTACATAACCGGTGACTACAACAGTGGCTGAAATGGTACCTCATGGTTTATGTGGTTTAACTAGCTAGACCCAAGGAGGTGTTCACGATGGAGTCTGGCATGGGGATAGGAAGCTTCAGGGGACAGGCGGGGGCCACCAGATGCCCTAGAGCATCAGGAAGCCTTCAGGGGTGAAAGAGGAGACAGTCACCCATGGGAGTTGGAACCACTGCTTGAGAATCCGCACAAGGCAGAGAGGGAGGGAAGAAATGCCTGCCTGTGCTTCCACTCCTCACTTCCTGTCTCCCAGTAGCTGTGCTCCTTGGGAAGGCTTATGAGAAGCCAGCAAAGCAGGTTGGGAAAGGAGTGAGAAGGAATACAGCCAAGAGAAGGGAGCACTGAATAAAAGTCACTCCAAAGGCTGGATGCGCATGTGCCTGCCAATGACTACAGCATCCAGAGGTGACTGGCTTCGTCTCTTTCCTTGAATTTATGGAGTACCTACTAAAGTTCATGCCTTGGAGATATCATTGTACATAAGAACATCCACTATGGCTTGGGTACCAAGTCAAAAGGCAACATAGGGAGAAAAGCCTTGACCCCTTGTGTGTTTGCCAGGGGCTCAGGGGAAGGCAGATATCAGTTGCGGGTGTGAACAATATCTTCACGGACATATTGCCAGCCACCCACTAGCCTAGTCACCCGCCCGTCTGTTCATTGATTCACTCATCACCTGTACATCCACCTAACCCACTACATATTCTTCTATCTACCTGTGGGTCTGTCTGTCCATCCATCTATGCAACACAGGTACTCATCCATTCATCTTTCTGCTTGCTTATCATCATCCATCCATCATGCACCCATTTACATCTGTCATGCAAACCTCATCTGGCATCCACCCATCATCCATATGTATCCATTCACATATCATCTGTTCTACTCCATTCGTTTATCTGTCTGCTCATCCATCATTCACTGATCCATCCATCCATCCATCCACCTATTCCTCAACCATCCACCATCCCTCCACCCATTTATCCATGTCTCTGATCATTCATTTATCCGTCATCTAACATCCGTGTACCATCCAGTGTAGTGGAAGTTTTGCTTTCTTTAAAAACATGGGTAAAGAACACGCATGCCTGGGAACAGCTTTGGGGGACTTGTTCAGCTTAATGGAGAGAAAAATGGGGTCTTTATGTCCCTAGGTGGGTGGGCAGGGTCTCTGGAGCAAGGTTTGTATGGCCATGTAAAATTGGCCAGGACAGTGGTGATGGAAGATACTTTATCTGAATACTCGGGAGCTAGGAAGCCCGAGGGGGTGGAAAATCCTTATAAAGTCAAACAAGGAGTAAGGTGGGATGACTTTCAGGGTAATAAATTCTAACTAGGGGTGACAGTGGGGCAGCCAACTTTCTGGCACCAGCTTGGGAGAGGGGAGGGAGCCAACTCCTGCTGTACTTACTTGTGGCATCAGGTTGACGCTGTCTCAACCCTTCCTCCATTAATCCTAGGCCATTGTGGTCCCACAACCAGACCAGTGTCTCCACAGATGGAGTCACACCCAGCCTGAAGGACAGAGACAGGCAGTGGGCCTCGGGGGTGGGGGTGGGGCATAGGGCCTTTTAGTGCAGGCAAGACTAGGTCTTGGCCATTTACTCATATAGGGCTAAACTCCTGACAATTAGCCCATCTCCCTGGACCACCTTTAGAAAATCCTACCCCCATAGAGGTGCTGCCCAGGGCAGGCATCAGTGGCTCCTCTGACGTGGTTCCTGTCATCCAACCACCCCAGAGTCACCTCATGGTAGAGAGGTCACCATGGGTCTCTACCTCCAGCTCTGCCTGCTCTCACTGATCCGGCTCTCCTGATACCTGTCTGCTGAGAACAAGGCAGGGCCACAGTCCCTCTTGGAGACTTGGTCGTTCTCATAGGCTTTGATTCCCTCCATTTTCTTCCTTAGTATTTATCGACCCCTTCTGTGTGCCATGTCCCAGTATGGGTACTGGAGCCCTTCAAATATTCTGTGATGTGAGAAATGTAGATCTCAGGACGGTGAAGTGCATATGGAGGCTGGTGTTAATAAAACATTTGTCATGGTGACTTCAAGGTCCAGGTTTCTGTCCTGGCTTCCAATCCATTAGGTTTGGGCAAGGTGAGGCTGTTTCCTTCTGGTAGATGATGGAGTAGGGTGAACTAAGCTTTTGGGACCTCTGTTGTTACCCATGAATTAGGATCCATAGCCAGCTTGGCTCAGACTGTCTCTGTCCACCCTTTGCTTGGGGACAGACCTGTTTGTCACACAGAAGTTGGACTATGCCACAGACACACATATATCATTGGCTGGGGCCAGGCTTCTGGGGCTACCTCATTTTCAGAAGGAGGAGTTACAGGTACTGCTCCTTCCTCCCCTTATAAGGGGAGAGGAAATTTAACCTCACTACCAGGCTACATGACCTTCTTGGAGGGAAGGCAAATGTGGGGGCTCAGGGCTACGTGTGCCAGGACATGCAGTCCCCGGGATGGGGGTGGGGGAACAATTCTACTCCTGCCAATCTCAGGACAAGATTCCCAGGGGTGGTCACACCCCGACCCCACTCTTCTTTGGGATTGGCTCCCTACCTGTGTCCCATGGCTTCCTGGCCCCACATCTCCCCCTTTCATTTTATAAGGGGGAGGGGGGATATCACAGTCATCCGGCTCTAGGTGAGGAGTGGTTTGGAATTGAACCAGAACCTGGTTGGTAGTGACTTTGCCAATGTTGCTCACTTGCCATTTTAAAAAGTGGATGAAATGGGGACCATGAGGAGGAAGGTCCCAAATGGCCTCTATGGATTGGGCGTCTCGAAGGCTCCTGGTACCCTTTTGGAGAGAAATCTGTTCCAACAACTTTGTTGTGTCCATAAGAGGTTTCTCTAACCAAAACAAAACACAAAACAAAAACTCCAGTGGAAGACCTGTGCAAAGACACAAACAAAACCCCTTCCTGCTATGAGGAGAGGGTCGGGTCCCTTCCATACGCTGGTCTAAGGGATCATGCCCTCATACCAGGACGGGAGGAGTTACTCCTGTCGTGTGCCAGTGGAGGGAGATGGTAGGATGTTTGGATCTTTTGTAAATATTAAATGTATTCAGAGTGGTTAGGGTCAATGTCCATTGTATGTTACAGGGGTAGGCGATTGTCTTTTGTTTTTTAAGTTGGAGTTTGATGTGTTCTTTTTATGATTTCCTTGGCTCTGAGAATTGTAAGGAATCCCCGTGTGATGGGCAATCTCCCATTGTGAGCAGAAGGTTTTCAGTTGGGAGAGAGTACAAGCAGGGCCATTATCAGTTTATATCTGTTGAGAAATGCTCATGGTGGCAAAGGTGGAGAGCGTGCGGCTAATTCATCTTTTCGAGTTTTCTCCTATTTGGGCTGCAGCCCATACGAAATGCGAGAATGTGTCAACAGTAACAAAGACATATTTTTGGCAGCTGAATTGGGAAATGTGGGTGGCATCAATTTGTCAGAGAGCAGTGGTTTTGAGACCTGGGGATTAGTACCCATAGATTGTAAAGCTGGGGCAGTGATAACGGATGCACAAGAAGAGTATGTTATTATTATCATCTGAGGTCGAGCAAGAGGGACATAAAGGAAACTGGTGTGAAGCCCTTTTATACTTGCGTGTGTGCATGAATGGATTTGGTCGGCTTGCTCGACAATGGAGGCTATGAATGGTCCTGGAGAGGCAGTCTGATCAGTGAGGGTGGGCGTTTCCCTCAGATATCAGCCCTGGCAGGGGACTGTGAGAGCTGACTGTGAGAGGGGGAGTGGCCTTCTCCCTGTAAGAAGATGGAGACAGGGATGAGCAGAGGGGGATAGTGAGTTGCCATCTAGTTTGACAAAGGATCTTGATAGCCAGGAAAGCAAATTAGCAACATATACACTGTCTGAGGAAAGATTAAAGAACCCACTGACTTCTTTGAGGGCTAAATAAATAGTATATTAATCCTTAAATTGGGGAGAGCGATGAGGCAACTCTCTGAAATGAATAATGAGGAGTTTATCCCTGAGGGAATAGTATATTATTTACATGGATCCCCTCTTTCCTCCATCAGTAAATACTGAGGGAACCTTGGTGAGGGACTCCTTTGTAAAGATGTATAGCCACCATAACAGAGGTAGTAGAAATCTATCTTTCGTTAGGGTAAGGATTATCAATTTGTCACCAGAATCCAATTAGGCAAAGTGGGAGTATTTTCTGAGTAGCCATTGAATGTTGGAGAAAGAGAAAGGGGTGACAAAGATATCGGGTTCTTTCCTGAAGGTTTACATGGCTTCATCTCTGCCACTTCTAATCACAACAGCGAATGCATTAACCTCCCTTAGAATTCTAGGTGCACCGCCCACTGGAGTGTGGAGCCAGTCTAGCACTCCCTGGGTGTGCTAGACTGGCTCCACACTCCAGTCTACAGTGCCCCCACAAGAGCAGGGGAGGGGTTAAAAAATAAGAAGCTGGGTCTGGAGAGATGGCTCAGAGGTTAAGAGCTTTGACTGCTTGCTCTTCCAGAGGTCCTGAGTTCAATTTCCAGAAACCACTTGGTGGCTCACAACCATCTACACTGTGATCTAATGCCCTCTTCTGGCCTGCAGGTGTACATGCAGACAGAGCACTGTAATCATAATAAACAGATAAATCTTTTATTAAAAAATAAGAAGCTGTATGGACACTGTTGGATCATGACTAGCAAGTGCCATGTCTTTTAGGGCGGACACCCAAAGCCTTAACTGCCTCAGAAGAGAGAGGTGGCAGGGCACTGGTGGAGAAGGAAAGCCATGCTTGAAGCCATGCTTGAAGCCAATTAAGGTTTCCCAGAAAGCTTTGTCTAAGCAGGGCCTTCATGCTGTGGCAAAGACCACCTGACAGATGGTGGGACTGTTTGCTGGCCCAGAGTTGTTAATGGGGGCATTGAGAACGCAAAGTATTGGCAGTCCCATGGGTGGAGAGGAATAGAGAAAAAGTAGTCTTTAATGCCTGTTGCATAGAGAGGGACTTCTGCAGGAATGTGAGATGAGGGGTAGCCCCCTTTGGAGGGACATCCAGACCTGGGCGCCTGGTTTTATTAATTGCCACTAAATCTTGTAGCGGTCTCCATGCCCCTGAGCTCTTTTTTATAGCAAACACAGGGGTGTTCGATGGACCAGGGGAGGGTGAATAGGGTGAATTGGAGTTGTTCTTCCTCTGTGTGAGTGCTTCAAGTTTCTCCCTTGATAGAGGCCATTGCTCAACCCAGATGAGCTTGTTGGAGAGCCAGGCAAGGCAGGGAGTGTTATGTTTAACAGTGGTCCTTAGAATTGGGGGTAACATAGAGGAGGGCTTTTATGAGTTAATTACTACCACAAGTATAACCATTTACCTATTGTAATTTTCTCTTGACTGACCAGTAAGAGCCTCCAGGATCTCTTCCTAGAAGATTGGTAGTGATGTTGGCCACAAGAGGGCAACAGCGTCCTCTGTAGCACCTTTCTCAGGGATGATTTTGAGGAAGTGATTGGCCTACCCAAGTGCCTTTTCCATATTAAAGAACATTTCTGAAGACACTTGAGTCTGAACCTCAAGAATTCAGGACGTTTTCCCACTCTGCTTCAGAAGGAAGACACTGAGTACAATTCTATGAGTCTAAGTTATGTTAGCTGTATTTAATAGCTAAGCCCCATCGCATCTCATCAGTATGCTTATGAATTATGAAAGACGACTTTGTCTTCTGTGCCAGTTGGGGATAAGCATGGAGGTTCAGGATCATTATGACGAGTCTCAGCGCACGCAGTGTTTCACTGTTGGCTAAAGGAAGGCCAGCAATAGGCTAACACATGGCTTGGAATTCATTAGTCTTCTTACTTTGGACTGACTCTTCAGCTCAATAATAACAATGTTTGAATTTTGCACCATTTGATAATAAGCCCCTCAATGAATGACACTGTGATTTTCATTTAGAATTCTAATCAGTTCAAGGTTAAGAAGCAGATTGTACACTGTTTTACTATTTCTGTGTTCATTTTTATATCATGAACTCTCATAACAAGCAGTAAATTAAAGTAGCAAAATCCAAAGTTTTGGAAACCAAAGTTTGGGGCCTAAGAGAAACACTGTCCCAGAATTGTAGCAGGAGCTTTAGTTTCTTTAAAAACTCAGTTATGTCATGTAAACATGTTTTTGTTTTAGTACCAGGTGTGGGATATGGGGCTGTTTCATATTGTCCACAGCAGACTATTTGCCTCATGTCAGCTTTGAGAGGGGCATGATCATTGCCAGCTTCAGATAGTTTAATTCTGAGGACTATGAGAGGGCATAAATGCCAGAGCCCAGAGAGGGATGGAGGGGAAAGGGTGCATACTCTGAAGAAGAAGAAGGTGGCTGCTGCTGCTCCCTTCTGCTGCTGCTCCCTCTGCTGCTCCCCTCTGCGGCTGCTCCCCTCTGCTGCTCCTGGTTGCTGTTGCGGTTTGATGAGACAAAGAAGTTGAAGATATCCCGAAATGAAGATTGGACTTGCCCCAAGGAACACAATGACCCTAAACAGCAGGAAGTGGTCTAAAGAGACTTACACTGCCCCTTTCCCCTGCCCCTGAGTGTTGGGAGGTGGGGGTGGTAGAAGGGATTAGGATGGATAAGAGTTGGAAGGAAGGAACCCTAATAAACTAGTTTAAAAAATACAAGAAGACTTAGAGCACTTTCCATCCTATCAAGATAATCTAGATGGTTTGAACTGTGTTGCCCTTGACTCAACGCCATTTCACCTGTTCTTTCTTTCCTCACTGAGGAACACTGTAAAAAGGTTTTAGAGTTCATAAATGTGAGTACGATGGCAATATGTTCTAACAAAATATCTGGTGCCACTTGAAGTACTCTTATGAATTTATCATATTGGTGAATGTTTTCCCATCAGTATTAAAACAACAGATTTTTCTACCACCATTTCTGTGCATGACAGAAAGAGTCTTACCTTTGGAGCATGAGAATACATTAATTGCAGGGCAACTGAGTATCAGCCTAGGTAAGTCTTCTTGCAGTTCTATGTTTGATGGTTCTTCTTAGATAAAAAAAAAAAAAGCTTGAAGTAAGAAAGTTTTGATTCTCAAAGTACAATGTTAAAAAATGATTACATCACTTCTGTTTCCTTTCTTCACTTTAATTCCTGATAATCCAGAATTAACTTTACTATTCATGTTACTACAACAAACAACTCTGGATAGGAATTATTAACTGTATATCACTCATATTCAGTCTCATACTTGATTGCTTGAGCCATTAGCAAAATGAAATAGATCAATTACTGATAGCAAATGTGCTGAAAGCTTAAAATTTTCATTTAAAAGATCTTATTAACAGTAAAGCTTAAAGAAAAAAATTTCCATTACTTGGCATAGCAACAAGCTAAAGAAGTTATTTTAAAAACTGTCCTACTTGTCCTTTGTATAATCAAATTCCTTAACCTGAAGGTAGTAATCCTAAGATACACAAAGAAATGAAATTTGGCAAATTGGCAAATTGATGTATTTTATTTAGCAGAATTTAACCACACACACACACACACACGCACTATATATATATATATATATATATATATATATATATATATATATACTATTGATACATGTTCTGGTTTCAATGAGCATCTGCATAGAGTTCTGAAAAGGCTGATTCTGTAATTACACATTTATCAGAAGTAATGTCTATAATGGGGCATATTGATAAAAATGAAAACCAATACTGTTCCTGCTTATGTTTCTAGTAAAGTAAAACATTTTTTGCATGTTATAACATAAGACACATTACAAGGATACTGTACATTGACAGCAATTGCTGAAAGATCTGTTCTCACTCTAAAAGAGATGCTTATAAAGCAAAAGGGGGGTATATGAGGACTCTCAGGGATAGATTGCATAATGCTTTACTAATTTAACAATTTTTAAATGCTAATGAAGCATGGACAACAGCTGCTGAAAGGCATTGGATTGTGGGAGAGAAAACTGCTGAACTGGGTCAGCCTGTGTACTACAAGGATGTTTTGACATCAGAATGGAAGCCAGGGATGGTGTTATGATGGGGCTGAGGTCACGCTCATGTTTTTGCAGGGGACGAGAAGTTGTGGATGCCATCAAATTTGATAAAAATTTGACATGACCAAGAGAATTTTCTTGAACACTTAGGCTGCTTACATGGGTGACATATCTCTGGGAAGGAAGAGATACAGAAAGCCCTTGACGCGGATGGATGATCCACATGCCTGGAGACAGTTGAAGAGATTGCCTGATGAAAGGGGAAGCAACAGTTGAACTGGCTGGGGACCCTTTGACTAACACACCTTTGTTCACTGCTATGATGTCTGTGGTAACTGTACAGGTAACAGGGACCAATCACACACATTGGGCCTATATTCCCAACCCTCCAGTTAGCATAGGAGTAAGTTGGGGAGGTATGGGTTTCCCTGTGGTGGCTAATGAATCTTGGCTACCTGGTCCATAGGACCACTGAGGTCTGCTAAACCTATGAAAGAGGGTAAGGAAATCATGAATTATAATGCAGGAATGCAAGTAATTCATAGTTGCATGGGTAATGGAACTCAGTGTCTAAATATAACTTGTCAAGGGTGGTTATCTGTAGCTAATAATACCCAGGATTTTTATAATAAGTTTTTTTTTCTATCCTTCAATACATCTGGTTTTAAGGGACAGGAAATGAATGTTTCTAGTTTCACAAATCTGTGTCTTGTGAAATGTGGGTTATCAAAAAGGAATCTGACTGGGTGCATTGGCAACAGTGTGAAAATGAGAAGCCTTGGGCGCTTGTTACTGTCTCCCATGGAGAAGTCATTGATCGGACCTCTTATGGCTTTCCTCAGAGAAAGTATTCTCACTTGGGCTTAAGATGGCAGCGGCATCATTTGAATGAAACAGCGGAACTCAGATCCATTCTTTACAAACCTGCTTAATGGCATGGAGGTGGGAGGGCAGGTCCTCTCTTGCAATTTGGCAATTCAGTTCAGACTAAGTTGTGGAAACTGGCAAGCGCCCTTTGCCATCTGAAAGTGTGGAAAGAGAGGTCAAACGTTAATGACGATAAGGTCACTTTGTGCTGCAGTTTAAATCAAAGCCAGCCCTTTGTAGATAGTTAATAATGTGGCTGATTTGAGACAAGAAATAATACTATCGGGGGCGTGGTGGCGCACACCTTTAATCCCAGCACTCGGGAGGCAGAGGTAGGCGGATCTCTGTGAATTTGAGGCCAGCCTGGCTTACAAAGAGAGTCCAGACCAACCAATGCTACACAGAGAAACCCTGACTTGAAAAAAACAAACAAACAAAAAACCAAAAAAGAAATGTTGAGGAAACAAATAAAAGGAGATTGGACTGTTACATGCTGTTGTATTACACCTTTAAGGTTTAATGACAGCAACTGTGATTGGATACAGGTTAAAATGCATTTGATTGGGTCACCCTAATCCTTCTCAAATGATTTATGATTTAGAACAAGAAATTAACATTCTTTAAAAGACTACCTGATACGCCAGGAACGGCTGTTATGGATAGCCTTGCAGATGTTTTAGCTTCTTGCAACCCTATGCATCATTTTGATAGATTTCTTGTTCTAGCAATCATTATCCTTGTTTTTGTAGTAATAACTTTACAGGCTTTGAAATATATTCTGACTTATTTGTGTGACATGATAAAGAAAAAGTATTCACTGTATGGCTACATAATCTTCAGCATAGTTATAATCCTCAGCATCATTAAATAGCTGGAAAAAAAAGGGAAATGCAGTGGGAAATTGAGTAGAGCCTCTGTACCTGCCATAAACTCTGGACTGATGCCGCACCTAGGCTTTGGAGTAATTGTGTGTGTGTGTGTGTGTAAGTATTCAGTGATTGTTTGTTATCTGTGATTTATGGAGTTGTTTTTCCTGTGGGCGCTTCAGAAGCTTTGTATGACTTCAGTCACAAGACATTCCTGGCAAACCAGGAAGTCGTAATGGCTGAGAATTGCTTGGATAATGGTTCCTTCAGACAACTCCTAGATCAGACCAAGGCTCTGGTTTGTGGAAATTGACTTGGTAAACATACCTTTTGTGTAACAATCTGTTGGAGGGCCCTGCTGCTGAAGGTTGCAGCCTCCATGACAGGACATCTCTCTGAGCTTGGCACGAGATGGAGGGCTCCCTGTCCCTAGTTGGGCTTCCTGCTCTCTGTCCTTATCTGGAGAGTGTCTCCCAGCTTGGTTTCTGGCTTACTGTAGAAGTAACCTCTGAGACAGCTTTCTGCAGATAATATATTAGGTAGTGTGCGCCTGCAAAGGCGATAGGCTTGTGCTGTTTAATGCAAATTAAGTACGCTATGAACACCTATCTGAGTACCTCTTGGCTGCTCCCCTTTTCCTATATATTTTTCTCACCCCTGGAATAAAGTTGATCTGCCTCCCTGCAGCTGGTCCCAGATGCTATTCTGTCATGCCCATGGCTTTCTGAGTCCTGCGCCCAGCCTCTGCCCACCCCACTGCCCTTGTCAACTGGTGGCCAACAGCCCCCAAGGGAAGAGGAGACCCACAACAATAAATAAAAAACACCTCTGCAAGGTCGCTCTGGGTTCAATGTGTGAAACAGTTTACTGACGATTATGTCTTCAGATGTCTGCTTCATAAGGAGAAGGGTGGAGAGAAAGGGCAATGTGTTTTACTGTTCTGTACCAATGGGATCATCCTGATTGTGGCTCTGTACAGACTGGCGGACCCTGAAAGGCAATCCCAAGAGATCATATTTCAAACTTGTAGTCAAGTCTACAGGCTTGAAAAGCCTACAGGAATCTGGGCGTAGTGGCACACGCCTTTAATCCTAGCACTCAGGAGGCAGGCAGGCGGATTGCTGTGAGTTCGAGGCCAGCCTGGTCTACAAAGTGAGTCTAGGACAGCCAAAGCTACACAAAGAGACACTGTCTCAAAAAAAAAAAAAACAACCAAACAAACAAAAAAAACAAACCACAAAACAACAACAACACAAAACAAAAGGAAAGAAAGGGAAAAACAGAGAAAAAGAACAATCTACAGGAAAAAAATTACATGAATTTTTGCCATGAGGAATAACACTAGAGTTAAATGCTATGGATAGATGAAAATAACCCTCTTCTTTTGAAGAAAAAGGTGAAACCAGTCTATCCATGCCTGATTTAAATTCTCTTTTTATTGTGTGTGATTGAAATCTGTATACTAAGCATTGAACCTGAAGCCACCATTACAATAAGATAGTGCTTAATTTTCAATCCATAACTGCAGGTCATCTTTTATCCTATTTTTCAGGACAGGTTCCCTACTACTTGGGCACATTCCAAGTCTTCATTTTCTATGGGAGGATTCTTTCTCATAGGTAATACCAATAGAGCCACAGTTTTATATTAAATGAAAAACAATTTTCTATCTTATTATGGAAAGTTATTGGCACATTCTGAAAGTTACGGTGAATTAATAAGCTATATATATATGCACATGCCATAAACATATTTATATATATGTATATAATTTCATATCAGAAAATTCATTCTACTTCTCTATATGAGCAGTGTGCAGAGTGGACACGTCTTAAGGCAGTGATCTTATCAGGGGTTATTTCCAAGCGTGGCAAAAATAGCAAGTGAGGTTCTACCTTGTTTGCATCACAGATAAGAACGAGACTTGCATCCAGATCTGAGAGAGCTCATCATCGCCTAACCTGAGAAGGTCAGGGAGGATGAGCAGCACCGGTGTCACCTTAGCTCTCTTCTCTGAGACCTTGCAAGTCTTTGTGAACGCCATTATCCTGATCAGTTTCCATCCTCTGGAGGAAAATTGAAAAGTGCAATGCTCACCGACCCTGGTTCTCTCTGATTGGTTGCTTTATCCTTAACTGTAAAGATGCAACTGAATTACAAAACATTTATACTGTCTTCACATTGTCCCTAGTGCTATTATTCCAGAAAAATTACTCTCTTTGCTTGTTATTTGTGTTGGAGGAAGGTCCAACTGTGTTTTCAAGTGCTAATCTCAGTGCCTTGAGATCTGGTTACTGCCCTGCCATGGGCATTGCTATGAATGTTGAACTATCTCCTGTAACCATGCAATGATAAGGAATGTTCCCCAATTATCTCTGATTAGCTAAATAAAGATGCTGAAGCCTATGACTGGGGTTGAGAAAGGAGAGGAGAGAGAGAGAAAGCAGCAGAGCAGCAGGAAGGGAGGAAGAGAGAGAGAGAGAGAGAGAGAGAGAGAGAGAGAGGGAGAGAGAGAGAGAGAGAGAGGAGTCACCATAAGGCAAGATGGCAGTGATCACATGGTTGTAAGGACAGACTAATGGAGCAGAAGCCACCAGTGGAGTCATCGGATTGGCAAGTGATTGCCTTTTATGTGGGTTTAAAGGTACTAGGATTAGAGCAGCTCAGATTCTTCCTACCATAGTGTTTATAGCTTAATAATAAATCAATCTCTCAGCCTGTAATCCCAGCATTAGGGAGGCAGGGGCAGGCGGATTGCTTTGAGTTCAAGGCCAACCTGGTCTACAAAGTGAGTCCAGGATAGCCAAGGCTATAGAAAGAAACCCTGTCTCAAAAAACCCAATAAAACAAAAACAAAATCATAGTTTCTCTATGTCAGCTGATTAAAGAAAACTGTTGCCATAATAATTTACTGCCTTATTTAATATAGAAAAAATCATCTTTCTACAACATAGTTGTTATAGGTACTTATTTCCATAGTGATATTACTTCCTGTCAGTCTTATACTTTAGTCAGGAACATAGTCATTGTAATTTGCCACTTCATTTTAGACATCAGATACTAATAATCTCCTACATTCTTTTATTCAATAAATCCAAATAAAGTGAAGATTTCTTAATGAGTTAATTACCTATCAATAACATAGTGATTAGTTACCCAAGATGCTGCTTCAGTTATAAGTATTATATTTTATAGATTAATATGTCATAAAATATGTTTTACTTTTTCATCAATCACAGGAAATCATCCTGAAGACCTCTTTCTGTCAGGACATAGTATAAAAATTTTTTTAAATGAATGCTAACTGGTAATTCGAACCAGGAAAAGGAAGCTAATATTTGTTAGGTGTTTTACTCTGAATAGGATTCAATATGATTCACTTACATGATATGATTACACCAAAACACAATGTATATTAACTTTTTATTTCATTGTAATTAGTGTCTTACTAGTTAAGCACCTGTCATCCAGAGAGTTTGATTATTCCAGGATCCCACAGTTAACAAGTAGCCCAGCCACGACTTAACCGTCAGCTTGCGCATTTCTATGCTCCCCTGAGTACACTGAGAGTTCCCCGAGTAGAAAGCAGATTTAACTTTTCTGTCAACTCTGACGTAGCCTTTTCCTGAGATTTCTAGCTACAGTTCAACAGTGCGTCTCAACGTCTTTTGGCAGTTGCTGTTAGTCAGTGCGTGGGTACACTGTACTGTCATCAAAGGTTGGAAGGATGACCTCACTTAACCATGTGCATAGAGTCACACTTGAAATGAGCAAGGTGAGAGGAGTCTTGGAGAGGAATTACTTCACATGAAGTGTAGAGCATTGCATGTACACAGTGAAATACTTAACGTGCTCAGCCTTTACTTCAAGGACATTAGTAATTCATTTATTCTCAGTTTTGTTTTCTCTTCAAACTACTTCCTGCCCAAGTACAGGAAGTTTTTCTTTGCTTAATTGAGCCTTTTGTTTCCCCACAGCACTCATTTTCTTGTACTTTTTACTTTCTTCATGTTTCCATGTATTTTAGAATTTTTGTTAGCCAAGTATTCCTTTGTTTCTGTAAAGAACCTTTGACTCCAAAAGCTTTGAGATTTCAAGGAATCTTGGTACACCACGGGGCACTTTGATTAGTTTTCAAGTTTGGCTCAAGATCATAGGGAAATAGTTATGGTGATGCAGCACCCAGAGCTAACAGTATTCGATGGAGGTTGAGATACCCAAGTTAGGCACAAATGATCCTTGCATAGGAATCCAATTATCTTCGTCGCTGTCCAGTGTTCAGGTGGGTGGTTTAATAAGAGGAGATAGAGTGAGTCATGTTCCAGGAGGAAGAGGATAAGAGTGAAACTGAAAAAGTGAGCCCAGTGGTGGAGGGCCAGAAATGAGTTAACAGAGGAAGAGGGATTTCAAAAAGGAACAATGTGGGGTTCAATGAGACTAAGGGATTGGCCTTATGACAGGTTTTATAAAGACAATAATATTTGCTCAACCATGTTCATAGCAGCCTTATTCATAATAGCCAGAACCTGGAAACAGCCTAAATGTCCCTCAGTTGAAGAATGGATAAAGAAACTGTGGTACATTTACACTATGGAATACTACTCAGCTATTAAAAACAAGGAATTCCCGAAATATGTGGACAAATGGATTGAACTAGAAATGATCATAATGAGTGAGTTCACCCAGAAACAGAAAGGCTCAAATGGTATATACTCACTTATATCTGCATACTAGCCCAAGGGGCATGTCCCATGAAGTATTCACTCACCAGGAAAGTGGGTCAGAGAGGAGAACATGCTATTGGGACTTTAGGTGAGAGAAGCATGGGAGAATGGGAAATAGAAGGATCCAGAGGGTTCTAGGAACCTATAAGAAGAACACTATGATGGGCAGATCTGGGCCCAGGTGTCCTGCGCAATATGGACAATACGTGCAGTAAACTTTGAACCCCTACCCAGATCTAGCCAATGGATAGGACGCTCTTTATAGTTGAGTAGAGAGTGGGGTCTGACTTTCACACGAACTCTGGTGTCCCATATTTGACCACGTCTCCTGGATGGGGAGACCTGGTGGCACTCAGAGGAAGGATAGCAGGCTACCAAGAACAGACTTGATACCCAATGAGCATATACAGGGGGAGGAGGTCCCCCTCAGTCACAGTCATAGGGGAGGGGAGTAAGGGGAAAACGGGAGGGAGGGAGGAATGCGAGGATACAAGGGATGGGATAGCAATTGAGATGTAATATGAATAAATTAGTAAAATATATTTTTAAAAAGACAATAAAGGATGTGGGGTATTGAAACCATCTGGGGTTAAAATAGAGTTCAAAGTAAGCTGCAAAATGTGTTGCCTTTTGTAGTAACTGACAAATATTCAAGTTTCTACTGAGTCTCACTTGAGCTACATGAAGTCTTTATAGAAAAGAAGCCATGCTGATGCCAGTGGTCCAAGCTGCCATCGAGTGCCAGATTGGTGTCCTTGGCCCACATTGCCACTGGAGACCATGTTGACGTTGTGGCCTGTGCTGCCACCCGAGGCCGTGTTGATATCCGTGACCCATGCTGCCACAGGAGATTATGTTGGTGTCTGTGGTTTCTGATGCCACTGGAGGACATGTTGATGTCTGTGATCTGTGCCTATAATTGAGCATTCACGGTGTGTGTACTGAGGTGGACCCATGGCTGCAAGCCCAGCACTCATGGAGCATGAACTGTGAGCCTCGTGCTTATAACCCACACTTTCACTATCCCCCAGAGAGGGTGATGGGGTCTCCTTGTATTCAGAGTAAATGGGTTCTGGGTTATGCAAAGTGGAACCAGGCAGCGGGCCACAGTTGGGAGATACAGGCTACGCTCCTGCAGATCCGGGAACCCTTCTGCATTTTACCAGGCAGATGCACAGTTAGCACAGTAGCAGCACAGCCCTGACACTCCCCAACAGTTTCCTGTGAAGACTGGAGTGTGGCTCAGTGGTATAGCATTTGCCTCACATTTAGGAATCTCAGTTCAATTCCCCAGTTCGTTCTCTCTCTCTCTCTCTCTCTCTCTCTCTCTCTCTCTCTCTCTCTCTCTCTCTCACACACACACACACACACACACACACACACACACACACACACCCCACTGAGAAGAGAGATTAGAGGCAGGGCACTCTTCACACCTACAGTGGATGCTGCTTGTGCTGGTCTAAGAGCATCTCAATTCTTAGACATCCTCCCACTGGAGAGGAGAAGCCCAGCTTCCCACGGGTTGTGTGAATGCAGTCTGGCTAATGAAGAGACTGATGGAAGAGTGTCCTTTGGGGACTGTGACTTCTTGTTTGTCCTCTTACTCCATGTCTCTCTTTCTTCCCTACCCTTTCTTCCCACCATGAGTGGAGCAGCACAGCCAGCAAGCAGCACAGCCAGCTCTGGGCACACGACCAGTGTAATTCAGGACCTAAGCCCGCCAACTCTTTCAACTGGACCTAAAGGTGAGCTTCACTCAGGAGAGGCTCAGAAAATGGTTCAGCAGGCTGGGGAGAGGGGGTGACCCCTTATCTGGATTGCAACAGGAACAAGGATACACTGAGTTCACGTAGTGGTCCAGCCTGAGGCCCCTGCAGCTCTGGGTACCAGTACTGGTCTAGAGTAACAGGGTACCACTGAGGCAGCTCTGGTTGGGCAGAAGAAAGCTCAGTCTGTGGGCCCCCACTGCTCTCTCAGGGCTCAGCTTCTAACTTTCTTTCCCTGGGGTATTTGGCTGGTTTCTGGCTGCTACCTTTCTCTGGTGCCCATCCCAGGCCATCTGTCACTCCCATTCCCTAGGCTTCTGCAGCACTCAGAACTTCCTGATAAGGGAAGAGTCGCCTATGAACAAAGATATAATGAGTTACCTCGGGGATTCCCCCCAATAAGCAGTCATGGAAGGAAACCATTGATGAAGAGCTACTAAACAGAGCCTGGCATGGTGGCTCGTGCCTGTAATCCCAGCAGAGGCAGGTGGATCTCTTTGAGTTCAAAGCTGGCCTGGTCTACGAAAGCAGTCCAGAACAGCCAAGTTTACACAGAGAAACCTGGTCTTGAAAAACAAGAAGGAGGAGGAGGAAGAGGAGAAGGTACTAAAGAAAAAACCAAAAGCTATCACTCAGTGGGAGACATGTTAACAGCACAGCTGCAGTGGGGCCTGGCTGGAGCATATGGCCTCTCAGATCACCCCCCCCCCCATCTTGCTCCCAGTGCTGTATCTTTCTGGCCTCCCCACCTACTCAGGGAGGACCACGGTCAGGTTGTCCAGGGTCTGCAGGGCCAGGCCATAAAACCCAAGTAGCACATAGCCCAGCTTCTAGGCTAAGGTCTGAGCATACTCCGGGAGCCATTATAGAGTGTTATCCCAGAGATCTGTACACACTGGGTCTAGTGGGGTCTGAGTGTTGTCCTAACCACCCTGTGTTTGACAGGGGGATGAGTGAGGAGCAGAGGCTGGCTGACTAAAGAGTGGAAGGTTAGGGGAGAGGTGAAGAAGAAAGGTGCATGGGGAATGGCTATCTTGAAGGTGGGGTTGTCACTAGACATATGAAGTGATAAGGGTAAGTCTGTAGCTATGATAAAAAAAATGCCCTCAGTGAAGCCGGGTGGTGGTGGCACACGCCTTTAATCCTAGCATTTGGGAGGCAGAGGCAGGCGAATCTCTGAGTTCGAGGCCAGCCTGGTCTACAGAGTGAGTTTCAGGACAGCCAGGGCTAAACAGAGAAACCCTGCCTCAAACACCCCAACCCCCCAAATGCCCATAATGGCAATAGGTCAGCATTAATGAAGATGATATGACTATGGTGGTGATGATAATCTAGACAATTGTGACATTGTGAAGGCACCATTGTGGCAATGGTGACAGCAACAGAGTAATGAAATAATGGGGGAAAGGATGGTTGCCAGGAACCAAACGGCTTGTGGCTGACCCCCACCCATTCAGCACCTGCAGCAAACATCCTGCTTGGCCACTCACTAGGCATGCAAGGCATCCGGCTTAGCCCTGAGAAGAGAGCGATCCGATCCTGAGATAACCACAGAGACATCCTGCTTTGCCCCAACTAGGAAAACCCCTCCCCCTGCAGATGTTCCCAGGGCTCAACCCCAGAAGATTCTGTACTTTTCCATTACCCTCCTCGCTTACCCCCGCCCTCCCTAAAGCAGGTTTTAAAAAACCTGCCCTCACCTTCAATAAACGGCTCTTGACAAGCTAGTTTCCTTGAGCCCTGCCTCCCTCTCGCCCATTTTTTATCCACAGGTTGCGACCCTCCTCGGCCCCCCAATAACTGACCAGCTGGCCTGGTCGGATGGTAATGGTGTTGATTATGACAGTATTATTGAGGGAGTTAAGGCTCATCGTCCTGTCAGTGATAGTGACAACAATGATGACAATGTTGATGAAGATGGTAGCAGTGATGATGGTGGTTATAAGGATCAGGATAGTAACAGTGAGGATAGTAGACATGGAGATAGCAAGGATGGTGATGGTGGCAATGCTGGTGATAATGGCGATGATGCCGATGATAATGATAGTAGTGGTGGTGGTGACAGTGTTGATGTGATGATGATGATGATGATGATGATGGTAGCAGATGTCTTTTTTTTTATAGTTTTTTTTTCATTTTTTTCTCCTTTATTAATTTATTCTTGTTACATCTCAATGGTTATCCCATCCCTTGTATCCTCCCATTCTTCCCTCCCTCCCATTTTCCCCTTATTCCACTCCCCTATGACTGTTCCTGAGGGGGATTACCTCCCCCTGTATATGCTCATAGGGTATCAAGTCTCTTCTTGGTAACCTGCTGTCCTTCCTCTGAGTGCCACCAGGTCTCCCCCTCCAGGGGACATGGTCAAAGGTGAGGCACCAGAGTATGTGAGAAAGTAATATCCCACTCTCCACTCTACTGTGGAGAGTGTTCTGTCCATTGGCTAGATCTGGGTAGGGGTTTAAGGTTTACCATCTGTATTGTCCTTGGCTGGTGCCTTAGTTTGAGCGGGACCCCTGGGCCCAAATCTGCCTATCATAATGTTCTACTTGTAGGCTTCTAGGACCCTCTGGATCCTTCTACTTTGCCATTCTCCCATGCTTCTCTCATCTAGAGTCCCAATAGAATGTCCTCCCCTCTGTCTCAGTTTCCTGGTAAGTGAAGGCTTTCGTGGGACATGCCCCTTGGGCTAATATGCAGATATAAGTGAGTATATACCATTTGAGTCTTTCTGCTTCTGGGTTAACTCACTCATTATGATCATTTCTAGCTCAATCCATTTATCCACAAATTTCAGGAATTCCTTGTTTTTAATAGCTGAATAGTATTCCATAGTGTATATGTACCACAGTTTCTTTATCCATTCTTCTATTGAGGGACACTTAGGCTGTTTCCGGGTTCTGGCTATTATGAATAAGGCTGCTATGAACATGGTTGAGCAAATTTTCTTGTTGTGTGCTGGAGCATCTTCTGGGTATATTCCAAGGAGTGGAATAGCTGGGTCTTGAGGAAGCCCTATTCCCATTTTTCTGAGATAGCACCAGATAGATTTCCAAAGTGGTTGTACTAGTTTGCATTCCCACCAGCAATGAAGGAGTGTTCCTCTCTCCCCACATGCTCGCCAGCATGTGGTGTCGCTTGAATTTTTTATCTTAGCCATTCTGATGGGTGTAAGATGGAATCTCAGAGTTGTTTTGATTTGCATTTCCCTGATGATTAAGGAGGTTGAGCATTTCTTTAAGTGTTTCTCAGCCATTTGATATTCCTCTGTTGAGAATTCTCTGTTTAGTTCCATGCCCCATTTCTCAATTGGGTTATTTCGTTTGGTGGTGTTTAATTTCTTGAGTTCTTTATATATTTTGGATATTAGACCTTTGTCAGATGTAGGGTTGGTGAAGATCTTTTCCCAGTCTGTAGGCTGTGGCTTTGTTCTCTTGACAGTGTCTCCTGGTAGCAGATGTCTTAATCAGTGATAACGGTAAAGTCCCTGATGGGCGCTATAGCCTGGCTTGGCCACGCCCCTTTTCACCGGAAGGATGAGGAGTTACAAAGGTGCTACAGTTTAGCACTCCAACTGCCACTGAAGAAACTTGATTTGGGGGAGGGGGCATGAGTAGGCCAAGCCCAAAACTGGGTCGCTACCTTGGGATGGTTGTAAGCCCTCCTGTGTGGTGGGCTCTCCCTGGATGGGTGTCAATTCCTGGGCACTGGGTCCAGCTCTGGTCACATTCCCCATGGGCTGTGGTCCTCTTCTCTGGGGCCTCCCTAGCAGAGCAGGGAGATGTGGGGAGCCCACACACATTTTTCTTCTTCTCTCAGTCCATGAAAGGTAGATGAGGAGGGTGGGAGGAAGGGGGGGATGGGGGGGGATTGGTTCACTTGGGAAACAGCTTGGGCTTCCAAGCCATTGTGCTGTGAGAATGAGTCTCCAAGCCAGGCTCCAGCAGCGTGGGAATCTGTTCCCCCTCTCGTTTTATTAATAAAGCCGGGCAGCAGTGTCACTTGGCTCTCCTCATAAACGTGTCACTCCACTGACAAATTCTTTTTTTAATTAGAAGCAAGGAAACAAAAGGATTCATCCTTGAAGGCTTGACAGCATGGGTTTCACAAGGCTAAGCTGTTGTGCCCACCCACTGTCCTGGCATCCGTGCTCCCTTCATCTTCCTGGAGGTCGGGCCCAGCCAAGGGGCCAGGGCAGCAGCAGGTCAAGTCAAGTGGCCTTGCATTCCACTTTGGACAAAGATACTACAGCTGCCACAGCCTCTGGGTGGGTGCGGGTAGCTATGATGGCACCTCTGGTGGAGGCCATAGGTCTACCGACTCCCTAAACATGTCCCTGGCACTAGTCATATAGGAAGGATAGGCAAGGACCTCATAGCATGATAATTATCTGAGAGACGCTGGCATTATCCAGAGACCAGGGTGGAAAACATCTCTGGAATCAGGGATCCTGCACATGGAGATGGATAAAGCACCCCAAGGGAAAAAAAGCATGGTCCACAGATCCCCAAAATGACCCTCATTGCCTCACCCTCCCATCAGCTTGCCCGTGCTATGTGTCTGCCTGGGGCTGGGGAGGCTTGGTGGCCTGGAACGTTCTCAACAGATAGCAAGCCTGGTCCAGCACAAAGCTGCCTGAGTAACAGCTGAGGTGGCACACGCAGAGAAAGGTGCTTCGCGTGTGCATCCTCCCTGCCCTCCTCAGTGCCCGCTGCCACGGCGGTCAATCCCCACAGTGCTGCAAGCTCTGAGTCGTCACAGTGCTACCTCACAGCTGAGGTGAAGCCAGTTGGCACACAGGAGCTGGCCTACCCCGTCTCTCCCAATGCTGACAGCAGGGAAGCCTCCTGGAGCTAAGGGTCACGACTACAAAGGTGGCGGCGGGTGGCATCGGCAGTACAGATATTGAGCACTGGTAGGGGGAACAGTGATGGTGCTGTTGGAGTTGGCGGTACGGAGCTCAGGGTGGGGGTGAAACTAGAGATGTCAATGTTGGAGTCAAAGTGGAGGGGGCGGGTGAAGTGGGGACCTGCTTGTGGTCATGGGTGATGCTTGGAACTGTGGGGACAATAATGGTGAGGTGGTGGCTGGGATGTGGGAGCAGTTGTGGTGGTCACACCGTCAGTGAAGGAGGTCACGACTGAGAAGTGGTTGTGAAGGTCATCTGCAGTGTCTGCCCAATTTTTAAAAAGTCCATACAACAGTGGGCACCTCCCCTGTCCTTAGACAGAGAAAGGGCTAGCTAGGTATGGTGGGCAGTTGCTCAACTGGGCAGTTTGGGGCAGACCCTGAACCCAAGGCCAACCTTTCCAGTGAGTTCAAGGATCAAGGATCACCCTTGGTGCCTGAGACCCATCAAAGGGAGAGACCGGCTTGACTTGCTAGGAAACTAAAGGAAGTGGAGAGTCAGTCGACCTGGGAAACTACAGGAAGTGGGGGCGGGGCGGGGTCAACCTGGCCATCCAGGTGGTCTGCAGCTACACAGGTCACTCACTGGGAGCTGGCTGTGAGTGGTCCACCAGTTTCAAAGCCCAGGACAGAGGCTTGAGAACTCAGCTCAGTTGGTCTGTGGCAGCAGACGGGTTGTCTCAGGAGGAGACATCAGAGGAGGAGGCATCAGAGAAAGATACGGGTTCAGATCCAGCCGCCGCCACCCCTCCCCACCCTACCCCCACCCCCACACCAGAGAAAGAAAATGGGGGAGTCACCATCCAGAAGAGGATAACCATGATTGAAGGCCATTAGGGAGCCAGGAGAGAGTGGAGGGGGACAGGGCACAGGCTTCCCCTGCCCACCCTGGGCTCTTCTCTGCCAGGCCACCGTCCTCCTCCAGGAAGCCCTTCTGGGTTTTGAAATCCCTTGTCTCCTTTTGGACTCTTCCAGAGCACTGTGCTTTGTCCCTATTGGTTCCCCCCTCCCCTTTGTGACAGAATGAAAAATGTCAGGCACCTGCACTGCAGTCATCCTTAGGTATCCTTTGGCGCTAGTCCATGCCCAGATTCACAGTTCAGACCATTAAGCCTGTACACAGTCCTTAGGGATTTAAGGCGTTTAGGAACTACTGCCCAGGGCCAGGACCATCGGCTTTTTCTGGGTACAAGTAAACAAATACTTGATACAAGGTCTAATTTGTGCAGGTCTAGGTTTGTTAGAGTCACAAACCTACCAGCGGCAGGGGCAATGTGACCAGTCTCCGGCCTCTCCCCCAGGGCAGGGGCAGAGCAGGTTCAGGGCAGGGTGGGCCCTGGGTGGTGGCAGGCTCAGCGCTCACTGCAGTGCTGCTGCGCATAGAGCCTTCCTGCGTGGGGAAGCTCCTTGCTGCGTCATGGCTCAGCTATTCTCAGCCTCTGTCCTTTTATGGTGCCGGAAGCAAGGCGGATGCTGCTGGGCTGGCTCTGGGGAGGTATTTAAATGCAATTACAGGGAACAGCAGGAAAACGGCAGCCGCCAGGGTGGGGGTGGCAACCTTGGATGCCAACCTCTAACTGGCATGGGCATCTGAACTCTCAGCTCTGGGGGTGTCTGCATGGGCCAGCTGCCAGCAAGCCCTCCCCCCCACCCCAAACCTTATGGAGGGCTGATCCGGCCCAGTGGGCACACAGGGAGTTGGTGGGTGGGCGTTCAGTCTGGCTAAGGCCCCAGTGGAGCAAAGACGGAGGGGGGTGGCTGCCAGACTCCCACCTCAGCCCAGCCTCTCACGCCCCCTGCTGATTCCTGGTCCCTACCTCTCTGCCCCTGCTTCCCAGGTCAGCACTGGATATCTGGATGTAGGGGACCCTGTTAGCCTTTATTCCTTCCTCCCCTTGGCAGCCCTACTTCCTGGGCCTTTTCTCCACACAACAGGAACACCAAACCCGAATCATTTCCTCGTATCCTGGCCCCTTCCCACCCTCTCTATCCTCCTTGTCCTCCTTAGGTGGATGAGGTCCTGGCCACACTAGGCCCTGGCTCGAGGCTGCTATCTTGGCCAGAGTAAGGGAGACCCCGACTTGCCCTGAAACCTGGTTTCTGCTACCCTCCATGTTCTGGCCCCAGTGGACAGAACCCACTTGGGCCACATTGCTGCCCTTGACCCAAAGTATCGCCCCCCATTCACCCAGCAGTCCCTCCTTATCTCTGACCCTGCATGGACACCAAGATTGGCCACTCATGCTCAGCGGCTCTGTGAGGACGCACATAGGATGGGCCAAGGCTTAGGACTCAACATCTGCTGTCCCTGGGGGGCCCTTCCTATCGGCACAGAGTACAGAATACAGCGGTAGGGAGCCACGTCTTTCTCATTTTAACACCGAGTTGGTATTTTGTCAACTGAACAAGCGAGTGGGAGCCTCATCGCCACAGGTCCACCCAGCCCTTCCTCACCCTTCACCTTGAAGAAGGGCCCTAGTGGCCACTCAGTACAGATTGCTGGGTTGTGTGAATGGGGGGCATGAAGTCACACAGAGCCTCCAGGAGACGCAAAAGGAGTCTTAGCTGGGCTCCGGCAGGCTATCTGACATGGACCTGAAGGGGCTTCCCCAGGCCTAGCCTGTGTCCCATTTCTACACTTAAACTTGCCTTCTAGCATGCAAGTCCCAGGATCCGTACCCACCGTACCCACATGGCATCTCCTCCCTTGTTCTAGACTGTTCTAGCTTGAACAATAACCATTAGAGGGGCTGACCTGCTTCCTGCAATACGAATCCCTAGGGAGGAAATGCTGGGTGTTCTTTGCTAAGTTCTGAGGCTCTGAGCAAGGCCACCCACTGGTGTTGAAAAGTTGCAGAGGACGGAAGCACAAGCTAGAATCACAGCAGGGGACCACCAGTGGGGAAACTGAGGCCAGGGAAGAGGTAGGGCCTTAGGGAGACATACTCACCTTCACATAGCACAAGGAAGTGTTCTACATAACGACTCTAGGAGCCTAGAGCTCTCCCTCAGACCTCCCTCTATCCCCGTTCCTTCCCTGCCCCTATCCTTATGTGGCTTGGGTAGGTTTCTGGCCCTCTCTGTACCTCAGTCTCCCTTATGAATAATGGTTGGGCTCTGTGAGGAGCACAGGTCTCTTGAGGACAGACTCCCACAAACCTGTGTCCTTGTCCACTGCCAGGTGGGCAGTGGGAAATGCCTGGGGCACAGAGAGCATCAAGGCCGTGCAGAGTCTGTGGAAAAATACCAGGTTTCCTTAGAGGCTGGACTGGAGGAGCTGAGGCAGGAGGCAGGAGGCAGGAGGCAGGAGGCAGGAGGCAGGAGGCAGGAGGCAGGAGGCAGGAGGGAGAAGGGAGGAGGGAGGAGGGAGGAGGGAAGAGAGAACAGGGAGGAGGGTCTGGTGTGTGGGGGCCCTGAACGAAGAACAGGCTGCCTTGCCTGTTCCAGGGACAAGGATGTAGCACACAGCCTGCTAGACGGAAGAGGAAGGAAGGAAGGAAGGAAGGGGGTGGGGAGGGGCAGAGAGAACATGTTCTTGTGGCTCAGGAAGGAAGGCTGCTGGAAAGGGAGCGGAGCTCTGGGCCCTGGGGAGAACACCTCAGTCTCTCAGGGCCCCAGGCTCTGGCTCCAGTTCTTCCCCCATGCCCTGGCCTGCCTCTATTACTGGCTGGCTCAGTGGTCTGAGGCAGATCCTTCAGCTTTCAGAGACCCATATGGACACTAAGTGAGAATGCCTTTGTGAGAAATTTAACAACAACCCTCTCTTTTCCAGCTTCCCCATCATCTCCTTCAGTCTCCCCCCCCCCCCCCGCCACCCCCTCCTTCACTCTCTGCCCCCAAACCACTGTGTGTCCTTGTTTCCTCAGTGGGAGGTTGAGATCCTCAACTCTCAGCTCCTGAAGCTGTCATCACCAGCCACGCTGGTGTCCAGAGACTGGCTATGGGGGTGACCGGAAGTCATTCAGCCAGCAGAAGGCTGGTGGGAGGGCCAGGTGTCCTCCCTCCTGGTGGTGGCTCATTCATATGTCAGCTCAGCTTGAGCTTACTGGGCCTTAAGACTCAGTAGGCAGTGGCTTTAGGGACCCCACAGAGCCCCCAGGGGTCCCTTCTCCCTTCTCCTGTCCCATGCTGACACCAACAGCCTTAGGCTTGGTGGAGCTTTGTTCCCCCACTGCCACAGAGGGAAGGGTAAGGCCTGGTAATTAGAAGGGGAGGGGGAAAGGCTCCCTCTGTGCCCCTGTTTTCAGGTGCAGACCTGGATGGAGTTGGACAGGGTACCAGGACATCAGCCAGGAGCCAGGACCTCTGGTCCAGACAGCAAAGGACATCTGTGCAAAGTGGGTGGCAGGAGGCACCTGGGCCTGGGGCTAGGTAGGAGATCCTTCAGCTCAGCCAATCAGGGGGCAGAAGCCTATACCCTTTCACCGGTGCCCACACAGATGAGAGGTCTGTGGGCAACCAAGCAGACAGCCTGCTATGTCCGTCTTTGCTGCCCTGACTTCTGGCTCCATAAGGAAGGAGGTCCCATATCCTATATCACCGGGGGGGGGGGGGGGGGCGGTGATCAAGGTGTGTGTGTGTATGTGTGTGTGTGTGTGTGTGTGTGTGTGTGTGTGTGTGTGTGTTCATGGGTACAGACACACGCTGGTCTGATCACAGTATACCTTTGTGTACAGATATAGGGATGGCTCTAAGCTCTGTCCTTGAAGGAGCTACCCTCTTACCCTCATTAGTAATGGATGCTAACTGTCCAGCCTTAGAGAAAACATCTGCTGGGAAGACCCACTGGCCAGCCAGAAACAGCTGTGCCCTACAGCAGCCATGAAGAGACTTCAAAGATATCCTATGAGGAACAAGGAGACTTACGGGATCCTAATTCCTGCCAGGAATCTCCGGGGGAGGGGGGCGGAGGAGTAGAACAGTGCTAGAGGCTGCAGAGAGAGGGACAGACAGGAGGCTAAAGGACACTCCCTGGATATACATATCAGGACATACTCTCACTGACATATCGGGATGAGAGCCTCATCCTGGACCAGGCAGCTTAGCATGACAGCATCACAAAGTGAAGACAGTCCAGGGTATCTGGAGTCTTGGGAGCAAAGGGTGGGACCGACAGGGGTGAGGGTGGGGTGGGGCTCCAGAACCAAGGTCACCTGGATCTTAGCACTCTAAGGATTCACCCAGGCCCCCCTGCCCCATCCCCGAGATCGCCTGCTTTTTCATCAGAATTCATCTAGAGCCTGTCAGGCAGCTTGGCTTTGATAAATGCCAGGTCCTTTCCTAGCACAGGCCCAGCACCCAGCCTCCCTAGTTCCGTCCCCAACCTTCAAGGGGGCTGTGGGTGGCACCGATAGCCCTCTTGTGGGCAGGATCAGTGTGGGGGAAGGACTAACTGGAGGAGTGTAGGTTAGAAGTCCCCCTCCCTGGAGGCAGGGAGCCAGCCTGGCCGCTGTTCCAGCCGCGGACTGTAGCCCCAAGGCTGCAGCGGGGGCGTTGCTGAGGGTTTCTGGAGTGATAATTGGGCAGCGATTAGGTGTTCCCAGAGGAGCAGCAGCTGTTGCCTGTGCCTGTCACCTGTCACTGGGCTCCTGTGATCACAGCTTCTGAAGACCTTGAAGGAAGAAGCAGGGCTCCATGTGCCGCACCCCCCGCCCCCCGTCATCCCACTGGGGCTCAGAGTAGTGTCTTAGGGACAGTGTCCTGAATGCACTGCCCTCTATGGGAATGGGGGGGGGTGAGGTGGCCGCATGGGCCATAGAACCTCAGCATTGGAAACTTCCCCACTACTTGTACCTAATTCCCCCACAAATAGAGGATGGAGGTTATGGGTCGTTAGGCTACAGTGCAGTTCATGGTGTCTGCCAGCCTTGCCACCTCCAGCCTGCTTGCTCATCCCCAGCCTCACCACTTCAGAGGGCTGCCCACTAGCTTCTGCTGTGGGTGCCTAGAGGCTGACTCTGCCCACCGAAGGGCTGCCGCTGCTGGCACACTTACATGTGTGCAGACAGCATAGGGTCCAGCTGACTCCTCAGCCTGACCCCATGGCACAGGACCTTGGTCAGTTACCTCCAGACTCAGCTTCCAGTCCCCAGGAGTCCTCCATAGGGAGACCCTAGCCGGTCCCTATTCTAGCAATTTCTCTGCCTGGTTCCTCTCCCTGCGGTGGTGCCCCTCCGCCTGCCTTCTGCGTCCGCCTACTCACCTCTAATTAGAAATGCCAGGAGAGCCATTTTGGGAGAGGTTTTTTTTCCCCCCAGAAAGACATTCCCCTCAGGGATGGAAGCCCCATGGGGGGAAGGAAGAGACAGTTTGGCTCTAAGAGAGGCAGGGCACCCCAAGACTTCCTGAGAGCAGGGGAGGGGCTCTGAAAGGTACAAGCTTAAGGGGTTTCTGTAGGTGAACAAGAGTGGGATGGGGAGTTGAGGTATCAGTATGTGTGGATTACAAGTGGGGGCCACTAGTGTGCGTGGGAGGCTGTGAGTGGGGGGCATGAGTGTACATGGAAGGCTGTGAGTGGGGGGTCTGAGTCTGCACGAAGGGCTGTGAGTGGGGGTACTAGTGTTCACATAGGGATGTGATTGGGAGCATGAGACTCCAGAGGGCTGTGAGTGGGGGGGCATGAATGTATATAGAGGGCTGTGAGTGGGGGGGCATGAGTGTATATAGAGGCTGTGAGTGGGGGGGGCATGAGTGTATATAGAGGGCTGTGAGTGGGGGGGCATGAGTGTATATAGAGGGCTGTGAGTGGGGGGGCATGAGTGTATATAGAGGGCTGTGAGTGGGGGGGCATGAGTGTATATAGAGGGCTGTGAGTGGGGGGACATGAGTGTATATAGAGGGCTGTGAGTGGGGGGGGGCATGAGTGTATATAGAGGGCTGTGAGTGGGGGGGCATGAGTGTATATAGAGGGCTGTGAGTGGGGGGGCATGAGTGTATATAGAGGCTGTGAGTGGGGGGGGCATGAGTGTATATAGAGGGCTGTGAGTGGGGGGACATGAGTGTATATAGAGGGCTGTGAGTGGGGGGGGGCATGAGTGTATATAGAGGGCTGTGAGTGGGGGGGCATGAGTGTATATAGAGGGCTGTGAGTGGGGGGGCATGAGTGTACATGGAAGGCTGTGAGTAGGCTAAATGTTGAGGGGGCTATGAGTGTTGAGTGTATATGCACAAATGTGAGAGAGGGGGAGCTAGCAGAGAGGGAAGAGTATTCTTGCTGGCGCCACATGTCTGTGGGCTCCTGCAGGCTTCTGCGGTGGGCAGTGATACGTCCCCAGGTAACATCAGAGGACGGGAGACCCAGACCCGTGTATGTAGCTTGGAGTAAGCGGGGAAGGATGACCTCCCCCCACTGCAGCACAGCGCTGTTGCCAGGGAATCGGAAAGGCCTCCCTCTAGAGGGAATCTCAGCTTCCGGAGCCCCACTCCTTATATGGTATCTTGCTTTTTCTCTGCCAGCTCCTTCTCCTCTTCCCCTCTTCCCGCTCCTCCCTCCCTCCCTCCTTCCTCCAGTCTAACCTCTTAGCAGTCTTGAAGCTCTTGGTCCAGTTCTAGCTGTGTCCTGGGGGGCTTCAGAGCTCAGCAATGTTGCCTGCACCTCCTGCTACCTACCCCCTATGCCATAGCCCACGGTGTCCACGCAGCTACCTACCCCCTATGCCATAGCCCACGGTGTCCACGCAGCTACCTACCCCCTATGCCATAGCCCACAGTGTCCACGCAGCTACCTACCCCCTATGCCATAGCCCACGGTGTCCACGCAGCTACCTACCCCCTATGCCATAACCCACGGTGTCCACGCAGCTACCTACCCCCTATGCCATAGCCCACGGTGTCCACGCAGCTACCTACCCCCTATGCCATAACCCACGGTGTCCACGCAGCTACCTACCCCCTATGCCATAGCCCACGGTGTCCACGCAGCTACCTACCCCCTATGCCATAACCCACGGTGTCCACGCAGCTACCTACCCCCTATGCCATAGCCCACGGTGTCCACGCAGCTACCTACCCCCTATGCCATAGCCCACGGTGTCCACGCAGCTACCTACCCCCTATGCCATAGCCCACGGTGTCCACGCAGCTACCTACCCCCTATGCCATAGCCCACGGTGTCCACGCAGCTACCTACCCCCTATGCCATAGCCCACGGTGTCCACGCAGCTACCTACCCCCTATGCCATAGCCCACAGTGTCCACGCAGCTTCCAGGGATGTATCTGCTTCAGGGCACTGCAGTCTTGTTCAGCCACTGACACACAGACAGGGTCACTCAGTCTCCATAAACATACCAATGCAGGGGCCCAGAAAACTTGCCTCAGTGGAGCTCCCTAGGTTGGGAAGGAGGTGTGTGTGTGTGTGTGTGTGTGTGTGTGTGTGTGTGTGTGTGTGTGTGTGTGTGTGTGTATCTGAAGTGAGAGGTTCCCACCAGGCTCTTCTGAGGTTGTATACTGTGTAGTCAGATTGGGCAGGGGTCAGGGATATAGTATCCAGCTGCCCCCTAAGGAAAGAGATCATGAGACCCTGAGGGCAAACAGCAGGTAATTACCTGCCTTAGCCTCATCTTTGCTGCCCAAGACTAGGTAGAGGAGGGTGTCTCTGGTCCCCATGATCCCTCTTGTCCCCCAGCTCCCGGTGGGAGGCGCGCAGCAGAGCAGATTAGTCACTCCGGGCTATGAAGGGGCGGGTCCTTGCGGGCATCCGCGGGAGAGAAGCGAGTAGGCGCGAGGGAGGCGGGGCCTGCGGCAGGAGAAAGCGCGGGCGGGCGCTGGCGCGGAGCCTCGGCGCGGCCAATGAGAGCCAGGGCTCGGCGAGCTGCCGCCCACGGGACCCCCGCGCAGCATAAAGAGCCGCCGCCGGCGGCTCCAGCGCAGTGCTCCGGTGAGTAGTCCTCAGGCAATCACAGTCTCAGGGCCTCACGAGCCTCAGCGGCGGAGCGTCTGCCACACTCGCTAAGCTCCGCGGACCACCCCACCGCGCACCTGCTACTGCCGCTTTGCGCCCGCTGCGGCCGCCGGCTCTGCTCCCTTCCCGCTTCTGCCTCAGAGGAGTTCTTAACCGGTCCGGAGCCGCAGCACCGGCGAGGAGATGGAGCTGGACCATATGACGACCGGCGGCCTCCACGCCTACCCTGCCCAGCGGGGTGGGCCGGCCGCCAAGCCCAATGTGATCCTGCAGATTGGTAAGTGCAGAGCTGAGATGCTGGAGCACGTGCGGAGGACCCACCGGCACCTGCTGACCGAAGTGTCCAAGCAGGTGGAGCGAGAGCTGAAAGGGTTGCATAGGTCGGTGGGCAAGCTGGAGACCAACTTGGACGGCTACGTGCCCACCGGAGACTCCCAGCGCTGGAAAAAGTCCATCAAGGCCTGTCTGTGCCGCTGCCAGGAGACCATCGCCAACCTGGAGCGCTGGGTCAAGCGTGAGATGCACGTGTGGAGGGAGGTCTTCTACCGTCTGGAGAGGTGGGCCGACCGCCTGGAGTCCATGGGCGGCAAGTACCCTGTGGGCAGCGAGCCGGCCCGCCACACTGTCTCTGTTGGTGTTGGGGGTCCAGAGCCTTACTGCCAGGAAGCTGATGGCTATGACTACACTGTCAGCCCCTATGCCATCACCCCGCCACCTGCCGCCGGAGAGCTGCCTGAACAGGAGTCGGTGGAGGCCCAGCAGTACCAGTCTTGGGGGCCAGGTGAGGATGGGCAACCAAGCCCTGGCGTGGATACACAGATCTTCGAGGACCCACGGGAGTTCCTGAGCCACCTGGAAGAGTACCTGCGGCAGGTGGGTGGCTCCGAAGAATACTGGCTGTCCCAGATCCAGAACCACATGAACGGGCCAGCCAAGAAGTGGTGGGAGTTCAAGCAGGGCTCGGTGAAGAACTGGGTGGAGTTCAAGAAGGAGTTTCTGCAGTACAGCGAGGGCACGCTCTCCCGTGAAGCCATCCAGAGGGAGCTGGACCTGCCGCAGAAGCAGGGTGAGCCACTTGACCAGTTCCTGTGGCGCAAACGGGACCTGTACCAGACACTGTATGTGGACGCTGAGGAGGAGGAGATCATCCAGTATGTGGTGGGCACCCTGCAGCCCAAGCTCAAGCGCTTTCTGCGCCACCCGCTCCCCAAGACCCTGGAGCAGCTCATCCAGAGGGGCATGGAAGTGCAGGACGGCCTGGAGCAGGCAGCTGAGCCTTCAGGCACCCCGCTGCCCACAGAGGATGAGACCGAGGCCCTCACACCTGCTCTTACCAGCGAGTCAGTAGCCAGTGACAGGACCCAGCCTGAATAGAGGAGGCCAGCCCAGGGTCCCCAGCCTGCCCGCCACACCCAGCTTGTGGCTTTTGCCAACTAGGACTTGAGCTGGGGCTGACTCCCAAAGGGACGGCCAGCCAGACATCTACTCTCCCACTGGCCTGACTCACAAGACAACTGCCACACAGCCATGCTACTTGGACCGAACATCAAGAAACCCCTCTCCCACAGGGTTCTCACCTGCCACCTACCCCTCACCTGTCTGCCATGGCCCTGGCCCCAGCCCCACTGGTCTCACTCACCCTCTACACTCTCAGAACCATCCCAGTACACCTTGGGCTTCCTCATTCTGCTCCAGTGCCCCGGGGCCCCTTTGGGTAATCTAATCAGGAAACCCAAGTGTCCGGAAGGCAAAGAACAGTAAGCACCACACCCAGGAACATCCCAGGGCAGACGCTAAAGCAGAATCCGAGGTGCTGAAGGAACCTTAACTTCCCCGGAGGTGCAGCCCACTCCTACAGACAACAGCAGCAGACCCAGCTGGTACCCTAGCTACCTCCCAGAGCAACTGGCCAGACTTGGGCAGCATAGCTCCCCTCCCGTGGGTGAGCTGAAGCCGCAGATGCAGCTGAAGTAACAGACCTGACATCCCAGCACCTCCTGGCCTCCAGGTGAGTCCTGCCCCATGCATCTTAAGAGTTTGGGGACAGAACCAGACCCACTTTCCAAGAAGCCTTGCAAGGCTTCCCTAGCAGATTAGCCGCAGGGATGGAGTGCAGTGGCATCGGGGTGGGTGCTGTTGGAAGTAGGCACTGGTACTCCACGGACTAACGAGAGGGCTGAGGTGGGGGCAGAACTGGGGGAATTTGCAAAAGCCAGCTCACAGGGACCCTGTCATTTCTCACCCCAGCAGTGATTCATACTAGCGAAGAGAAGCAGAGCTCAGTTCCGTGACTCAGCCATGACAGGCGGAGGGTCCCAGAGGGGCCGAGTCCTCACACCCAGCTGAGGCAGCAGCTGGAACCGGCGGAGCCAGGAGAATGACACCAGGTAAGGGAGTCCTGCTTCCTGTCCTGACCAAGCCCCAGATCCCAGCCACTCTCCAGATCTCTGGGTTTTATCTGAGAAGTCCTGGCAGGTCCCAGGGGGTACCAGCTGGAAGCAGGGTAACCTACTGTCCCTCCCAGATCTAACCCATCTTGCTGCTTCCTGTCTCCTCCAGGTCTCAAGGCTGCGGCGAAGTCTTTGCTGCCATGTCTGCAGTGGGTACCACCACAGCACCAGCACCATCCCCTCCTCCCTCGAAGCTGCCTACACAGAAGCTCCAAGATGCTTTCAAGGCAGAGAAAACATGATTACAGAGAGGAGGCCCCTGGCAGAGGGCAGCACCCCAGCTCAGCCTGAGAGCAGGAGATGAAGAAGTCCAGCGTGGAACCAGGGTCTGCCATGATACCCATGCCGCTGGCCACTAGCTGCCCGCCGTGAGCCACTGCAGCTTGAGCAGGGCCTGCACCCCTGGCCCTCTTAGGCCAGAGCCCAGCTCGCTGTGTGGCCATTGGCCCCCTGCCAGAACCTTGCAGGAGCCTTAAGGCTTGGGCCCCCTGGCCCAGCCTGTCCTTCCCTGCTGTGCCCTGCTGGTTGGTCCAAGCCCAGTCCCAGGAGATCCCAGGCCTTCGCTCCTGGGCTGTTCCAGGCACTTCCCTATCCTGCCCTGCTATTGCCAGGCCGAACCCCATCCATGCTCCAGCACCAACTGCCTCGTGCTGGTAGCTGCTCGTGTCTGCAGTCCGAGTAGGCCTTGTTGGGGTTCCTCCGTCTGCCTGCTACACTGGTGTGTTCTGAGACGACTTCCACTGATGTCCCGACAGATCCTCTGCCCTGTGCCCCTGCCATTCCCCCACAGGTTTATTTTTGCACACAAGCCATGGCCCATATTCATTTGACTGGCACCAGGTGCAGGGAGGTCCTGGGGACTAGGGCAACCCTGGAGATCTCGAGAGAGTGTGGCCTATTCCCACCAAGCCTTGACTATCCAGCCAGGCCATTTGCCCATGCCATCTTACCTCGAAGACAGATATATAAGATTTTGTTAATAAAACTATGAAACTTCTTGGAGTATGTGCCATTTCTCTAGGGTGTGGGCTGGGCTGAAGAAGGACCTCAGAGGCAGTTCACCTGAGGGTGACTGCTCAAGGAGGTGGGGGAACACTGCCTATGGACCCCAGAGAAACTTCTAAGTCTGCAACCCTTGGCCCAAGAGGCTCTCAGGGTCCCCAGAGGCCAATTCCATGGCCTCGAGGCCTGGGTCAGCACTGGCTCCTGACCAGGAGGGTTTGTTAACCCCAAACCAGGGACAGGCCCTTGAATCCCCCTGCTGCAAGGGATCTCTCCTGCAGAGTTGGGCTCACCCAGCTTGCTCAGCCTGGGGGCCTGGGGACAGGGTCACTGTCCTGTCTAAAGGGTAGCATGTGCCAGCTCTCTGGCCTTCCATTTTATCTGCAGAGTGAGAAGCCCATCTCGTAACTGTATCCAGGCCTGGGCTCAAGACCTTGGAAATAACTTGTTCAAGGTCACTGTCTGTGGACAGTGCCAGATTACTGAGAGGGAGAGGAGGTGGACTTTGAGGAGTTCCAACCCCCTACCAGCCAGACTGCAGTGAGTAGGGTCAGCAGGAGACAGGGAGAAAATGGTGGATAGGAACTATCTGATTGACAGGCCATACTATCCTAGTCTAATTAAGTCCATAGACAGTTGGAACTCTACTGTCCATGGGAGAGCACTTCTTACTAGCCTGGAGGCCTTAGCTTTGCCATTGGCTTTTCAGATCTCACACACACACACACACACACACACACACACACACACACACACACACACACTCCCTAGCTTTCAATATACCTGTGGGACACCTTTGGAACACGCCGGAATTAGAATTTGAATGATCCAGTGGCCCAATCAGTTGTCACAAGGGTCATGGTCATCTGCAGATGCCCACTGCCCCATCTGCTGGGGTTCCGCTTCCTGGAGCCCTGGGCAGGGTAGCCAGGCTAGGCAGGAATGGTATCAGCATAGCCCAGCCAGCCCATCCTGGGAAAAGCTGCACCTGCTGGTGCCTGGAAGCAGCACAGCACCTGCCCAGGGGAAGGATAAAGCCTGCCAGACTCAGAGCAGAGGCCTGGGAGGCAGGTTACAGATGGAAAGGAGGGAGCCACCTGCTGCCAGGAAGTGTCGTCACCCTCTGCGGGGCCAGCAGGAGCCGCCAGTGCCAGGGAAGATGAAAGGCTGCCTCTGCCCTTTCTCTCCTCTGTTTCCTTTAAATACTGAAACTGCTGACAAGAGGGAGGGACCTTGGCAGAGGCAGAGGCGGGTGCCACCGCAGAGAAAGGTCGCTTTCTCTTGCTCCCACACTATTGCTCCCAGGAACCTGGGACCAGACATGGCTTTCCTTTTAATAAGTTGCCACTGTGATTGACAGGCTCTCTAAACACAAGCAATTTGAGACACGGTTCTGTGTTTCTGTACCCAAGGAAACAGGCAAAAGGCCCCACATAGGGTGTGGCAAGGGGGTGGAGGCCCCACATAGGGTGTGGCAGGGGGGTGGAGGGTCCCAACCCGTTCTCTCTTTCTGATCTCCCCCACACTGTGTACTTCACCAGCCCTGGCTGTACCAACCCACTGGAGATCATGGGTCACTTAGTCGTCTAACAGTAGGGCAGGAAAACTGAGGCAGAGAGGGCTGTGCGTGCCTCAGCTTTGGAACTGAGCTAGACCAGTCATAGTGGCTCCAGGATGCTCCTTGGCCTCATCCTGTACATCCAGTTCAACAGGACTCTTGGTTGTACTCCAAGGTCAGGGCCTTTCTCTGGTATCAAGTTTGGCTCACCCCATGATGGAACAGAAGGCGGCTTTAGTGAGTCAGGCCTGTGACAGGAGCAGATATGGGGCCTCTGCCTCCTGCAGATGCTGAGGAATGTGGGAGAGATGAAGGACACCGTTTCAAATGGACAAGGAAGGCAAAAAGAGGCCAGCTTTGGGCATGGAGAGAGTGTGCCCAGCCTCCTTGGAGTCAGGGCTGAGTCCCAGCTAGGGAGGAGACAGGAAGCCATCCTAAGAGGCAAGGCACACTGTAGGCTCAATTTTCTTAACAAATATATTTTATTATAAACTTCGGAACAGAGCGTACCTCACTTACAACCCGACTAACCCAAACAATAGGAAAAGGAGATTAAAGAACACAATAATGAAACCTTAAGGATATCAGTTCCAGGGAACGATTCTCCTGGTGTAGTCAGCAGGCCCTCAGCAAAGCCGCAGTTCAACCAAGGTTGCTGCTGGAACCTGGAACAGCAGCTGAGGCCCAGAGCCTCAGCCGGAGCCCAAAGCCTTGAAGCTTTCCCTGGAGCAGTTCTCTCTAGGAGCATCTCTCGAAGTGCAGGGATGAACAGCCAAAACAACCCCAAGTCCTCTCTCTCAAACCTCTTATTTTGGGCTCATATATATTTGTTTTTTGTTTTTTGAGACAGGGTTTCTCTGTGTAGCCTTGACTATCCTAGACTCGCTTTATAGACCAGGCAGGCCTCGAACTCACAGCAACCTGCCTGCCTCTGCCTCCCAAGTGCTATATATAGCTCCTCTCAGAGTCTCTACTAGGATGTTTTCAGCTGGCAGCATCCAAGCTCCCCCACGAAGTGGTTCGACATCTAAGGGGGTAAGAATCCTGCTCTCACTAGTCTGTTCTCCATCCCACACTTGTGATCAACACAAAACATGTTTATCTCTCCTACAGCACACCAGACCCTGTCCAACCTAGGCCCCTGTCTTGCTCTCTCTCTCCATGGAGCCGGGACTGCAGATGACCTACATCTTGCCCTCGAGGTACAGACTGCATTTGAGGCTAAGTTTCAGTGGCCTGGCCCAGTCCCCACTCCCCTTTCTAAGCCACGGAGTCTTGGAGTGCCTCTTTCTCAGTAGCTATAGTGGTTTATTTGGTATCAGCACAAGGTGGAAGCCCACATAGGGGATAACGTGAGAAAGACGGGAAAGAAGGGAGGGCCAAGCAGCCTGGGAGAGGAGGGGAATGCGGGGAGGTCTAGGCTCCCGGCTGAGGGGTTTGTCTGGGGCCAACAGCAGGCACACTTTCCTTTTGTCCCCACTCTGCTGGAGCCTCTCAAGATACCCTGCCAGGTGTTCCTATCCTCAGAACGAGCCCAGGGCAACCCCACTTAAGACTGTCTACGTGCCCTTCAAGCAGAGCCAAGGGACACTCAGAGACCAACCTCAGGGCTGGTCATAATGGACGCCACAAGTCAGTGGAGGAGAATTAGCAGCTGTGCCACTGTGACCAGCACCCCCCATGCCCCACCCCCCCACCCCCAGGCCTCAGGAAACCCTCTAGTCACTGTGGAGGAAGAGGCTCCATCACCAGTCACCCCCAGGTGCCCAGGATGACCTCCACACCTGTTTCCATAGTCAGTAGTCAGTGAGTTCCTATATCACCCCCACCTCCCTCACCCCCCTGTGCACACAAAGTGACACGTGCTTCTTCTTCTGAGTTTCAACAGCCATGACTATTTTCAGGGTTAGGCAAGTTCCATTTGCCCTGTGCTTGGAAAGTGAATGGAAAACATTTTCTGAGAAAATGATTGGCCAGTACTAGCCAAACCTGGGCTTGTCTGTCATATGACTTTCCCACTTCCTCTTCCCACTTCCTTCTTCCCTGGGGAACTAAGGCCTGATTCCCTGACACAGGATGAGATCTGCAGAGCCCCAAAACAAGAAGAGGTATCTGAAGAACCCCAGTTACACCGCCCTGGCCTGTGGCTGGGACCCAGATCTGGATCACAGGCTCCAGGCTTTTACAGCCAGCCTGGAGGGACATGTTAAAAACCCACCTTGTCTCCAGCAGGGGTGTGGCAGACACTCAGTGCCATGGGAGGCATCACAGCCAGCAGCTAAAGGTTTCCTCTTGCCTCAAGAAGTTAACTCCAAGGTACACTCTGTGCCAGGAGTGTGCTTGGAGGAGCCAAGGCCTTGTCTTCTTGCTGTGTCGATTCCTTTCTCTCTCTCTCTCTCTCTCTCTCTCTCTCTCTCTCTCTCTCTCTCTCTCTCTCCCTCCCTCCCTCAGGTGTCCCTGGCCTGGTTCTGCTTTCCAAAAATCTCAGAGAGCCCAAGGCAGGAAGCAGTGAATCTGGACTGGCACCATCTCTCTCCCAGGCCAGCGTCTTCCCACACAGACTATCTCCTGCCCCTCCACCACGGGGACCTACCTTCCTCAAGGGCAAGGCACTTCTTGTCATGGCACACATGGTGATTTGGTACCCACTGGCCTCTTCAGTGAGGACATGTGTGCGAGCTTGCTGCGGTTACCCCACCAGGGTCTCCTCCCACTGCTCCACATGTCCACACGAGGCTGGCGACAGGTCTCGCCCCTACTGCAGCGTGGTCAGTTGCTGTCCTACTTCTGGTGTCATGTCCAAGACACATTCAGAATGACAAGCTTGTTGGGTCCCTGCTACTGAAGTCTTGTTGTCTGGCCAAACCTCCCAAACTCCCCTGTGTGTATCCTTATAAACTTGACTTCTTGTGTGGGACGCGGCAAAAGTCAGGGGCTGAGCTTGCAGTGGTTCCGCTGAGTCAGAACTGTTCAGATAGGCCAAAGACAGGGCTGTCCCTGAGGTAACCTGCCCATTCCCACTGACCCTTGGCTTCCAGGCACCTACGGAGCCTATCCATGGGCTACCCACTCGTGACTCCCACTTCTACCCGGCTACTTTCTACCTCTGACAGGAAGAGATGAGGACTCTCGGCTGCCTCTTCTCTTCCGGTTTGTCTCTATCTCCTCTTCAGGGGCTCTCCCACGCCTGCCAGAGCTCCCCACTTGTGCCCTAGTTTCAAAGGCACTGGGTGGCATACATTAGCCCGCTTCCTCTGGGAAGAAGGCCAGGCACACACTTGGGTATTGAGGGCCCCTATGTGGGGGAAGCAGGCATCCTCTGGCCAGAAGTCCCCCGCATCTGTCTGGAGTGACTCCCAGAGCTGAAATGTCCACTCCTTCTGTGGATGGGGAAACTGAGGCCAAAGAGAGATGAGTTGACAGGTGAACCACAGGACATCCTCCTGTCTGTCCTTCCTCGGGCCCTACCTCCTGGGACCATACAGTCCAAACCAACAGCCCTTCTGGACTTACTTCAGAATGACCCCCGTCCAGACCACCACAGGAAACCCTAGTGCCGACCCAACCCCCCCACCCCCCACTCTGGGACCTTAATAGGAAGAGCCTGGCCTTTGCTGAATGTTGGCTGACTCATTATGGCCATCCTAGAAGCTGGCTAGCCTACACCATCATGGGCACACAGTCCGCATAGTTGGGCTTGCTTTCACCACACACCAGCTCTTGAGAGCTCCATAGTCTGCTTCCAAAGCCTCCTCACTCTCCCTGATGCTCTGCAGTCATAAACGCCTGGGTACTTCTGTCTCTGTCGTCTGCTCATTAGGGCGAGAACAGTGGCCTCAGACTGTACCTTCCTCAGGGTACTTGTCCATGGAGCAAGGCTCAGACTTGAGTCTCTCCACTTTAAGGGCTGGGACCACATCTTGCTGACACAGTAAACAGCCTCCATCTGCCAGCGTGTTAGGAAACACAAACCGATCAACTATTTATGCCCCCAAGGAATTGCACCTGTGCAGGTGGTACAGGATTTTACCTGAAACATGAGGTTAGCAACCACAGAAGATGAAACCTTCTCTCCTTGCGCTATAAAGGACCCCAAGACTAAGACATGGTGGGCACCTGGCCTCTCACCAGGCACTTCTCAGGAGTCCCTCCGAGCATGGGTAACAGTCTATCACCTGTGTGACCTTAGCTACTGCCTCTGCCGACCTCTGCGACAGCTGTCCTTACAGTCCAGGAATGACAACATCCCCTCCCCCCCCCCCAGGACCTGGTGTTGTCTAATTATCCTGACTGCACCCAGCAGAGGACTGTGGCTCCATCCCATTCTACCACAGAGTAGAACTTTTGCTCTGAATTTGAAATTTTCTTCTCCCCGCTCCCCTGGGCCCTTCTACGCCCGCACTCCCGTGTGCACTGGATTGCGCCAGATGCAGGGCTCTATGGGACCACTCAGACACAACACTGTCCTCTAGGCAAGACAAGATGACTCAAAGTAAATGTCAGTTAATCTGCCTCTGAGGCTCAAGAGAAACAAGGACTCACATCAGGTGAACCACACGGCCTTCTCATGACTGTCTTTCCTCAACCTGTCCACCATGCCTCTAGGTGGCGTCCTTTTCTCCAGGATCCAGACAGCAGGGAGACCTGGGTAAAGAACTGGGGACCAGACCATGTACAGTGTCTTTTCTATTCCTCCCTCCTTCCTCCTCTGTCTCCTGTCCCTGTGTCTGTCTCCCTGGGTATCCCCACCTCTCATCTCTCCATCTCTCTCTCTGCCTGTGTCTGTCTCCATTTCTGATTTCTTGTCTGTCTCCCCATTTCTTTGTCTCTGTCTCCCTCTTCCCCTCTCCTTACCTCACCGTCTCCCTTGTCACTCCTTGTCTCCGCCTCTGTCTCTATGTTTCCACCTCTTTCTTCTCTTTGTGCTTCTTCTCCTGGCTCCATCTGTCTCACTTTATCTCCATTTCTTCACCTTTTTCCCCCCTAACTTCTCCCCAGACTCCTAGGTCCTCTGCCTTCACAAAGGTTGGGTAAATGTCCCCCTCATTCCACAAGGGGGCCATCCTACTCCCCAATGCTGCTTGGCTCTCACCAGTTGCTTTATGATGGTCACCTCTGTCTGCCCAGTGACTCACCATCAGTGTGCCTTTTCCTTGACCGGCCCTCTAACTGGAGGCACAGGCCTGAGAAGGGTGGGCCAGGTGGTAGGTGATTATGCCCTCCAGAAGCTGCTTCTGTATCCTCCAAGCCCTAGCCTTGTGCAAAATGTCTTAGGACAGTAGTGGGTTGGGTAAGTACTAAGAGAGGCAAGTCTTGCCTGGCAACCAGCCACCAAGGACAGTAGCCACTGGAGGAGGAGATGACCTCGCTTCCTCAAAGGGGTGTGCCTCTGCTAGGATGGCTCAGAGAATTCTTCAGCGTGTAGGTAAGGCCCGGCAGGGACTCTGTGAGATCTCTGTTTGTAAACTCCTGCACACCCTCCTTGAGCCCTGCCCCCTACAGCTCTCCATGGGCACCCACTACTTCACAAGGTGTCTCTGAGCTGTGACATAGGCATTCCTTCTGTCTTGGCACTTGTGTGCTGTTCTCCAAGGACAGAATCTCGTATACATCAGGCCCAAGACCACCCCTCCCTGGCCAATAGCCCCCAAAAGCGGATTAGGCCACAGGTGAATCTTCCTTCAGAACTCAAAGCCCAGGCTCAGGCTCACGGCAGTCTGGCTGGCGTCTTCCCTGCCAGGAGCACGCCTGTAAAGGACGCTATTTTTAGTTTCTGTTAGGCCCTGTAATTATCTTGTCTGCTTGGCCCTGGCACCTAGTCCAGTCCCTCTGGAAAATGCCAGTTGTCTCTTAACACTCAGGCCAACTGGGGACGAGGGGATGGTGCCCTTGAGAGGCAGAGTCGGGGACAGTGACAGTGGTCAAGGGCAATCTTCCATTTTTATTTTTTCCCTCCTCCCAGAGGCTCTGTTCCGTCCACTCCACATTGCCATCACTTGACATAGGTCAGCAGATCCTCCCAAGAGTCTCTGACACCTTCTGGCAAGGGAGTTTGGAGGCTTTGGAAGATAGTTGGTCCCTTTTCCTTAGTCATAGCCATGGCAATAAAATTGGCCTCTGGAAGCCAAACACTGATTCTGGAATGAGACAAGAGGCTGGTGGTTCACCAGATCTTTGCCTGTCATGGAGTAGTTGCATACCATGGTAAGAAGCTTCATGGCTCTCACTATACCCAGCACCTGTGAGGCCGCCTCATTGGGATTTACAGTCTCTAGACGCCTTGGGTGAGCCCCTTGCTCAGCATGGGGCTTCCCTGTAAGAGTGGATGGGGTGTCGGCTGGGGAGTCTATGTGTCTCCCTAGAGCTGCCAGTAGGCATTTGTAGGAAGAGGACTTGGGATGACCAACTTTTTCAGCCAGGGAAGGGAAGTGATTTGCCCGAGGCCAGCTGCCATCTGTGGCTCTGGGCCACAAGACCGCCCCTCACGTCTGTCTTGTCTGTCTCGTGAGGTTGGTGGGCCTCAGATTCTTCTGCTCTAGAGCCTATCGCTGATTGGCCCCTCTGGGAGGCAGCTGTTGTGGTTCTTCCTTTGGTATCTGACACCTTGGGCTGGGACCTCAGCAGCCATGCTCAGTCATGCCTTGCTTTACCAATCTCTCCCCTGGCCTCTGTCCAGTCCTGTCCTCTACAGATTTGGTGCGGGCTTCTGCCTCCAGGAGGCCTTCCCACGGCCCAGGCAAGCCCTCATTGTCACAAGCCACTGCAGGGCTCTGACCCCAGCCTACCTTCCCATTGAGGGTCAGATCAATCAACCAAACCTGTGGCCATAGGTACCTACCTACTCGACCTTGCCCCTGAGACCTTTGTCTTTCCTATACTTGGTGAGGCTCCTGGTCCACCAATCACCCTCGTGGTGGGCACAGTAACCTTCATGTTAGATCGCTCAGCATAGGCCAAGAAAAAGAAGCTCTGCTGTTAATCTTAAGGTGAAAGTGGGTCTAGTGTTATCACAAGGTGCCAACGTGCCAAGGAAGGCAGAGGAAACGCCGAGAAGATGTTAGGGCACTGCCAGAACGATTCAAGCAAGGACTCACTGCTTTAGAGGCCAGAAATATGTCAAGAGCCCTGAGCTGTGGTAGCCCCAGAGCCTGCCCAAGGCTCCCCACAGCACACTCTAAAGAACAGCTGTGACACCCCAGGGGTGAGCTCTGGCCCATAGAACTGTGAGACAAGTATTATTTCTGCCTCAGCCTCAGTAGAGTAGAGCACCCTTCCCTCTCTTCTCTGAGACCTCAGTGCCCCTCAGTGTCCTTACCTGTCAATAAGGCCATGATGGTGTCAGCTCCTGCTGGGCTGGTATACAAGTCAGAGGAGGCATCGTACACAGGGACAGTGCTTTGTGTACTGCCATGGGGAGATGTCATTGAGTGATGGCTGTGGCTGCTCCTCACACACTGGACAGCAAGGCCACCACTTGTGTCCCATTTACAGTGAGCCCCAGGACATAGCTGGGATGTCAGAGACTGGTCACATGCCCCAGACCCAGGGCCTGGGTCTGCAAGAGCAACATGTGAGCCTTTAATAAGAAGAAAACAGAATGGAGCTGCTTATCAGGCTGCAGCCTGGGTGGTGGGAGCTGATCTCTCGGTTGCTCCCAGCTGCTCAGTTTTGAAGCTGTTGCTCTTTATTTACCTTCTCTGTGTTTCCACCTCTGCCCCCTCCCCTTCCCTCTAGGCATTGCTATGGGAACCAAGCTAGGATAACCACAAGCATCCCTGTTGGATAGGTCTCAGACCCCAGCACGTGTGTGTGTGTGTGTGTGTGTGTGTGTGTGTGTGTGTGTGTGTGTGTGTACACATGTGCGGGCACTTGTACATAGACGGGGGACGGGGTATGGGTTGAAAAAAGGTCCCTGGGAGATCTGTGATTAGAGTCAGGAGGAGAGGGTTTAGAAACCATCTTCTTGTCATACATGCATTACCCCAGCTAGGATACAGCGCCTCACTGTCACCCTCCCTTTCTTCTCAGTCACTCCTCCTCACCATCATGAGTCCTGGTCACAGAGCCCTCAGCTTCCTCTACATTGTCTGCTCTTTGACAGCCCTTGAATCCAGCAGTGGACCAGCAAAGCAGCAGGCAGTGCACATGACCTGACTCTGGGACACAAGGATGGCTCCTGTGAATCCTTGATGTGGGGTCCCTTCTTCCTGCCTTGTGTTCCCCATCTCACAGTGTTTGCTCTTGCCCCCTCTCCCTCTCCCTCTCCCTCTTCAGTCTGTGGCCACCCGCAGGTGAGTGTAGGGGACCTGGACAGCCAGCACTCTGTGTACAGCCTGGAGCAATTCTCCCTTCTCCCGCTAACAGCAGCCTACGCCTGTCACTGCTTCCGCCCACAGGGAGCTGGGGAGCTCCATGCCTGGAGTCCCACAGAGCTGTGTAGGCAGGAGGAGAGCCTCAGGGCTGGGCTTTAAGGTTGCAATCTTCCTTCCTCTGCCTCCCCCAGCTTGGACAGTGAGAGGCTGTAGGTGCCAACAGAGTGGAGGAAGGTCCCTTCTAGTTGGGAGTCCTGAGCCAGGCTAGACCAGGCTCCCAGGGCCAAGCTCAACCTCCACCTCAGACAGAGCCCCAGGCCAGGTAAGCTGAGAGAGCCAGCAGACATCCCTGGCAGTCTCTCTCTTCTCTCACTGGCCACGGGATTTAGCTGGTTAATCTCCCAAATACTTCATACACTGGGAGATATTTTGGATCTGCTGGGTGGGATGAAATATCTAAGTACAATTAATTTCACCATTCTCATTTTGCCCGAGGCTAACAGAAAATGCTATGTCACGTGGGTACTCACCGTGCAGCTCTGTCCATGGTTCTGACCAGGGCAGTGCCCACATCCAGAAAGCAAACAGGAAACTGGACTTGGGGCGGGAGTCGGGACTCAGGGGACATGGAGGCTGGCTTTCTTGCCCAATACTAGGGTTGGAACTAACATAGGCAAACCTCAAGGGGTGAGGCTGAGGCTGAGGCTACACTTCTAGACCCCCCGGGTGTCTCCAGGGAGTCTCCTGAGTGGCCCCAGGCAGACTGAGTGCCTCTTATCATGAACCTGTTTTGCCAGAAACATATATGGACACATTTATATTGGTCGACAAAATAGAATTTATTGAATAACATTTAATTTGAAGGCTATGTTTGTTTTGCTGGCTGCAAATTGCCAAGTAGTGCTGATTTCCTTTAATGGCTGGTGGAGGCAAACAGGATCTTTTATTCCCATTGTTATTAACTCTCAGGCCACACATCAGAGTGAAACACATACACACACACATGCACACACACATGCATGCACACACACATGCATGCACACACACATGTATGCACACATGCTACAGAATGACAATAAGGTTTTGTGTGTGTGTGTTTTTTTAAAGCCTGCGGCAAGGTTTAAGGAGTTTAAGGATACTCTGCTGGAGACAGGAGAAAGCTGATGGAGGTACAGCTGTTAATCCCAAAGACAGGAGGAGAAAGACCACTGGCCCAAATTATTGTGGCCAAATTAATTAAAGCTAGTAATTAATTAAAGCAAGCCTTTTAATTAACATACATGGGCTACCTCTCTAAATCGTGATTCGAGAGGTCAATCTTGGACTTGAGGAAGACAAGGTTTTATAGCTTAGGAGCAGGGCAGTTTCCAAATGGTGGATTTGGTGGGCAAAACAGGCCAGATCACAGGAACAGAACCTTAGCATAACAAGTTAGCCATCATGACCTCCAGAAACACAGACATGATTGCAAGGCTGTTACAACAATAGATAGTCATAACAAGGCAGCACAACAACCCTTTCGAAACACAGACATGGTTATAAGATGGTTATTAACTTTTGAGACAAAGGCGTGATTGCTGTTCCTGGAACGGGCAGTAGAGAACAATTGTAGTTAAGGTTGCAGGTGGGGCATAGACCAATCCTTGGGGAACAGAGGTTTAATCAAACAGGGATGAACCTAGTTTGTCTTTATTATAAGATGGTGTTCAAGGCTAAGATGGAGGTAGACTGGTTCTTCAAAGTCTTTCTGGTGAGTTAGGAAAGATGTTAGGAACCCAGCTGGAGAGCTACTGAGAACTCAGAGCCAAGTAGCAGGACCAGGCCACAGCAGAGGGTCAGAGTTCAGGGCTGTAGAAATGAGGAATTGAGGCACAGGACCAGGTCTGGGTGGATAGACAGCAAGTGGAGAGAGTATTGTCAAGCAGTGAGCTGTGATAAGGTCCTGGGAATAGCCCAGAGTTCTCTGTCCATTGATCTCTTAAGGCACACACTCGATGGCCAGGTGATCGTTTCGTGGAGGCTATTGCCATCACAATGTTAGGTGTTCTCTCCTCCTGGGATTTGAAGCTCTCAAGGTTGGTACACCTGACTGAAAATTACAACAGGATTCAGGGATGACCATGATTGGATCTGGTGCCCTAGGCAACCTCACAAAATGGGAGGATACCTCCCCTCCCCTTCCTCACAATTAGTACAGCTGACTCCTTCAGTCTGTTCCCCTTTATTTTCTTTGGGGACTAGGAAGAGTAAGGGAATACTCTTTGGAGATTAAAGGCTCTGACCTCATACAACTAAACCTAAGAGTTGAGTCATTTAAACCACCGGCAAGGTCAGACCACCACACCTAAGAGTCGAGTCATTGTTTGCTAGCATTAAAGGAAAGGCCACACATCCATGCCCCAGGGATGTCCTAAATGTCCACGAGACAAGATCCTGGACAAGATCCATGAGAGATGTATACCCCTTAATTGAACATCTTCTAGTACCATTATCTAGACCCCTTGACTACTCCACTCTGTTGTCACCCTTTCTCTTGGTGTAGTCACTCAGCCATCACCTGATTTACCAGCCTTATTCCTTTTCAATGCCAACTGAATTAAGGCTTAGGGAGGACATTGTCCTTAGTGTAGCTGATAGTGTCCTAGCAATTATTTGTCAGATCTGCCAGGGCCCCATTATGTCTGATGGTCCTGGAAATAAAGGCATTTGTCTAGTTTGCTTTTCTTCTTTTTCTCCTCCTTCTCTTCCTCTATTTCCCTTTCTTCTTCTTCTTTGTTGTTGTTGTTGTTGTTGTTGTTGTTGTTGTTGTTGTTGTTGAATGAGACAGGGTCTCTCTGTGTAGCCCTGACTGTCCTGGAACCCACTCTGTAGACCAAGGTGGCCTCAAACTCAGCAATCTTCCTGCCTCAGCCTCCCAAGTGCTGGGATTAAAAGTGTGCCCCACCACTTCTGGTTTACCTTGTTTTCTATGGCTATGATAAACACCATGGCCAAAAAACCAAACCAAACCAAAACAAAAAAAAAACACAACAACAACAACAACAAAAACAGCTTAGGAGGAGAGGGTTTGTTTTACCTTTATAGCTTAACAGTTCATCACTGGGGAAAGCCAAGGAGAGGAACTTGGAGATAGGAGCCCAGAGGCCGTGGAGAAATGCTTCTTACTTAAGGCTTGTTCCTGTGGCGGCTTACTCAGGACCACCTGCCCAGAGACTGCACTGCCCACAGTAGGCCGGGCCCTCCCACATCAGCCATCAGCCATACCCCACAGATTTACCTATGGGCTAATGTCATGGAGGCACTGCCTCAATCCAGGCTGCCTTTTTCCCATATAACTCTAGCTTGACAATGGAAACTAACCAGTGCAGCATTTCTTTTCCTAAACTGACATTTTTCAGTCAAGCTCTTGCAAACTGAGGGATAATCAGATTCTGTTGCCTCTTGGAGCCTTTCCTCCAAGCAAAGCTTTTGTTTTGAGGCATGGCACTATCGGAGATATTTGAGGAACCATAGGAAAGTAGGGACCTGAGCCCTGTAGGCAGGAGCCTCATGGGTAGAAAAAGGAGGAAATCAGATGGAAGCCACGGATAGCTGTAGAAGCCCTACTACTTGGCGTGGCCTTTCTCTGGACAGACTAGACTGCACTAATTGTTCCCTGTTGTAGGCTAGAGCTGCCATCCCAGATAGGCTAGGAATGTGGGTGGGGACAGGGCAGTCTCTATCATGGACTTCTCTGTCTTTCCTTCTCCATCACTGCAGATGAGAAGGAACTAATCCCAATATTCCTCAGAGATTTCCACTGAGCTGCTTTCTCAAGCAGTGAAAAGCATGAGATACTCCAAGCCTGAAGCAAAGGAGTCTTCTGGCTTTGCTGCTGTTGTCGTCTTGTTTTGTCAAGGAGCCTGGTATCAAGGCACCCTGGGGGACAATGAGAAATAGCCAGTTTTTTTTTAAATTGGGGTTTCTATTGCTGTGATTAAACCTCATGACTATAAACAACTCAAGGAGAAAAGTATTTCGGTTTACAACTTCCAGGTCACACTCCATTGTTGAGAGAAGTCAGGACAGGAACTCAAACAGGAACCTAAAAGCAGGATCTGAAGTAGACGCTATGGAGGAGTGCTTCTTATTAGCTTGTGCCTCTTGGCTTGTTTAGCATCCATTCTAATAGCACCCAAGACTAACAGCCCAGGAGTGGCACTGCAGACAGTGAACAAGGTCCTCCCATATCAACTATAAACAAGCAAAAAAATAAAAAATAAAAAATAAAAAAGTACTACAGATCTGCCTTCAGACCAATCTGGTAGATGAATTTTCAACTGAGGTTCCCTCTTCCCAAATGACTCTAGATGGTGTCAAGTTGACTTAAAAACTATGCAGCACACCACTCCAGGAGAGCTCTAATTATAATACCACCCTCCAATTACAAAAGGAAAAGAAAACAGTTGCAAGTGCCTTATACACAATTGACCTCTTACCCCAAAGCACCCTAAATTAGCTGGGAAATTCCAATCAGACATGCTATACTGGCTGTGGTCCACAGGATGAGCCTTTCTTCTTTAAAGGTCAAGGGTTCTTTTCTATATCACCCCTGGTTCCTACCTCAATTCCCCTTCTTTTTTTTCTAAATGCTCCTGAACCCCCATATCCCATCTCACCCCCTTTATAGATGTGTCCTTCATATCTTAGGGGACCTCCAGGGCTCATCCATAGCTTCCTAGATTCCATCTTGAGGTACCAAGGATACTCTCCGTATAGGAGGTTAGAACAGGAGTGTAAGGCCCCAACTTTGTCTTAGGGCTTTCTTTCAGAACTAAAAATGTCAAAAAGATACTAGGTGCTTTGCTGAATATCCAGACCAGTATTTACAGGCTTTCCAGTGAAGAAACAACTTCTATTACTTAACTTGGAGAGATGTAATGCTGATTCTAGACCGGACACTAAGCTCAGTAGAGAAAGAAAGGAATAGAGAAGCTAACTCACATGGGATGACTTCCATATATCCCACAGCATTGATGGTTGTGTAGTGAAGCCTCAATGTACACAAGTAGTACTCGGAGAATACTCAAGATCAGGCGAAAGCCCAGTGTAGGAAGGAAGCAATGATCTATTGCACAATAGAGATGCTAAGATGAAAGAAGGATAAAGTCCTTCAGCTACTCCCAGCTGGCTGTGGTCTGTCACAGGGAGAAGGAACCTCCTGTTACTTTCCCCCAGGGATTTAAGGAGATAATCAGGAAAAACACTAGCATGGTCGCAGGGCCTTGGAAGGAGGAGGTTCTCCTGAGAGACAAACTCCTGACCCAGTCAGTCCCGGATATCTGCAGAAAACAGAAAAGACTGGTGGCTGAATCAGGCAAGAGCTGGTACCAAGTGACCCAAAGTGTCATATCATTTCAAATTAGACCTGGAAGCAAAGCAAAAGGAAAACAGACCTATTGGTCATCATGAGAGTCACCCAAGGAAGGGGCATCCCCAAAGGCTGTTCTTAGGGATGTTTTCTCTGTGGATAGCTGGTCTACTTATGGAAGGAATGCCCCCCCCCAAAAGGAGAGGAGCATAAGGGAAATATTCCGACCCTTGCCCAGACCTGTTTTAATTGCAGAGGCAATTGCTGTAAAGGTCCCAAGAACTCCAAAGGTCCAAGGCCACATGCCTCATTTGAACACTGGAAGGGACCAAGGCATCTTCTCTAAGCTCCTATCACACTAGACCACCTTGTGGAGCCCCTCGCAACCCTATAAGCAGGACAGTGTATGGTCAACTTTTTTGTACATATGGGAGCCAGATTCTTCATATTATTTTATCTCCTAGATCAAGGTCTAACCTCATCCCAACCATCTGGGGAGTATCTGACCAACTCCAAAAATGCTATTTTGTAAACCTCTTGCCTGATAACGGGAATGGGCCCTCCTTTTCCAATATTCTTTTCTCATAGTACCTGAGACTGCTCTCTCTATTGGGCATGCATCTCCTCTCTTGATGCCAAGTATGCATGGTTCTTCTCACAAAGGGAAACTCGTGTTTCCTTCTGGTAGAGAATGATAATGGATACATTGGCAAACTATAGGCTGGGCCACCACTACTTCACCAGTCCCGATACATTTTAAGGATACTGTGTATTTTCCAAGTCAAAAGCAGTACCCACTCAAACCAGACACAAAAGGGGGACCAAAGCCTATTGTTCTAGTCCTTAAAAGAAGATTCTTAAGAAAACATTTCATCCCATAAAACTCCCCTATGTGGGGACTTCAGAGGGATCTGTGATGGTTTGAATGAGAATGGCCCATATAGACTTATATATTTATATACTTGGTCCCCAGTGAATGGAACTATTTGGGAAGGATTAGAGGGTGTGGCGTTTTTTGGAAGAGGTGTGTCACCGGTGGCAAACTTTGCCATTCCCAGTTAGCTCTCTCTGTCTTGTGCTTGTGAATCAAATGTAAGCTCTCAGCTACTGCTCCAGCTCCATGGCTTGATTGGCTGTTGCCATGCCATCTGCAATGCTGGTCACAGACTCTAACCTTTCGCAACTCAAGTTAAATGAGTTCCTTTTATACATCGCTTTTGTCATGCTATTTTGTTACAGCAATTGCAAAGTAACCAAGACAGAAGTTGGTACCAAGAAGTAGGCCATTGCTACACAGACATGATCATGCTGTGCTTTAGAAGAATGTGAAAGACTTTGGGAGTTGGATAATGCTCTAAATGGGGCTTAATGGGTCATCCCAAGTAGGGTCTTGGAAGATAATAGTGCTGAGAGCAACATGGAGTATGGGAGGCCCAGCTCAAGAGGTTTCAGAGGGGGAATAATATTAGTAACTGGGCTAGAATCCATTCTTGTGATATTTTGGCAAAGAATATGGCTGCTCTTTGTTTTTGCCCTAAGAATCTACCCGAGGCCAAACTGAAATGGTTTGGAATAATTTTCTTGGCAGAGGAGATTTTAAGACAGGCTAATACTGACTTTGTTGCTTTGTTATTAGAGATCACCCTTATGCAGGTCAATGATGAAAAAGAGAAAGCAGGCCAAAAAGAAATTCAGAATGTGCAGTTTGATGAGAAAAAGAGCACCTTGTAAATGTTATTTTTTTTTCCTTAGATGATGGGAATGAGATGAGAGCTGTACCCAAGCTTCCCAACCACATCGCTTGGGCTAAGCCAGAAAGTTTCTGTATACCTATCTCTTCACCTAGGCCTAGAAAGCGTCTAACCTCTTACAATGTAATCTTCTTCAAGTCTGGACCTTGAAGGCTTCAGCTTTCAGCCTCCATCTGCTAATCTAGGCTTACAATGTTTTCAGCCTCTCAGACTTACTGCTGAGTAAGCTCACCCTTTCTAGTTCTTTCTGAACTCTGGCTGGGTGGTTCAACTCAGTTGTTCTGGCTCAAAACTCCTCTCTAATCTGACTAATTCAAACTAATTTCTCTCTGAATTGCTCTGCTTGGGAAAACTGCTTCTGAGTTCCATGAATTCAGCTGCACTCAACTGAACTGAACCAAACTGCACCAAACTGTACTGTAACCCTGAACTCTACTGTATGATCTCCACAAACTCTCCTGTATTCCTGTACTGTACTCTTGAAATCTATTGTACTGTCTCCATGAACTCCCTCACTCACTCTCTGCACTGCTCTTAAGTAGCTTCTCTTTCCTGTCTGTTCTCATGAGAGTTGGCCGTATACCGTCTTTGACTCATTCTGTCAAATTTTCCTCTGATTCATCAGTTTGTCTGTCAATTAGACATCACTGTTTCAGATTAAAGGTATATACTAAAAGCATGTATGTATTCTAGCCAGATTACACAGACCTAGGGCTTTGGATGTGATTCCTCACCAGAGTAGCCATGTTGCTGGATTAAATTTTCTCTACAGCACCATGATGCCAAAAGGCCTGAAGCAAAATAGAATAAAGGTGCCTTCAAGGTAAACTCCCATCCATCTAATCCTGCAATTTGTAAAGGGAAAGGCCTAAGGAAATTCCTGTTTCTAATAAGCAATAACAAATCAAAGTGTTTGAAAATGTAATTCAAGGATGAAGTAGGTTCCATCCCAACCAGGCAGCAAAACATTGGAGACTTGGCCATGGGGTTGTGCCCTTAGAGTCAAGAAAAATCCATGACTAAAGGGGTTGTGGAATATTCCTCTGTAGTTAAGAAAAGCCACTGAGGCCAGGCATGTGGCAAGGCAGGCCCTACATGGAGGTTTGCAAAAGCCATTTTGTGAAATTGTGAAAGTGAAGCATGAATTGCATTGGAGATGCCAGAGCTGGGAAATGTCCGCCAAAGAGAGCTGTAGACAGGCCGTGTAATCAACGAGAGAGAGAGAGAGAGAGAGAGAGAGAGAGAGAGAGAGAGAGAAGTACGTTGCAGTCAGCAAAGATGTATGAGAGAACCATTTAAGCCATTTGACATTAAAAATGCACCAAGAGGACTTGGAGTTTGCCTTGGCTCAGTTTTTCCTCACTATCCACTCTTTCTTTTCCTTTCAAATGATAATGTATAATGTGTGCCATTGTATGTTGAATATGTCATTTACAAATTATGCAAGGGGTTACTATTGCTTTGAGTTTCAGAAGAGACTTTAAACAGCATTGAGACTATAAAAGAAGGGGTACTGTTGAGGTTGGACTAATGCATTTTGCATTGTAATATGGCTAGGAGTCTTTGAAAGCCAGGGAGCGAGGAGCATTGTAGTTTGGACGAGAATGGTCTCCATAAGCTGTTGACTACTTGATCGCCTGCTGGTGGAAGCGCTTGAGAAGGATTAGGAGGTGTGGCCTTGTTGGAGGAGGTGTGGAGGTGTGTCACTGAGGAGAACTTTTGAGATCCTGACCTAAGGCCAATCTAAATAAGCGGTGACTGCCTCTATGAATCCCTGGGATAGGACTGTCCACGTAACTTCTTTTGCCTTACAAGTCAGATCTTTGAAGGCAAATAAGGGCCATCTGTTGGGATGCAGAGAATACAAACGAAGATGTCCTTCAAATTAGAAACAGAACCATGTGTTGTCCAAGGCAGAATCTGGCTCAGGAATAGTTGGGCAGCACAGGGCAAGGGGAGTCATAGCCTCATTGGTTAGCTGAAGGTCTTGTCCTGACTTCCATTGTATTCAATCCAGCCTCAGTTATGACTTTTGTTTTTGTTTTTCTTTTTCGAGACACGGTTTCTCTGTGTAGTTCTGGCTGTCCTAGAACTTGGTTTGTAGACTTAACTCTTCTCAAATTTAGTAATCCACCTGCCTCTGCCTCCTGAGTGCTGGCAATAAAGATGTGTGACACTGTGCCTAACTTTCTTAGTTACTTTGTAATTGGTGTAACAAAGAATGACCAAGGCAGCTTAGAAAGTGTTGGACTTGGACCTATGATTCCAGAGGGTAAGAATGCATGGCCACCATGGCGGGGTACGTGGCAGCAGGCAATCGGGCACTGCACTGGAGTGTTAGCTGAGAGTCTACATCTCCATCCACAGGCACAAGGGAGAGAGAACTATCTTATACCTTTACTTAGCTGTTAAGGGAAATTTCCTCAGGATAACAGGTTAACTGTGGGACCATCTCTCCAGTCCATAGTCTTAAATTTTTAAAGTCCAGTATGCTGGTGTCAAACTTGTTTACGTTAGTGGAGTTATTGGTCTGCTCCTCTTAACCGTTGTAGGGACTTGATTACATGAAAATGTATGTCTGATCAAAGTTTAAGTGTTTGAGGTTTTATTTCTAAACAAGCCTTATCCAAATATACATGGTAGTTAAAAATACCAGACTGGTATGACTGGCTTTCTGGGTAATGTGGACAAAGAGATAGAGACACTATTTTGCCCCCTGCCCTCCAAGGTCAACTAGGCCCAAGGGGAACATGGAACATCTCTTAAAATGTTCTGTACGTGTGGGAAGCAAGCCATCTGGTCTCTTGTTCAAAGAGGCCACAGGGACTTCATTGGGGGGTGAGGGGGGTGGGACCTGTAACCAGTGCCCAGTCTACAAAGCGTAGGACCAACACAGATGGAACATTCCATCCATATGTTCAAGACAAGTCAAGGACAAGCAAGGCCTTTGACTTAGTCTCACATAGTTGAGACAAGCGGTAAAAGGAAAAACAAAGGAGCTAGCCCTACCATTCCACATTTTCTTAACCACCCCAAAGCAAAGTATAACCAAATGATTGTCAAGGGACTGTTAAAGCTCTTGAACAATAGGTAGGGGGGTAATTACATCTCATTAACCATATGAGATGTTGTTTAGATACTTATCTGGTACTAATGATTTTCTCCTTGATAAGGAAAATGCTGCCCAAATGTGAGACTTCATTACCTTGGCTCAATTCGACTCTACAGTGTCTACCTGGAGCTGAGAAAAACAGACCCATGCCCACCTTCTTAAGGTTGAGGCTAAAAGTAAGAACGCATTTACCAACTATAGGAGACTATCTCTAGGAGACTGATTTTCACAGACGTAAGCAGGTACTTTCTGCACGCTTAGCACACATGTTTTCTGATTAAAGGAGACTATCACAGATATCCTTTTGACAACCTCACAGACTTGGAGTAAGTCATTCAGGATACTAGAATGTGCCCGTGGCAAACCACAAGTCAATCTTACAAGACCCAGTGGGATTGTATTTCTCTCTCAGATTATCAGTTAGATACAAGAACAGAATCCAGCTTTCGTTCAGGTTTGGCCCATGGAGTTGACCTCCACCAGGCATTACATCTGGTACATGGATTGGGGCATCAGGTGCTGAAAGGTCACTGCCCATGAGACTGTTCCTTTAACTGCCCACACTTAACAACATTTCCATGAATTCACTTCACTATGCAGGAGTCGGCTGTACAAGCTGATTGCACTGCTACATCTCAGTCTGTCAAAACCAGAGGGCCATTTCTCTGACCGTCTCCATCCTCAGGGCTCTGGTGTGTGGTTCAGTCTGTTGTGTGGTTGAATGAGACATATTAACTCTCCTGGGTTCATTAACCTCGGCTCCCAGTGTTCCTCGTGAGGTGGTGACAGGAAAGCCACCATGGTTGACCTCTGAACTTGAGGTAGTTGATAAGCTCAAGGCCTCCTCTTCAGTATCCACCTCCCAATGGACTGAGACCTCGAGGAAATCAACAGCCTCAGTGATGCTCTGGTAAAGCTTGTGGAGGGCTTTTGGGAAGCTTTTCTTCCCCTTTCTCCTCCCCTAATAAGTGCAAAGCTGATCTGTTTTGAATCCCATTTTCAATAGCGGTCATGGTTATTCTGAGTTTTATCTCTTATATATTACTGGTGTTGCCTCGCTTGCATAACAGAAGAACAGACACTGTCATCAGTTAGCTATCCTTCACTCTGACTCTCTGTGACTGATTGGCTCTGTTGAAGCCCTCTGGATCAGCCCTAGAGACCCATCCACTGAGGGACTCCTTTCTCTTCTCTGCACCAGAAAAATACTACCTACCTCAGCAGGAACACAGTGGAAGTCCTGTGATTGAGAAAGAAGAGATAGACCCCTTTAAGAGGGATTTCTTTATGTTCCCGAGGTTGTGGCACTTCAATTCCTACCCTAGGAGGCTGTCAGTTTTGTTGTCTCTACATTGGCTCTTTGTCCATCCTATAGAATGCACTTGCTGGCACCCCTTACATGGCCACCTCACCCAGATCCTTGAAACAGCTGGAAGCGCTTGTCCAGGATTTGAAGACAACCCTTCAACCTCAAGGATTTGAAGAGTCCACTTAAGGTCACCATGACTGATTGGAAACCATGACAGAGACCACCTCTGGCCACATGAGCAGAGTTGACACCCCTAGTCACTTTCACTGTGTAGGTCTTCCTTGCAGAATGTCCAGTTCTTTGTCTACCCCACAGAATAAACTTGGTAGTACCCCCTCAACAATCCCCCCTCACCCCAGGCCCCCACAATAAGATAAATTCTCAAGTACAGCTTTTCTGTTCCAGTTTCAATAAGCCCTTCTATGACACCCATGCGCTCCCATATTCTTTGGTGTGTTTATATCTGGTAATATTTTACTTTAGAGGCCAGTCATTCATTAGTCTCCATCACGTGGGTGGTGCTGGACAGCTGTGTGCACAATGGAGTGCAGTATCATTCTGAACTACGCGAGCACTCAAAAGGGTCCAAGTGCTCCTTGTAAAATGGAGTCGCCCAGTGCAAGGCTAAGCCAGAAAGCCACTGATCACACAGGATGAAGTGACTTAGAGCAGGACACAGCCTGATATCCATATTCTTTGTGTTGAAAAGGGCTCTACTGAGGCCCGAGATGTTCAAAATGGCAGCAGAGATGCCATTGCTATTAGCTCCACAGGTCTAAGCTGTTGTGGTCTGAGCCAATGACTCCACCCTAGAAGGTCATGGTTTTACTTGCTTTCCAGAGCTTGCCTTGGGGAGCCCACATCTGCACATAAACAAATGTGGTCTTCCCTCCACTGGACCAATATCTCAGGACAGCATTACCCCTCCCTGGCATAGCAGTCAAGGGCTAGACAAGATGCCAATGACAGGGAGAGAGGGATGGTATGTGGCTAAACCTCACTAAGTTAAGCCTGAAATCCCAGGGGTCTCGGGACCCTACAGGACAGTGGCTACTCTGGAGAGAGAAGGCCATGCCAGAGTCCTAGCGCAGTGCAAGGCCAGAGCCTTTTACTTTTACTTCGCCTTCTTTGGGAACCTGCCTGAAAAGTCACATGAGGAAGACAGAAGTCTTGATGGCCTCTTGGCCCCAGAGGTTCAGCAGTAACTCATACCTTCCTCCCTGAGGGGTGTTAAGTAGTCACTGTTACAGATCAGCTTCAGTTTCCAGGCCAGGGAGGGGCACATGGTCCGGCCACCACACTCGAGGTGTGGCCAGGAGCCCTCAGCAGGAGAGAGGTCTGAGGCTGCTATCCCTCTGCCTAGCTCTCATCAGAGAGGCCTTCAGGAGGCATTAGGAAGAACTTTCCAGGAAGTAGGTCCCAGGCCCATGGGTGCTCTGCACTTGGGACCCTAAGACAGGCTTCTTTGGAGGCAAAAAAAAAATAGAAACACGATCTCACTCATGTCCTTCTCATACCTGGGCAGACTAACCCACCCCGCCTCTGTACCGCCCCCCCCATTTTTGGGAAAGAACCTGTCAAAACACCCAGCACTCCTGCCATCCAGGCTGCCCTGTGGCTTCTGCAGCTGGGAGGAAGAGTGGATGTCCACCTGGGTAAGGTATTGGGCATAGGAAATGGCAGGTGAGGGTGTGGTCACAGCTGAGAAGCCTCTCTGGCTTGAGAAGCAGCAGCTTCTTTCCGAGGCCTATAGGCCCTCATGCCTGCTCCATGCCATCCGCACCTCAGCCAGGAACCCCTGCTCCTAGACTCTCTAATCACACAGGCCAGAATCACATAAGGCCTCTGGCCTTGCTGGCTGAAGAAGAGATATTTGGAAAAAAAGGGAAAAAAAAAAAAAAGGTTTCAAAGTCAGAATTGATTCATTCAAGGATCACATGAATGCGTATCAAGGTTTTTTATTTACTTCATGCATGCACCAGGAAACCAATTAGATGAAAGTGGCTCTCAATTTAGAGATCTCATCCCGTGCCCGAAAAGAGCTCTGCTAGAGACTCCCCTCCCTATGTCTAGAAGACCACACTAGCTTTGTGATCTGCTCCAGAAGCAGGAGATGACACCCCACTTCCTTTACAAAGTGAGTTTTATCCTAATACCTGAACCAGAGACAGCATGAAAGATAAGGTCACCCTAAAACTTGCCTGGGGCTAAAAGACACTAGAATTTGATTACTTATGGCCGGCGCTTACTGGACAGCTATATGACAGAGGTTAACCAGCTTGATGCAGGGAAAGATGCACAAAGAGAATAAGACAGAAAACACAGAAATTTACACCCATTCCTACCTGCTTAGAGAAAGACAACTGGTGACTGGCTGCTGAGAGCCCCTTGGCTCCATTGCACCCCTAATGGCCCTAGCTGTATGCCCTGGAGGATGGCAAGGGTAGGCAGCCTATTCATGCGGGGTGGGGGGGGGGGCCCTGAATGGCAAGGGTTGTTGAAGCTGTGGGTGGGTCTTACTCCTTGCTGTTGCTGCTCTTAGTTCTGAAGGGTACCCCCCCCCGTCCACCCCTATGGGTGAGCCTGGCCCATACTGGTCATCTCAGCCTCTGCTGCACACTGAGGTCCCTTCTTCTCTGAGACTCATGAGGCTGCCAATGTCCACGCCAGCTCCTCTCAGACAATGTCCGGGAAAGGTTCCCTTCTATACCTGTTTGTCCCCAGCCAAATACGCTGCAGCTTAAGCCCCCAAAGGATGCCTATCCTCAGCTGGTACACCATTAGTTCCTATGGGCCTTGCACCTCCTTATCTGTCTATACCATCTTTCATCAATCACTCATACACTAAATGTAGAGCATCACAAAGTGTCAGAGAAGTTAGGCAAGATCATTGTTTGTCAGGGGTCTAAGACTTATTGAGTGACAGGCTAGTATTGGGCAAGGGCCTACAGCTCCTGCGCAGAAGGAAACAGGCCACTCGTCTCCTTCAGCAAGAGATGTCAAGGAAAGGGGGCCAAATCATTTGCCTTTCATCTGTCTGGTGTTCTGGAAACCTTACGTGTTGTGACCAGGCCTCACAGGTACTTTCTCTACACAACATTAATCCTTCAACAGACATGAGCTGAGGGACTATGGGGCCCAGAGGTCACCTCTGCTGCAGCCTGTTAAGAACACTGAATCCGTGTGGGTAGGGAGGGCCTCTGAGAAGGGAGAGCTTGGGTGGGTGGGGGTGACAGTGGGTCAGGCCTGCTTCATACCCCATTCTCCTTGGCTTCCAGATTGACCCGCAGTGGATGGAGTCTAGTGCAAGGACAGACTAGGAGAGAATAAGTGGGGTCTCAACACCCCAACCCCCTCCCCAGCTTCTCCTGGAGCATCGGGAAGGCATTCTGTGCTGGAAGACATCTTAGAGGCCGTCCACAGCAGGCTTCCTCCTCAACCCAGCCAGGCTCCAGCCCTACCTAATTTGAGCCGTGGAGACCACTAAGCCCCAACTGTGTGTGACACGGCCTTTATCTGTGTCCCTTGAGGTTTATAGTCAGACAAAGGCTGGACTTCACTTACTCTGCTGTCCACTGTCCTCTTCCAAGCCAGTGCCTGGACTGATGCCATATGTCAGATGGACAGGGTGACAGGAGTGTGGGGTAGAAGGCATCTACAGAGTGTCCCTGAATCATCTGTGCCTCCCCCAACCCTCCTGGCCACCCCTTCGACACGGATGCTACCCTCCCAGGCCTCTTCCCCATTCTCTATGCCACCTCCATTTCTCCAGGACACCCCATTTCCTGAGTCACCTAGCCAGGAGGGGGATGCACTGCCTTCCACCCCGACAGCCCCATCTACCCAGGCACAATCCAACCTGCATTGTGTCCTCATCAACATGACACCGATGGTGCAACGCATTTGGGGACGGGCTCTGCCCCAAACTCACCAAGCACCTATCAGCCTTCATCATGGCCTCATGGAGTAGGCACTGCAGAGCCAAAGCATCTCAGAATTCTTTCCAGAGCTGATCGGGGAGGGGGTGGGGTTCCTAGTCTCTCCCAAATACTCCTTGCTTGCTGGAGTAACAGCCAGATGTTGATGCCCACCCACTTGCAAGGGCCTACCCGGACCACCCAGTCATCCCCTACCGAGTGAAAGCTCAGACACTGCCACGCCCACTCCAGGCTATCTTGAGCTTGGGTTTATCACCACCTCATTGTGGAAGACACCCACCATCTCCATAACAGATTCAACCAAATCAGGGAAGGAAGGAGGTAGCGCCTGGTCCCTGAAGGTTTCCTCTTGACAATAGCAGACAGTGTGTACACAACCACACCCTCACAACCCTCTTCTAGAAAAATCTTCAGGCGTCAGGGCTGCCAGGGAAGCAGAAGCGGCTTTCTAGAGGTGACGCCTCCCACCTCATTCACTGTCCACTGATGCAACCCCCGCTGGTTCTCAGGGCCCCGAGTACCTGCCATTGGGCCCTGAGGAGAAAGAGGACCTGCAGGTTCAATAATAAGACCACATAGAACTAGTGGAGGCGTGGGGCTTCCACAGGAGCTTGGAGTATAGGCACCTACCTCCACCCCAGCCCAATGGGCTTAGGGGAGAGGCTGCTGTTGCTGGTGTGAAAGCTGTGTTCAGGAGAGCCTGACCAAGGTGTCTCCTGAACTCTCACCTCACCTCAGACCACCACCAGGGTTTCCCTCCTCACGGGTCTGCCCCGAACTCCAGTTCCCATGTGGGACTCAGATTCAAAGGTGAAGTACACTCTCTTGGGACATCAAAGAAGGAAGTAATGGAAGTTTCTCAGATATTTTATCTCATCTCCCTGCTGCCGCCCAAAGATTGAAGTCCTCCGGACAAATCATGTGATTGGGTGATCCCGCTCCCATTCTGGGCCCCTGGACATTGACTGGTCCCTGCTGAGTGACAGCTTCAGTCGAGCAGAAAGAAGTAGGGAGGCTACCTCCTCCTTTTGTGGGCCTTTCCTCTTGAAAGGGCCCAGAGATGTCACCCACTGTGAGTCCCTCTGCTTGTTTCCTGCTTCTGTGAGGCCGCTTCCCTCCCACCCAGCCAGAACATGTCTATACTTGCTTCAAGCCCCAGATCTTATCGCTCTTTCCTTGGTGAGGCCTGCACCCTTCCTCTAAGCAGAAGTGGCCCCTTCCCCCTGCTCTCTTGCGTGACTGTGTTTGTGAAAGTCTCCCCTGATGGCTTTTAGGTTTTGCCTCCTTTTCCCATGTGACAGGGGACAGGACATCCTGGGTGCTCAATTATTCTAGGCAGAATAATGACAAAGAAGCACTAGGGATAGCCTGGTGGACAGCCGTGGCCACAGTGGATTGGGAGGCCAAGAAGAGCCCCCTCACTCCTGTATCTCTCTGCAAGCATAGGAGCCACCTGGCAGCACTGTCTTAAACTGACCCATCCTTTTCCCTGGGGCCCCAGTTCCCTCCTGTCCTACCTCTATAGGCAATGGAGACAAACACAAGTGAACAAACCAGTACAATATAAAGCCACTGGCAAAGCAACCCCCACCGCGGGTTCCTGTGCCCTTAAGGGAAGGAAACAGTCTCAAGTGTCCCCCATGCTTTACATAGCTCAGGCCTTGGGTCAGACAGGGCTTTTTTTTTTCTTCAGGTCCCTGTTAGGGTGAGAGTGACCCCGTGTGGTTTGGATGTGAAGTGTCCTCAAAAGGCTGAAAGTCTCCGTGTCCAACAGGTGGATCCAGTCATTGAGAGGTGACTTGGACTATGACCTCACCAATGGATTAATCCATTGATGGAGCCATAATTTGGTGGCCCTTAGGACATGGGGGTCTTGTTCAAAGTGGTTCATTAGGGGGGGAATAGCGTTCTGCTTCCTGGCCATTAGGGAATAAGTAAGTAATTTCCTCTGTCTCCCACACTAAGCTACAGATCAAGTGGCCCATAGGATAAAACAAGTGAATCTACAAACCAAAATAAATCCTTTCTCCCTTGTTTGGTTGAGTATTTGTTACAGCGACAAAATATGTCTTCACCTGTACCGTTCTTTCTGAAGCAGAATAGATTCTTAAGACTCTGCCCTAAGGGATGACATCGAGGGACTTGGCAGCCAGTACAAGACCTTTAGGAGGGCTCCCACTGCAGCCTCTTAGCTGCTTAGTGGGCTGAGAAAACATGGTGCAGACTGTGTGCTCTTTTAGCGTGAAGCCCAGGACGCGCAGTTTTCTAACAAATCTCCTTGGAGCTGTCAGCAGCGACGGCCGATGAGCTACCAGGGGCATGCTCCAGCCACTGAAGAGTGAACTTCATTCAAACAATGAAATCTCCAGCTAGGGAGAAGCTGACACCTCACTTTCATAACATGGCAAGTACAGAGAAGCAGGTGGTTAGGTGGCACCCTCGAAGGACCGTTCTACCTCTGGGGATCCTGTCACCCCTCCTTTCCTGAACACCCATCTCCTGAGGCAATAATCTTTGTACAACATCTGCTCTCATTGTTCTGTTCTTAACCTGCATTAAGAAACAGTCGCATTGAATCCCTATTACAAAGCCCTGGTGGCCCAGATGGAACCTTTCATCTGAACTCACAGGCCTTTCCCTGCCTGAGAGCTGGTGTTGACACCTGCCCACTGCTGCTCCCATCAGAGAAGCACAGAGACCAGACTCAGCTTTCATTCAGGGATTCTTGTAAGGCAAGAAGTAATGCCATGTCTATGACAGAGTTTTGGGATAGATTCAGCTTGTCATATGAAATATGCCTCTACCAGGCACAGTCCAGGGAGGCTACAGGACTCTGCCGCAGCGTGTTTCCTGGTCTGGCCTAATGAAAGTGCCTGGAACTTGGTCAACACACTGATCTGGTTCAAATTTCTTTGTCTATCTGTTCGGTGTGCCTGGCCAAGAGGCATCCCTTATCTGTTAACTGGAAGCCTTGCATCCTTGCTCTCACAACTTTCAAGCCTGCTTCCCTTTCAAGTATGATCTATATGATCGGCTGATTGGTCAGATTCAAAGATACCTACTTTCTTTTATTTCAGTTTTGAAAAAAAAAAGACATGTTCCAGGAATAAGGAACTCCAGCTATTAGAGTCTAGAAGTTAAGAAAAAAAATCCCTTTGGTTTTGTCTGCTTGCCACATTAACCATAGCATTCTCTCTTGCCTAACCTTGGAGCCTATGCAGGGTATGGTGAACCCTACGCATCCCCCTCCCCCGGGGGCTAAAGATCTAACTAGGAAAGTTTGGCTCAGACTGCTTTGCTGACTCCTGGTCTCTGAAGGAACAGATGTTTCCTGTCTCCATGGTGGTCCCATGAACTCAGACTTTGGTATGAATATATTAATAGCTTCAATAATTACCAGCTTTGATAAATTATTAGCTTCAATAAATAATAATAGCTTCAGTAAGGCCTTTTTAGTAGAACCATGCATGTCTCAGGTTGTCATTACAGTCTACCAGAGGTTAAGACAGCAGCGGGCTCGCACGGACTCCGGCTTGAGAAGACACAAAAAGAAATAAAAGGCTGAGGCAGGAGGGGTCTAAAAGGCAAAGAAAGGCCTGAGTCTTCCCTAGCAAATGCGCATAGCACGCAGCCATTCCTGGTTGCTCAAAACAATAAAAATAAACAGCTGTCCAGGGGCGCTGGTCTCAAACAGAACCTCCACAGACCTGGGCCTAGGCCAGTCTTTGTGTTCTGGATGGGGCGGGGCTTAAAAGAGTGTGGGGACCCTCTGTGGTAGACAAGCAAAGTTTTAAGTCCAAGGGAATCTGTGGACTGTGGGTGCATGGGAAGAGGCCGCCCAGATCCCCAAGCTACATGCGTGCTCAATGACACCATGGCTGTAAGGCTGTGTCAATATAAGTTCTCAAAAGCAAAGGAGGAGGGAGGTTGAAATGGGGGTGGGTTGGGTTGGGGACGGGGCAGTGACTAACAGTCTAGTGGGACCTTTGCTTGCCCTAACAGGAATATTCCAAACACAACCACTGCTCAAAAGGTTGCAGCCATTGTCACTGTTGCATAGATAAAATGAGATTCTATTTCAAACTACTCCCCAAATCCCGGCTCTTCTGCAGCCGTGGCCAGAGTTTCCGGCTTGCCCCATCACCTTTTGCAGAGTAGGGAAGGGTAGTATGCTAGAAAATGCATCATGATTTTTTTTTTAAAATGCTGATAACGTCAAGGTTGAATCCCAGACTCACACCATCAAAACTTTGTAGGAGGCAACTTGGATGAATGATATAGGAGACTCCACTCCCCACACAGGTTTGGGACAGTTCAAAAAATTCTCCCCCAAATTCAACCAACCTGGTTTCAACCAGGGCTATGAGGCCTTTGGTAGCTATCGTAACAATTCTGCTACAGACCTTGGATCCTTGACCGCCTGAGACTGACATGTCCCCTAAAGAGCCTTAAGATTTATCTCAAGCTAGCCACTTAACATGTCTAATAGTGATCCCTGAGCGATCCCCTTACTCCACAGGAAGTGGGCTCAGAAGGAAGGTCTACACCCCAAAGTTCCTCAGGAATGAGAGGACAAAAATGTCTCAGTGAGTTCGGAGTAGTGACAGCGTCCAGGGCTTTTCTGGAGAGGAAAGAGAACTCTCCAGAGGACCTGAGGCAGCCACAGCAGCTGCCCTGAGGTTTCTTCCCATTCAGGTGTTTTCTGGAGACCTGACACCGGCTCCAATTCCTAGAGCCCGGTTCTTCTTGGAGGGACCTTCTCTCTAGACAACATATGGATGTCCCTGGGTTATTCATGGCGGCAGCTCTTCTCGGCAGCTTCCTCTATGGGTCAGCCTGACCTGCTTTGGCTGAGCAGGGCCTGGCTCTTGTTCTCCTAGGAGTAGCTTTGCATCCAGAGAGACCCTTCCTGCCTTACAAAGGCTTCCACCTGCTGACTTTTCTCTGCCTCAACTTACAGAGAGTCACACCGCTCATCAAAATTCCCTCAAAAGTCCCCAAAGCCTGGCTGTGAACAGGCCCTGACTTCCAGAAGCCCAGTCAAGGGGACTCAGTATCTCTCACTAAAGAAACTAAAAATAAGCAATAGAAAGCCTCGTCACGGATGGGTCACCACGCCTATTTAAACAGGCTTTTGGGCATGAGCCCTGCACTGAAGCCAGCTGATTTCCAGATCAGGGGTTCTTCCCGAGGCCCAGTGAGAGCAGTGCCAGGGGACTTAAGGGGCTGTGTGTTTCTCTACGACAGCTAACCTTTCTACCTCCAGGCTACACAGCTGTTGTCTTCTCTGTTACCCTGGGGTGGGGGTTACTGGCAGTCTTTCAGATCTGCGGGTGGCAGTTGGCTTAGCCACACCCCTTCCAACTGTCATTCTGAGGGGCATTGCAAAGCCTAGTACAAACGCTCTGAGGTAGCCTAGGTGAGTCCACAGGACTGTGTATGTCCTGAGACCATCCAGACAATGTTCATTGCTTGGCCATCAAGTCATCAGTCAGACTTAGAGCCTAGTGGGGACCATCACAAGCCAGATGCAGAGCTGCATATATCACGGGAGCCCTAGGGAGGGTCCTGACCACTTGTCCCAGCCCATCCAAGTCATGAAGCTGACTTTGCCAAGCAGCTGCACATAGCGTTCAAGCCTCCTAGGAGACAAAAGTATCTTCCTGGGATGGTCAAATAGCCAGCAAAGGTTTTTATAAAAAGGAGCTCCTCCTTGGAGCTCTGATAGGCTATTTCCAGCAGCCCTGGGTTTTTTCAGATGACACAAGAGCCTGATTGCCACAGGGTTGGGTAATACATCTGTCTCTGGGCATTACTCCTCAACTGCCCTCAGTGTCAGTTGAGTTGGAATCTTCGGGTGAGGTTTCCTCCTGCCTTCCAGGAAGTGGCTGTTGGGAACTTGTCATTCAAGGCCTCTGGGGCTTCTGGTTGGATTTCTCATGACACAGTCCCCACTAAGCCTTGGGGATAATAACTCAAAGACAGGTCCGTCTTTTGGGGAGGCATTCGTTCTCCCTTAGTGAAGCCCCATAGTTGACTTAACTGGGGACTAGTCTAGTTTTTGTCATCTCAGAGTACCGTTAAAGGCTGTCCCCTGCCTAGGAGAACCAAATCCCAGGGCGAGGGATTGGAGTTTCCTTTAGACTTCTCAACAGCAGATGACAGATGGACTCCTGGGTGCACATGCGCACACTCTGAACAACGAGAAACACCCTCTCTCTCCCTGATTCCTCTCTGTTAGCAAGTTCAGCATGCCTGCCCTGTTTTTTATTTTTTTACATCCTTCTGCTTTCTCTCCCCAGCCGAGGGCCCTCTCTGGACAGCCAAGTGACTACAGAGAATCTCAATATTAACTTCTCCTTAGGAATGGGGTGGGGGGAGGGGAGCCACACCTAGTGTCGGCTGGTCACCATCCCCCTACGAAGCCTGCCCCGACTTCAGGAAGCTGTCAGAAGTTCCAAGGCAGCTTCTCCACTCTTGGCTATGGTTAGTCTCATTTCTCCCTTCCTTGAATCTTGACACAAGCAGAGCCCAAGTCTACAAGTTTACTCATGCCTAGATGCAAACACCCCCTAGTCGCACAGCCTCCCTTTTTCTCCTCAGGCTGCTCAAGGCCACCAGGCCCAGGACTTCAGTGCTAGCAGAACCCTGGACTAGTCCTTGCCTCTCAGTTTCCCACCTCACAGCCAGAGGTATGATTTTACAGACTGTCTTCTGCTTGCCTTTCAGATACACACACATACACCACCGCCACCACCGCCACCACCACCACCAACCACCTCACAGCCTTTTGAGTTTTAAGTAGTATTTTTTTTTTCTGGCAATAGCACCCCCTCCCCCGCCTAGAAATTTTAAAAGAGGATTCAGAAAATAAAATCTATAACCACAATGTCTGGGGAAAGTGGATCTTAAATTAGAACTCTGAGTTTTGCCCCTGAGCAAGACAAGGTCCATGTTGTTAGTATCTTGGGAACTGGTTTCCAGCACTGCCCACTAGGCATCTCTTTTTGACCCCTGTGCCTATTGAAGGCCTGGAAACAATCATTAAATAGCGAATTTTTAGGCATCTCAAGTTCCCCAGTCCCTCGGACTAAATTCCTAAATGTGGAACCCAAGAACAAGCAGGCCATGCCCCCCAGATACGGGAGTCTTTGATGACAAATGACCTAGGCAGGTGCAGGTGACCAGTGACCATTCTCAGCACGTCTTGGTGCTAGCTGTCCTCTGAGTTACTATCCAAGCCACCCATGTGCATGTGTGAGCAACAGGTCTTTTCCATGTGTTTCTTTGCTTAGCCTGGAGGAGGTCACCTCTAAGCTGCCTTCCAGCACACAGAAGAGTCTTCAGCAGCAGCTGCAGTGTGCACAGGCTGGGCGCTGACCTCTTGGTGGCCCTCAGAAGCTCACTACCCACAGGAGCACAGCACTAACCCAGAAAAGGAGTATACGGATACGACTGGAGAGCTCAGGTGAGAGAGGCCACAGCAGAGGGCTGGAAGGGTGGCAAAGGAGTGAGGGGCGTATAGGCAGTCAAGAAAGAAACAGTCCAGGTAATAAGACAGTTTATACAAAGCTGGGGATGGGTTCCTTGCTTCTCCCTTCAAAGAACTAGAGAGGACGGTGGCTTCGTGAGGTTAGGGGGCTGTGGCTGAGTGGGCCAAGCTACGGAAGATGTGCAGGGGCTACAGGGACTGTGGCGCTGGGGACTGGAAGGTTGAGAGAATAAGGAGCTGAGAGTCCCTGGAGACAGTGGAACCTAGAAGGATCCGAAAAGCTGATTTCTAGGTTCTCTGGATGGCCTGGCTAGGTGCAAGCTGATTGCACTAGGTTGAAGAGGAGGGGACGTTTGCATTGGGGAAGCTAGCACAAGCAAGGAATCGGAGGGCAGGGCTGGGTAGAACAGACAGTGATGGCTCCTCTATTCTCTGCAGCCTCTTGTACAGACCTTATCTGCTATCTGTAGCCGCACTTGAATCCCCCTGGGCTTAGCGGCTCCCTCACCTTGGGTTATTGTTTGTTCCCTTTCTTTGGTTTCCTTGTCATATCTAATCTCCATGCGGCCTTCTAGACTCTGTTTCCCTTCCCTTCTACCACAGGCTTGGGAACAGTCACCTAAGAATGGCTCTTGTGGCTTCCATGAAGAGATTGTAAGGGGACAATTTGCAAACTAGAGGTTCAGCTTCCCTGGAGTTTTTTTTTTTGAGATCTGTGCAGACCTCGCTTGATGAGCTATTAAGGGCACTACGTGGTGGAAAGAATTCAGGATGGAACAGCCTAAAGCTGCCGAGGCTAGACATGATCTCAAGACATTGGCATGACCATTGTGGCTTGGAAATCAAGAGCCAGCTCCAGCTGAGGTGGACAATAACTAAAAGCAGATTGGGGGGGGGGGCTCTAGCCAGGGTCTCTTACACAGCTGTCAATAGGTCCTTGTGTCTCTATTCAAAGAACTAAAGAGGACTGTGGCTTCATGAGGGCAGGGGGCTGTGGCTGACCATAAGAGACTTGGCAGGGAACTGTAGGTCCAGGCACTTTGTTATCAGCTAGGACCTTGAGGCCTCAGATGATCAACAGGCTTCTGGAAATGGTGCAGTGTTAAATGCCACCAACACTGCCTGGGCCCAAGTCAACCTCTGGCACTGGGAAGGATAGGGCACAGAAGATGGGGAATGGGCTTGAGCCCCACTTGATGCTCTCCCCTCAGCTAGGAGCCCTCTCCTTGTTCTTCCCCATCCATGGCCATGCTTGCCCAACCAGTCACTCAGTCTTATACTCCTCGCTTGCTCATTCGCTCTCTAGCTCTCTCACCTGTAGCCACACATTGCTTATCTCGTAGTATTTCGTCCTTCCTGGTACAGTGGGCACCTACAGTGCCAGGCCTGCTGAGTGTAGAGGTCTGAAGGTAAACAGAGCTTTACTCTCAGGAGAGGTAGGTCTCCAGTGCCATTGTTAATGGGAGAGAGCATGTGGAAGCTTAAAACAAAAGTCATAAGGAAGCCCCAGGCAGGCCTGAGCCATCAGAACATGCAAAGAGCTACAGAGATGTGAATAGGATGGAGGCGAGTGTTCATGACAAGGAGCCACAGGTTGTGAGGAAGTAGGCTCTATGTTAATTGCTTGACTAGTACTTGACAGAAGCAAGGGGGAAAGTTAATTTTGGCTCACAGCTTCGGGGAGGTCTCAATCTACCACAGCAAGGAACGCATGGCAGAGAAGAACAGCTCAAATCCTAGGAGGCCAGGGCACTGGAGAATGTTGGCCCTCCACCCACTTTCCACTTTCCCCCTTTTATTCCATCTGAGACTCCCAGCCTATGAAATGATGCCACCCAACATTTGGTCAGGTCTTCTCCTCTTGACTGATCCCTTCTGGAAGCATCCTCACAGACACACTCAGAAGTGTGCTTGGCCAATCTCCTGGGTGCTTCTAAATCCACTTAGGTTAACAATGAAGGTCGGGTAGGGGACTGAGGTGAAAGTTTTGCAATAGAATTGCAAGTCAGAGGGGGAAATGCTAGGGAGTGGACCTCGGGGCAGTTGCGAGAGTCCTATACTCAACAAGGGTGTGAATGTGAGATGAGCTAGCTGGGGAAACTGGCTAGCCTGCTGCCTAGGGGTTTGGTGTACACCCCAAATGGGCAAGGCTGGGCAGATGGGACATTTGTTCAGGGTTCTGGGGAGATGTCCCAAGTATGGGGTGAATCTGTTGCCAACATCTGAGACCAGGTAGGTACTCTTAACTGCGGGCTTCCAGGTGGCCTTGTTGACACATAGGGTTCCCAGATCTCAGTATCATAAGGTGCATTTTTTAACAAATCCAAGGACAACCTCTGACACCTATGTGTGAGTGGGATGGCTGATCCATGAAGAAAAAGGGACCAGAGCCAAGTTTTGGGGCTGCCAGAAGAAAGGATTGTCAGGGTGAAGGTGGCAGAGTGGGCTCAGAGTCACCATCACATGCATGTTAAGCAGCTGTCTTAGTCAGTATTTTATTGCTGAGAAGAGACACCAGGACCAAGGCAAGTCTTATAGAGGAAAGCATTTGATTGGGGGCTTGTTTACAGTTTCAGAAGTTTAGCCCCTTATCAGCATGGCTGCATGCAGGCAGGCTCTCAAGCAGTAGCTGAGGACTTCATCCTGATCTGGAGGGAGACAGAGAGAGACAGAGAGAGAGAGAGAGAGAGAGAGAGAGAGAGAGAGAGAGAGAGAGGGAGATATTGGTCCTTGTGGCATGGGCTTTTGAAAATGTAAAGCCCACCCCCAGTGACACACTTCCTCCAACAAGGCCACGCCTACTTTAACAAGACCACACCCCCAATCCTTCTCAAATAGTGTTCCTCCCTGATGGCTAACTGCTCAAATACATGAGCCTATGGAGATCATTCTTATTCAAACCACCACAGTAGCTGAGCAGGAAAGACTGGACCATGGCCTTCTGGACCTCACACTGTCTACAGGACCAACTGTGTTGTCTCTGGAGTGAATAAGGGAGGCCAAGGAGATGCGTGAATTGACCAAGGGAGGAGGGAATGGAAAAGCTTGGGGAGGTTAAGAGTCCCTGTGGCCTTGCTCTGTCTCCAGGTAGGTAAGAGACATGGATGTCTTGTCCTTTCCAGGTCCTGCCCTCCAAAAAAAATCACTGGTTCCATTTTGGCTATGGTTGGCGATGGCTCCCATCAGTCCACACGTAGATTCACGCCTTCTTCCCATGGGAAGGCCAACCACCCACTGCCCAGGCAGGAGCAAGAGTTGGAGCTTAGTAAGTGGGGTACACAACAAGTGGGACTTAGGGGGTTGGCACACTGCTGAGGGAGGCCAAGGACCCTTGAAATGAGCAGGGGCTGAGGTCATATGTTCACATCTATACAGCACATGGGTTGGGGTTCATTCAGACTCTGACTTCCTGAAGCAGGGCACAGGGCAGACAGGGCCTTGGGCAGAGCCCACTCACCCCCATGTCTCCATCCCCAGGAAGGACAGCTGAAATGGTGCCGCCATCCCTATATCCAAGAAGTCAGGTGGGGCAGACTCAGTACCATTGCCACCCCACTGAGCAGGGACCTCACAGCTACTCTTGTGTCATTCTTAGGGCTCTGGGAATATAAGGGGTGGCCTGGATCATCCAAGGACTGTTAAGAAATAGCTATGCTTACTGGGGTGGGGTATCAGTGCCTGGCCAGTAAATAGGCAAACGTTTTTACTGCATGATCAAATATGTGTAAGAATGAATGAATGAATGAATGAATGAATGAATGAATGGCTTCTAGTGGGTTGTGCAGTGTCCTGGCTACCAGCACAAGATAAGGTGAGTGATACCTTCAGATGCTAACAGCAGGATTCTTTCTGCCAGAACTGCACAGGGCTGAGACCAAGGCTCAGGTGAGGACCCTGTTTAGCCTTTCTGGTACCAGATCCTATAGGGCATAGTTTGCTAAGGTTGAGTCTGACAAGAGCCCTGTGGTGAGGGAGCCTATGTGTATGAAGCATAGTTGGACTTTATTTGTACTTCATCATGACTGGCTTTGCAGCCATTCAGAACTTTGTCTGTGTGTCATAATACAGACATGATAAAAATCTCTAGGGTTTCCCCACTGGTGAGAAAGAGACTCTTTATATATGTATATCTTAGCTCTTTATGGTGATGACAATATACCTGGAGTAAGAAAGATGCTTTGGGGTTCATTGCGAGTACTCGGTGCATGATGGGCTACTTTTATGGCCATGGGCCTACACTAAGCAGAACAGTGTCATGGTAGAAAGACCAATGGGCAAATCTCACCAGATGGTGGTCTGGGAGCAGGGAAACAGGAAAGGGCCAAGAAGAAGATATCCCTCCCGGTACCCCAGTGGCCTACTTGCTCTATCCAGGCCACATCTCCCAATAATACCATCAATGCTGACCCCACCAGCAAAGGATAAGGCCATGGAGTGGATCAGAGCCCTCATGGTGTTGTCGTCTGTGTGGACCAAGACTTCAGCCCACAAGCCTTTTGGGGAGGAGCACATGGAATCCATAATGGTGTGGCTCTAACCATGCCTTCCTGTTTGCCCTTGCAAACTGAGGGATTTTTCAGAGAAAGACTCCCTTTCCAGCCACATGCCTGTACGATGCAACTGTCTTTCCTCATATTTACACATTCTCATCTTTGTCTCACAAGTAGATGGCAAATTACAGCTCCAGGGGCCACCTTCCCACTCCATTGATAGTGAGCACAGCCTTTTGGGTCTGTTTATGGGGGGGTGGGCTGAATGGCTAGTTAGTTAGAAGCCTCCATGTGTCCACATACCTCTTGCCATAGATGCATGCAACTCCTTTCCAGCTCACTGGGGAAGTGTCTGCCCCCTTGGAGTGCTGCTTAGGCTTGGAGATGACAAATCCCATGGTGGCTTATGGAGGCTTGCTTTCAGCTTTGTGATTTAAACAAGGGAGGTGGCTACCATGTCAGCATGTTGCTCCAAATGACCAGCAGTTGTGGCCATATCCTTGGCCTCTGTCTAGTCTCTGTCCCCAAGCCAACTGGCTGAACCCTGATCTGATGCTGAGCTGGCCGCCAGGCCTCCTTGATGTGTCTATGTTGATGGAAGCAAGTGTGCCTCCAGAGTCTGTCCCTTCAGTGTGCCAAGCAGGGACCTGGTGCTGGGTGGACCTGTGATCTCCAGCAGCGTTCTCCTCCTCCTTCGCACCCAGCCCAGGAAGGTTATTGGTCCTTTGGTTTTGAGGGACTGGTGGGTGGGGCTTGTACTGCCCCTTTGCTTCTGGAATCATTACAGATAACTTGGATTTGGGGCTCTTGGGAGAGCACTTGAGTATCCACCCATCCTTGGAGGACACGGTAGCCAATAAGATCAAGAACATGATGTTTACAGAGCAGGGCCTGGCACTAAACACCATCTGCCACTTCCTAGAGAAGCACAGCAAGGTAGGATCAAAGAGATTGATGCTCCCCACTGGGTGGGAGATTTGTGAGGCCAGGGAGAAAGTCAAGACACCCTCCAGGACCTGTCCCAAGTCATTATGTTAAATTCACCAACCTACCACCCCTGGACTCCTACAGATCTTGGTCATCCCTGAAGCTCCTAACCATCTATGGGAAGGTGTTGGAGGGCTTCAGGGAGTTGGGGAAGATGTCTAACTTCCCACCTACTGGAGGGAAGGTGGTGTCTACTCAGGGTCTCTTCCTGTCAGGGTTGGCCAACGTATCTCCAGGCCCATGAAGGCTCCGAAAGCCCTCATGGCAGAGTGCTGCCGGACTGTCTGCCTGGAAGTTCCCTTGTCCTCTAATGCCAGAGTGGAGGCCAGAGAAAACACCAGGAGTGGCTGAGGTCTTGGGATATATAGGACTGTTCCTGGTTCCTCACCATCAAATTAGTTTTCAATGACTAACCTCTCACAGCTGTTGTCCCGCTGCGTCAATTAGAGTGGAGCCTTCTTTGAGGGCTACAGCAGGACTGTGTGCTTAAAGAGGGAGGCTAGGGAGGCTAGCCAAACACTCACAGCTGGGCATTGGGACTGGGAATCTAAGCTCAGGTAGGGAGGGGGAAACCATCCAGTCAGAACAGAATGGGCAAAGGCCCAGTGAGGCCAATACAGAGGCACGATAAGCTGGGAACATATCAGAGGACTACAGGACTGACTGTGTCTGCTAAGAATGTCGGTCTCTGTCATAAGGGTCTCAGGGCTACAGCAGAGGCAAGCGTGGCCAAATTTACTGAGACTCTAGCCCCTGGAGCATCCTTACCTTTGGTTTTTTTCTCACCTGTTTGAGAAAAGGCTGTCCTCCATCTTCTCAGGGTCCTGGTAGCCCTACATCTGTCCTGGTGGTTCTAGCAAGCAGTGTAAGACTGCATCTTACCCTGGTGATTGGGTAGGGACAGACAGGGCCTGAGTGCCAGTTTTCCCCACAGCTCTGGGGAAAGCAGGAGGTGTCATACAGGGATGCTTCTGTGCAAAAGCTCCTAGAGTTCCTCAGCCTGGACCCCTGGAGGGTTGCTGATAAGGTGAGCAGCCCACCGGCAGCCTGCAGCTGCTTTGACCTGGTAGAAATGCTTCTGGAGGGTGACCTCCGGATGTCTTGTCCCACACAGAGGGAGGGGAAGGACTCCCTCTTGGGGAGGGAGTGACTCTGATCACACAGCCCAGCTGTGCTCAGACGAGTGGGTTTCTGACCCGCGTTAGCCTGCTTTCCACTCTGCCCTGCCCTAGGCCTTCCTCTTCTACCTCTACGGGCTGATCCTGCGCGAGTGCCTCAGCGTGGAGCAGGTGCAGTGCCACCTGGCCAGCCTCCTGGAGCTGTCCCATGAGCACTCCAGCCAGCGGGAGGTGGGTCAGCACCCTCGGGATATTGCCTTGTGCCTTCCTGTGAGTTCCCGGCCCTCAAGCTCCATTCATCATCACTGTGGTCTTGTGTGGCTCTCACTGCATGGGACACTTTGTCAACTTTGTCAGCTTTCCACCAGCCCAGTCCCTGGGAGGCAGCCTTGGTGGAAGAAGAGGCACCAGAGAGCTTGACGAGGAGGGGCCTGCACTCTCACTTGTGGCCTGCCTCACAGGGTCCTCTGGTCCGCAGGGCATTGCACTGGCTGTGGGCCTGGCCTCCACCAAGCACTTTGAGGAGGTATGGGCCCTGTTGGAACACCTGGGCCGCACCAAGTTTCTGCGTTCATCTGTCATGTCTGAAGACAGCCAGGTAGGGAGCATGTCAAACAGGGCAGCACTGGACAGAGAGGGTACCAGCCGCCACATGCCCATTGGTGACACCAGGACTCTTGCCTTCCCTTAGGGGCTGGTGAGGGGGGGGGTGACACAGGAGGAATGAAGTACCTATTGTGTACCCAGGCTTCATTAGGTGTCCCTTCCGTAGGACCTTGGGAATGGAAACTGTTGAACTAAGGATCTTGGGCCAGGGAGCCCCTAAGACTTTTGAGTGCTATGCCAGGCCTTAGCCTCAAATTCTCACCTGTGCTCTGGACCCAGTAAATACACTGAGCAGCTCCACTTTCCTGGCCAGTTCCAAGCCTAGTAGTTGTGCTGGGTAGTCATCAAAAGAATCCCAAAGGAGGAGGCTTGCCTGGGGAACCAACCAGAAGGACTTCCTAGATAGGAGGGCTAGTGGCAGCCCTAGGCCTGGCCCTGCGAAGGAGGGATGCTTCTGGCTAACACCCTACGTCACCCAGGAGCTTCAACTTTCTCCTTGGCAGGAGGGAGGTGGGGGCTGGGTGGGCTGAGAGCTTGGCGCCCTCCAGCCTAGCTGTCACCCTGCCAACAGCCATCAGACAACCTTCGATGGAAGTGGGTCAGCAGCACCTCCCTGCTCTGCTATGGGCAGATAGCCAAACACGCCAAGGAACAGATCCTGCCCTGGGTGGACAACATCGCCTCGAGGATGGTGTACTATTACTCCTGTGGCCCCTGTGTGAGGCCTGCCCCCACCTCCCCGCAGAAAAGCAGGGTGGGCCGGGCACCTGGGTTAACTCACCGTAGCACCCCTGTATGCATTCACAGGACATCCCTGGTGTCTCAGGAACAGAGCCCACTCGGGGTCTGCTCCCCACACTCTGGGGTCCAGTGCTCTGGCTACAGGTGGCTGGGATAGGGCTGTGTCAGTCCAGGGTAGGGAAGTTGACCCAAGGAGAAGGGAGCCTTGTACTTGGTTTCCTCACCCCACAGAGGTCTGAGTAAGATTGCTGCATGAATGCAACGGCTCTGTGTCCTGAGTATGAGCTGTGTTGTGTATTTTGTATGTATTTGTGTGTGTGTGTGTGTGTGTGTGTGTGTGTGTGTATGTGTGTGTGTGTGTGTGTAGGGGAGGTGTCTGTGTGTGTGTTGTGTGTGCAAGGTACACACCTCGCTCGCCCCCTGATCGAGGTGACTGCTTGGGTTATGTGACAGGATACTAGGGGAGTGTGAGAGTGTGCCTTGACTTGGTCTCTGGCTCACCTGTGGGGGACAGGATGAGATCCTGAAGTCAAGTTTCCTCTCTGCGGCCATCCTGCTCACGAGATCACTCCAGGAAGAGTATGGCTCCCAGAGGTACAAGTTCACTCAGATCCCAGAGATCATCCAGTGCCTCTTGGTGAGTGATATTGGGGTCCACTGTGGGTGTTCCCAGGGATCAGAGTGGCCAGCCAGAGGCTGTGGCCTCACTTGTCCTTCTTCTGCCCTCCAGGGCATCCTCCTGAAGGAACCCAACTCCTTAACCACCTTCTTCCGGCAGAAGATTATACTGGTCATCTCAGGCCTGAGGTAACTCTGCTAGGGTATGGGGAAGGAAGACAGGCAAGGTCCTGGGTTTGTGGTGGCAGGCAGTGTGTGAGGGGGTGGGGACTAAGGGGGACACCAGAATACTAGATGTGCTGAGGCCCTTCATATTGTGCCTAACAGATTAAGCGTACTTTCCTCCATGGCCAAGATAGATTAATACTGGCAAAAGCTGAGCTCTGGCCACAGGCACACACTGAACATCATCCTGAGCATAGACTGGGCCCTAACCTGGGTCATTCATTCAGAAAGCCTACCTTTTTACCTTTAGATGCCGGATCTTACCACCGTCTATCTAGTTTGGACCTGACCTGACCTCTGACCCTAGAAAGTGTTTAGGTTTCCCCCAAGCAAGTACCAGTGAATTAGAACAGCTCGGCACAGCCCCTGTCATGTTAGCTCTTCTTATTCCACTGGGCCAAGACAGGGCCTATTTTCATACTCTAACTGTGCTAACACCTCTTTGCTGGGTGCTGGGAGCCCCTTGGGCCAGCCTTGCACCCCTTTCTTCTCTTGCAGTCACCTGCCACCCAGACTCAAACCCATGCTCAAGTCCCAGGTCCTGCAGACCTGTCTGCAGAGCATGTACATGCTTCCCTCTCCCGAGGCTTTGAAGAGTGGCTCACCTTCTTTGGAGCAAGCCCCAGATGTCATGGTGAGGCCCTGGGCTTAGCGTGTCTCCCTCCCAGCGGTGTGGGTTCCTGGTGCTAAGCCAGGGGGTTAGCCTTGTCTGGTGATTGGCAGAAGGAGGAGCTTTGTGTGGGTTTACAGTCATCTTGCCTGGGAGCACAGACTTGTTCCAATCTTAGGAAGCCTAGGACCTTGGAGGTTTTCTGCTCAAACAGACCCTGGTCTCACTCAGTGCTGCTCTGCTTTGGCAGCATTCTTGGAAGCGTGCCTTCCTGTACCTTGTACTCATTGACTTCGAGTGAGCTGACAACCCTCAAAATGCTGCGATGCATTCTAGTCCTTGGCTGTGCAGGTCTACCCTGCTGTGTCAGGGAGAGTTGAAGCAGGGACAGGGCTGGCTGTCACTCACATGCCCCTATCACCCTCGCTGGCACTCAGCTAAGACATGTTCCATTCCAGGCTATACCCAAGGTGGGTTAGACCACTTCTGTCCACAGCAAGTGAAGGGAGGGTGCCATGTTGCTGGGAAGAGGCCTGTTTTGGGGAAAAAAGCCATCCAGCTTCTGAGGGTGGCTAAGCTTTGCTCAGCAGAATAAGCAAGGAAAGAGACAAAACCTCTAGAGGCAGTTTGTTTCCTGGCCCTGGAACCAGGGTCCTTAGAGAGGCCCAGTGGATGTGGGGAGCTGAACTGTGGCCTTAGGTTAGGCTCCCGAACACACATGAGACACAGCCTTGTGGATGGTCTAGGCTCGTGCTAAGAAAGCCCAGGGAAGTGAGAAAGATGGAGGCGTCTCTCTCAAGGTGAACTTCCACTCACCTCCGTGTGGTCACAAAGGAGGTGGCAGCCATTCCTGTGTGGAATTCAACTGGGACCATCTGCTACCGCATCAGCTGATTGCTGGCAGCTGGCCATAGCCTTGATTCACTGTTACCTGCATTCTGGCTCCTGGAATGAGCACCTTGCCATGCACTCAGCTTTGGTGAAATGTATACTCAGCTCTCACAACTAACTTTAAAATAGGATACTATGTAGGATTTTTTTTTAAGACTAAGTTTTTAAGACTGTGTGTGTGTGTGTGTGTGTGTGTGTGTGTGTGTGTGTGTCGTCTGTCTGTATGTCTGAGTCTTGTGTGTCTGTATGTCTGTCTATCTGTGTGTCTGTCTGCTTCTCTCTCTGAGTCTGTGTCTATGTATGTGTGTATGTGTGTGTGTGTGTGTCTGTGTGTCTCTGTATGTGTCTGTGTGTGTATGTCTGGTGTACAGTGACACACATGTGGAGATCAGAGGAGAGCTTGTGGAAATTGCTTCTCTTCTTCCACCATGTGGGTCCTAGGGATCTAAGGCAGGTCTCCTGGTTGGACAGCAAGGGCCTTTACCCCCAGGAGACATCTTGCCAGCCCTACTATGCGGTTTCTAAGGCTCCTCTTGCACTCTAGATGTAAGCTTGTAGTCGGCATTTGAAAATCTTTTTCTCAAGTTCGGGCTTTCTTATATTCTCTGGGCTGTGACTTCTGAAGGAAAATTGCTACTGGTTGCAAAAATGCTGTTGTATTCTTTTATGGCCTGGGCTTAGGTATGATGTCTAGGGAGTTTGCTTAACCCAGGGACACAAAGGCTGCCTGGGTTTCCTGTTGGAAGTTTTGTAGTTTGAGGGTTCAGCTATATTTTGTGGAGGCAGCTGAAAGGAAGCACCATAGCTATAAAGAACAGAACATTGCTTCCCACAGGCCTGGAGGCTGCAGGCGTCCTCCACAAGCCCATGTGTCTGAATTCTCCGTCTCCAGATGGTGGTGCTGTTTTGGAGCTGGGGGTGGGGGTAGGGGGCCGTTAGATGGAGGAGGTGGGTCGCTGGGGTGAGCCTGGCCCTACTTCCAGTCTGAGCTTTCTCTTTTCTCTGAGTCATGTGAGAAAGTCTGCTGCAAGCTCCTGCCACCACAGCCCAAGTAGCTAGCTACGGTCACCATGCCTTGCCATCAGGATGCACTGTATGGGCTGAGCTGTGGGCTCAAACAAAGCTTGAAATCGCTTCTGTTGGGTATTTGGGCACAATAACGATGCTCTTGCTGGTCAATGCAAGTCGGGGTTGGGTTGATAGGTCCACAGGTCCATGCTGCTGCCTTCAGAGGCCTGAGGCATTCCTTCTAGGAACACATATTCAAGGAAAGCCAAGGTTCTTGACTTTGAGCAAAACAACAATTCCAAGACGACCCAGTCTGAGGCAGCATTGGGTATTATTAGGAACAGAGTTTATCATAGACTTAGCACAGGGTTGGACAGAAGTAGAGGCACCCAAAGACATATCCGACATACTCAAGTGTGAAAAGGTCAGGCTTAAATGTCTTAGCTGTGGGCACACAGGTGACTGCTATCAGTGTCTCTCCAGCTCCAGCTCACACCTTCTTTTGGTAAATGGGATTCTTAGGTGCTTCCAGAAGCGGATAGGATGGCAGTCTGATAGAGCGAGAGGATGCGTTGCTAGGGCCACATGAGGGGGCTAAGCCATATCTTTCACTGGGAGTGGGTTCTCCTCTCTTGCCTGTGAGACTCCTAGAACACTGCAAGTTTCTAATTTGGGAAAGGAGTAAGGCCGTCCTCAGGTCTACTCAGCCTTAAGCATGCTCATTGCTATTTTAACTTTGTTGTTGGTTGGTTGGTTGGTTGGTTGGGTTGGGTTTCTTAGATTTTTTTTTTTTTTTTTTTTTTTTTTTTGGTGGGGACAGGGTTTCTCTGTGTAGCCCATGCTGTCCTGGAATTTACTATGTTACATTCTTGTTTGAAATATCTCTACAAAAGAGCATTGCCTCCATGTCAGTAGCCGTCACAGTGGATGGTATTGGCTGTGCCAGAATTCTCGACCTCTTTTAATGACCTGCTTGGGCCTTCTGGATGTGTTTGTTCCATCTTGGTTTTATTTCCATCTTAGATCCATCCTTCACCTTGACAGAAAATTATCATCTAAAAAAAATCTTTTCATCCAGATTATTTCCTTTCTCTTTTAAACTTTATCAAGAATATGGGGGTGGAGGGAGCCTGGCCATGGTGATACACACCTTTAATCCCAGCACTTGGGGGGCAGAGGCAGGAGAATCTCTGACTTTGAGGCCAGTTTGGTCTACAGAGAGAGATGCAGGACAGCCAGGGCTACACAGAGGAATCCTGTGTTGAAAAAAAAAAAAGCTAACAACTAACTAAACAAACAAACACAATGTTTCATTTGTATCTGCTATGTTTTCAATGGCTGAGACATAGGCCAAAAATCCTTCTTGGGAAGACAGGTGAGCAGGAAAGAAAGCAGAACAGCAGGTATTATCAGTGGCTGCAGGAGATGAGCGAGCAGAGCTGGGAGGGACATGCCTGAGCAGCTGCAGGGACCTGTATGCTCACCCCACACACCTCCTCCTGAAAACACCCCCCATCCCACAAACAAAAACAAACTAGCCTGGAGGCAGGTCTCACTTTGCCGGCCATTGCCAACTGCGTGGTCTGGCCTCACCTGTCAGTGAGTAGATACCTCTCAGCCCTCGGGCAGGAGCTGGAGAGACCAAGAGGTGACCTGGTGGTCATGTGATGCGAACTGGCCCTGTCCTTTGCCAGGTGGTGTACAAGAAGACGGAGCGTGCCCTCGTCCTGCTTCTCCAGAATTTCATCACTGAGAACCCGAGCATGGATGAGATTTGCTTCCTCCTGCAGGTGAGGCCTGTGTACCACAAGTAGGGCTTCCGGCCCCAAGCAGGGCTACTGCAGAGAGAGAGAGAGAGAGAGAGAGAGAGAGAGAGAGAGAGAGAGAGAGAGAGTGTGTGTGTGTGTGTGTGTGTGTGTGTGTGTGTAGTACTAGGTAGAGACTGAACCCAGGCCCTCATACATGGATCTTCAATATGCTGGATAAGTGCTCTAACGCTGAGCCATACCCCCAGCCCTCCTGTGACAGGCTTCATGAAAAGTGAAGGGGGTTCAGAAGAAATGGGCACATAGGTGTTTCCTCTCTTTGATGTGGTGTCCCTTAATGCCTTAGGCCTCTGTCACCAAGAAGGCCATCACCATTCTAAGGCCAATATAAACAAGCTTCTTTGAGCCAGGTGTAGTGGTGCATGCCTTTAATCCCAGCACTTGGGAGGCAGAGGCAGGTGGATCGCTGTGAGTCCAGAGGCCAGGCTAGTCTACAAAGCGAGTCCAGGACAGCTAAGGCTATATAGAGAGACCCTGTCTTGAAAAACCAACCAAACAAAACATAACAACAACAACAACACAAGCTTCTTTGTAAAGCAGTCTGCTTTGGGTAATTTGTTATAATAAGGAAAGGTGGACTAACATTTATAGTGGGTTGGACTGAAACATGAGCCACAGCTGGGGCTTGTGATTGGCTCCAGAATCAGAGAGGTGGCCGTTAACCTGTGGGCTCTGACATGACTTCCAGGTAGATGGTATTGGAGTTTAGTTGAGTTAGAGGATGTCCCACTCCTGTCTACCATGGGATTCTTTGGCTAGTGTTGGAATAATCATGTTGGCTGTGTGAGATAGGAAGGGTTCTTGGGCTTTCTCTGTATCTCAGGTGGCCCAAACTTGTGAGGCACCCCAGAGCTGAAGGAGTGAGTAGTCTGATGAACAGCAGCCAATGATGTGGCTGGGTGGCTGTCACCCTGCTCTGGGCTCAGGTTGCGCTGGGTGTGATGGGGTCTGTGAGGCCCAGGTTCTCATGCTCTGCATGTCTCAGCACACAGAGAACTGGCTGAAATCTGACAAGAGCCACGAGCGCAGTCGGGCAGTGCGCTCCATCTTCCTGCTTCTGCAGTATGTGGCAGACTCGTTGAAGCTCGCTGTGAGTTCCCTATACCCCAAAGCCTCAGGGAGCACCTGATTGGGGGTGGGGTGGGGAAGTAGGGGGGGGGATGGAGGTTAGCATCCAGGTACAGGGTGAAGTCTTGTCATAGACACTCTCTGGGCCCTCAGCCCAGGGACTGTGGCTAGAGCTCAGCATGATGGCCTGACTAAATCCCTAAGCCAAGGGCCCAACCAACAGAGGGCAGAGATTGGAGGAGTGAGACACGTAGGGGTTCTGAGGAAATAGCTTGGGTCTGGCCAAGAAAGTTGCAGTGTGGAGGACCCATGTCTCACCCAGTCCTGAAAACAGCTAGTCTGAATGCTGGGAGTGGAGAAGCTTATAGGAAGGGAGTCACCTTGTCCCTGAGCTCTCACACTCCAGCTGCTCCACATGGAGGCATCAGGCTTCGACGGGGAGGACTGAGACAAGGCAAGTTCCTGAAGTGATGGGCCTCAGCCACCACCCCACACCTCAGGAAAACTGTAAGCAGGCTTCTCACAGGCCAGGTGTGGCTAGTTTAGCACTCAAGAAGAAAGGCAGGAAAATCGTATGAGGCTAGCATGAACTATACAATAAAACCCTGTCATGAGGGGGCGGGGATGGGAAAGATGAGAGAAGGAGAAAATAAAAAGGACAAAGAGGATAAGGATGACTAAAGAAAAGCTGAGAACCTCCAGGTCCCTAGACCCTCCTCATAAAGGAAAGGCAGGACGCCATTCAGGAGGCAGTAGGTATAAATAAGGTGAAACAGGCTGGGGCCATATATAGCTCACTTGGTAGAATACTCACTCAGCACTCAGCAGGTCCTAGAGACAGGAAGCTCAGAGGGTCAGGGTTATCCTTGGCTACATATTGCATTTGAGACCCCCTCATCTCAAAAACAAACTTGATAAAATTGACCTCATCAAAATAAGGAACTTTTGTGCACCCACAAGACACAGGACACAGATGGGCAAGAAGCGTGTGCAATATGTGCATCTCATATGTGCAATGTGTGCCCGGAAAACGAGATCAACTGTAACTCGGTGAAAAGCTAACCAGCCTTTAAAATGGGCCACAGATGAAAAGAGACATTGCAGAGCCTGTGAAAATAAATGTGCCCCCGCATAACTGGTCATAAAGGAAATGCAAATAAAACCACCACGAGGTACTGCCATCCACCCACTGGAAGGGTTAAATTAAAGACTGGGAACAGCAAGTGTTGGCCAAGGTGTGGAGTCCCGGAAACGTCTCGTCTAAGCGCTGGCAGCGTAGGATGTTCAAACTGCCTGCCAGAACTTCCGGCAGTTTTCTTTGAAAGTCAAACACGTACTTCTCCTCTCACCACATAGGTCTGCTCCTAGGTATTTACCAAGGAAGAATGAAACTGTAGACCCATTAAAAGATTAATGCAAGCACACCTGTATGGTTTTATTCATGCAGGAGCCGAGCTGGGAGCCCTGTAGATGTCCAGCAATAATTACAGGCAAGCAGCTGCGGCGACACCCATGCAGCCATGCACAGGGGAGAACGGAAGAGACACAGCAGGGGAGCTGAGTGTGGGGTGTTGTGCTTGAAGTGTGGAGATTAGTAAAGATGTTGGGAGGTCTGTCAGAGGGCATCATGGCTTTAGCTTACAACTGGAGTCTCAGGAGTTGGTTAGCTCCTGAGAGAACGAAAGGCTCCTTTGCCATCCATGCGCTGTTCTGACATGCACTCCCGCCGTGCGCTATCCGACACCCAGTGATGCGGCCAGAGGCCTTCTCCAGAAGCCGCTGCCAGATGCTAAGTGAACAGCTCTATCACTTACCCAGGCCCAGACACTGTCACAGCAGCAGAAAGAGGATGCAGACACGAGAATCTATTCGAATTGCCAAAACTATTGAATTTTGCACTTAATATTTGTAACCTCTCTATAACTGTAATATTAAATAAAAACGACCATAAAAGCTGCTAACAATTTCTGTAGCTTGGGTTTTTTTTTTTACAGGTATGCAGTAATATGCTGGCATGAAACTTTATTCTGTACATTATTCTAAATATTCTGAATTTTTTGAAACTTATACATGAAGGAAGTATGGAGGGGTCTGGATGCAGAGGTCTCCTGCAGACAGACAAGGACCTCCATCAGAGAGAAAGAGAGCATGGCTCTGTGCTAGAGTTGGAGCCAATCACTTGAGTCTCTTAATACATGCGGTCACCTACATATGTTTGTGTATGTAGTGATTTCAGCATGTATCGGGCTTTGTGTGTTTGTAAGGTGTGTGAGGAGTGGTGTGTGTGTGTGTGTGTGTGTGTGTGTGTGTGTGTGTGTGTAGTGTTGTGTGTGAAGTATGACTGCATTGGGACAACTGATGAAGTTTGGCTATAGACTGTGGATTTGATAATGATATTGATGTTGAACTTGACTTTTGTGACCATGACTGTTCACTTGTCACTAAGCGTCCTCATTCTTATGAAACAGACAGTGGAATGTTTGAGTCAGACATCTCCAGTCAGAAGAAGGGGTGAGGGGGTGGGACGGAGGGAACCAAACAGCAAAGAGTAACTCAGGGGAGACACTGGCTGGAGGACGCAGGAGAATTCTGAGCTAACTAGGTGTATGGTGGCTGCTGCACACTCAGGCCACAGTGCTAATCTGGGTGTTGGAATGTAGCAGGAGCTGAGACTTCAGAAAAAGCATCCGATATGGGCTTCACAGGGCAATGGATTCACAAATGATACAAAAGGCCCCAAGCTGACAGTGAGGGAATAGGGTGTCTGCTCTGTCTTCCCCCAAGCCTGGAGCAGAAGCTTCACTTTGAGAGGACAGGAGTATGAACCACAGAGGAAGAAAAGGCCACCTCAGATCAGGGCTGTCCCCAACCAAAGTCCTTGTCCTCTATGCTTCACACTCCTCATCAGACCACTTTCCAAACCACAGAGTCACTGCCAGTGTAGAGCGGCCCAGCCTGGCATGGTTTCTGTTTGGGTCCAACCTAGCACAGTGGCGCACGCCTTTAATCCTGCCCAGCACTCAGGAGGCAGAGGCAGTCGGATCTCTGTGAGTTCAAGGCCAGCCTGGTCTACATAGCGAGTCCAGGACAGCCAGGACTATACAGAGAAACCCTGTCTCGAAAAACAAAAACAAAAAAACAAGCAAGCAAGCAAGCAAGCAAACAAACAAAACCATGGTAACCACAAGAAAGAGATTGGACTGCAAACAAAACGTGGCCTGAAATGAAAAGCTGCTGGTTCCTTTCACTAGCAGCTCAGGTCCCTCAGAAGAAAGCAACCTTGGAGCCAAGACAATTTGGTACGAGGACAAAGGAGCCTATCAAGACCAATGGGAAAGAAAGCCCCGAGGAAAACCAGAAGAGCCCACTGGGTATGGGACAATGTGAAATGGATGTAGAATCCCAAGAGAAGCCAGATGACACTGTCATGGTGGAAACTGCTCACACCGGCTGAAAAACCACACCCTTACAGATAACACTATCAAGAAATCCCAAACAGGGCACACACAAATGAAAACACAGGAGAATACACCACAGCACAAATGATTAAAGACCAGCGAGAGACAGGAAAGTTCTAAAGCAGCCAAGATAAATGGATCACACACACATGTGCACACACACACACACACATGCCCATACGTGTGGATATATACTGGCACACACACATATTCGATCATGCATGTACACACACATGTGCATTCACAGACAGACACATATCCACACACTGGCACACATTCATGCACATCTCATCATGCAGGCACATATACACACACTGGCACGCATGCATGCCTACACATACACACATGCATACAAGCATGCAGGCACATAAACTTATCCACAGGGACACCTGTCTGAAGGACGTAAGAGGCGTACCCAGCCTTTTATTGTTAAAAAACAGAAATGTCTTTTCCCAAGGGAAAGGTCAGAGAGGTGAAGGCCTTCCCAAGATGGGACGCGAGCTCCTCTCAAACCCTAGCTTGTGTGTCTCCCAGAGACCCCAGGGACGGGAGTGGCAGGAAGAAGTGGCACAAGGAAGCTAGACCTGGCTTTGCTCACTGCCCCACTCTCCCCAGAAAGAGGCTGTGCCTTCTGTGCTGGGCCACCAGATAGGCCTACTGACTCTGCTGTGGCGGGACAAAGATGAATATATACAACAGTATTCTCTCCGCTGTGTCTTCCTCCTCATGCAGCTTCTGTTCCAGCAGAAGGGTGAGTGCAGCAGGGTCAGGGGGTGGGGGGTGGGGGGCTGGGAGGGTGGGTTGTGGGGCCAGCACATGATGGCCAGCGGGGCAGGGGAGGGCACCAGTGGCTCAGGGTAGGCTCTCCTTTGGCGTCACTGTGAGTGGAGACAGCAGTGCTGGAGAGAGGAGGCCGCACAGGACAGCCCTCCTGAGCACAGCCGTACACAGGGAAGTTGGTGGAGTCCACAGAATGGAGTAATATGAAGCCCTTTGAAAGCAACACGCCTAGAGAGTGGGAGATAAGCCTCTACCACATGGTGAAGGTGAGGCTGCTCAGGCTGTGCCCTGGGCCTCTCGTAGCCCTGGAACACAGTGGTTATAGGGTCCCGCCTCCCCACTCCCAGCCCTGAATAGATGGGGCCAAAGGGTCCCAGACACCTGTGCAGGCAGGTGGGATGGAGTCCTGCTCGTTCCGGGAACGTTCTGGTTCTGTACCTCCCCTTCCAGCCTCTGCATGGGTAGGACCTTTGAACCCACAGGCCGAACGTTCTCACTTGTAGCTCCCTCTGGGGACAAGGGAGGCCAGCCTATCTTGCTTTTCTGGGGGGTATATTCACTTCTTAGCACTGCCCCTCCATCCTAGGTAAGCTTGAGAGACACCCCCTCTCTGGTCTTTCATGAGACAGCCTTTCCCATATTCTTGAAGCCTGGCTTGCCTATTACATTAAAATTGAGAAGAAAGGGACTGGGTTTGTGTTGAGGCTCCATGACTGGGTGACCTTGGGTCAATCATTCCATCTTCCTGGCCCATCTTATTACCTTCCAAGTGAGTGTCACTTGAGTATGGATCCAGCTGCTCCTAAGACAGGCTAGGTCAGAAGTGGTGATACCTTCCAGCATCTGGCGTCTCCTGGGCCATGCACTAGGCTGAGTCTATTTTCCTAGTGGTCCCTCCTAAGAAGAGAAAGGCAATTTGGGTCCCACAGTTCCAAGGCAGTGGCAGAGGAACACTGGAGCTGGTCATCATTCAGATCCAGTAGGAACTGGATGCTGTGACTCTTTTTTTTTTTTTTCAAGACAAGGTTTCTCTGTGTAGCCTTGGCTGTCCTAGACTTACTTTGTAGACCAGGTTGGCCTCAGACTCATAGTGATCTGCCTGCCTCTGCCTCCCGAGTGCTGAGGATGATCTGGCTGCAACATCTGTCACCCCATTGATCATCAGGGTTGAAGCTGTGACTCTTTCCAAGGCTGTTTATCATGTTGTTCCCAGGGAAAGTCTTTGGACAAGAAGCAGCTGGGAGCTTATGGCAGGCATGCTTGTAGCTACCCAATAATGGCCCCAAGCTGGGGAACTACAGTTCATCACAGCCTGGGACAAGGGCAGGATGGGTCCTTTGGGATCCTGCAAGTCTTTGTCCATAGCACTTATGTAACTGTGTATGTGACCTTCCCTCCTTCTCTGGTAAGAGGCTGGACACTCTGCGTGGCCTGAGCCACTACTGACCAGAGATTCCCCATTCCCCAACCTTTGCCTCTACACAGACCTTCAAGGACAACCTGACAGTGGCACAGCACACACAACTGACCCTCACGCTGGTGCACAGTCTAGGCAGCTCTAATTACCTCCTCTGTGACCTTGCTGCCCAGCTCACACTGATGATCTGTGAGGAGCCTGGCTTTAGAAGGGAGCAGGTGAGGCTGGGTGGGTGTGGCTGACCTCCCTTCTCCCTATCTGTACAGACAGGCTCACGGGAGCATTCACCACACCCATTCATTCACGTGTGACCACAGTGACAAAGGGTGTTGAGCCTTGTAGCCTTTGAGTGGGATCCCATTGTACATGTGGCCAGCTGCCTTTGTCCAGCAGGTTCCTGGCCCACCTGCTGCTGCTTGGTGGGAGAGGGCAGATCTAACTTGCCCTGCAGTTTGGCTTGCCCAACTAAGTTAAAAATTCACCCTTGCAGACTTCCAGGCCCCATCCAATTGAGTGCTTGTACAGGATCAACGATGGCACTTCTCTTGGCTTGTTTACACTACCTTCCTTAAGACAGGCATGGAGAGGGAGAGCGAGCTGTAAAGCCAAGTCCTACCAGGAACTCAGAGGGCTTTGCCCTGTCTGAAGCTGCCTTCCACCTTGCAGGTGGCCGAGATCTTGCAAGGTCTGTTCCAGGAGCTGCCATATGTCCACTCCAAGAGTGTCCAGCAGACCATAAGTCATGTCACCATGGCTCTGGGGACCCAGCATACTCAGGAGGTGGTGGAGGTGGTCTTATCCTTATGTCATCCCTCAGAGAGGTAGGTCTTCCCTTGACCCAGGCACCCCAATATGGTCATCGTCCAGGCATGTGGTGGTCTTCCTTCCCTGGACCATAATTAATTACTTAGCACACTAGGCAAGAATAGGCATCTGAGGCATCTGTCTTCTTCCTGACTCCAGACTCTGGCCAGAGGGGTTCTGAAGATGCTCTAGCAGTCCCCACGTAGAAACAATCTCAGACTCACAGTCACCAGAGGTCAACCTGTAAGCAGAGTCACAGACCAGTCAGAGACTGTGAGAACACACAGTGACATCCCTCCACCTATCCACAGGCACTCCCATTGTGGTCCCAGAGCCCCAGTGGGTCTTGATTCCAGCTGCCACACTGGATAGTCTTTCAAGTGGCATTCTGTTGACAATGAAACCTTACTAATTCAGAACATGCATGTGGGGCTGGCAACAGCAGCAGAGCAATAAGCCTGCCAGGAACTCATAAGCCTGTGGCCAGCCATGTTCTAAGCACCTCATGAATATATATATATATATATACACCCTTTGACAGGAAGGCAAGTGCAACTGTGACGTTATGAGCTCTGTCTGGATTGGTTCCTGACTATACTGCCTTCCATCTTCTCTTCAGACCATCTGAGGGGCTTGCTCCCACTTCCCAAGAGAAAAGACAGGCTATTTGCTTGGGGTCCTGGAGAGAGGGACTGCAAGACTGGGACTCATGCAGAGATAAACAAAGTATCAGGCTCTGACCTCAGGGCCCCTCACCTGCTGCTCCCAAGGGCTCCCTTTCTCACATCTCTCTAATGGCCAGCATTCATAAGAGGCCTCTCTGTAGTGATGCGGCCTGGACCCTGTCCCATCAGGTGGATCCTACTGCTATGGAAGGCCCTGGCCACCAACTACCGTGTGGCTCGTCATGCTATAACTCTGCTCTACACAAAGCTGAAATTGCGGCCACCCAAGGGGCTTCTCCAGTCCACGTATCAGACCCGGCTGGTCTCCCTGATGGTGAGCATCATCCTGTTCTAGACCACCAGCTTGGTCCCCTCAGTGGCGGCAGCAGTATCCAGAACCTCAGTGGGCTCCCAGGGGGACCCTGTGCTGCCTCCAAGGACACCACTTTCAGGCCTTTATCAATGGTTTGTGGTCACTTGTGGAGATGGACAATGCATTTCACCTGCTCCAAATGACTCTTCCGCCCTGCATGCATGCCCCTCCCGTCCCCAGTGTCTGAGGTACTCACCGATGGACCAGCCAACTAGCTGCTGCCATTAGCACTTGTTTCCTCATGTGGATGCCCCATCATAGGCCATAACAGAACTAAAAATCCCATGAGCGCTTAGCAAGTGGTCCCTAGACACAATGCGAAGTAGGACAAAGTCTGGCCTGTCCTGACAAGACTCACAGACACAGTGACCATGCACTGGGCTGTGGTTGGATGTAGGGGCAAGAACAGTGAATAGAGATGGAAGAGTGATGAGAAGGCTCCAGAAGGATCTAAGGAAGTCAGAGGGATTTCTAACAGAGAAAGCAAGGCAGAGGTCTGAGGTGAAGGTGACCAGCACTGATTGGAAGCCAGTGCTAGCACCTGGACTTCCCCCAAGCTTTGGAAGGGCCCGACTTAGCAGTGACCCACTTGTTATCTCTGCCCCTTGAAAAGAGACCTTTGTGTTCAGGAGAGGACCAGTGGATATGGCACCATAGGACGGGCTAGTGGATGATTTAGGGAAAGAGCCAGGAGATATTATGGCCAAACACAGCCCAAGCCCAAAGAAATAGAGCTGGTTGGGGATAGCCACCAGAAACTCAGGGCCAGGGACAAAAAGACAATGGGACCAGGAGAGCTATTCATGAAGGAAGGTCTGAGAAGGGCCTCCCCAGAAGATGGGCATGAGGAGAGATCCATCTCAGAAGGTGGAGCAAGAAAAGTGCAGCCAACAGCACGGAAGGCAGGCTGAGCAAAGCCTGGAGGTCAGGGCCCAGCCCCAGGGAGTACAAGGGGTCCTGGTGGAGCTTCAGGGTTACTGCAAGAATCTTCAGGGATTTACCCAAAACGGGGTCTTGATGGTGAGCCCAAGGGGGCCAGATGAAGACAGTGAGGCCTGGATTAGAGTGGCTTTGTAGCTGCTGTCTCCACTCTTCTGCTCAGGGCTCCCTCTCCAGGCTTAGCTCTGTCACCCACTGCAGGCTCTGGGTACCATTTATGAGCTGCTCTACACCCTGGAGTACAGGGAGACAGTCCGCTGGGCTTTCGCAGGGATCCTCATGGGCCTCCTCACAGAGCTCTACTACCTGCTGGAGGTGGGCTTGGCAGAGAGCATCTTTGACTACCAGGAAGACAATCTGGCCTCTAGGCCCCTCGGGCCCTGCAGGTGAGCCAAGATAACTAGCTGCGGGCCCTTCCCTTATGGCCACTAGCCGTGCTGGTTCTGTGGACCCATGAAGGAAAGGATTTTGAATAGAGACGGGCTAAGGGTAGGCCAGAGTTCCCAACTGAGCCAGTAGAGAAACTCCGTCAGGCACTTACTTGATTCTTCCATGCCCAGGACCTGCCTGGAAGCACTCAAGGGCCTCTTTTGGACCAACAAGTACTGGGAAGTGTTTGCTGATATGAAGCTGATCCAGGGCTGGGAGCTCTTGGGGCAGTTGGAAACTTTCACAAAGGGAGTGACCCTTTTGGCCAGGTGAGCCCTCAGCTTGGGCACCCTCTCCCTGGGAGGGCTTTGAATGGAAAGCCAGCCCATCCTCCCTACACTGGACCCTGCACTCCAGACCCAGATATCTGGCCAGTGCTGAGGCCTTGCTGGCAGGATGGAGTCTTCTGGGACTCTGTGCTTGCCTCTTGCACATGCTAGGATCATGACTCACTATAACTGCGAGATCAAGGCTGTCTTGGGGCAGGCTCTCATATCCCTGAGGAGCTCCGAAGAGCGAGACAACATCGTGGGCATCTGCATCATATCTGAGGTCAGCCTCTTCCCAGCTGCCCCGGTGGACTTCCCTTGCAGGCACCTGGGTCAGGTGTCAGCTGTGCTTGCTGCTGGACTTGCGTCTTTAGATCTCACTCCATTCTTATGACATGGGGCAGACTAATTCTTTGCCAGCTGTGGTTAACAGGTGGACTGATGGTGCCAACCTCTACCCAGTTTCTCAACAGCCCAGATGTCTCCCAGCATGTGTCCCGGAAGGCCATGGACAAATCCCTGAACCTGGGCCTTTCCAGCCACAACCAGATGGTGCAGGCTATGAGCCTGAAGGGGCTGGGCAGCACCCTGATAGTCCCTAAGAAGGTAAGCGGGATAGAAGATTGAGAGAAATGCCATCCCAGAAGGATCACAGGGATGTCTGGGCACAAAGGGAAGTGTCCTGAAGGGTATTTTCTTGCAAGGGGTGGTAGAGAGCCCAGCAGACCTGGTTGACCCAGCTTAATTGTTTTGGATGGGACTCCTTCTAGGTAGGAGTCCTTCATATGATAATCCCCTGGCAGGTACCCAATATCCTACCTTTTTGAACCTTCCAGAGCAGAGCTAGTCTGAGATAGACCTTATGATAGGGCTGGGATGGAGCTGCAGATTTGGCCTAGCCCAGATACATGGTGTGGTTTTGTCTGTTTTTCCATCCAGCCTGTAGGGGAGATAGGGAGTGGACCCTGGAACAGCCAGCTTCGCCACTCAGACCTCTTCCCCACCTGTACTGACTCAGAGATGGGTTGATAACACCTTCTGAGAAGGCCAGGAGCCCCAGTAGCTGCCCAGGGCTATGACCTGTCTCACTGGGGCAGCTGGGAGAAACTGGTCAAAGGTCCCATTGGAAGGTGGTGGTCTCCCTGCAGGTAACTCTGTTGAAAAGTAAGTTGATAGAGCTGTTGGACAACTTCCTAGAGCCTGAATTCAAGGACCCAGTGGGCCTGATGGAAATCATGAACCACCTCCTGCAGTGTCTAGGTGTCCAGGGCATTGGAATCATCAGCCTCAAGATCGCTCAGCACCTTCTTGGCCTGTTCAGAGATGTGAGCTGGGCACGGGGAGGGGTGGGTGGCAGGACAGGGCAAGGCAGGGCTGGAGACAGCAATAATAATAATAATAATAAAAACTGGTACCTGCAGACAGGCATGGTTGTGTATGCCTTTAATCCCAGCACTCGGGAGGCAGAGGCAGGCGGATCATTGTGTGTTCGAGGCCAGCCTGGTCTACAAAGTGAGTCCAGAACAGCCAAGGCTACACAGAGAAACCCTGTCTCAAAAGCAAAAACAAGACAAAACAAAAAACAAAACAAACAAAAAAACCCTATTACCTGCTCTCTGTACCGTCCCCAGACTCCAAGACTCTGGAGACAGGCACTAGTTGAAGTTTGTGAGGGTGCTGAGTCCTGGTCTCAGGATTCTGCCTCCCAGGCTCCCAGATTGCCTTCCATTGGAAGGCAACATGAACTCCTCCTGCTGTGGAACAGGGCCAGTTGATTTCAGGGGGTTGAGGTTGGGAACGACGAAGGCTTGAGCTTGGCATGGACAGTCCCAGGAAGACCACCACAAGGTGCCTCTGAGATGCATTAGAGCCAGGGAGATGAGAGCTAGGAGGAGCCCCAGTTGGGGGTAGGTAGGCAGTCAGCAGCCACTGTACATCTGGGATTGAGGAGCAGGCAGTGATCCAGTTTGGGGCAGAAGGTGACTGCCTTCCATGGAGGGGAGCTGAGTCCTGATCAGGGCGATCAAGAGAAGAAGAAATGATGGCATTTGAAGGCACTCCCTTAGAGGCTGGATTCTGCACTCCCCTCAACCCAAGGACAAAGATGCTGTCGTTAGAAAAAGTGAAACAGAATACAAGGAAGGAACCTCATTCGGGGTCCTAAAGGTAGAACGTCAACAGATGAATAGTCGGGTGTGGGTAAGTGTGGAGGTACGGCTGCTGTGACCCCAGAGTCTTGCAGAGAAGCCCAGAGATGAGAGGCCAGGAAGAGGGACTAAACCAAAGGAGGCTGCCAAAGGATGAAGGAAGGCGAGGAGATGGAGCCGATGAGAAGACCACATGACAGAAGGAGTCAGAGTCAGGGGCTGAGTGGTCACTGGCTCCTGGGGTTAGAGGCAATGAAAGCGGGTCCTGAGCAGCACAGGGGCCAAAGTGAGGCAACCAGAAGCCGCCGTGGGAAGAGAGAGAGGAGGGAAGGTTGGCTTGTTGCATGCCTGAGGATAAGACCTATGTCCCCCCCCCCCGCCCCCACCCCAGGAAAGGGCTGAGGTTCGGGAAGGTGCTATCTTCCTGTTCGGAAATGTCATCTACTATGGTGGCAAGAAATTTCGGCTGATCCTCAAGAACATGGCTTTCCAGGCTGCAGTGCCCCTCCTCTTCCATATGGCTGACCCCTGCCCAGAAGTGGCAGTGGTGAGTGTGCTCCAGCTCCGCTGGGGGTAGCAAGGAGAACCAGGCTGATGGAGGACCCAGTTAGAGACCAGAGTGAGGCTCGCATTCAGGAGGGGCCACCCGGGCAACAGAGGGGGGGCTGGGTTTTTTTTTTTACCCAGCAGCCACAGAAGAGGAGTGGGATCCATCTTGGTGGTATTCCTCAGCCAGCAGCTTCAGATTCTTAACTCCCATCCACCAGGCCCATGGGGAGCCTCTTCTGCCTGAAGAACTCCGTTCCACCATCTAAAATGAGCTGCAGACACCTGCCGTGCAGGACCCTTCTTCCTTTACTTTCCCCTCGCCAGCCAGTGATGTGACCATGTGCTGCACTGGAGCACCTGCTTGTACCCTGCCCACCTAGTGCCATGACCCCAACCCAGAGGAACTTTGTGCCACCCTTCAGGGTGGCCCTGAAACACTTGGCCGTGTCTTGGGTGCCTTGTGTTTTGTAGGCCATGCCTTTGCAAGGCACCCTGATCTCTTGGAACTATCCTCTGTCTCTGCTTCTCCCTAGAGCTAGCTTAGCTTATACACACTACCCACAGGCCAAGCTTAGTCTCTTCAGGCCCTGGGAATAAGCTCTCCCAGGCTTCTGAGAGTAAAGCCTTGTGTTTAACAAGCCAAACCTGGCCCAGGCCCATATCCATTGTGGGAGTCCTCAGAAGGAGGCCTAGGCAGCTTTTCTGGCAGCTCTGTGTGCATCAGAGCAGGACACCCTAGGCTTGGGGGGTGGGTTACCTCTTCTTCTGGTGATGTATTCCCTTCTAGTGCCCCTGCAGGCTGCGTGCCCAGGGCCCTAGGAGTCCAGGGATGGGACCAGTGCTGAAACCCCCACCCCTTGGAGTCTGTCTGGAATGGGCCGGGTGATGGTGGGTGGAGGCAGAGACACTGTTTTCTGCCTACAGAAAGCCAAGTTCACCTTGCTGCGCTGTGCCATCTTGCTAAAGTGGGAGTTCCGGAAGGAGTTGTTCGGCAAGCTGGCATGGGGCCAAGGGCTGGGTGCTGAAAATGACATTTTTGTCTACCTGGTAAGGTGTGGGCCCCTTTAGAGGGGAAGGCTTGGGGCCCGAGAGTTGGTGGCTCTGTGCTCACCCCTGACCTCTCTGAGGACAGGGCATGGGGACAGATGTTTAAGTAGTGGGCCTCTGTGAGGGACATTTTTCCTTTGTAACAGAGGCCAGATTTTCTGAAGTGGGCTGTCCAGGAGGGGTGGGAGAGTCTCCACCACGTGCCTAGGATGTGCCCAAGGCCACCATTGTAAGGCCTCTGAGGAAACAGCGCCCCCTGGTGTTCCAGTGCAGATTGAAGGCAGACACACCTGATTGCCTGAGCCCATACATGGCAGGGCCCAGGAGGGGAAGACCAGTAGTAAATGCCACCCCTTGCTGCCTAGCAGCCAGTTTAATCATTGACCTTACTGGGTCTAGGCTGTCAGAGATATAATCCTAGACTCTTGAACAAGACCAAAGTCACATGGGCATGGGCAAGGCAGGTCATGCCTAGAACTGTGGCTGCAAAGAGCTCAAGGTGCTCTTTGGATATGGTGGGGCTGGCTACTGAGCTCTCGGCCTGCTTACCCATCCCATGCAGTGCACCATGTGGCACCTTGATGACTGTGACAGTAAAATCATGGCCCTTGAGAGACCCAGGGTGGCAGCCACTAGCTGTTTCACGCGGTCCTAACTTGGTGCCATTAGGGCTCATGAAACAGGGAAAGCTTAAAGACTGCAGGAAGGACACGGAGCAGCAGCGCCCACAAATGACGCAGGCTCTTGTGTCATGTCTGCGATGCATGAGAGCCACCAAGGGTGAGTGCTCAGAGAACCTCTCCTCCCACCTCGAAAGTGGCTTTGCTCTTCCAACAGCAGAGAAGCAACAGGGTACAGAAGCTGCCAGAGATGATCCTACCTCTTCCTTTTCATGACATGGGCCTTGCAGGGGACCCTGGGGTGGGTAGGGGTGGGGGTGACATAAACTTTTGGTTTGTAGAGGGATGGCAACCAGGCAGGGATGGACAGAAGCATGTTGGCGGGTCTCCAGAATGATGTTGGGAAGGGCTACCAATGTGGGTGATCCCAGATCCTTGGCATCGGCTCCCTTCATTGGACCAAATGAAGGAACTGAGCTGTCACCACCAGCTACCCTTTCCCCATCCTCTGTGGGACTTGGATGCCCGCCCTCCTCTCCTCCAGGCTTTGGAAGTAGACTTTAATGCTTGGAGTCCCTCAGGAAAGCCATGTCCCTGAATTGAGTTGCCACACAGATCCTCAGTATGGCTACAGGCCCTCTCTTCTCTCCTCAGATAGAAAGCAACATTGGCAGCTACCAGAAGTTTCTCAGTCAGGCCTTAGTGTATCTGGACAGCCCCCACAAGACCCTGAGGCTGGCGGCCATGAAGTTCATCGGTAGGTACTGGCTAAGCAGCTCCAACCCTCACCTCACTGCCTGGGCTTCCATGATGGATGGTCAGGTTCACATGTCTGGGGTCTACCACAGGGGCGGTAGTAGACCTAGGCCAGTGAGGAGACAGGATGTCCTTGCTGGCCAATGCTCTCAGTGGACAAGTCTTGCCACTACTAACTACTTCCTTGACTGACCCAGGGGGATTGCTTCAGGACTATTTCACTGACCTCTGCTACCACTTGAAGAAGGACGATGTGACCATCCTCAAGAACTGTGAGCAAGCCTTTGTACCCTCGGGTGGCTGAAGCCTGTCTTCCCCTGGCCCTTGAGGGAGATTTCTGGTGGGGAGATGCTTCTCCAGGTAGTCTCCCCTCCAGACTGTGGGTTCGCTGGGCCCTTCAGCTCTACAGCAAGCTGGTTGGGCCATGTGGTCTCTTGCTGCAGATTTGGAGACCCTCAGCTATGACACAGACTCCAGGGCCCGGAAGTTCTACCTGAACTACTGGAATGATGTCATAGAGCTGTCTCATTACGTGACTAGCTGAGGCCGCACTTGTTCTCGTTCCTGTCTCTGCTGAGTGCTATCTTTATTAAATGCCGCAGAGTACTCCTGGCCTCCTCCCAGACATGTGTGCAACAGACCAGGCCAGCTCTCTACTTAAAGCTTCATGACTCAGAGCTCCAGAAGGTGCCATAGTATTCCATTGGCTGCAAGAGCTAGGGACTTCAGAACAGATGTTCCCACACCCAAGACTCCAGGAGCCACCCTCAGCAGCCCCCTTCCCCAACCATCATTTGTCCTCAGCCAGGCAAGGCTCTCCCGCATGCCCACTTGGCCTATTGCCTACCCTATTCATCTGCCAGTCGGTATCAATTCCGCTCTCAGGTAGGTCTTATGCAGCCCTGCTACTCGCCTACCTCCCTCTCGTGTCCGCTGAACCTCTCACACTTGCCCAGGACCTTCGCTTAGCTGATATCCGGGCCTTGGTGGGACTTCCAGGCTTCTTGAGACACCCTTCCTACACTTAGCTTGGCTGCTTCTCTGCTGTTGTGTGGTTCCCTGTGGATACCCATTCTCTCTGGAGAAGGCACCTTTCTGCAAGCCCATCCAGGGCCTTCAGTTATGCCCAGTGCCCTTGCATCTCACAGCGGCATTAGTGCACTGCAGAGGCTACCAAGGTAGACGCAGGGTGTTCTTGGGCCACAGCCACCAGACAGTGATGAGATTGTAGATACAGCTGGTGCCCTGGGTGTGGCTCAAGGGCACATAACCTCGTAAGAGATGCTCAAATGTACTGAGGGGTGATGTTTCAGGGCAGAGGTGCTAAGTCACATCAGGTGCTCAGAAAATACTGGAAACACCCATCTGCCAGCCCCGTCCCCTGAAGGGGAGGCCGATGGACAAGGTCGGGCCTGAATTAAGGGGAATCAGAAGCAGGAAGGAGCAGAAGAGGCTCCAGATGACCCCCTGGGACCAGAAGTTCTTAATTAGCCCTAAATTCAGAGAAGGCCCATCCAGCTCCTGATCCTTCCCAGTGGGTGGATCCCAGGCCCAGAGCCCTATCCACCACAGTGAGCATCACGGTTACAAAACGTGGTGTAGTTGGAACGGAATGGCCCTATAGGCAACACACAGGATAAGTGGCCAGAGCAAGAAGAGGAAGCTGGAGGCTACGTGAGCTATGGGAGGCAGGAGTGGAGACGACACGAGAAGGGCAGTCCACTGCTAGCTGGGCTGCCCACAAGAGGCTGTACTGAAGAAAGGGACTGCCATGTCCCTCCAGAGTGCTAGGGGACAACCTATTGGGAGGGGGCAGCTTTTGCAGTGTTCCACCAAAATACAACAGCATGCCTCCATCTTGGACACATCACAGTAACTATTTTTATGTGTTGCTGGAAAATTCCAAAGGCGTATAAAAAGAGCTAAGATCCCCCAAGCAGTGGGCTGATGCAGGAGTGGTGAGGGAAGGCACTGGACAATCCAGGCCCACTGAAGAGGCCATGGGGCCAAGGTTAGAGGAAAGGCCCTGACTCTCACAAGGAGGGGGGGGAGGGTGCTGAGCCCAGGCTACACTAGACCATGACTCCAAAGGGTCCTCAGGATAGTAGTACCCACCCTTCCCAAGAGGCAGGGACAGAGCTGCCCTGCAGTGAGGTGCTCCCACCATGTAGTCCTCTCTTTATGTAGACACCTGGGTCAAACCACACATGGAACCCCTGACAGTTGCTTAGAGACAGGAGGACAGAAGCCTCGCCATGGGAGCTGAGAGAGAAGTTACAGCAGATTTCAGCTCCCAGGAACTCGAGATGGCCACAAGGAACAGTGTAGCAGCAGTCAAAAAGACCCATGCACGCCAGGCGTGGTGGCACACCCCTTTAATCTCAGCACTCGAGAGGCAGAGGCTGGCGGATTGCTGTGAGTTCAAGGCCAGCTTAGTCTACAAAGCGAGTCCAGGACAGCCAAGGCTACACAGAGAAACCTTGTCTCAAAAAAAAAACAAAAAACAAAAAAGACCCATGCATAAATCGTTAGATAGGACAGAAATTAGCATATCAGGAAGGGCTAAGGAGAATGAGATGAAATTTTGAGAAATTCTCCAAAATAGAAGAAACATACACAAATCCATAATCATAAGGACAGTGATATTTACCAAGTAACAGAAAACAATGTAAAGAATTCAAAGTCTTGGAAATGGCTAGGAAGGAAGTGATACTCCCCCGCTTGGGAATAGCAACTTTTGAGCAGTGGTGGTGTCGCTGAAAGTACAGTGACACCTCTCAACTGCTGCCCAGGAATATAAACACTAGCTTCCAAGCAGAAAAGCACAAGCAACAGAGGCAGGAAGAATTCAGTGTCCCTTTAGAAAGGGATCGGCTGGCTGGCCATACACACAGAGTGCCTAACTGGCTTTTTCTCTGGGTTGCTACACTAAAGCCAACACCTGGATAAGATAGGCTGCATAGAGAACAGCTTCCAAGGTATCAGGCTTTGGGAGTGAAGATGTCACCTGTGGGCAAAAAAGAACATATGGATCAAACTTCAAATGCGCAAAGTATTCTTAGCACTTAGGAGGTTGAGGCAAGAGGATCACAAGTTTCAGGCAACCAAAATTAAGATGGAGAGTGATATGGCAAGTGACAAAACAAAAATCAAAAACAAAAACACAAAAACAAAACCCAAACCAAAATAAAGTGAAGCCCCTGAACCCAACATCCTGAGAAGCATCACCACGACTGGGTATGCTCTTACAGATATGTGGATGAAGTGAAAAAGCAGCTGCAGTAGCTGTGATGCTGTGTGCTGCGATGGTTCTCCGATGATGTTACCATGGAAACACATCTGGGTGTGTCTGTGTGGATGAACCCAGAAAGGTCTAATAGAGGAGGAAAGACCCACCCTGAATAGGGGTGTCACTGTCCTGAGGACTGGGGTCCCAGACAGGATAAGGAGGAGACAGACGGCACACCCAGCACCAGCACTCTGCTGCCCTTGCTGTAGCCGGCAAGGTGACTGGCTAGCCACATCACACTGGACCACGGGGCCTTTTCTGCAATAGCGAACTGTATCCCTTGAGCTGTGAGACATACTAATCCCTTCCTTCCTCAAGCTGCTTTTGTCAGAGAAGTAACTAATGCAGGAGGGTTACAAGATACACAAACAGGGCAAGGACAAGCAGCAACTCCAGCAGAGTAATGGGTCAAGAACACAGTGGGAAGTTCACAGAAGACTCAGGGCCAACAAACACAGGGGAAGAAACAAGACACTTGGGAATAATGAAAGGCAATGTGCCTGGAACAAAGGCCCAAATCCATCCGTGCTACTTTGGTATGCCAGACAGCTGATGCCTGGTGTGGGTGAGGTGGTGGCACACCACTTCAGGGTGCAACTGGAGCACAGCCTGGGGTCAGGTGACCCAATGAAGACCATAGAGCACAGTTGGCCGATGCTCCAGCTCTTGAGCTCTCACATCAGGCTGCAGAAAGCCTGTGTGGGGATGTGTCCAGCACGAATGCTGGTGAGATAGTGTTTGAAATAGAGAAAGCTTGGGAAGTGCATGCACAAAGCCCTGTGAGGCAGGACTGGGCCTGATAGAGTGAAACATCCCTCCTGCAAGATGCAGTCATATTTCACACACTGCACAACTGCAAAGTGCCCTGGGCTGGTCTCAGGTCTCTCTCTTTCCTCTGGTATTTCCTAGCCAGTACTCAAAGGCTATCTAAAACCTAGACATAGTCAGCAAGTGCAGATAGATAAAGCTCCAGGAGAAGCCGCCTGTTTGTGGTCCAGGAGGTAGAGATGGCTCCTATAAGGGAGGGAATGTCCTGCCTCCCTCGTGCTTCTGTCTGATGCTCCAGTCCTGGGTAATCTTGACGTGAGCAGTACCAGTGCAGAAGACACAAACCTCAGAGGCAGGAGTGGGGACCAAGAGAACAGGGAATGTGCTTGCTTTTCTGTTTTCTCTTTGCTTCCTTGGGGCCTGACCTACGAAATGACCAGTTGTACAGATGCTTCATAGAGCCAAGAATATAAAGCCCCCGTTTGGAAATCCGGTTTTGCAATCCAAAATTAAATGACCTATAAGGAATCGGGAAACCCTCAACAACCGCAGGGGAAAGGACATGTGACAGACATCAGGCACGACAGGGTCCTGAGGGAGAATTTTCAAAGCCTATAAGCACCATTTGTCACCTTGCTCTGAGAAGTATTGTGAACAGAGCAGAGACCTTGCAACAGAAGAGAAGAAGACTGAAGAAACAGGCATCAGAGGGACAGAGGAAGAGCAGAAGGGTCACGCAGAAGAACAAGACAGAAAACAAGAACCAAACAGAAAAACAAGACAAGAATAGAAAAATCAGGACACAGGAAAAAAAATCTAATAGAAGGATGAGGCAGAGAGAACAGAATAGTCAAACAGATAAACAGGGCAAAAATAAAGCCCAAAGCAGCAGTGTTGATCAGAGACAAACTGGTGGGTAGAGCCAACGAGAGGCCAGGAAAAGCCTTGTGTGCAGTTACCCGAGCTGGAACCAAGGGACACAGACAGCACAGCATAGCTCGGACGCTCTTAGCTGCCTTCTTGCACAGACGGTATCAAACCTGGGGTGGGGGGTGGGGAATGGCTGGAACGACAGCTCACGGGTTAAGCACACTTGTTGCTTTCTTGGGGGACCCAGGTTTGGTTCCGGGCACACACGTGTAGCTCACAGTCATCTCTGACTTTGGTTCAAGGGTACTCAACACCCCCTTCTGAAATTTGTGGGCATTGCACACACTTAGTGCACAGACATACATGCAAGCAAGACACCCCCCCCCAATACATAAAGTAAAAATAAAGGTGGAATTGTACAAGATTGGTTGTGTAGGGGTAGTGGCTCACATTTGAATGACTGAGCCAGGACAGGTGCCATTAGACACAGGCAAGCCTGGACTTACATACTGTGTTCCAGGCCAAACTAGACCAAAGAAATTAGATGCAAAGCTAAACACTCCTAGAAAATAGGGGGGAAAACCCATAATGACCTTGAATTTATCAATGAATCCTTACAGTCAACACAAGAACAACACCCAGGCTTTTAAAAAAAAAGTGATGTCTTCACAGAACATTCTGCTTTGCAAAAGACATTGCTTGGAGAGGGAAGAGGTTGGGTCCTGGGCTGAAAACTGTAGTGGAAGCAACAAGCTAAGTCAGTAATAGGCACTGTGTGTGTGTGTGTGTGTGTGTGTGTAACGCAGAGCATGACACCAACAACTACTGGTGAGGGAAGGCAGGTGAAATGGTGGCTGAGGAAGACGAAGGACAGCCGTGACCTTCTTGGTCTACGCATCACAGTCCAAGGAATTTACCAGAAGGAGGTGAAAACGTATGACCACGTGGGGAAAAAAAAAGATTTTGACAACAGAGCCATAACTTCCCCAACATAGACACAATCAAGAAATGGCTCAGAGGTTAAGAGCACTGTCTGGTCTTCTAGAGGTTCCGAGTTCAATTCCCAGCAACCACATGGTGGCTCACAGCCATCTGTAATAATGAGATCTATAATGAGATGGGTTCTGGTGTGCAGGTGTACATGCAGATAAAGCAATCATATACATGAAATATTTTTTTTAAAAAGATACTTGTCAGTGGCAGAGCGGATTAACTATAATGTGTTCAAACAATGGGCCATTGTTTGCTAAAACATGCAACAATGCTAAGGCATGGCCCATACCCATCCGCAACCCCAGGGTTGTGAAGTGCAGCCAGGCTGATCCCAGAGCTCCCTGGCTAGGCAAACAGTGGGTTTAGATTTAACGAAAGACTCTAATGGTGGCAATACACACACACACACACACACACACACACACACACACACACACACACACACACACACGCACACAGTGTGGAGAGCAATAAAAGAAAGCATTCAGTGCCCTCTAGCCTCTACATGCATATACAGGGGTATGTGCACCAATGTGTATGTGCACATAAGCCTGAAACAGCTGCTAACTGTGCAAGTCCAGAGACTAGAAGGCTGAGGCTATAGGATCACTTATTCCAGGCCAGCCTGGGAAGCTTTCAGAGACCCCCAGCTCAAGGCTGAAACAGGAAGTAGGGTATGACTCAGGAGAGCGTGTTTGCCTACAATGCATAAGGCCCTGGCTTCAACTACAGTGTTGAAGATTAAGAAAAAAACAGGCCTGGGTTCCATGGGAGGACTTGATGAGGAAAAAGGTTGGAGGTTTGGGACACTGCTCTGTGTCCTGCCCATCGCTACAGTTACCCATGCCTAACTCACAGAGCTGTGGAGCAGACAAGCACACACTTGACAAAGCTCACTGAACACTCCAAATGCACAGTTTAGTGTACATGTATAAATGGCGTCCTGCTACACTTGAATGAATGAAACTGTGAAATCCAAGATCCTATGGCCGCGCTCATCAGCATGTGCGGAGAAAGCTGTTGAGTATAGCTTTGTGTTATTTGAGCTATGTACTTGGCTATATATTTTTTTTTAATTAAAATAACCCATGTTGAGAAAGGAAGAGAGGAAAAAGTAACAGATCGGATGCACACGTAACAACCAGATGGGTGGTTTTTAAAATGTGCTTAGTGGAAAATTTTAAGATATGGGCTAAGATATAGAGCGATATTGAATTGAGTTGGTGCTTTGATCACTGGGCCCTGGTTATGCAAGTCACTAGTGAGAGGAGAAGCTAGAGAACAGGCCACCAAACTCACCACACTCTCTTTGTGCCTTTCTCTAAGCCTGCAACGGTCACAACAATTGCAAAGAAGCCTTTAAACAGGAGTCACACACACCAACTAAGTCGAGCAGTTCCTTACAGGCTTGGGCAGGGTTATGGGGGCACAAGTAAAGCCTGGGGCTTCCCAGAGGTTAATGGTAGAATATGCCAATGGGTGGATGAAGTGACTCAGTCTTTAACTGCAGGGAGGCCAACTGAAGGAGGGAGGGAGGGAGGGATGAGGGACAGAAATCAGTAACAACCCAATAGCTACCTACTGCAGGGTTGAAAGCTTACCTCCCATGAGGCCAGCCTCAGACCTCAGCCAGCGCACCCAGATGAAGCCCACACATAGGCAGCACCTCACACTGCCCTACAGAAATAAGACAATAGTGCCCCACTTGCAGGGTTATCACATCAGAGTCCCTGGGTGAGTCCAGGGACCCAGAGCAAGTTTCTGAGATTTTTTTTGTGCTGTTGGTAGAGGTGTGTGTGCCTCCTTGACACATCTTGGGTCTTCTGGCCAGTAGGATGCAGAGGAACTAACAAGATGGAAGAGAAAGAGCCCCTGGGCTCCCCACACTAGGACAAGATGAGAGTGCATCTGAAAGACGTATACAAGTTCCACTTAGTACATAAAATCAAGATTGGGGGGGGGGGACTTCGTAAAGCTACCACAAAAAGACAGGCAGATCCAGACAGCTGAGATAAAGGAGAAAAACCAAAAGATGTAAGTCCAGCAAGTGTAGGAAGAGATTTTTGTAGCCAGTGTAACTGAATTCTAAGAGAGGACTACCCTGGAAACACCATCAAAGGGCAGAGGGTCTCCAATGCTAGCTTCAGACAGGGTAGCCTTAAAAGTCAGAAGCAACAACCCTGTCGGGAGAGATGGCTGCTTCAGAGTGTGACCCAGAACCTCGGCTCCAGAAACACACAGCTGTCCTCAACTTGCATTCCTCAAAACATACAAAGAGGCAGTTGACAAGGACTGCAGGGAATTTTCCACTGCGACAGTGGGAATTTTCCACACGTCTTTTGCAGCCACTGAACGGATGAGCAGATACAAAATACCGAAAGGTTATGAGAGAAAAAAAACAGCAGGAAGGAGTGTCCTGGCTGACTAGTCACTTCCGCAACCAGAGGAGCAGAGGCTGTGTCCTCAGTGGCCCCGTACCTTTCAATTGTACCCCACGCCTTGCACCTGGACGAAGTGTCAGACTCCCCCACAGGCTGAGGACCCCATCCCCCAAGATACTCAGATGTAGAGTGTCCTCTGGGGCTTCTGAGCACCCGGCTCCCATGCGCCATTGCAGGCTCCCAGACCCTTCTTAGGCACAATACTTAGGGGACTCCATGGTCAGGCACTTGGCAGCTTCCTGAATTCAATCCTTTGGGGCTTTTGTGGGGTTGTCAGTATGTAGGCATGGTTAATAAATCACCAACCAGAGCAGAGGGAAGATCTCAAGGACACAGGAAGATGGGCCGTGGGCCAAGAAGAGAGGCCTCAGGAGAAGCCAGCCCCACCCACACCTTGATCTTGAACTTCAGCCTCCAGAACTCTGAGAAACGCACACATCTCAAATAATTGCTTGGCCACTGGTGGCCAATTTAACCTTCACCTTTAGTCCTTCCCTGCCCCACCCCCAATCTCACTCCCCCCCCCCACCCCCCCCACCCCCGACTTCCTGGCTGTTTGAGGAGACGGGCAGTCTCCACCCCATAGCCCTACCCCGGGCTTCCCTGTAAGCAACCCCTTCCTCAGGCTGTGGAAGAGCCCCCCAGGTAACAGCCTTTTCATTAGCTTATCAAAGACACTCATCACCCTGAGACTCAGCAAGTCTCGGGAGCCAAGTGCGCGCGCGTCAAAAAAGCAAAGGCAGGAACCGGATTTTATAAGATCACGGAAGTGTAGATTTAAGCCACAAAACTGAGCATCTTGACTTAATGAACATGTGAGTGACTCTGCTCTGGGTTGAGAAAGATGTGTGTTGAATATTTATGAGAGTGGCCACATCTTATGTAAGAGAGCATTTGTCATACAGACTACATTCTACCAGCATGGTAGTTAAATTAGAAATCACAAATGGGGGTGTACGCCTCTGATCCTAGCACTTGAAAGGGGCGGGCGGGGGGGGGGGGGAGAGACAGGATGATTGAGAGTTCCCGCCTAGCCCCGGATACCTAAGAAGAAAGACCCTGTCAGAGAAAAAAAAAATCATAAATTGAAAGATTTGTTTTTCAAAATACTACAGTTCAGAATTCTTAAAGCATGTATAAAATAACTTGTCTATCCCAGGAAGTATTCTTGATAAAATTAGAGAAATAATTACAACTGGATGATAAAAATAATGCGTACGGGAACCTGTAGGATGGAACTCAAGTGACATGCTGAGACAAACTGGGTGCCCTAAAATGCTTCTATTAGATGCTAAGAAAGGCTGGCAACTACTGTGGGTGGAATCCGAGTGGAGCTGGTGGTTGGTATTCATTGCTGCACTCAGGCAAAGAAGCAATTAGCAAAGGGGCCCAGAGGGGCACACAGCTGCGTCCTGAGCAAGGTGACCCAGAGAAAGCACAGTTCCCATGCTGGGGATGACAAGAGGGACCCGATATGTCAGCAGTTCTGAGACTAACGAGAGGTTATTAAGTGCACTGCAAGGCAATGTGGCTGAGGTAGATTCCTCCTGAAAAAAAAAAATCAAATAAACTAAAAGTCACTTTTAAAAAGCCCCAACGCAAGCTATAATTAACCACTGAGAAATATTTAGTTAAGGGGGGGGGTGTGGAAGAGTGTGGGGTGGGGACAGCCATGGGTGAAGGGTCCGGTGGGGGACTCTAGGATGAGTAGTCAGGCAGAGGTCTGAACCCAACAGAAGCAGGAAGTGGGGCAGCCGGCCGAGTGCTGGGACGTGTGCGGCTTTGGGAGGAAGATTAAGTTCTACCTGGCCCTGGGTTGAGCCACCCTGACTCAGACACACTGGGTGCTGGAAGCTGTTTAAAATATTTGCCCTCACCATCCTCCTTGGTTCAGCACAAGGCGACAGACATGCGAAGACTTGTTCCTCATTGACCCCTTCTTGACAGTCTCCACTGGGAGCCGCTATTAGGATGCACCTGTGTGTCCTCTACTCTAGGGTCCCTCTCAGCCGCCATACAGTCCAAAGCTTCCATTTGAACACATCTTTCTGTGTGCATGATTCAAGGTCCAGGAGAAGCAGCCTGATATGAGGTATATGACGAGTTTAAATAGAGCAGGGGTGAAGCAGAGCTGGGGCCAGGCCATGCCAGGACACCGAGAGGGAGGTCTTACCAAAGTCTGGGGCTACTTGCTTGTTGCAGATACAGGCAGACTGAGGGAAAATCCTGATGTATGAAGAGTCATGTCCCTTTGGTTGAGTCACTTCACCTTTATTCACTCCAGACCATGTCCTTCCTCCCTTTCTCCCATTCTGGTCTTTGTCCCTTGTGGGGACAAAGTCTGTCCTAGCAGGGGAGCCTTTTTAGAGAATCCTTGACCCTTAGCAGAGCCTGGGGTGGGGTGGGGGGGTACATGCAGGTGCTAGCCAGTGAGAAATGTCCCCAGCTCTGTGTTCACTGTGAACTCAGAAGGCACAGCCACAGAAGCCACTCAGCACTCGGAAGTCCTGGCTTGCAGCTCCATACTCCTGTCAGGAACTCCAGGGAGAGAGAATGGGAGGATGTTAATGGAGATGCTGCCTCTAGCCTCCCCCATCCTTGAGTGAGGTACATATGGTGTTCTCAGGAAGCCATAAGGAGCCCAGCAACACCTCCTCTGCTTGGGGACAGCTGTGTGTCACTGTCCCGCCCCATGTCAGCCTCCTTATACCCATCTGGTCCCATTTCCCAGAGAGGCCATGGTAGTGGTGAGGGGTAGCCCCTGGACCTCCATGGTATTTACATAAGCCCACACAATGTCCACTGAGATTGGGAAGGGGTGATTGTCCTATAAGATTCCATCCCTCTAAGTTCATGACCCCAGCTAGCAGCTTCTAAGGTCCCCAAATTAACCTTAGAAGTCCCAGGACCCAAGAGCAGAGTGCTTTAATGAATTTCCCAGTAAGCTTTAGGCACCCTGAATGAGCTAGCCTCCCAGGTCCCTGAGTCACATGGGCTCTGGGGAGACTCTGAGGTGCAGGGAGGGAAGGTTCTGGAATCCACGTCAGTGGTGATGAGCTTGGATGCTGTCTTCCGCTTCGCCTAGGCCTTATTTGGAGGTGCTTCCGCTGCGTGGGGGTGCTGGCTGGCACATTCGCTAGCTAGTCAGAGTTCCTCCTGCCTGGTTATTTTTAGGGCCTGACAAAGGGGTGCCTGAAGCTTCTCAACTACTCAAGAAGATCTGAGTTTAAAATCAGGGGCCCTAGGAGTCCCCAGGAACTCATGGCCCCAGTAGGGAACCTTGGACCCAGAGGGGGCATGTGAGGCATGGTGAAGAGTGGACTTGACCTTCTTTCCCTGGTCAGCCCCAGGTCACCAGTGAGGCCACACTTTTCTTTCTTTCTTTCTTTCTTTCTTTCTTTCTTTCTTTCTTTTTTTTTTTTTTATGGTTTTTCGGACAGGGTTTCTCTGTGTAGCCTTGGCTGTCTTGGACTTGCATTGTAGACCAGGCTGGCCTCAAACTCACAGGGATCCACCTGCCTCTGCCTCCTGAGTGCAAGTGAGGCCACTCTTAACAAAGTTGCTCTACACAAACCCAGCTCAAACCCTTCATGGGCAGGTGCTCTGAAGCCAACTCTGTGATGCCTCTAGAGTCCTGACTTCCTCCTCAGGAGGCCAGTTCCTTAGGACCAAGGCACTAGCAAGCATCTGAGGGCAGAACAAACCAGGATCACAGGATTTACCATCTAAGGGGGCTACCTGGCCCCCTCTGCCCACGCAGAAAGCCAAGGGGTGGTTGAGCCTGGGTGGGAGTGGCAGCTCCTGGTTCTTTGGGCGATTTATTGGCCACCTCATAACCTCCTGGCCATTCAGGAAGCCAGGAGGAGCTGGCATCTCCTCAGCCCTCACCCTCCAACACAGCTCCCAAGGCCATCACAGGGAGATGACCACAGGCTAAAGAAGGGAAATTCTAGCTGGGTGTGGTGGCCCACACCTTTAATCCAAGCACTCAGGAGGCAGAGGCAGGTGAATCGCTGTGAGTTCGAGGTCAGCCTGGTCTACGGAGTGAGTCCCAGACTGCTAGGGTGACACAGAGAAACCCTGTCTTGAAAACAAAACAAAACAAAACAAGGAAATTCTATCTAACAGAAGATTCTGGAACAAGTCCTAGAGCCAATATGATCTTGTCCCTTTATTCTCCTCCAGGGCCTGCCCTTGGGAAGCAGGGCCTGGGGAGGAGAATGGGGCAAGGGGGGAAATTAAGGATAGACTTTTCAGGGCAGTGGGATCCTTCATATGCTGGAGCACAAGGCCAACTGGTTAGATGTGAAGGACTTGCTCATAGTAAGTCTTTTTTGCTGAGTTGGGGCCGGAAAGTGGCAGAGAGGTCACAGTAGAACTTTGCCACAGGGTCTCCATCCTGCCTAGAGGCAAAGCATTATGGGAAGGGCTGGAGCACCTCTAAGGCAGCTTCCGGTGGCGGCGCTCACATTAATCACAGGTGGGGAGTGAGCAGACTGACCAGGTGAGGAGGGCCATCCTCCAGATGGCAGGGGTGTGGATGTTGATAAGAGCTCAGTACTTGCTGGCGGCTGCTCCTGTTGGCTGCAGTCACAGTTGACGCAGCAACCTACTGTTCTCAAGGGTCCTCCTTTCTTCACATTGCCCAGTCCATAGGAGCCAGGAACCAGTGAACTGTAAGACCCAGGTTATAATCCCATCAGCACCATTACCATCCACAGGGAGCACTGTAGCTCCCATCTTCGGCACTACCAGGGCCAATGCCAGGCACAACCATGGTCACCACCAGCAACACTACCGCTCTTAGCTCACTAGCCTCATTACCCCTATGGCCGTGACTATCTGTGGATGTTTCACTATTGCTGTTATTAACCTTATTATCATTTCACCGTCACCATCATCATCACCACCACCACCATCATCATCATCACCACCACCACCACCACCACCATCATCATCACCACCACCACCACCACCATCATCATCATCACCACCACCACCACCACCATCATTATCATCACCACCACCACCACCATCATCATCATCATCACCATCACCACCACCATCATCATCATCATCACCACCACCACTACCACCACCATCATCATCATCATCATCATCATCACCTCCATCACTATCATCACAATTATCACCAGCCTCCCCACCACCATTTCTCCCACTGTCTCCATTAATATCACCGCCATCCTCACCATTACAACTACCACTAACATCATTGCCACTACGCTCGCGATGCCACCACTATTATTGTCAACCTTACATCACCATCCTACCTTACTTTCACCATCATCAGCGCCGTCATCGCTCTATCACAGTTACCACCACCACCACCCTCATTACCAGTAAAATCTCCACTTCTGTGTCTGCAGACAAGACTTTCACCACTAGCAGTGTTCCAGTCATGATGGCGACCACCATCACTCCAAGGTCCCACATCTAAGGATGGCAAGTGGAGGGTGATAGAGAGTTGCTAAAAAGGGTGGCCTGGGTAGCGAGGAGCTAAGGACAGCAAAGTCATGCAAGGAGGGCCCAGGAAGACCTCTCTAGAGGGCTAACCATTTGGGGCTCCCAAGGAGAGGAGTGACTTGTGGTGGTAGCAGCAGCTAAGGATGGTGTTGGTGCCCTCAGGAAAGACAGCCGTTGAGGGGGGAGGGGGAAACATCCAGGAACAGGTCCCAGGAAAGCAGAGTTCCATGTGACACCCTTCCTGGCCTGTGGGATACCAGCAGCAACTTCTAATCACCCCAAGCCTGGGTCTTCACTATAGGTGGGATCATGGCCTTGCTTGCCAGGTGTTAGGAGCACAGCACTCCAAAAAGCTGAAGAAGAGCAAAGGGACCTGAAAGAGGTCCATGGCAAGGCCTCTGTCCCCACAAGGGTTCTGGGCCAAGGCGACACTCAGTAAGTACAGCATTCCCTTTGGAATGTAACAGGGAGCCTCCTGGAGTGGGGCTCTCTGGAACAAGCCCAAGGGGCCCATGAAGTAGAGCACACACCAGCCAGCTTCCTATGCCAGATGTAGATCACAATTGCTGTTATGAGTCACTCTAGGAGGAGGTGGTGGAACCCTGGGCAGCCATGAGTCCTAGGCATCTTTTAGCACAAATGTCCCTCTGGAGGGAGGGCCTGCAGGGGAGGAGAGCGCTGCCTCTGGATACGCAGTGCATCTTGTCAGAAAATTTGTTTCCAACAGTCTGAGTCTCTCCCTTCATATGGAGGGAGTGAGTGGCTGGGTGCTCCTTGTTGCTTTGCGTTTTGTTGTGGGTTGTGCTGGATAGGCAGGGACAGGGAGGTTAGGGGGCTGGCTCAGGGTGCTCAGTCACCCCATGAGAACAATGGTTAAGTCTGAGCAGAGTCCTGCCCTCCAGACCCAGACCTGGCCCACATGCCTGTGCTGCCTGCATAGGCAGAGTGCTGGGACCTCAGGGCTTCCTGCACCCATAGGCCATCCCGGCCTCTTTTATTCTATAATATCCAGGGGTGAGGAGGAGATCATGGCCACTCAACTCACAGGAAGCTCTCCAGTCCTGGAACGTAGGGCCTCTGTGCAGTGTGTTGTGAGAGTGATATCCAAGTATCCTGCAGGGGGCGCTGTGATAAGGCTCAGAAGCCCTTCCTTAGCAGAAGATAAGCACTGGAGCACACAGTTCACATTAACCGTGATTTGGTCAAGGCTGGATTATATTTGGCCAAATCCCACCAAAACATTGGTGATTTTTTTTCTCCTTTGTTGTTGTTTGTGGCCTGTAGCGGGGGTCTTTGCTGGGTTCTATATGACTTTCCCTGGGCATCTGTGGACACGTCAACTCCTCACTATTTACCCATTCATGTTTGTGCACCCAAGGGGTGTGCATGGCCATCACAATTACCCGAGCTCACTGCGGTCACTCTACCAACAAGCACTATCCCTATCTTGTCTCTGCCTGCCAAAAAGGATGCTTGGGAAGTGGGAGTGTGTCAAAGACATACCACAGTGAAAGAATGAAGGGAGAAGACTCAGGTGAGGGTCTAAAAGGGACCCATCCCAGGTGCTACTCCTCTTCCAGCTCCTAGCACTTTCTTTGGCGTGCTAGGGGCTCCACATGCCCCTCAGGGCCAACGGCCTGCATCTGGGTTCCAGCTCACATTGTGATCTGAAGGGTCTGTCAGTGGAGGTCCAGGTTTGTGCAGTCCCAGGATTCCAGGGGAAAGGAGACCTCCTGGCTTCCCAGCCAGACTCCTTGAATGGCCTAGGCTGCCCCCTGCTGGAAACTTTGGGAAATGTAAGAATGCTGAAGTACTGGGCTGCTAATCAAAGCAGTGGGGCAGGCATATCCAAGATGAGCGCAGGGAGGATGCAGGGGGGAGGGCAACACTGGAGTCCAGCTACACCCCATATTTTGTTTTCTTTTCTTTCACCACTTCAAGTTGTTAAAAAAAATTGCTACCTGTTAAATCTGCCCTTCCCAGGAGGCCAGGGAGTCTAGTGTTCCTGAGGTGGAAAATGGACCTACGTCCACCCTCATAGGATCATGTAGAGAGCAGACACTCTGGGCAGGACAGGACTGGAGCTGCCCACCTACCACTGAAGTAGGGCCAGGCTGCTACAGAGAAAAAATAAGAGTACAAAGTTGGGTTTTTAATTCTTTTTATTGAAGAAAAGAAAAGGAGAGAAAAAATAGATTCCCCACCCCGCTTCTTTCCAGAGTGGTCTCAGTCCTGCCCCTGGGGGTCTGGGCCAGGACCATGCTCTCTGCCTGGGTCTGGGAGGGGCCCAGGGTCCTGGAAGGGAGTGGGGGGTCTGGCTGCTTCCCAAGGGGTAGGGGTGTCTAAAAATCGGAGCCAGGCTGGTGGGCCACAGGCAGTCCTCTGCAGTGGTGGCTGAGGTGGGCATCCTGGGGACGCTGGCCACACCAGGCCTGTCCGTGTCCACAGCTGCCCGCTTGCCTGCCCGGGCTTGCCCAAGGAGGGCAGAGTCTGAGGCACCATCCGGCCTCTGGAGCCCTGTACCCGCGGGCCATGCCACCTCCTGTCCTGTGTCTGGCTCTGGTCCCAGCACCGCGGGCCTTCTGCCTGGCCGCCTCTGAGCGCCGAGGCCGGGGCTGGACCCGGCCATCACCTCGAGCGCATCTGTGCCCATCCTGTGACGGAACGGGCAGAGCAGCATCCCACCTCCTGGCCCGGTGCGGGGCCACGGCCCGCCCGCTCAGACCTCGGTCTGGAGGTCAATGATGTCCTGGCCAACCAGTGGGATGGTGGCGCCCGCCTTCTCCCACTCCACACTCCGCAGCTCCAGTGGAGAAGGGGGCAGTGGCTCCAGCTCCTTCTTCACCCAGGCGGGTGTCCCGTGGGGCTTGCGGAGGCTCTCCCAGGCCCTCTTGTTGGGAGTCTGCTGCTTCTCTGGCTACTCAAGGCCAGCGGTGTAGGCAGGGCAGAGGCGAATGGGAGTGGTGCAGGGGAGGAGGGAGAAGAGAGAGAACGGTTCTTAGGCAGGGATTCCCAGAGAGAGCAGCAATCCATGCATCCCACAGCCCGGGGCCTGTGATGGGGTCAGCGCTGTGAGGGAGGGCAGTATGGAGCCTGCCAGGCAGAGCCAGGCTCAGGATCCTCCTGTCCTGCCCTCTGCATGTCTGAGATGGGGCAGACAGCACAGGGAATGGCCAAACAAAGAATCCAGTGAGTGGGCGTGTGAAGAGAGTGGGCAGAAGCCCATGGTGGCCGGAGCAGAGCCCACCCTCCTGACCTTGCTGTCTGCGCCTGGCACCTCCTTCTCCTTCTCAGCCGCATGCTGCAGCTTCCGGTTCAGGTCCTGGAACATGTCCTGGTGTCGCTTCCGCGTGTGCATGATCTTCTGTAGGTTGGGGGCCACGAGTCCTGAGCCAGGATGGGCATCCACAGCCACCCCTTTGTCCCACCTGCTGTTGGCCCTGCCCCAGGCTTGAGCCCCTCCCCAGCTTCTACATACTGAAACGGCCCTAGCACCCAGCCTGTCTGTCCAGAGAGAGGCACCCGCACTTACCTCAAAGTCCAGTTCTGCATACCGTGATTTCCGCCGCTGCAGGAGAAAGGTGTTATGTGCACAGGCAATGTGTTCCCTAAAACTGCCCAGACTACAAGTCCAAGCCCTCTGGCCTGACAATTGGGGAGATACCAATCTGCCTTTAGGGGACACACAGAGGTCCTGTTCCCTAGGGACATGGCCCACCTCTGGGTTTGGAGGCTCTGCTGAGGCCAGAGGGAAGCCCCTGACAATGATGAAACGTGGATGGGGTCTCAGAGGCCTTACCAAGGCTATCCTAAGTTCTCTATGAGCAGTGAGGCCTCCCCTCTCTCCTCTAGGCCTCTTTGGCCCTGCCTTCCCTGTGTCCAGCTCAGCCAGGCCATACAAGTCAAGGTGATCTGGTCTTGTAACCCTATGCTTGGACAGTAAACTCAGGGTGCCAGCTGCACAGAAGAGGTTGAAGGCTAGATGGTGGCACATCCAGGGCAGGGCAAGGGGTTCCTAACGGTCTCATCCTGTCCTCAGTCCCATGTCCTAAAGGCTAAACAAGGCATAGGTGAGTACAAAAAGTAGGGTGACAACAGACTATTGGTCTGCTCTATCAACCATGAGATGGGCTGGACTGAATAAAGATCCTGTCCCCGGGCCAGTCCTAACCACTTCTGACATGCCCAGAGCCTACAGGGCAGGGAAGTGCCAGCCCTTGGCACCCATCTTTGCCTCTGCAGACTCCGAATTACCCTCACCTCCAGTGAGCTCACTGACAAGGTGGCCACGTTCTCGTTCTTGGTCCCAACACCTGAACTGGGTCCTGGGTGGGCCGCCGCAGGCTCCCCTGTGTCCCCCAGGCTGGGAGGTGCAGGCTCCAGGGTGGGTGGTGGGGGTAGGGGCTGCTGGGGTGGAGGGGGTGGTGGAGGCGGAGGTGGGGGAGGCTGGACAGGGGGAACCTCAGGGGGTGCACCACCTGGGGGCTCACGGGCAGGTGGGCTGCGGGTGGGGAAGCCGGCGTCAGGCGCCATGCTAAGGTGGATGAGGCGGGTTTGGGGCATCTGGTCAATGTTGATGCTGTATTTGGGTTCCTCCTTGGGTTTGGGCCGGAGTGTGGCCGTGGCCGTGGGGAGGATCACGTAGCTCGTGTCCAGAGCCTTCTCCTGGGCCCGGCTCAGCTCTGAGTCCAGTTTCTTGAAGATGTCCCCATCGCCGATAAAAGAGGACTTGGGGGCCTTGTCCTTTTTGAGGGTGAGTGAGTGGTTGGGGAAGTCAGGCAGCGGCCCACCAGGGTAGCGGGGCGAGCCGTGCAGGTGCAGCTTGGACACGTTAGCCGGCAGACTGTTGAAGGTGGTGGGTGGGCCCTTGGCCAGTTTCAGCTTCTCCTCTTCCGGCAGTGATGGCCGCTTGAAGGTGCCTGTGATGGTGGCCGTGCGGCAGGCTGCAATGTCTTTGTTCAGTACTAATGGGGGGGGGGGGCATCGGAAAAAGACAGCAGATAGGAAGAGGGGGGTCAGAGTGGTGAGGGTGGTGTGCAGCAGCAGGGCCTCAGCTTAGGCAACACTGCTGCCACCCTGGCCTCTGCCCGTACCAGCCACTCCAGACCCACTTGGATAGCCAAAGTTCCTTTGCCTTTTCTAATGAGGCTGGCCTACGGGGCATCTCTGTCTGCCTTCCAAGACAACTAAAGATTGCCACTCACGTGGCCTACCATGGCAAGTCAGAAAGGCAAGTGAGGGTGCCCTCTGCTGGAAGCACAGGACAAGGTACCTCCAGGTGCAAAAAATAGTCTCTTCTAAGGAGCGCTCCCCCCACAACCCACCAGTATTTCTGGCCCACACAAGCCCTTGCAGGAGGGTGTGCTTGGCCTATGCACATCAGCCCCAAGGACCATGAGACCTAGCACGTGAGCCCAACACCTTTGAAGAACGCCCCTGTCTTGACTGCCCCTGAGCCCTGATAAAGTCCCTTTTCCTGAAGTTTCCCCTCTGCCACCTCTCTGAGGTTAACCATCTCAGGCTGTCCAGCATCTGGATCACCATACATCTCACTTGCCCATCAACCCCACTGGCCAGGAGAGTACTAGACTAGCACTGACTCAAGGCCACAGTCATCCACACTGCTCCTCCTGGGTGCTCTCTCCAGGTGCATCCCCTCCTTAGGAAGCCTGGGCCAGGTCTGCATACTGCCAGTTCTGGTCACACCTAGCCCACCCAGCCTTGGGGACCACCAGCAACTCTTATCATTTTACCAACAGTGGTCACCCACAACATTATAGCTTCCCAGGCCAAAGGTCTCTCACCCTCCCAGCTCACCTCCGATGACAACCTTCGGCTCTTCCATACTATCACCCAGTATGGTGGTTTGAATAAGAGTGACCCACATAGGCTCACAGATTTGAATTCTTAGTCTTCAGGGAGTGATATTATTTGAAAATGACTAGGGGGTGTGGTCTTGGAGGAAGCACATCACTAGGGATGGGCTTTGAGGTTTCATAAGTCCATCCCAGGCCCAAAGTCTCTTTGCCTATGGACCATAAGGTAGCAGTAGCAGTGCCTGCTTGCATGCCGCAAAGCTCCCCACCGTGATGATGAACTAAGACAGAAACTAAGCAAGCTCCCAACTAATGCTTTCTTTTCTAAGAGCTGCCTTGGCCCTAGTGTCTCTTCACAGCAACAATACAGTAACTAAGACACTTGGCATTGTCTTCCAGCCATCCACCAACACCCCAGCAGTGGACTAGCCACCTTTCTTATCAATTTGTATGCCCCTCTCCAAGGGTCAATATCATCTCAAGGACCTCCTTGGCCTGCTCACATTCCAACCCTTCCGAGAAGGGACTCTGCTCCACCGTGGACATCATCCACAGACACCTACGGTGTGGCCACCAGCCACAGTCAGCCCACAGCACCAAGTGCTCTATGAAGTACAGCTGGGCACAGGGTCATCTCTTGGGTAGGCTGTGGCACTGGATCCTTGAAGACCAAGGAAGGATCTTGCTGCCCCATCCCAAAGTCACCTCATCTAGGAATCCCACTCAGGAAGCAGTTGACATTCTCCACTTGGGAACCGGATGGAGCAAAGCCAGATGTCCCCTCCACAGCCAGAGATGGTCTGCCATGGCCCTAGTCCTTGGCTCACATGGAACACAGGGGAGGCACTGAGTCCCCTCTTGACTTTGCTTCCAGGAAGCTCAGCATTAGCTGAGCACCACAGCAGCAGTTCCTGACCCCTTGTTTTCTTCCTGCCCACACAGGGGTCCCCCAGTTCTCAAAGTGCAACTTGCCCCTCCCCTACCCCAGGTTAACAATGAAGGAACGAAGACAACACAGAAGGTGGGTGCTTGAGGGAGGGCAGGCAGGAGGCTGGTGACAGTGAGTGTCCACGCAGAGGCAAGAGCAGGGTGAGTCTCACACAGAACTGGCCCATCTGCTCTGCCCTATGAGGGGAGAGAGGAGAGACAGACAGGTGAAGGGGTACCAAAAGATGGTCCTAGCCCAGCATGGGCTCCACAACAGGCCCTTGAGGAGGAGGGGGCCCAGGCTGGGCCATGAGGTGGCAGGTGTGGGATGGGGACAGGTAAGGCACACGGATGCTGGGAGTAAAGAAAGAAGCAGATAGGCCGACTGGCCACCATGGCTCTCACCTGTCAGGCGCTCACCTGATCTACAGGCCAGATCCACATCCTTCTCAAAGTCGGTCTGCAAGACAGAGACCGAGGGCAAGATGAAGGCAGGGCTAGGAGCAGGTGGGGCTGCAAGCTGCAGGCTGGTAGGACGGGGGCCACCAAAGCCACACCCACACCTCAGAAGTCACAGATATGCTGATATTGTCACCAAGAACCCCAGCCCACATTATTAGTCCATGGGCCACATGGTGTGGCCATGCATCTTTACGCTTGTTTGTGCAAGCATGGGTGTGTCTGTCAGCATTCACATGCATGTGTGAGCTCTGTCTCTGTGTGTTTGTGGTGCTTCTGCCTTTGTGAATGCAGAGGAGCATACTGTGTGAGCATGAACATATATGTTGAGAGGAGCATTGTATGGCTCACTCATGAGTCAGTTTACATGTATGCATTTACATGAAGAAGCATATGCACATCTCCATGCATGTGTTTGTGTCTGTCTGTGTGGGCGTGCGGCCAACCATGCGTGCTCTCCCTCCAAGGCGTCACGGAGCAGCCGGCCTTTGACCCTCTGGCCATGCTCCCCCAAAGCCATGCAGCCACCAGGGCTTCCAGAGCCTCTGCCATTCCATCCAAGACAGACAGCAGGGGACAGACACAGACCTGGGCCAGCACCAGCCTCCCCTAGAGCAGAGACATGGTCCCCCCTGCATCTCTGAGGACAGCAGCTGGGGAGGCCAGAGTGGTGACCCAGGACCACCTTAGGAGCTTGGGTCTGCAAGACCCATCCAGAGGCCACAGGGCTCCAGGGGAATCAGCCTGGCCTTTAATCTCAAACTGCAGGTCTTTCCCTGAAATGCAGGAGCCAAGATGCTGGGAAGGTGGCCATCTTCCCCTGAGGTCAGAGGTCGGGCCAGGAGAAACATCAAGAGGAGGGAAAACGGTGTCCCCAGATGACAAAGTACCTGTCCAGCTGACACTTGTTCCCTCTAGATGGTGGTACTGAGGCCTAGAGGGTTGGCCCTGTGTAGACACCACCCGGAGATGCTCCCCAGTGCCTCACCCCTAGGGGTGCTGAACACTTGGGACAACATATGGGTGATGCCAGAGGGGCCGGAGACTGGCCAACAGAGCCAGAGCTCTGCTGTGAGGCTACTGTGCCTAGGTCCCATAGTTGAAGCAGTCTGCATGAGTTAACTCACAGTTGGCTTGTGCACAGTCTGGAAGGGCCAGCTTGAAGGAAGGCAAGAACGCAAACCAGCCCCCACCCAACTCACCAACAGCCTGTCCCAGCTCAAAACCCTCGATCAAGGAGTTCAACTTGGCCTCAGTTTCTCCAACTACAAACCGAGGTCAGAATTCCATCTACTAGGGTTCTAGGGCACAGCAGAACTCTGGGAACAGGGAAGACCTAGAGGTCCCTCGTGGGACAGCTTATATCTCCAGGCAGTCAGTCCTACCATGAGCTGAGCGTGGCCATTCTGGAAGGAGCCCCCCGAGTCCCCGTTGCCCTCCTCTTGGCGGTCTACTACACGGCACTTCACAGCATCCTGGACCTGAAGGAGGGAAAGCACGTCAGCAGGGAGCCACGGCCCTACACAGCACCTCGGCAAGAAGCCTCCTGGTAGCACAGTAGCACTCCTCATGCTAGGAGGAGAAAGGATGTGAGGTGAGGACGTCCAGAGTTCCTGATGCCGAGAAGGAGCTGCAGACCCTGCTGGCTGGAGGCCACTGTTAAGAACGTTAGCTTGAAGCAGTCACCTGGCTGCAGCCTGCACCCCCAAAAACCTATCCTGACTGCAGGTGATGAGTCTGATCCTCACGGCAGGCTGTATGGGCAAGGCTAAGGCCGGCATAAATCTTGGCAAGTAGAACCAGGAGAAAGTGGCCGATCACCCAGGATAATCATCACGAGGAAGGTTACGAATCAAACATTATCCTAAAGCCCAGCCTCTGAAGACAGCAGTGAAGTGCTGGGCCTGCTTCCAGAGCCACACACAAGGGCTGCAGCTGACTTCGCATGCTCACTCTGCTCAAGTGTGGGCCCTTTCGCTGTTGGTCCATCTCAACTTCCTGACCTCAAGGCTTTGTGCAGGTTCTACTCCTAGGGCCAGATCTTAGTGGGATGTTCTGCTATTCTGCGGACATCCATCCTGCTACCTTCCTGGAGCTGCCTACTTTGAGGCAGCTGGTCCTGCAGACCCCTCCTTCCGGCTGATCTTGCAGTCTTTCTTCCTATCTTACATGCTGGGCAGGGGAAAGCCTCATTCTCCCTGGCCGAGCTCTGAAATTGCTGTTCTGGAGTTAGGAATGCTCAAGGGAGGAACAGAGAGCAAGAGTGTGACTTCAGAGTACTTCAGTAGCCTTAGAGGCCGGACTTCACCTGCCTGAGGGATGAAATCGTGGTACCTGGGGGAGGGGCTTTCAAGGAGTGTTGGTGCGGTGCTTAGGTGGCCAGGGCAAGAGGGCTCAGAGTCTCTTCTCTCCCTGTGAGCTGCCAGTGGTGCTTGGTGGCTTCCCACAGTAGCTTCCCAGAGCTAAGCGGCACAAGACTAGCACAGGGAGGCGGACAGGGGTCGGGGGGTATCTTTGTGGGAACATTTTTGCAACTTCAGGCAGCCCTCTTTCTGTGCTCCTCCAGCAGCATCTGGATGCCTCACTTCCCTGCTGGCCTGGTCTCTTCTGTCACCTGAGGTTCCCTACCCTGATTCTGTGGCTACAATGGATTATGTCTTCATCAAACCTGCTGCCTTTCAAGTCCCTGGGCAGCATTCTAGGAGGTTCTGAAGACAATGGAGGCAGCAGGCTCTAGGCCCTAGCCATGTCCTGGCTCCATCTGGGGCAGAAGTTGATCTACTGAGGTAAAATACACTTCTATCCACAAGGCAGCCTCTCTGGTTAGTCTCATTACTGCCCCCTGCTGGTGGCCATCAGGACATAGTTAGATAGGAACCTCACGGTCTCATCTTCCAAAAGGTTCAGAAAATACTTGAAGCATCTAGCGCTGGCTCTCCGACTCTGCCCTGTCAGTTGCAGACATCCCATAGCTGATAAGATAGGTATCTTGGGAAATAAGCTATCTTTTAAAAGGGGGCCATTCCTAACAACCCTTGCTACATGCTGGGCACAAGTCCACCTTGAGGGACACAGGTGGACCCTAGGCCCAGGACGCCCACCTCTCTGCGCAGGATGCAGTGCACCATCACGATGACGAAGCCCTCCAGTGAGTCAAAGACAGCAAAGAGGATCTGGAAGAGGGCGGAGCGGCGGTCGGTGACGGCAAGCACGGCAGACATCCAGGTCAACGCCAGCAGCGGCAGCACCACGCAGGAGCTCCACAGGGAGGCCCTGGGGATGGAGGGCATCAGGGCGGCCCCATGGGCACGCCAGCTCTCCTGAGGACACCCCTTTCCCCCATCCCCATGCCTGAGGGCTTGGAAGGGACCCAGCAAAATAGAAGAGCTCTTTGGGAGAAAATTTGGGCCCTGTCCAGGAGGTAACAGAAGGGAGACAGACAGGAAGGGCAGCGGGACAGGAGAGATGCACGGAGCAAGGCAGCCCCTGACTCCATCTTCCAGGCCCTGAGCCCTGGGCCCAGAGATCCAGGGCCCCAACTGCAATACAAGATGGCTGTGAGGGACAGGAGTCAGGCAAGATACTGAGAGAAGGAGAGAGAGAAACTGTGAGGGAGAGACAGGACAGACAGTGGACAGTTGGACAAGGCCAGAGGGTCAAAGGAGAGACCAAGACAGACAGAACAGACACGAAGGGTGTTCTTCCTCTTCCGAGGCTGCAGGTACCCTCCCAAGGCACAGCGCCGTCCTGTGGCCGCGACCTGAGCCACCCCTGCCTTCGGCCCTCAGTCTCTTCTTGGAACAACTGGCTGGCACAGGGAGTCTAGCAGCCCAACGTCGGTACCTGGCCTGCACGCCTGCCTCCAAGCTTGTCTCTATGCTAAGGTGCCGACATGGTGCTGCCTTAGGCTGGAGGATATGTGAGTGCTTAAGAATTGTACCTTGACACCAACCTCAACACTGCTGTGGTTCCCAGGAGCCACTGTGGCCTGTCTGTAGCCCTTGTCATTGCCAGGAGACAGGGTCACTTGTCCCTTCTCCCTTCTCCCTTGGGTGGGTGAGTGGGGTCATCCTGCTGCCCCTCCCAAAGATGGGAGAAGGGGACTCAGGGCTGATGGGAGAGGCTAGAGGATCTGAGGGACCAGTTAGGCAGAGGATCCCCCAAACTCCCACCAAACCGAAGAGTACAGCCCTGGCAAGGGTCCTATGTGGGGTCTGGCCTTGCAAGGACACAGCCATCCTCAACACCTCCCTGGCCTCTGAGGCCATGTAGCTGGCTACTGTAGCCCTCTTCCAGGCCTACCTTTGTGCCTTCTGTAGCCATGCTATGCTGACCCCAGGGATCTTCTCGCCTCCAGCCACAGCTATCACCACTTGGTGAGCATAGCCTTCTGTAGCCAGGACACTCAGGACTGGCTCTCTTAGCCCTTCCCCTTCGGCTCACCTTCCCCACCTCAGGCCCAAGCCAGGAATGAACTTTGATGACCCGCCCTTCCCTCACTGCCCTGAAATATGGGCTCCTAAACTGTACCTCATATAGGCCCCCACTTCCAGTCAGCTATACAATCCATCAACCCCTCCTTAGATGGGGACCCATGTGAGGCACAAAGCCCCAGGTCCTGGGTCCCTGCTGACCCCACCGTGACTTCTGGACCAAGGATGGAGTAGAGCACCACCCCCCCCAACCCCCCCCCCCACAGCGCCAGCTACTCGGCCTCCCTCTGCTGTGGCTTAGCCAGCAGTACCCCCACCCCACCTCCCGCTGTGAGCTCATCTGTCCCTGAAGCTAGAACAGGACAATGGCAGGCTGGCCCGCTAGTAAATTACTTCCTGTCACTGACAGAACATTCTTGGGGCTCTAGATTTGTTCCTACCACCACAGCTCTGGGCCCAGTGACATCTCCCCTCTACTTCAAAGCAGACATTCTTTGAGCCAGGACTCCTGCCTCTCAGGTCACCCACGTCTGGCGTAAGAACAGAGCTCCCATCAGCAGAAACCCCTTGGCTTCCGACAAGGGCAGCTCTGCCATTTCTCTATCTCCTCCAGGCCACCAGTTTCCAAATCACTTCTCCAGGAGCCCTGATGAAGAAGAGCCGCAAGCTCCCCAGGGACTCAGATACCCCGGGCAGGAGAAGAGCTCCGGTGAGGCCTGGGTGTTACGACCTCTAGCAGCTGCCTGACCTTTGGATCCCTGACCCTCAGTTGGTTGGCTAAGGCTGGATCTCAGTTCTGCATTCTACCCAGAAAGACTGCTGATCCAAAAGCTGGCATTGGGGCTCCCAGCAGTGTGGGCCAGCATGGGAACAGGCTAGCCTACGTGGTTGGGTCCTAAGCCATGCATATCTCCTCACCCTCTCAGTCAGTCTAATATCTGTCTGAGGCACCAAGAGTCCTGGGTTCCAATGTCTGCTCAAGAGGGTTAGAGTGTGTGTGTGTGTGTGTGTGTGTGTGTGTGTGTGTGTGTGTGTGTGTGCATGTGTTATTGTTATTGCTATGACCTGAAGGAGGCAGGGGCCTGGACAAGATGACCTTTTGGGTTGGACTTCCTATGTTGAACTCCACTCACCCAAAACACAGCTATGTTGTCACAGCCAAGTCAGGGGATCAACACCCCTTGGGCTTAGTACCCTGTTCCCATGGTTGTATCTTCCTGAGTACCCACACAGACACACAGCACATATACCCGCAGAGTATAACACATCTCAGTTATATATGCATCTATACACATTTGCCCACACCCAGTTACATTCTTACAGCTACATGTTTATAGGTACATCACACACACACACACACACACACACACACACACACACACACCCTGCTCACCATCCATTTGTTTACAAGTTCACACTTGCATACTTTTTCCTTATGTCTGCACATACCAATCATTCTTACTGTTATGTGCAGCAAGCACACTGTCCATATACCCAGCCACTCTCACATACAGAACCTCATGCACACCTGCATACTGTAAGCATACCCACTCCCACACATAGGCACCACCCCTATGCACACTGGCACATATCTACTGGATACATATCCAACCACTCTTACACATGAGCAATGTGAACAGGCTCATACTCTCCTAAACACTCATAAATACACACTCACATGGATCCAGCCGCTACCCACTTGTCTTGTGGAGGTGGGGGCTGAGGGCCAGGCTATGGGACAGCATTGTTGAGGGGACTTGGAGAGCATCAGGAAGCAGTGCAAGTGTACCCCAACTGTCCCTGGACTCAGTCCCATTCTACTTAGCTGACCCACTCCTTGCCTCCCAAGTGTCTTATGTGCTGCATAGCAAGCATGTCTTGAACCGGGAAAGACAAGCCTGCAGGCAGAGGGTGGGTGAGAGGGCAGAGCTGCCTTGGAAACCCAGAGGGGACTGCAGAAGTGAAAGAAATGAAAGAAAAACATAAAAACAAATAAATGTGAGTCAGGAGAGAGCAGAGCCCATGCAGGGCTGCTCCAAGGTGGTGACAAGGCACTAACATGGCGTTACTGGTAGCGTCGGAGGTGGCTTCGGCCGCAGAGAGGACTCCGCACTCAGCACACGTGAGGGCACGCCCGTGGGGGGGCGAGGGCAGCTGACTGCAAGTGAAATCAAAGGCTGAAACAAAAGCAAACAGGTTCCCTCGAAACCGCGAGGCAAGGAGCAGAGACGGCAGCCTGAGGCTCTCAGACATCTAAGGGACCCAAGCCTAGGGCAGGGAGTAAGATGGGCAGGGCCATAGCTGCCGGCATCTGCTGGCTGACAGCCCACCTCAGTTTCCATGTGTGAGAACAGCGAGATCTGCAGAGGCTATCCTTCCTCCTCCCCACATAGGCACACTAGATATTGTCACATGGGCTGACCTCAGAAGGAGATCAGAAATAGACAGGCTGCGCTGCATGGGAGCCCTGCCCATGCGTGTCCGAGGATGTGTGAGGGTGCTATGCAATGCACACAGAGAGGGCAGGTGCCTCCCCTTGTAGGCACTGGCCCAGGCCACCCATACCTAGGGTCTGATTCTAGCTCCCCCAGATTTCTCCATTTCCTAAACACTCTGTTTGCTTTGATATGAGGGGATACAGACATGGAAGCTTGCCCTGTGGCTATCCTAAGAGCAAATCAAGCAGGTCAGTGTTAGAGAGTCCAGGGAGACCTCCACACCTACAATGCCAGCCATAGTTAAACCCACATGTGGGGTGGGGCTTGGACTCTGATGTTGGCCCACTGTTCTGGAGCGGACAGCTAAGAACTCAGGCCCTCCGCCACAAAGGTACTCTCAGCACAGTGACAGAGCACCCTAGCCCACTCAAGAGTTCTAACAGGGCCAGAGCCCACCAGGCACCCAGGGAAGTCACTGGGCAGAGAAGGAGGAACCAGAAAAAGAGAGACAGTGAGAGACAGAGAAAGACACCAAGCAAGACAGGCACAGGGGGGAGGGGCAGGGGCAGAACCCCCACAAAGACACCAGCACACCAGCTGCAGGATTGTAGAAGGCTGGACAGGGAGGACTCTGGGCAGGGCAAGGCTACCACCCCAGTTTCCTGTGACACCCCCCTCCTGCATGTCCCTGAGGCTAAGGCGACAGTGACCCCCATGTCATCCCTCACTCCTAGGACAAGCCACAAAGTAGGTGCCTGAGCAGTGTGGGAGGAACCTTGTTCCATCTGTCCCTAGCTGTCCCCCAGTGATGAAGGCACCAGATAGGCCTCTTGTGGAATTCAGGGAACAGGGAAGAGGCGCTCCCAGCCTTGGGCCTGGGGTGCCCTCCCACCATCCTGAGCCCAGCAGGGGGGACTCTCTTTGAGAAATGAACACTACTGTTTCTGAAGATTCTGCAGGGTCCCACCTTGTTACAGGTCAGAAAGAGAAACTGAGGCACAGAGCAAGGCAGAGCGAGGGGTAAAAAAGCCTTTGTACTCTCTGCCCCAGTTTCCTAACCTGCTTTAGGACACCTGAGTTTTCAGATTGGATTTGGGACTTAATAGTGGGTGGGCTCTGGGTCTTTCCAGCCAAGAAGGGCAAGGTGCCAGGGCCACAGGGCCTACCCTGCCCGCTCCTTCAGCTTCTTGTCCGTGATGCCGTCCTTGGACACGAGCTTGTTGAACACCAGGATCCCGATCACCATGTTCACCTGCCGGGCAGAGGCAGGAGTGGGCCAGAGCCCATGGGTGCCCAGATCAGCAGCGGCCATGCCCAGAATGTCCACAGTCCTCCAATTCAGACCCTAGTGCTGGCCAGGCGGATCCATCCAGAGTCCTGTCCTCAACGTGCCCCATACCACCAGCACCCCTCCCCTGGCCCCTGATTATGGTGAGCCCAGGGCCAATGATGGCTTCACCAACTGACACTAGGGTACCCCTTGTTCCTGATCTCCTCCAACCCCTCAACCCCACTAGCAATTTCCATTGGGTACCTCCTGGGGGCTTCTTAGGGCCTCAGGCACATCTTCCAAGTGACTAACCAATTTACTACCCAAGATAAGAATCATTCCTAAACCCGCTGCCAGAGCCTCCGTGCCCTGGGGACCCTGGCGCCTCGCCTCTCTTTGGTTATCTCTGCCAGGGTGTGGGGCAAGAAGCAAGGTCTTGCTCAGATCTCACTTCTCACCCTCACTTTGAGAGAATTCCTGAGGGTCTCTAAGCAATTCTTTTTTTTGTAGAAAGTCTGCCAGACCCCCAAGGCCTTGGCCTGGCCCTAAGGGGCAAAGGTCAAGGTGGAGAGATGCTCTGGACTCTTGTGCCAGGGACCAGGCCCAGAGGCCCAGGGGTTGACAGTTTCCCTGGCTCTGCATAGGCAGGATTCCACACACAGGGCTCTGCTTCCTGGTATAGCCCTGCCTCATAGCTCGCTGACCACACAGCTGGGCTGCAGGTATTCTAGGCCTGGCTATGCTCCTGCAACAGGCTCTGCTTGGCTGTCATAGGATGAGTGGTCAGGACACAGGACCCTATGATGCAGCTGCTGGAGCCTGCTCTTAAAGGATACTGTCTAGCTGGCCCGGCAGCTACCCTCAGAGGCACTGACCAGTTATATCCACCTGGCCTTCCGTTTGGGTGCCTTTGAGGAACAAGGAGCGGGAATTCTGGCAGCCACCCAACTGTCTCTACCCACCTACACACTCACCCCAGACTCGCTACTCACACTCTGAAGGGTCGGTTACTCAACTGTGCCACCGGTTACTCCTGTGCCACCTGCCTACCATACTGACTTGAGCCAAGCTCCCTGACCACCCCTCCCCCACAGAAAGGAAGATGGGGAGGCAAGGACTAGAGAGAGACAGCATCTACTCCCATGCTGAGCCACGCCAGTCCTGGCTGTGGGCCAGTCCCCAGCTATAGTTTGGACTCCTTTCCAAGTGGGCATGCCAACCAAAGGACCAGGAAAAAGCAAGGTCCCTCTGACACCACCAAACCAGCAGCCTCAGCTCTTGGCACTCTGGGTGCTGACAGCTGTGGTGGACATGCATGACCTGAGCCAAGTCTGCTCCAACCCTGCAGCTTCAGCTGTCCATCTGTCCATCTGTCCCCACCTCCCCGTTACTCACCAAGCCTGCAAAGGCCTCCTGGCAGGTACATAATCAATGCCCAATACCCAGGCAAGCCATGCTCATGGAGATTAAGAGGATGACAAATGCACCACACTGAGCGACTGGAGTCAGGGGAAGGAGCTGCCACTGCTGCTAACCAGATCCCCATAGGCCAGCCAAGGGGCAGGTAAGGACCCAGGGGTCCTGGGGGCGGGGTGGGTAGGGGAGGAGAGGGGCTGGGTAAGTACCAGCACAACTGCAGCCGCTGGTCCCACGAAGGCATACAGAAGTCCCCCCTCCAGGGAGAGCCAGCAGCTGGGGAAAAAACAAGCCGTCAGTACCCAGCCCCATGCCCCGGGAGAGTAGGCCACCAGTGTGTCAGGAAAGAAGAGTATGAACTGGGTGGCCATGAAAGGAATAGGGAGATTTGCACACACATTGAGGGGGGTGGCAACGCAGCCACTGTCACCTCTACTTACAAGTGGAGGTGTGGCCCAGTGCAGAGAATGGGACATGCCTCCTAAGAAGCCCTCTGTCCTCTGCGAGGAGCGGGGACATTTCTGACTCTTCTTGCAGACTCTCTAGCAGACCCTGCTTGGCTTGAGGTTCCTGGCCTAGGTCACTAGCCTTATGCTCACTTGCCTAGATCTTCACAACCCGTCCCACCATCAGCCCCTGGACACCATCCATGACACCAATAAGAGCTCAAACCCGTAGAGCGGTGCTTCTCAACCTTCCTCATGCTACGACGACCCTTCAACACAGCTCCTCGTGCTGTGGTAACCCCCCAAGCACAAAAAAACATTGTGTTGCTACTTCACAACTGTAAATTTTGCTACTGTTATGAATCATAATGTAAACATTTGATATGCAGGATATCTGATATGCAAGATATCTGATATGTGACCCTTGTGTAAGGATTGTTCAACAACCCCCCAGGGGGTTGAGACCCACTGCCATAGAGGCTATTTAACACACTGTACACTTGTCCCCCGCTGTGGCCCAGGGCATTCTAACCAATGCTGCTCAACACACTCCTCTTCATTGTTCAGGATCCTACAAGTGTCTCCAACATGGCTCAGATACAAGGGCTCCACAGCCCTAACACCCCCTTCCTGGGGCTTCAGAGGAAGATAGGTTTCCTCCGACCCCCACACCCTGCTGGTTTTAGCCACCCAGCTCCCAACTAGTACAAGCCAACCCCATCCTGAGTCTGGGGTCCTGCCTCTGCCCATAGAGCCCACACTGCCTTAGGCCAGCTGTTGAGGCCCCAGGGGCTTAACTGACTTACCCCTATTCTGCCCACGGGGAAGGTGCCTCTGCTGTCCTCTGGGTTACCCTCACATTTGCACATGGAGATGATGACTCCGGAGGCTCACAGCCATCAGGGTCATCCACTGAGGAGGCAAGAGGCTCTGAAGGCCCTGGGCTTTCTTCTCATCTCCCTGACCACAGGCTGGACAGGGCCTGACTGCTTAGGAGTGGGAGACCTGCCTGATGGCCCACCCTCCTAAGCCTGGTGATACAATGCCAGTGAGGTGGGGCGCCTCTCGGGTCTGCAGAACAGTAGTCTGTCCCCGCCTGCCCGACTCACTAGTTCATGGTGCTGTACCCCTTGGCCTTGGTGAATCCCACGGAAATGGCCACCACCAGTGCAGGGAGCCCTAGAAGAGGACCAGAAGAAAGGGGGATCAGTTCTGAAATCCCTTCCCACCTTGGTCGAGGGACAGGATGCATGAGGGGAGCCCCAAATGAGGGCAGTACTACAGGGAAGAGGTGCACAGGGGCAGGACGCCAAGGGCTAGGAGAATGCTGCACAACTGCAGACCAGAGGGCGAGACGTGGCCTGCTACCACCCAGCCTTATAGAAAGAGAGTGAGGGTATCATTTTTAGAGCATGCGTCCAAAGTCAGTGAAAGATACGGTATATTGTTATTGTCATCTGGATGCTAACGGGGCTGTTCGGGCTGCGTTTTCCTTATAAAGGAACAGAGGCTCAAAGGGGGAAGCCAGGGTGACAAATGCAGACTCTAGGAGTGGTAGGAACAAGCAGAGGGCCGGGACAAGAACGTCAGGAATAGAGATAGCCCATCATCTTACCCAGGCTGCCCATCCCCTGAGGCTCTGCTGACCTCAACCCACTGCACACCAGCTGTGTGCCCTCATTCCCAGCCACTCACCCCAGCCTATTGCCCACCCTCACTCCCAGCTGCCGATTTATACCCCAACAGCCTTAGCTGCAGTCCCCACCCTCACCTCCCGACCTCAGCTGCCCTGCTCACCCCAGCCCAGGCAGAGAAAGCGCTTGCGGACGAGCCGGCTCCGGAGGCGGCCAGTCACGGCCATGTAGGACTGCCAGGCCTCGGTGAGCACCCAGCAGAAGGAGGACAGGAAGAAGAAGTGCAGGAAGGCAGCCACCAGCGTGCACACAACCTAGGCAGGCAGGGGCCAAGGGGACTGGGCAAGGTGCTCAATGGCTCTCACCCATCACATACGTGCATGTGGCAACAGATGAGAAAAACCTAGCACCCAATGACTTTGAGACCAGCCTCGCAAGGAGCAACCTGGTCCTCACCCTGAGATGGACCACCGAAGCCCAAAGCCTGGGATGGATGCTCATCTTTCTCCCCCAGCTGTGAGCAAAATGGGCCCAGCAGCACACGGAGAAGCTCTAGTCCACTCTACCCTTCAGCGGGGCTGAACCTGAGGCCCAGGGGTCGGGGGTGGGGGGAACCACACCATAAGACCCGCGGAACCACACCATAAGACCCGCCTCAAGTCACAGGCAATCCCGCTGTGACTGTGAGTTTCTGCCATGGAATATAGCACCGTCTGGGACTAGGCCTTCTCTCTGTCTCCAACACACTAGGGTGGCCCATGAAGACCCCCCCTCCCAAAGCCTAGCCTCTGGGTTTACATTTGGCAAGACAGGGAAGGAGCGAGGGAGGGGTCCTAGGGAAAGGCAAACGGAGGGTCCCCACACCGAGCTTCCCAGAAAAGACAAGGCTATGCAGGGCAGGACAGGAGGCTGCCTACCTTGTTGCGGGTCTGAGTCTGCCCGATGAGGATGAGAGCATTAGAGGAGATGATGGACAGGCAGAAGTTGATGAGGATGACGGACCGCTCTGAGCGAATGTACCTGTGAGAGGGGTCAGGGCCTGAGGTCAGCACCTAACAAGGTCATGTGGCCTGCCCAAGAACCAGTGTTCCGTTTCCTCCCTGAATGTACTGCCTGTATCCTTACCATCATCACCATCGCCAGCACCGCCATCAGTATCATCACTATCCCCATCACCACCACCATCACCGCCACTGTTACCACCCCAATCGTCACCACCATCATCTCCACCACCACTACCATAACCATCACCCATCATAACCCTCATCACTACCACTCCCATCAGCACTACCATGGTTGCCATTATTACCGCCATCACCACCATCATCAACAGCACTGCCACCGCCATTACAATCAGCCTCACTACTGTCATCAACACCACCACCATCATCTCTGTGGATACCATAGCCATGGCCACCATCACTGCCATCATCATCATCATCATCAAGCATCGTCACCATGAACCACCACCATGAGACCCGCCCGTAGAGAGCAGAGGGCCCTCAGCTAAGCCTTGGGGCTTGAATTGCTTCACATAGGCATGGCCCTTATTTCATTTGTCCCTGTCTCTCTAACTGCTATCAGAACAGTCCCTGTGTGCAGCTCACGGGGGGCACAGTGGTGCCGGCAATGCTCAATGAGAAAGGTGGTTTAGAACACCAAGTCGCCTCCTCTCCAGGTTAGAGTTGAACTCAGCCTCCGAGCTCCGGGCTCCAGATGCTCTGAGACCCTGAGCGGCTGGTGAGAGGGAATCCTGTGGAAAGCATTCTGGATGCCCTGCCTTTGGGAAGAACACAGAGGACACCTGATGCTCGAAGCTGCGTGGACTGTCCCTCTCCCGGCAGTCACATCGATCTCTTGCTGCCTGACTGCAGGCAGTGACTGGACACATCGGTTTCGATTATTGGCAACCACCACACGGGGTAGAGACTAGAACAGCCAGTCACAGGGGCCAGCCATCACACGAGGAGCCCCTAGAATAGCTCTGTGTACAATGACCTTGAACATACCTCAATGTAAACTACTGCATGTGTGGCTGGATGCTGGTGAGCAGGGAGAAGGACACCCTACTGGCACATGCCCATGGTTACATATACCTACTGGTAGGGGACATGTATGGAGACACATCTGTGACCCGAGTAGACTCCTAATGCTTTAGTCTGAAGATCACTCACAATGCAAGCCTTCTATGCCTACATTTGCCTGGGATTTAGCCTCCGCGTGGGCAGATAGGCCCTCAGTGGGCATGAGGGTCCTTGCTGATCCACGTGGCCTTGGGATCCTGGGGCAGGAAGTTATCCCTGACCCCAGGAAGTTTGCAGGTCCACATATGAGAGTACATAGGAATTCTGGGTAGCCACAGGAGCCCAAATAAGCAAAGGATAACTGTTCTATGTGTCCAGCTGGGGCCTGGGCTCAGAACCGTTGTCTGTCAAAGGATATAGTCAGGTGACAATAGGCTTGAGGACCTGTATATTCAACATGCCCCCCCATTCTGCTCTGTGACCACCCCCCCCCCCCGAAGAGATACAGCAATCAGAAACCTAGAATAGAAACGGAGGCATCGTGGGGCAAAGGGGTCAGGATAGTCCAGAGTAGATGGTACGAGGGAGAGAAAGGGAGGGCTGGGTCTCCGGATTCTGGAGCAGGAACCTACCTCCACACAGACACGTAGATGATGACCAGCATGAGTAGGGTGAGGGAAGACACGCCACAGCCCACGATGAGCGTCACAGATGGCACGGTCACCTTATCCATGGTCTGGGGAGGAAGGGAGACAAGGAGTGAGACATGACCCATGGCGAGTGAACAGAGGTCTGGCCAAGGCCCCATGTAGCCCCAGGAGACTTGTGCCCTTCCAGGCCAGTTCTCTGTCTTTCTCGGCTGTGAAGTCCCTAAGGGCAGTGTTTTTGTCCCTTGTTGAGGACAAACCCTCACCAGTAGAATGGCAGTTCCAGGCCATGCCTGGCAATACTCTTCACCTCCTTCATGTCACAGCCCCTCAACTCCAGGAGGGTTCACCCCACATCACAGGTACGGTGAGGGAGGCACAGACTCAGCCTTGCCCCCACAATCATCTCCCGGGCTGTGGCTGTGGCTCTGCACTGCCAGGGCCCCAGGATAGTGTCCACTCCCAGCTCCCACTGTATCTAATTGGGCAGCCAGCCAACACCCCTAACTCCATGGCTACCCACCCCAAAATGAAAAGAGGCCTGAGATGGCGTAACCAGACTCTACCCTCAGGGTGACACAGACCACGTGTGTGTGTGTGTGTGTGTGTGTGTGTGTGTGTGTGTGTGTGTGTGTGTACCCCCAGTATAAGCAGGCAGATCTGTGCTCTGGCCCTAACACCAAGCCTGCTCTTCATGCATGCTGGGCACCTATGCTCCAACCAAACCTACTCTGGAAAAAGGCTCAACTCCTGCTATATGAAGCAGCAGGCTCCTATAATTACCCTAGGCCTCTGGGCCTTGCAGGTGACCTGGGTGGCCATCCCTGTGTCTCTGCAACCACAAAAGTCTCTGGCCATAATTGCGAAGGGCAAGTGGCGACATCACTGCATCTCCTACAATGAAGCGGTAGGCATCGTTCTCCAGGCATGGGCCCCTCCAGGGTCACAGCCCTATCAGACTTTTCCTTTACCAGTGAAGAACCTGGGTCCAAGCTGAGAGGAGGCCAGGTGACATGGACAGGTGGGGGGTTGTGGCCAGCAAATATTCCAAGGCTCTGGGAAAGTCACAGTCAATTGAGCAAGTGGCTCACACCCATGCCATGACTGACTCCACTTTCGACCTCTATGGCCATCTGCCTTGTCTGCCCTCATTAGACCTGGCAGCCGCCAGACACCCCTAGCCCATTGGCTTCTCCCCATTAGCTCAGGGTCATTCAAGAAAGCCTTAGCTCTGTGTGCTTTGGGGGTTGGGGGCAGCAGTAATCTATGAAACAGGAGTTTCAAGAGAATGCTAGGCCTTATTAGGAGGGTCAGACTGGAGACCCCCAAGGACAAGAAACAGGCCCCAAATCCTGGGGAAGGAGACAGGACCGGGCTGGCCCACTGTGGGAGATCAGCTCCAGTGCCAAGCTCAGCATGCCCCAGGGCCTTTGCACAGGCTGCTCCCATCACCCATCGTTTCCCCTCTGACCTTTATATGTCTGGCTCTTCCCTCAGCTAAAAGGTTACCACCTTCTGGAGACCCTCAGAACATTCCATCTGAACCAGCCTCTGGTTCTCTTCCTGTCTCTTTCCCTCAAGCACTCCAAGAAGTGATCTCCCAACTCACCAATGGCCTGCCTTGGTTGCATGTTACATAGTTGCTGCTAATGTGTACAACATAAATTTCCCCCACTGAGTCTCCACACATTACCTCCTAGAGAGTAGCTTCTATCCCACAATGCCACATCTCTCCTGTTCCTTGCCTGCTTTATCTATAGCTCCTAAGTGCCCACAACCTTAACCACACCTCGGAGACTAACACCCAACTCCATCACAAGTACATCAACCCTCACCAACAACACATACTAAGTCTTGGTCCCAGTCACGTCCCCACCCTGCATCTTGATCTGGAGCACATTCTGAGTACCGATACCAGCTAAGCATTGATCCTTGTCATAGGCTGAGCTCTGGCCACAGTCACATACTGAGTCCTGATCCTGGTCACAAGTTGAACTCTCACCAATGCACACACTAAGCCCTGATTCTGGTCACAGGCTCAGCCACAATCCTGGCCATACAAAGAGCCCTGATCCTGGATACACTCTTGAGCCCTGATCCTGCCACTCCTGGGCCCTGACCCTACTCACACACCTGCCCTCGTCCTGGTTACATGCTGATCCCTGATCCTGGTGACACACTGAGGCCTGACTCAAGTTGCATGCTGATATCAATCTGGGTAACACACACACACACACACACACACACACACACACACACACACACGGCTATGGCCTGGTCCACTACCGGCTATGTCTGAGGCATGTCCCAGAAGCAATGACACCAGCGGCTGGCCTCACATTCTGTTTACTATGGCCAGGCTGTGTTGGGCACCATAAACACACCGCCTAGTCCATGCACACAGCTCAGGCAGGTGGTACATCCCACTCACAGGTGTGACTCAGAGCAGTTACTCACCTCCCGCAGCCCGCAGCCCAGCAGCAGCTGCGCCCACACCCTGGCTCGCGGCCAGCTCCCAGCTCTTAGGCCTGTCTCCCTCATAGCCTGCCTTGACCAGTTTGCAACCCCAGCTTTGGGTGCCACACACTCTACCCCCACCTCAGGCCCTTTAGACAAGAGTCCCCTGAGTCAGTGTGTCTGGTATAGCATCTCTACCTGTGCTGAGGCAGCTTCCAGCTATCTGATCCAGCCCTGTCAGCCAGGGAGACGAACACCTGTCTCTTTGGCCACCTAACTCAGCTGTGGCCAGGCTGTTCTTTGCTTGTTCCTGCTCGAGTCCCACGTCTCCTCTGCTGGTCTCTACTCTGTCCTTCCTTCCCTTGGTATGAAGCTGAGCCCTCCCTCTCACCCTGCCCACCTTTTCTCTCCTGTCCTGTACCCCACTCCTCTCTCACAATCCCTACATCCCTGGCTGCTCTGTGCCTTTCTCGCCTACATGGGATGACTGTTACCCACTATCCCAAGCTAGGCTAGGGGATGCCTGTGCACCCCCCGTACCTCACTCCAAACCTCCTCTTTACATATTCCTAGATGCTGCCGAGGAAGGAGGCTGCTGCCTGCTTCCAGGCACCCCCCTCCCCTGGCTCCCTGGAGGACACCACCTGGGTTTTCCTAAAGCCCCAGCCCTGGGCATTCAAATGTCAGCAGAGGCCAAGTAAAACAGCTAGGGGTTAAGAGCACCTTAATAGGAGCACTTTCTGGTCCCTCCCTCCCCGCCTCAGCATCTTAAGTGAGCTCTCACCTCTAGGGCAGCCAGTATGGGTGAGATAGGAGGGCAAGATGGAAAGGAAAGAAAGAACAAAAGGGGTTCTGGTGGGGAGTAAGCAGAAGCCACACCCACAGTGGTCACCCACCCCCCACCCCCAATGCCTTGCTCAAGCTCCAAACTCAACACAGGCTGTTTTGGGGAGTCCTGCAGGTTGGAAGGTCCGATGACTATCCTATCACACAAGCCAGGAGAAAGGCTCCAGGAGGTACCACCTGGCTCTGAACTTAAGCTTCAGCTGCCTTGTCTGGGCTACAGAGCTGGGGAGCTCTGAAATGACACCCTGCAGAGACACTGCTTAAGCCTCCAGGGTATCCATGGAAGCCTGCCACCCAAAGCAGAGATGGGGCAGTCCATCTTCTCCTCCCACTTCAGGGTGGCCTCATTCTCCTCATCCCAGGCTCTACCTGTGAATGCCCCGCACCCAAACCCTCTGCTCACTCCCACCATCGGGAGCATCACACCAGCTATGGCTGCTCCAGGGGTCCAGCTCACGGAGAACAGTGCTCCACCCTAAGGGCAAAGGGCCTCCTCCCTTTTCCAAGGGTGGCTGAGACCCTAAGAGACAGAAGGCCAACCCCAGGATAATGCTGTGTGTAAGGAGCAAGCCCATTATTCCAGTTTACAGTCTCCTACAGCCTGATCTTGGGCTGGGAGAAAGGAAGGGGGGGACCGGCTTCTGCCATTTGCCCTGTTCTGGTCCTGCTTCCCTGTCCTAAGGTACAGCAGCACAGGAGCCCAGGCTAGACCTATGTTGCCCAGGCCCGTCTCTAGAAGCCCTGAAATGGATATGCAGTGACCATCTACACAGAAGCTACATCTTGTAGGGACTTTCCAGGGTGGCCCCAGCCACTGCCTTTGTCTCATCCACAGACCTGCCAACATAGGCAGTCCCACTCAAGGATCTGTCCAGTTGGAGAGCGTAGGGGGCCCAGACTCACCACAGGACCCAGGGCTGGCCCTTCTTGGCCTCAGTTTTCCATGACTTCTAAGGAGAAGTTTGGTAGCAACTGCTGAGACCCCTCTGGTTCTGACACCCCACCCCACCCCATGAGACCTCCTTGCTTTCCAGAGACTAAGGGGGTGGCCAAGTATCTACGTGGAGTTTCGGCTCTTAGAAGGCCAAGATCTGTCTGCCCACATCGTCGTCGTTGAGAGCCAAATCCTCTCCTCAAGAGTCCTCCATTCCAGCCCCAGGCACCTTCCACAAGAGAGCTGGGCTGGGCTGGGGGCCAGAGCTCAGACCCTGGCTCCTTCCCTTCTTGGGCCAGTCTGGCCCAGGAACTCTACAGCTCCAGCCCCTACCCCCACGCTCCTGGCCTTCCTTTGCCTGTAGGACAGGAAAGCCCACCAGTCTAGAGGGCTGGGCCAGCACCCAGAGCCCCAGGCAGCAAGCTGGCCTGAGATGCTGTCACCATAGAAACCAGCAGCCCCCACAAGAATCACAGGAACAAAAAAAGGAGGCCCCTGAGACCATGGGGCCTGTCTAGGGACTTGGGCCAGGCCCAGAAGCCTCAGCCACCCCCAGAACCCTGCCTGGGGACACAGCCACCTCCGCAGCCCAAGCTCCAGTGGGGCGGGGGCAGGCAGAAGCGCTGTGAAAAGGAGCTCCTCTTCCCCTGTTCTCTGGCAAGCCAAGCGAAGGGGTCCACAGGCTCAGCTCCCAGTCTCAGTTCTAAGGTCTCCAAGGCCCCAGGCCTCCAAGAGAGTGGAGACAGGACCCACCTGGCAGTCACTTCCTGGGGGTCTCTAAACTCCACAGTGCCGCCACCAGCCTCCCACTCACCCTTTCCAGGACTTCAGCGGGACACTGTGACTGCCGGGCTCTGGGACCCCTTGGGGGCCCAGTCGGGCCCTGCGCCTCCCGCCCACCCGCGCTCTCGTCCCCGCCCGCGTCCCGCGCCCCGAGCCCCCCGCCGCCCGGGTCTCACCGCGTCGGCGCTGAGCTGGGCTAAGATGGCGAAGGTGGAGAGCCGGTCACACAGGCAGCGCGTCCGGAGGGCGTCGAGGGGCACCGTGCGGCAGCCGCGCCACGACCAGGGCCCGAGCTGCGGGGGGGCGGAGGAGGAGGGTCTGCGGGCGGCGGGACGGGAGACAGCGTCAGCGGCGGCGCGCGGGCCCCGCGCCCGCCCGGCCCGGCCCGGCCCGCACCTGCGCCCGCCGCGCGACCGCCCCGCCGCCAGGACCCGCCGCCCCGGCGCCCATGGCCGCGCTCTGCACCGCCCGCCGCGCGCTGGAGACGCGGAGCGCGGCCCGCGGGAGCGCGGGCCGCGGGAGCGGCGGGAGGGAGGCGGGAGCTGGCCCGGGGCCCGGCCGCCCCGCCCGCCAGCTTGCCCGGCCGCGAGCCCGCGCGAGCCCGAGGCCATGGCGCGGGAGCGCGCGAGGGGCCGCCCAGGAGTACCCCAGCCCCACAGCCCAGGGCCTTTCTGAGCTGGTGACCTTGGGATGGCTCCATCCCCCGCGGCCGCGTGGCCGCATCCTCTAGGCTAGGCTGCCAGGGTATCTGCGGCTCCAAGTCCCAGACTAGCACAGCCCTCCCTGCAGGGAGCTGGCCAGCAGCTGGAAACTTCCCTCTGCGTGCTGACCCTGGCCCCTCCTGCTGCCTCCGGGCCTCTGCTGGCCCCATTTCAGTTAAGCAAAAGTGCTAGCTATGTTCTGAGTGCACCAGGGTCTGAACTATTCCAGCAAATACCCACTCCTCCCCTTTCTACCCCCACACCCCATGAGGCCTACCAGGCAGCTCTCTGAACACAAAGTTGCCAGCTTCCATCCTTCACCCTCTGGCTTTGGGACTGAGCTTGCCTGGCAGGAAATGCCAGAGGGCACCTTTCTGGGACTCAGTTCTGTTCCTGTGCCAGAAGCACCCCACGATTTGGGCTTACAAGCGTCCCCAGGTGGGATTGGTCTCGTAAACCCAAGGCCAGGAAGGCTTCACCCCTTCCCAGTCCAAGGCTTTTTTTTGGGGGGGGGGCAGCCAGAGGTCCTCTCTGTGCACCCAGGAAGCCTTCAAAATGTAGCTTCAATGTTCAACCAGATTGGTGGTCTCTTCCAGGCCACCTCCACGGTGCCAGTGAAGACTGTAAAGTCCACAGACAAGAATGGGCCTGCCTGTCTGTCTACGCTGTAGGTGGGTTCTTTGGTCGCTTTCCCTGGTGGCATTGGAGAGCCTCCCTGTGCACAGCACTGACCAACACATAGCCCTGACTGCACATACATATTGAAAACAGAAAGACTAGGCAGATACCTAGGCTTCACCAATACCTCAGCTGCTTCCTAGAAGCACAGTTACTTTCAGCCCCTTGCTTCAGTTTTCTTGTCTCTAAACAGGGAGTGGCCCCTAACCCAGCACAGGGCTGTACAACTATGTCTGGCCGTAATGCATGCTGGCAGCCAACAGCAGCTCCAGCTGTCAGGAGCCTGTGCCCCTCCCTTAACTCCTAGTGACTCCTGCCTTCCTCCTCTTCTCAGAGCCCAGTGAGTTAGGCCCAGGGAAACAGGACCCATAGCATCTGTATCTCCCTCAGGGTCCCTCTGCCCCTCAAAAAGAATTACCCCACAGAAGCCTGACTTAGGCTAGGGACTAGCGTGGGGGCCGCAGCGTTACTCTGAGCTGTGCAAACGAACTCCTCTCCATCCCCTATGCTCACTCTGAGGTGCAGTGCAAATCGAGCTACCAGGTCCCTGGCCCATGAATGCCAGGCTTTGGAGGCCCATGGTTCTACCCAAGTGCCCTCTTTTTCCACAGAAAGAGAAGGGATACAACGTGAACACAGGCTAAGGAAAGGCCCTCCTCTTGCATGATCTTTGCCTCTGAGCCCTGAGCCCCTGTCTCATCAGAACTTTGCAGATCCCCAGAGGTCAGCCACAGTACCAACTCCGGGGAACCAAGAAGACTGCTACCCAAATAGCCTTTCCCCAAGCCAGCTGCCCTGCGTACCCAGCACTACGCATCCCTGATTATGGCCCAGGACAAAAACACATCTTCCTCATTAAAGAAGAATACAGGTCCTACTGGGAAGGGGACAAGGAAGGGAATGTGGGTTCCCCAAAAGCCGCTTGCTCTGAACAGTACCCCAGATTCTGCCCCATCCACAGAAACGTCCCAAGGTCACCCTTGTGTGCCAGACATGCCTCTGGCTACCTCTCTCCATGCCCACCCTTCAGGTCGGGAGCCATGGAGTCCTGGTTGACTGTGCCCTCTCTCAAGTTTAGGGGAGGCATAGGGACAGTCCCGTGCCGCAAACAACAGAGCAGACACTGAAGGCCAGCACAGACTAACAAATGTCATGAGCATGCACTTTCCAAGAAAGCCCTGTGTGCTGGGCCAGCATGCCACCATTGGCCTGTCCATGTTGTTGGCCGGGTGGCAGCTCTGTAGAACAGGACATCGAGCTCCCAGCTATCCTACCTGCCTGCCTGTTCCTGGGAAGACTTCAGGGGACAGCACCCTGAGACAGGGTGATGGGACCTGGGCTGGCAGCCTGGCAGTCTCCCAGAAGCCCTGTCGGGTCCACAGGGCGCCAGGCCGACAGCTGCTGGCCACTACCTGGGAGACTGCCAGCCTGAGAGCCAGTGCTGCCCAGAACCTCTGCTGTGGCACCAATTAGCTTAGCCTCCCAGGGGCAGGAGAGTGGCTGCTACCTTACCCAGCTGAGGGTCACCAGGGCCAGACTCTCCAGTCCGAGGCTGTGGAGAGCAGAGAAAGGTACCTGTGTGGGCCCGGAGAACCAGCCAGCCATCTAGGCTGACAGGATAAGAGGGCAGAACTAGCCTCTGTAAGCTGCCCAGACTGCCATATGGGCCCGCCTCTGCCTGCCTACCCCTCTAGTCAAGTGCCACGTGTGTTAGGAGTATCGTGGGCACCCCACGTGCAGCCCGGGGACAAGTCCTCCCCTCTCCTCCCTCCCCAGCTTCCGTTCTGCTCTGAGGCACCTGTGTGTTTCATCTTCCGTTCTCTACCACAGCTTCAGGTCAGCTTTGTAGACACTAAAAGGAAGCTGTGCGGGTGCCGCTGACCACACAGCAAGATGGCAGCGGGGCCTAGATTCCAGCTTCCCTCAACTGCTGCCCCCAGCTGTCCCCACCTGAACCCTGCCTGAATGTAGATCTCACCAGCCCCCTTCAGCAACCCAGAATCCTGATGGGGCCCCAAGCCAGGAGGAGCGCTCTGTTTGAGAAGCCATGGAGCCATTCCTGAGCCACAGCCATTGCAAGTGTGGAGGCTGCCCTGGTGGGTGGACTTCTGTACTTTTGACACCCCACCTGTTGAAGGTGGGGGGAAAACCCCCACGCCACCTTCTGTAAGATTTTAGCAAGGTATCCTCTTATACCCAGGTCCTGACTCCTAACATCTGGAAGTTTGTCCCCAAGCCTGACTGAAAAACCATCCAGCTGCTGGGATGTCTATTTTCAGCTGTAGCACACGGGGGGGGGGGGGGGGCATCACTTGCTTGCTTGCTTGCTGCTCCTGCAGTGGAGGCTGTTGCCACCGCTCCCCTTAGCCCCAGAAACGTGATCTGGGCCACCACCCAGCCAGGTCCCTATCCTGCCTGGACCAGAACTAATGAATCTGGGTCAGTCATACCTGTGCGCCCCCACCCCCACCCCCACGTCCTGGCAACAGATCCAAGACTAGAGAAAGAGCTGGGTCAATGACACCTTCCTGGGCCCAGAATATCAAGGGTCTGGGATCGAAACAAGGAGCCCCCTCCTGTATAAGTGGAGGCCTGCAACCCTTAGACAGGGCTCAGGGAAGGGCCTCCTGTCCCAGGGCCCCAAGATGGGTCTGGATACTCATGACCTTTCCCCATCATGGACATTCTATTTGGCTCCTGCCACGATCCCCAGTGATATACACATCAGCACACGTGGCCCTGGGGACAATTCTCTGTCCCATCATTCCACTTCTAATGATCCGCTGGCCTGATTGAATTCCCTCTACACCTCAAGCACTGACAGGTCAGTCAGCTCCTGCCTTGCAGGCATATCTGTAGGGTATCCACTGCAGACCCCAGGCAAGTAAGGCAGAAAGGAAAGATGAAAAGCCAGTAATGCTCTGTGGATACCACTCACTTATCCTCCCCAGCTTGTCCACTCCCCGCCTCCCCAGCACCTGCACCTGTTGTAGATTATCTACCCCAGCAGCCTCCATCAGAGTCGTTGCCTCACGTTGGCCTGACCCTCCAAAGGAACCTGCTGGGACCTGCCACCACCTGGCTTCAGCATCCCAGCTCAGCCTCGGCCCTGCTCTCCACATGCCATCCTGCACCACTCATCTTCTGCCCAAAGGACATCTCAGGCTCACACAAATCCAAGGCGGTACTGCTCCCCAGAGTCCTACAGGACCCCTGGGAACTGGCTACACTGTCTAAGAACCTTAGCTCCATGTAGCTTTCCCTAAACCTGGGAGGAGCCACAACTCCCACTGAAGCCCCCAGAGCCAGTGTAGCCCCCTACTTCATCTCATCCTCAGCTCTAAGAGCAGGGTCACAAGCCTACCCCCAGGTCCCAGGGACAATGGTACAAGAAAGGCATTACCAGTTGACTGCCTAGCATCTCCCTACCGGCACCTCCAGTAGTGTCCAAAAGAGGTGGACCCAAGAAGTTTAGAAGACCCTGAGGGGATAGCCTTGTGGCTGGCCACACAACTCAGCTCTGGTTCCACTCCCCTGGTACCTGACAGCCTAGGCCAGCCCTAGAAGGGAGAAGTGAACAGAGAGTCCTGACCCTATCCAACTTGGAGCTCAGCTGCCTGCTAGGCAGTGGGTATTGGGGTATGCAGTAAACTGTACTTGCTCATAGAATAATAGATTCTGCAGGGCCTGGGTGCTCGAGGAACGGGAGGGAACGGTATGCAGAGAGAGCATGGAGCCCACCTCCCACACACTAAGCAAGGGCCCTTACTGCATCGTGATGCCTCCCGCCAGCCCACAAGCAGGTGCTATTCTAGGACTGTGCCTGTCGGGGTCCCCTTGGATCTGATGGGCTAATTCACACCCCAGTATGAATGACTCATAGGGTGTCCACCCACAGGGTATAAAACAGCCAGGAGTGGGCACAGTGCACCCCAGTGGGGGATCTTAGGTTTGGGGCAGGAGAGGGACTGAAGCCTCTGTAGTTAAGGGGTTTTCAACTGGGCCTTCGAGATCCTTCATGACCCAGCTTCCACCTGTACCCTAGAAATAAACTCCAGGATCCATCCCATCCCAGACCCTAGCCTGTTTAGCCACGTCTTCTCCATCAGGAATGCCCGTTTCCCAGACCCATCTACTGACTTCTCACTACACATCAACATGGGTGCTGCTGCCTCCAGAAGGCATACTCAAGCACCCAAGCTCTCAGTCTTTTCTTCCTGTGAGGGCTGGACCACCGTGCCCAGCCTCTGGGCCACCCCATCCTTCTGCTGAGTTGGCACCTTTCCTGTGCTGTTTCTGAGATTCCCAGATCCTGGCCTGGGTTTCTGATATTTAAACACCGGTAATCTGGTGCTCTTATCTATGAGAGATGGGGGTCACGTGAGCCCCTCTTTGCATCTCAGATCTGTTCAGGGCCTTTGGGGCTTCTTCTGTTCCCACCACCCAGACTCTAATCTCTTCTTCTCCCCTACCTGGCGCCAGACACTCTGCACTGGGCCTTCTGGCCTCAGACTGTCCTCCTCTATGGCTAGTGGCTCCTCTCAGGTTACCCAGGCAGGACACATAGGTCATGGCTGTCTGTGGGACAGAGCAGGGAACCTGACGACAGTGAACAGTGGCTCCACAGTCTGGCAAAATGACCTGATGACTGCACCTGGTTCAGGAAGGTGCTTGATGCCTGCCCTAAGCCACTGCCCTTCTCCTAGGCTCCTGTCTATGGGGCCTAAGGGCACATCCACCTGGCCTGTCACCCTCCTGCCAGACAAGAGTCTACTGCCCGGCCTCCAAAGCCTTCATACTCTATCATTTTGATGCCAACTGGGCTAGAACCTTGCTGGGCACTGGGCATGGCTGGTATCCCCTAGCTCAGGCTGATCCACGCCCACCCTAGCCAACCCAACCTCATCTCCAAGACATCTTCCCAGACTTCTACTTGTAAGCCTACTTGCCCTATCACATCCATATGGTCACTGTGGCCTGACTCAGGACCTGTGCCATGGGAGAAGGAACCTGATGTCCACAGGGGACCTGCAAATCTTTCCAGAGTCAGCCCTCTCCCATAATACCTATGCCCACAACCTGCACCTTCAGAACCACTACCAAGACACTGAATAAGCCAAGTCTAACAGTGTCTCCGGTCAGTTAAGTACTTATAACTAGCCACACGCCCACCCCAGAATATTCCCACTACCTCCACCACCTCTACTGCTGCTTCCACCAAACCCACCTCTGCGGCTACCACTATATCACTACTGCCATGTCACCATCACCACCACCACCTCTATGGCCACCACCACCATCATTGCCACCTCCGTAGCCTCTGTCGCATCATCATTACCACATGGCCACCATGGTCACCACAGCCACCACTACCTCCACCACCACAACTGCCTCACCAACACCCCATACATCTCTGATACCCCCTCCACACCTGCCGCCTCATCACCAACACCACCCCACCTCCATAACCACTGCCACATTATGGCACCGCCTCCACAGTCACTACTGCATCACCCATACTTCTGAAACACATCCCCCCGCCCCGTGGCCACCACCATGTAACAGCCATCAGCTCCATGGCAAGCCCCACAATGCCAACATGTCTCTTCCATTGTCAGTACCATCACCATTGCCATCATCCCTATCACATCATCAGCACCAGCAGCCGTTATCGCCAATGCTATCGCCAACAGAAGCATGCTTGCCATCATCACCTCCATTATGCTATCAACACACCCCTCCATACCACCACAATCACTCCCATCCACAACAACACTATCATGAATGATGGTGCAGCACTCACCACCAGCTGGACCCCAGATTTGCCAGCAGTAGCATCACAGACCACAGAGCCATGACCACCTCGTCATCAGCACCTCTCTCACCACCCTTTCCCCACTGCACCCACTCAGTGCACTGACCCCAGCAGTCCTATTCAGTCCCTATCACCTTCCTCCTCCATCATCACCACATCTTCAAGCCAGCATCAGCATCACCTACACCAGCAGTCAGCCGCTGGTGTACCGCCAATGCCGAGATCATCTGCACCAGTCAAAGCTCCGTAGCATGGCTGTACCACCTTGTCCATTGTGCTCTCCTTCACAGGCACCAGTGATCACCTGCTTGCCATGAGCGTGGCGCTGCCCTGCCAACAACATCAGCCTGTCTTGAGGATGGACACTGTCCCCAGAATTCCACAGTCTTCTTCAGCTTGACACACCCAGCACAGTCCTGGTGCATCCTCTCTCAGGAGCCTCAACGTGCTCCCTGACAGCCCAGGGCAGTAAGAGCAGACAGACAGACAGACAGACAGACAGACAGACAGACAGCACTATCGCCTTTACCCCTACAACCCTCCTTGTGGCACCTCACTGTTCACCTGATCCAGCAGACATGGCCACTTCCATCATGCCACTGTTCCCAGGCTAAGGCCGGGAGCAGGCTCCCACACCACTCAAGCCTCCCAGCTAACCGGAAAGCCCTTCCCTTGTGACTTCCTTCCCATGTGCCCTGTGATCTGAGAACAGGATCCATACCAATTCTATCTCTGTTAAGTCATTTCTGAGGCCAGAGGGTCTAGTCTCCACATCTAAAAAGATGTATGGTGATTTCAGCCAGGGACCCCCAGCCCTGGGCAGCCACTTCCTTGCCCTGTATGTTCTCTGCCCTCCCTCCCCTTGCAGCTCCACCAACTCCAGTTGCACTCTGCTGAGCTTCTGTGCACCCTGTGCTGTGGCCTTGGGCTCCCACGCCCTCCTGCCAGGGTGTACTGCAGCCAGCATGGCCCTCCAGCCTGTGAGATGACACTGTGTCTATGTGGCTTGCTGCTGTCCTCTGCTGACACTCAGCACACCATCAACCACGACAACAGGCCATTTCCTAGGTGTAGAAACCAAGGCTCTGCATGATGGGAGCCTGCCCGTGTAACCAAGTGGTCAGACAAAGACCCCTGTGTGGGTACGGGGCAGGGTTCTCTTGTATTGAGCACTGTGAGTTCACATGGGGAGTGAATGGGAACATGGCTAGCAAAGGCCTAGCAGTCTGGGTCAAGATGGGAACCCTAAGAGCAAGTGGCTCCCTGGAGTGCCAAAGGAAGGTGGGAAAGGCCCTCAGTTATGCCCCAAGTCCATCCACCCTGAAGCCCCACCTCAGCCATGGAAAAGGGCAGCCAAGAACCAAGGTAATGCTGAGACAGAAGAATTGCTGTGAGTTCTGGGCCACCTGGCTTACTGAGTATGCTTCCTGTCTCAAAAAGGGAGGGAAGAAAAGAGAGGCTAAAAGACAAAGGTGTACAGGGGTGGTGAGGAAAAAGGCAAGTCAGACAGGGGCAGCACGGTGCCGACAGTAGCACCTCCCTAGCCTGAGGGCCCCACATAGTCCTGAAAGTGCGCCCCCACCCTTTCTGTCCCATCATAGAGTTGGGGAACTGAAGTCTGGGCTTGCATGGCCAGTGTGGGCAGAATCAAGTACTCTGTAGCTAGAAGAGATTATGGTACCCCAAAGACCTGCAGCCCTCAGGACAGGACTCAGCTGGCACTTAGGGGCATCCTGCTGGGTGTGTTCACAGGTGGGTGAGTGGGGCTGTGTGTCGCGGAGATGGCTACGGGCTTTGTCCTGTGTTCAAGGAGTAAATGACAGAGTGAATGAATGAGTTACCACTCTCCCCAGGAGGAAGATAGCAGCAATAAGACGGGGCACACTTGATTCCTGGACATCTATTGCAGGGTCACTGGGTGCCTTACAGTCAGGACCCTGTGTATAAGATCCGGTGCCTACCCAAGGGGGCAACACCGGAGACAAACTGCATCACTGCTGGAAAGATGGGGACCAGAAGATGGGAGCGTGTAGAAAAGTGGGTTCAGGGCAACAGATGCTTCAGCGTACCCCAAATTCTAGATGTGACTTCATGACCCTGTGCACCACCCCCAGCTCTCTAACCCAGAGGCCCCCGTAGGAAGCCACCTTAAACTCACTCTGCCCTGCTCACTTCTGCTTCATCTGCCCCAAGAGGCACAAGCCCCACGGTGAGTGACAGACCCAAGTGGCCCCATCAAGTCTTACTTCTTGGCATTCTTACATCTCCAAGGAGATGGACTGTTGAAGAGGCCAACACACCTTTACTACCAGAACTTAGGAGACAGAGGCAGGAGTATCTCTGAGTTCGAGGCCAGCCTAGTCCACAGCGTGAGTTCTAGGACAGCCGAGGCTACACACACAGAGAAACCCTGTCACAAACAGACAGACAAACAAAAAGAAGGGAAGATTCTTCAGATATGGTTTTGTCAGCATTCCAGAGAGGGTCCCTGAAAGTAGTATTGAGGGAGCTTCAAGCCGACAGTCAGGCTTTTTGACTGGGAACTCGGCTGACAAAGGACAGTGGGGCAGGAAGCTCTCTGAGGGAAACGGATAGACCTAGTGCTACTTGGTAGATCCACCCATGATGGGATCAAGAGTTTGAATGTGGAGAGGGACAGCCCTGCCAATGCCTGAGGTCAGGGCGCCGGCCTTCCTTCACTTACAAGGGCCCACTTCCTATGACATCTGGCTCTCTCTCCTCAGAAACCTGCTTGTCCTCTGGATCTCATCCTCCATCCAGTCATTTGCCCGGTACCCTCACAGTCCACACCCCACCCCTGAGCTGCCTCCCTTGCTCACTCCTTGCCCAGCACAGACTGCCATGACCTGTTCACCCATCTAGCCCTGATGCCCACCCACAAATCACTTCTTCATCCTAACAGGCGGCAGGAGACTCCGGGAATATACATGTGACCGTCACTGTTCCCTTCAGTGGAGACACACAAAACTGGGGCTCTCTAGGGGACGCAGCATGGTCAGCATATTCCAGCAAGGGCGCCCTTCCTCCTTACTTCTTTCCCAGGTGCTCTCTCACACTCAGTGGCCATGCTTCTAGAGCAGTGTCAAGAGACAGCTGTCACACGTGACTGGAAGAGAGGGTGCTCCTCTAAGTATGTGCCATACATGGCACGAGTGGAAACAGGCACAATTGGTTCCAACAGACACAAGGAGCAGTGCTCACCCTAGGACCAAGATCAGAGCTCAGTGTGTGGTGAGGGTCAGCATGCAGTGTGTGACCAGGGTCAGAACTTGGTACATGACCAAGTTCAGGGCTCAGTGAGTCCAGAGTCGGGTCTCAGTGGGGGACCAAGATCAGGATTCAGTGTGTGATGAGGGTCAGCATGCAGTGTGTGACCAGGGTCAGAGCTCGGTACATGACCAAGATCAGGGCTCAGAGTGAATCCAGAGTTGGGTCTCAGTGGGGGACCAAGATCAGGATTCAGTGTGTGATGAGGGTCAGCATGCAGTGTGTGACCAGGGTCTGAGCTCGGTGTGAGACCAGGGTCAGGGCTCAGAGTGAGCCCAGAGTCAGGTGTCATCAGGGTTCAGTGTGTGAGCCAGATCAAGGCTCAGTTTATGTCCAGAATTAGGTATAAATGTGTAACTGGAGTCAGGGCTGAGTTTGTGGTGAGAGTTAACGTTTAGTGTCTGAACAGGGGCTCAGTGTGTGATCAGAGTTAAAGCTTAACCTGTGACCATGATGAACATTTGACCAAGATTGGGGTTCAACATCTCACTTAGGGTCAGCACTCAGGGTACAACCAGTGATGGGTCAGCCCACTTCCAATTAGGGATCTAGACTCTACCCTAGATTAGGATGGTTTGGGTATGTGTCACCAATTACAGTACAAAATGGTCATTCTCTATCAGGTGAAAGTCACAGAAGGCTGTCCTCTTCCCCCTAGTGGTCAGGCTATTCCCTGTTCTTGGCCAAGCACGGGCAAGCACAGGCCACAGCAGGCAGGTCAGGCAGGCTGGTGCAAGTGGGCCAGTGCTCTGCCACTCATCCCTGCCTCTAGGCCAATAGGAAAACACTCACATTCACAAATCACAGTAGAAGTAATGGCTACACGCTGTGGCAGGGAGCAGAATGGTGGCTGGGGCATGGGGAAGTTACATAAGCTAGCCTGTCCACCATCTCTCCTCTAGCCTCAGTGTAGGGGTCTAGATGCCTGTTTTGAGCAGTTTGTCTACTCAATAACCATTGGGATTCTGGCTTGTAGCCTCTGGAGGCCTTGTAACCTGCAAATGGGGGTGGAGGGGTGGTCTCGGGATGGACTTGCATCTTTGCTTAGGTGTGGGCCACTCAATTAAATAGGTACCGTCCTGTTGTCTTGGGTGGGGTCTGACCTTCCATGATCCGGCTCTCTGGGGCTGGGACAGAACACTGAGGCCAAGGTCATTGCCCATAGCTGGAAGAGGAGGGCAGATGGATGGATGCCACAGTAAATTAGACTATCTGAGGGTTCACCATGCCCCTTTAGCTGCCCTGATCCCACCCGATATCAAGCCGCTGCCAGCTCCAAGGATAGGAGTCTCAACTCAAGGGGCGTCTTATGGGCTATATCCTGGTGAGGGACAGTGTCCTCAACTCATCTGGGAAGTTAGAACCATTGGTGGGGCTGTCCCCACCAGAAGGCTGGTCTTTACGGTAGTAGGAAGAGGGAGGGCTGTGCAGGGTACCAGTATGGACTAAGGGGGTGAACAGGCTGGCTGCTCCTCAGGCACCCACCACACAGAGCTTGCCAGAGCTCTGTGTAGAAATCAGCCTCCGGCACAACATAGACACACAGAGGCCACTATGCCCCTGCTCAGGAGGGTACCCCACAACCTGCTTCAGAGCCTCCTGAACTCCTTGTGGTATAGGTCAGGACCTGACACTCATTTGGATCACTTTTTTTTCCTGTGCACTATTCCCCTTCCCTGGGATGGAGGAAATGAGGACTGGGACCTCAGTGCGGTCATCAGTAGTCATAGTAACCAGAAGATGGATGGTAGATAACTATACCCCACAGGACAGCTAAGTGTTTGCCACCATTCGCCCTCTGGCCATGCTTCCCCAGCATCCTTGTATCCTCCAAACCTTCCTGCTGGTGCCTTGCTTGCACCTCTCTTGGAACCTTCGTCTTTTCCCAGGCCAGTCACTCAAGAGACCTTTCCTGATGCCTAGGACATGCCCATAACGACACATCCCACAGCATCTAGGCTTGCTACACACAACTGCCAGTACCTGGGACCGCTTGCACTCCCATGCCACCCAGCCTTGGGAAGGGAACAAGGTCTCTGTACTTAACTTCCAACCAGACCATCCTGAACACACGCCAAGGCCCAAGGGCACAGTGCTATCACTAGGCCTTCAGTTTGAAAACCTTCACCCCAAGCCTCCCTGGCTTCCGTGAACACTATTCCAGATGTCACATCCTTCCTTCTCCTTCAGGAGATGCCGCCCCCATTTCCCCCTTCACTTCACCTGGGACCCTTATGCCAGCCAGGAGGCTCCACTCGGTGACCGTGGGGCCCTGGAGCAAGCTAGTGATCGCTATGTGCTTGACAGGGTCTGAGCCCAGGGCCTAGAGTCATATCATGCTGCTAGGATTGCCCAGAGCCCTCACCCCAACTGACTGTTTGGAGTTTCAGGGTCCTTAACTCTGAAGCTGTCTTATTACACACAGCCACATTCCCCATTCTTCATGCTTGACACCCCAAATGCAACACCAGGGCAGAAGAGACTGGTTGCCCCATTTCAGCGCCTAGCTAAGACATATCTCTTTCGCCTTCCCCCCCTGAGCCACGGGCTTCCCTAGGAGAATAAGGAGGGCAGGCCAATTGTCTCTGAAGCCAGACCTGGTCAGGGAGAAAGGGAGGACCATGCAGATGTACCAGTGGTGAGAGGGAACAGTGGCTTCACCACTTCAAACCTGCCCTCCATGACCCAAGCATGCTGCAAGCTTTTCCCACCACCCCAGGGCGCCAGAGCTACCAAGCTCAAAAGAACTTACCCATCAGTCTCATCCCACAGGATACAGGTCTGGTTGGTGGTACCCTAAGAGATAAGGGAGGTGGGTCAGGGCCGCTGCCACCTTTAGGCCTAACCTGGGTCACTGAACCTACTCATTGGGGCATTATACATGCTGTTGGTGACATTCCCCAAAAGACTTCAGTGTGTGTGTGTGTGTGTGTGTGTGTGTGTGTGTGTGTGTGTGTGTGAGCTCCTACCCATATGTAGCAGATGTACAGAATAGCCATCATGTGGGTTCCCTAACAACAAGGGTAGGGGCTATCCCTGACTCTGTTGCCTGCCTTTGGATCCCTTTCCCCTAGCTGGGCTGCCTTGTCTGGCCTCAGTAGAAGAACATGCACTTAGTTCTGTGCTGCAACTTGAGGTGCCAGGGTGGGTGGGTACTCCCCTTAGGGGGCCTCCTCTTCTCTGAGAAGGAGAGGAGGGAGTGGGGTGGGGCTGTGAGGGTGGGACCAGGAGGAGAGGAGGGTGGAGGTTGGGATCAGGCTGTAAAATGATTAAATAAATAACATTTTAAAAATTAAAAACAAAAACAGTGCCTTTAATCCCAGTACTCAGGGAGGGAGAGGCAAGCAGACTGCTGACTAGCTTGGTCTACAAAGTGAGTCCAGGACAGCCAAGGCTACACACAGAAACTCTGTCTGGAAAAAAACCAAACCAAACCAAACCAACCAACCAAACAAAACCCTGACGTTCAGCACAGAGAGGAGTGGCTCTATGTGGTCAGTTAGGCCTGGCTTGATCCCTCCCTCCTGCCGCCAGCGCCCAACACAGGGCTCTAGACAGTTCCTGCCCCCTCTCTTGTCCAGACCCCATGAGAGCACTGGGTTAGAGGACAAAGCTATGCCTTGTAGGGAAGAGGTAGATGCTCCTAAAGGTGAGCTGCCCTGTTGCTGTCCTTGGTCCTGGAAGCAGGACCAAGCTGAGCAATGCAGGCCACCATCCCTGTGAGGGCTACTGGGCTCAGCACTGGAGAGGTGGGCACAGCCACAATGGGGTTTATGCTCACAGTAGCTACATGCCCTGAAAATTCATGGGAATTACTTGTTACAAATACAAGTTTGATAAGGGAAAGAAAATAAGGCATCGAGAAGGTAAGCAGCTCCCCCAAGGTCACACGTGAGAAAAAGGGCAGGTTTGAGTTCTTCCTGAGAATTTCCCACACCCCTAGCCTAAAGACTAGGGCCTGGGCACTACCATATCCTGGCTGGGTGATGCAGATGACTTACCCCCTTGGGGTTCTTACTCAACCCAACCAGAAGCAGAGACAGGGGGGCAGCCAAAGCTTCAGCTCTAGTGTCTGAAAAGCCGTACAAGGGGACTGACAGCCACCAAGGTCTCCTCATGCCCGTCAAGGTCTCCAGGCATCCCTGGAGCTGGGAGCCTGCCCAGGGTCTCACAGCAGTAGTGGCCCGGAGTCCTAGGGAGTTTTGGAAGGACGCTCTTGGCACTGTCATCCCAGAGGTCCTGCATGATGTGGCCTGGTGGTCAGCCCTGACTCTGGTAGAAGGTGGTTCTCACATGTTCCCAGCAACCTGGACAGGGAAGGGAGCAACTTCTAGGGGTTTGGAGACCTGGTTTGGGGTAGATGGCCTGTCACACTGCTCCCCCAGGATGCTGGGCCATGGGCACAGGAAGTAGCAAGCAGATCCCCCTTCAGGGAGCAGGGTCTGGAGTGGAGGCCTAGAGGATGGGAATTCAGGTCAGGGGGGCAGGTCAGAAAAGGGCTGAATGTCACCATCCACATCAGTCTTCTATGTGGCCCTGGGTGAGTCCCTAACTCTAAGACTCAGTTTCTTTGCTTGAAATTCAGGTGGGAGTCACTCTGGCCTATGACCCCCAAAGCTACTGCCTGAGAGGATTGTGCAAGGATGCACTTCAGAACTGAGGAAGGTGCCCGCACATCCACGCATATGGGAAACACTCACATTATACATGTGGGCAAACTCGATCTCCAGAGGTGTGAGCAGGGATCGAGGTGGGGGTTTCACGGTCACGGAGATGACCTTAGAGTTGAGGACAGTTGTGTTCCTGGGGACATCAAAAAAGCAGAGGCTGTCAGAGGTATGGGGTGGCACGGAGCCAGCCTTGTAGCCCAGCCCCAGCCCTAGCCCCATGCCACAAGTCACCACCATGCCCAGCCTACCAGCCTCTTGCTGGCCTCCTGTAGGAGCTCAGGCTATCCCTTTCCCTAGTCACGTACCTCTGCAGGGCCAGGAAGCTGCCCAAGTTTCGGTAGAGCACAGTACCGACCACGAACACAGACGAGTCATCAGCCTCTGGAAGAGAGCACACATTACCCCAACCCTGCTACTTCCCACTAGCCTGGACCTTCCTTGCCCTTTGGATTCCACTACCTCATCTATTGGGTCATGTCCAAGGTCCCGACAATCGAAGGCCTATCCTACCACAGACGTTGAGGTGTTGCTGAGATCTGGGGCACCAGCCGGGACCTACATGGGAAGAGGGGACTTTGCTCATCTCCTCAAGTGACCCCCACAACTATGGGCAAGCAGGATACACTTCTCTCCCTGGGAACTTGTGTCCTTGTTGCTGTGTGAGTCACTTATTCCCTTCCACTCTGCTTAGCCTTCTGGTTGAGGTTGGTCCCCAGGCACTCTCCCATGAAGGAAAAGGAGAGCTCCCAGCGAGGAGACGGCCCTAGGGATAGCAAGGAGTACCAGGGATGCACCTGTCACTGGAGACAATGTACTGAACCCTACAAAAAGTATCTCAGGAAGATGAGATCAAGGTTCTAGGACCTTGGATCTTAGTATGCCCATCCCACTCCCAAGCCTCACCTGCCAGCCCTGTGGAAAATACACTCTTGGACACAGTGACCCTGTCCTCTGGCACCTTGGCCCAGTCTCCTGTGGCACGCCAGCCCTTCATAGGGAAGCTGATGTCGGTGGCCCCGCTGGCCGGAAGCTTGTGGATGCTGAGCACTGAGGCAGGGTAGAGGCAACACAAACAGAACATCACCCACCTGGAATATCAGTGGGGACTCAGGCAGTGGGCTTCCTGAGTTTCCTGAGGCTCGGAGTGAGCAGGGCCCACGTGGCCAGGCTTCTGTCAGGCATGAGCACCAAGCACTCACTAGGTTCTCCACAAGCCCTCACTCTCAGATGAGCAAACTCCCCAGAGCCTAGGCCTGATGGGTGGGGACTGTGAGATAGCAGGCCAGAATCCCTATAGGAAGTCTTCTTGGGGATCCAGACCTGACCAGGCCCGGTCCATCCTTGTACTGAGGCTCAAACTCAGTCACTGAGGTCAGAAAGAACTCAAAGGTGGATTCTGTAGGCACGGAAAGATCTACAGGAGCTAGGCACCCATCTTGGTTCCTTCCTACCATCTCCTCACCTCGCTGGGGTCATGCGTCAGCTCTGAGACCCATTCTCTAGCCTACAGTCTCTCTGTCAAAAGAGGTTGGGGGATCAGGAGAGGGAGAGAGAGTGAGAATGAGGTGACTTAGCTTGAGGCATAGGGTCTCTCTATTTGAGTGGGAGGTCTTGGTGAGGGAGGGGCAGCAGGTATGGGGGAGGGGGAATTCGAGGTAGTGTAGTCAGGTAGGATGTGGCTCTTCTGCAGCCCATCTTGGCAAGACTCTACCAGAGGAATCAGTCCCTGGAGCTCCCACTTCACTCAAAACCAGGCCTAGCACCAACCTCAGCAAGATGATCCCTTCTCTATATCAGGGGGCATTCTAGAGGACTTCCCTGCCTGCCACCTCATCTTCCTCCAGCACATGCACACTGGCCCAGTGATTGAGGGCCCATGGGGACAAGGTGAGGAGACAGGGAGAGGGCCTTTGTAAGAGAGGTGGCTTTCCCAGCCCCCTTCCATGCCCTGTAACCCACTCAAGGGATACAATCCACCCTTCAACCAGTGCCATAGTCCCCAGGCATGCTGCCTGTCCTTTCTACCTTTGCTCTGCCACACCTACCCTGCTTGGCCAGGCCCAGCAGCTCCCCAGATGCCTGCCACACACACACACACACACACACACACACACACACACACACACACACACACCTGGCCTTGCCCTCCTGGGATTATAAGGCCTTGGGAATTCGAGGGTTCTCTCTCAGTGTTCCATAAGATATCTGCCTTGCCAGAGGCCAAGAAGACAGAGACAAGCCTTGTACTGAGTGTCAGCACCCAGCTGGCCTTTGATGCTGAGAGCTGCCCAGGGAAACAGGCACAACATCTCATTTGGCACATATTCTGAGTCTGCACGCAGGGCCATGACAGGTGCTGGCTGAGAAGGATATGTGGGCAGCAGTTCCCTCTGGAATGGGGACAAGGCCTGTCAGTGGTGGCAACAAAGGAGGGGGGGAGTGATGTCTCCATACAGAGTAGCCAGGGTGCCCCCTACAGAAGCAACTCATCATGAACCTTGGAGGATAGGAAAAAGAGGGACGTAGCCCAGGGAGAGAAGAATGGAGGAAAGAGCCTAGAAGTGGCAGAGAGCAGGGGGTGAGATCAGAGTGTGACAGTGACCCTCTGAAAGATGGTCCTGTGAGTGGAAGGCAGGGAGGCGCAAAGGCAGAAGCACATGACCCCTAGGTCCTGTGAAGGGGAGCAGAATCAGGGGCCCAGACCTGGGATGGCAGGGCAGAGTGTCTCTAGACCTAGGACGGCAGGCTCAGATGGACACTGGAGGCTTTTGGCTCAACTGGCTTGCAGGCCTTGACAGGATGAGGAGGTCACGGGCATATAGGTTGGAAAGGCATTATCACTAAAAGGCCCATGGAGCTTGAGGCCGTGGCTGGAGGGTCAGGGAAGCAAGAGGCGTAGTGAGGAAGAACGGCATATTTAGCCTGTGGTTCAGAGGGCCAGTTTGACTGGCAGAAATAGAGGAGGAATGAGGGCAGATGTCGGTTTGGGGTGGAGTGGGAAGCCAGGAAACAGCTGCCTCGCGCTGGAAGAGTGGGCAGTAGTGACTGAGGTGGGGACAGAGCCAGTGGAAGAGTAAAGCTAAGGGCTGGGGGGAAACTTAGAGTGGGAGGCTGGGGTCACATTGTTAGAGGGGGGTCCAGGGGTGAGGCCTAGATAGGAGAACATCTGGAGCACTGGTATGTATTTGTACAGCTACCCTCAGGTCCACTGACCAGTCTCCATCACTACTCTTACAGGAAGGAGGAAAAGGGCAGCCAGGCAAATGCCAGCCTCCTGCCTCACGGCACCTAGGCTTCGTAGAACTGGAGGGCAGAGAAACAGCAGCTGCAGAGGTGGCTCTGGGGTGACAGGATGAAGTGAGCCCCGCGAGTGGCTGGGGTCTTGCATGTGCCCCTGGCATGAGATCTCCAGGCCCCTGCCTAGGTCTGAGGTCCCACAGGGCTCCTGATACCAACCCTCTGGACTCGACCTAAGACCCACGCTAATATGTGCCTGCAGGTGGGCGTGGTCATTAGTTCCTTATACGAAACAAGGCAGAGAGTCTGCCAAGAGTCACAGGACCAGGCCACGGAGGGGCTTACCCAGATTGTCTGTCACCTGGTAGGCATCCCTCAGATCCTTCATGCGGAAGCCGATGACGTCCACAAAGTCCTCCACCAGCCGGAAGAGCTCCTTGGCATTGGGGCCCATCTGGGATGGAGAAAGGAAGGCAGGTTCAAGCCAGGGAAGGCGCCTGTGCCCTCCCTTGTCCTCTTGCTGCCTTCCCGCCTCTGCTACCTCTTTTTCTGCCCCCCCCCCTTCCGTGGGTCATTCCCTTGCATAGCCTGGGGGGGGGGGTAAGCAGGAGCATAGCAGGGGGTACCATGACTCTGACCTCTGTGCGCCCACTTGCATTTTAGGGACACATCAGAGAAGCTGCTGTGCACACCACAGGGGTCTCTAAGCTGGAAGAAGAGAAGTGTCGTCCCAAACACTCCCCATGAGGGTTACCAGCCTGGGGTTATGGGGAAGACTCACCACACCCCATCCTCTGACATACCCAGTGACTTTAACATAGTTTCCAGCTCTCCTCATGCAGCCCCAGGGAAAAGGCAATGGTGGAGGGGGGAAAACTCCATGAGGTTAGGTGGCCTTTTCAACATCGTGCAATCAACAGGAAGCAGTGTTGAGATTCATATGGAAGATCCAACAAGCCCCCACCATGGCCTAGAGCTGCCTGCTCCTATCCTGGTGCCATGGCTAGCGCTGAGGGGACCTCCACACACACAAGCCCCCACCATGGCCTAGAGCTGCCTGCTCCTATCCTGGTCCCATGGCTAGCGCTGAGGGGACCTCCACACGCACACATACCAGCTGCGCCTCCTCCCACTTGTCCCGGTTCTCCTCTGCCAGCAGGTTGCTGATGATCTGGACAAAGTTCTGGAAATGAGAGCCAGTGAACGGGAACGGGGAGTCAGTGTGTGATGGACGATCACAACTCAGCCTATGACTAGGATAAGGGCTCAGTTTATATACTAGGACCAGGGCTCGTTGGATGACCAAGAGCAGGACTCAGTCAGTGACCAGGATCGGAGAACGGAATGTAGCCAGAAATCAGATGAAGGCTTAGTGTGTGATCAGAGTCAGGGCTTACATGTGACCAAGACGAGGATCAGGACTCAGTATATGACCTAGAACAGAAACCATCCTATGACCAGGCCAGGATTCAGCGTGTTTAAGGCTCATTATTACAGTGGGGGGTCACAGCCCTGCCCGCACTCAGCACTGTGGGATTGATCTCTGACTAGGGTCTGGGTTGGGTCCTCTGACAGTTTCTTAAGCGTCCTCCTTCCCTGGGGCTGCCCTTGGGAGCCACCTGCACATCCCCAGGGGTGGGGCTGTAATAAGCCCTGCGGAAGATCTCTGTCATGTTCCTCAGGACATCGATGGTGGAGAGCAGGTCGCCGCTGTAGCTGGTGCCATCCTGAGAGATTTCCAGCAGTGTCTGGATGACCTCTGAGACCCCTTCCCCTGGCAGCCCGCGCTGAGCCTTGGCCAGGTGCTCTCGGGTCTGGGGAGATGGAAAGGGCTGGATGCTGTCACCGCTGCAGGTCACAGTCAGATGGCGGCCAGAGACCTCCGATGCCTGAAGCCCCCTACAGCCCCCAACTTCACGTCCAAAGAGTGGGGATGGTTTTCTCGAACCCCTGGGGACAACCTCACCATCATTTGGATGTTCCGGTAGTCGATGGAGACACAGCGGATGTAGGTGGGGGGCTCCCAGTAGGCGATGCCCTCCTCGTCCAGCTCACAGCGGCGAAGGATGAGGCCTGGGGAAACCTCCTTTCCTCACATGACTGCTCACCAGGAAGCTCTGGGGTCCCACCCACAACCCTCAGGCAGGGGTGTCCTATTTGGGGCCCTAGAAACCTAGAAGCAAGCCACTCTGGCTTTGCTCCTGTATGGCACACACTTCTGCTCTATTCCAGGTCCTGGGGCCCTTAACAGGAATCTTCAGGAACCTAGCTGTGTGAGGGTGAGATCCTCAGCTAAGCAGAGGCTTCTGGGTTCAGCCAGAGCCACTCTTGGTGTTCCTTGCAATCTAGAGACCCAGGGACGGCTGTCTTCTAGCCCCTTGTCACACCCTGGCACATTCACAGGGCTTCAGGAGACTTTCTGGCCACTGTCCACTGGTAGAGCTTTTAGGGGCCATTTAGTACCAAAACTCAACAGCTTGAAACACAAGCTCACTCTCAGACAAAAGAATCCCCCCGGGAAGACTTCTGAGCAGGGGCAGCACAGGAGATAAATACATGGTGGCAGCCACACAGAGTGTTTCAAGCTCTGTTACAAGACAGGAGCCATAGAGTGGCCTGATGCAGAAACCTGGGCAAGTCCAGAGGGGGTAAAAAGCAAAACAAAAGGGCTGGAGAGATGGCTCAGTGGTTAAGAGCACCGCTTGCTCTTCCAAAGGACCAGGGTTCAATTCCCAGCAACCACATGGTGGCTCACAACTGTCTGTAACTCCAAGATCTGACACCCTAACACCAATGCACATAAATTAAAGTTAAAAAAAAAAAAAGCAAAACAAAACACTGAGGAAAACGCAGTGTGACCGTGAATGTAGGAAAAGGCCAGCGAAGGATGCCATGAGGGATGAGCGTTGTTTTTATTCTGTGTCTCTGGGTTTTCAATATGGCAGCAAGAAGGCATAACTAAGGACAGGGACAGCAAGCAGGGTTCAGCACCCACCGCCTCCAGTGCCACATGGGCCGATTCCCCCATTGCCACAGCAGCCCAAGGCGAAGGGTCACCGGAAGTCCTCATTTTATAGAAGAGAAACCAGAGCCCAGAGAAACTAAGTCAAAGTTCCAAAGGCAACATAGCAAACAAGGGCAGAGTCAGGGTTTAAGCTGTGCTCCCAACCCCCCTCCCTGAGGCCTGCCAGGTACAGAAACTACCCAATGAACTTTCAAAGTGAAGAAGACCAATGCATATGGGCGGGCCCCTTTCCTATGGAGCCCACCCTGTTTTTCATGTCCTCGGAAATCACCCTGGCTTTGAACTACTGGCTTTCAAAGGCAGCTTCCCTCTTGTAGACTGCAAACCCAGGGTAGATATGTTAATTGCCCTTCATCTGCTTCCCAGCTATGCAGGGGCAGTGGTATAATGTTCAATGGCATAATGTCTACGCTCAAAGGGACCTCTGAAGCAGACGGGTTGGCATGTGCTCCTCCCCTTATGAACTCTGGACACAACGGCTGTCCTTACTCTTCCTACGTGGTGCCACCTGGCCTGAGAACACACAGAAGCTGCATTAACGTCGGGTCTCAGACAAGGCCTAAGGGGACAACTGTACAAAGACAGGGCAGACACTATCAGACCACCACTCTTACCTGTGGCATTGCGGGGACACCGGACTGCAGCCACCTCTCCAGCTGGTGTCTCCTTCCAGACTACGGCTCCAAAGTTGTCCTCGTCACAAATCTCATGGGGCTCTGCAAGGGGCCAGACAGAGAGGTGGGCAGGTTTTGGGATGAGGGCTTATGATCCTCAGCCCCCCCAAGTCCACTTAAACTAAAATATAGTGGGAAAGGGCTCACCAGGACATCGTTGGGCACCGCACTGTCGGTACTCATCCTGGGGGCCCTGGCAGGCTGCTCCCCCAAAGAAAGGCCCAGCGCAGACACGCTCCCGCCGCTGGCTTCCACCTCCACACGTGACGCTGCAGCCGCCCCATGATGCCCAGGCCTGCCACTTGCCATCCACTGCAAGAGTGGCCCAAAATAGGGCACAGATGGCAGGAAGAGAAGGTAGGGCCCAGGATCAGTAGGGACGTAGGGCCAGGGGGACATGGAAGACAAGAGATACAGGAGTGTTGACACAGGAGCCAGGAGGAGGCAGAAAATTCAGATCCATTGAGGAGAGGTCTGAAATCAGCTTGACTCAGACAAGAAGCCAGATCTCATAATGCAGCCGAGCTCTGTCACCTGACCTTGACCCCACTGCTCTATCCTGAACCCCATTAACACCTCACCCAAGCCCACCACTCTAAACTGCACCCAACTCCACCATTTCCATCCTGTAACTCGACCCCAATATACCCTAACCTGCACCCTGACCCTGCCACACCACCCTTAACCCCAACTCTACCTCCACCACCCAATGCATTCATCCTGACACCCTAACTGCACTGCATGTCTCCCCTATACCTACTCCCACAGCTATGCCTGCCCTGTGAGCCCCACCCTTTCCCCTGAGCCCCGAAAGAGCGCATCCTGACCTGGGCACTGCTGCACGAAGCAATCTCTTGTTTCCACCCAGTGGCCCTGGCACTCAGCGCCTCCATAGGAAGGACCATTGCACTCTCGCGTCCGCTGCTGGCGGCCTTGGGAGCAACTGGCTGAGCAGGTGCTCCAGCTGGACCATTCATTCCAGTTTCCATCCACTGCCCGGCCCGGGGGAAGAAGAGAACGTGACACTGGTGTGAATACCCAGCACCCCCAGAGCCTGGTCTGGGACGCACAAGAACACACCCCCCCAGGGGCACCATGAAATAACTCACCTGGGCTTAGGGAAGGAACACCACAAGGTCACACCTCACACTAGCAGTGGTCTGAGGTTTTTTAACCTCTGAGCACCCTGAGGTGAACTTGACCGTGGGTCACACTGGGCTTCTGAACTGACAAGTGTCTTGCTTGGGTCCATTACCCCACGCCCAGCCATTCCCTCCCTCTCACCTACCAGGGCACAGAGCAATGTTGCAGAACTTGGTTTGCTTCTCAGGACCCTCACAGGGGTTGCCTCCAAACTGAGGAGGCCTGCAGGTGCGAGTGCGGTCCCGGAAGCCACGGCCACAGGTGCTGGAGCAGAGGCTCCAGGGTGACCACTCATCCCAGGCCCCATGCACTGGGGAGAGAAAGAAAGTCACAGCTGTCGCTTTGCCCAAAGGCCCCACCCACCACCCCAAGCCCCACCCTGAGCTCCGCCCCTCCCACCTGGACACACAGCCGAATTGTTGCAGAGGCGCTGTTCCCTCAGAGGTCCGCTGCACTGAGTGCTGTAGGAGGATGACACGCAGAAACGGGTGCGGGTCTGCCAGCCTTCGCCGCAGGTGCTGGAGCATACGCTCCATGGGGACCACTCCTCAGCTGCTGGGTCACCTGTGGGTCCAGTCCTGCAGCATCACGGACCTGCCACGCCCCTTCCCACAGGGCGGAGCCAGATTCGGAGGCCCACTGGGGGGGAGGCAGAACCTTGCTGCGGGGCAACAGGCCACAGGCTGGGGATCTGTTGGTCTCAAGATGACCTACTCCGCCACTGGCTGGGTTCCCCAAAGTCCGGATCTGATTTCTACTCTCCTATCAGCTCCCCTAAGCCAGTCTGGCCAGAGCAGGAGTCTGGCACCAACTAGATGAGATGAATTATAACAGTAAGTTGTTGGAATCACAACTGGCACCTAGCAGCCATTACTAACCTGGTCCCAGAAGCCAGCACTCTCCCCTCCCTGCCTTGGGCTGTGTGTAGGCCTGCCCTACCCGCCCTGCCAGCTCACCAGTCTGGGGGGATGGGAACCCAAACTGCTGCAGCTCATCCCCAAGCTCCTCGCGTCGCCGGGCATCCGTGGACCTCAGGGACTGGCTCCGTGAGCTGGTGCGCCCAGTGGCTGCGGGATGAGCTCAGGTTAGCACCCCCCCGTGTGATTCCCTCTGTCTTTGGCCACAGCTGGCCACCTACTGTCACCAGAGCAGTCTAAGGCCTATGAACAACTGATAGGCCCCACCCACCCAGAGCGCTTTCCCTGGCACCAGTCGCTATGGGTCCTTCTATAAGGCCCCTGCCTGCCCTCTTTCTCAGCCTCCAGGGCTGCAGGCCTGGTGACCCTGCAGGACAACTCTAACTTAGAGTGTCTGCTGCCCCTTCCTCCCCAACATGCCATCCTTTCCTCCCTGTGAGATGCACAGGGGCCTCCCCAGGCTCTCCTTAGGAAAGAGCATCCAAAAAACAAAAAAAACAAAACAACAACAAAACAAAACAAAAAACCCAAAAACAAAAACAAAAAACAACAACAACAAAAAACAAAACCTGAAGAATGACAGCCTCATTAGAACTTGATTTAGCTTTATGGAAGCAGCTAAAAAATGCATGAGGTCATTAGAAAGCCTTATTAAAGAAATACATCCCGAAGGCCTATCCTGCTGGAGCTGACTGGCTTGGCTGCAGCTTGCTTGTGGGGCCCCTTGAAGAATCCCAACCCACATCTAGCTTCGAGGACCCTGGGTCCTGCCTAGTCTGGGTCAGGCAGGGCCTTTCAAGGCTCCACCTCTAAGCGCTCCCGGTCCTTAACCAAGCTCATCTCATTAAAACCCCGCCCACCTTCTTTCTGTTGAAGAAGCCCTACCCCGCCCCTTTCAGGCCCTGACTCCTCCCTTACTTGGTCCCACCCACCACTTCAGCCCCACTCTTGCCCCGCCCACTTACGGCCGCAGGCCTTTCGATTGCAGAGGCGCCCTTCTTCCAGAACGCCTTCACAGCCTCCGCCCTCCATGCCAAGGGTGGGCAAGCAGGTGCGGGTTCGAGTTTGCAGGCCTCCCCCGCAGTCCCGCGTACATTCGCCCCACAAGGACCACAGTTTCCAGCCACCTGGGGAACATGAGGAGGAAGGTTCAGGGTCCTGTCATCTTTGGGGTCCAGTGGAGGCCAGAAAGGGTAGCTGTGGGCTTTGAAGCCAAGAGGAGGAAGACAGCCAGGTAGGACAAAGGCATGGGGAGCTTTGTCCCCAGGTCCTGACACCCTCTAGAGAGCTGGTGTCAGCTGTGAGCCAGTAGGTCCTAGGTAGGCCACAGACAAGAACACACTATGGCCCCAGGCTGACTTGCTGAGTAAACATTCACCTCACGCCCACTGTACTGCCTTATAGTGTGAGGCCTGGTTGTGGGCCACCATTCATAAATACCTGGATCCAGCCTCCCCATGGGCCCTCAAACCCTCAAGACTCTTTCCTGGCACTCTTGTCCAGGTGAGGTCACTGCCAAGGCCTCCACATCTACACTCCAGAGCTGGGGGGTAGGAAATAGCCATTCTCATAACTAGCAGACCAGAAACCTCCCCTAGACTGTAGATCTGCCCACCCTCTGAGCAAGGCCAGGCCACTCAGGGCTACACCTGGCCTGAGCAGTGGTGGGACAAGGCTCCATTTCCTGATCTGAGGACTCAGAGATGGTAGGTCCCAGAGTGTGAGCAGTCCGGCCCCGATGGCCCCATGGACCTTCTCTTTTGGCCTTATGGTCTGCCTGAGGAGAGAGGCAACTTCTAGGGTTTGGAAAACCCAGCCAGAGCCAGCCCATGGCCCCTTGCTTGTGCTCAGCTAGGCCAGCAGGGGGCGCTGGGATTCCAAGGAGTGACTTGGGGGGGGGGATGGGCAACGGCACTCTTGAGGTGGGTAGGTTTGGAAGGGCTATCTTCCATGTTCCTATGCCTGTTGTAAAGCCCCACCCCCCTCCATCCCCCACCCCCCAACCTCTGCTGAGGTGCCAAGCCAGGAAGTCAGGGCTGCACAAGCTGAGTAACAGCAGCAAGTACAGAGACTGCTGTCTCAAGTCTCAATACCATCTCCGCCTTCACCAGGAGGGTCCCAGGGGTGAGGGTAAGGGCACCACAAGGGTACAGGAGAAGGTAAGCAGTGATACCCACAACAAGACAAAGTTGAAAGCAGAGGGCAGAGAGTCTCCCAGCAGAGCCCCACACATACACATACTAGGTAGGACAGGGCAGCAGCTGTTCACAGACGGGGCCCAGGTGGCTGCTCTGAGGCTGCCGGTCACGGTCACATGCTCTAACTCAGGACAAGCAGGCACAGCTCTCAACCAGGTCAGACTCCAGGTCGTGAACCAAATCTGATGCCAGATCCCTGCCCCACCAACCAGCCCCAGGAAGGCCACCTGCCAGGACTAACCGTGGCCCAGCTTTCTGTCCTCAGGAGTCTCACCTGCCGCAGCCATTCTGGTCCTATGATTCCAGACAAAGGAGCCAGGAGTCTTGGAGGCAGGCCTAGGGTGGGGTCAGGGTTCTGAATCCTGCCTGCACCCCCCCATCCCCACCCCTACCTCACTGCTCGAGCCCAGCCCCCCACAAGGAAGCCTGAGTGATGTGAAAACTGGCAGTGGGTGGGAGAGAGGGTGTCCAAGCTGGGCTAATCGGAGGATGCCACTCAGTTCCCATGGCAACTACTGCAGCATACAGCCTTTCAGGATAGACCCAGGTTAGGCCTCAGCTGCCAAAACACCCACTATTTTGGGGCTGGTTACCTTGGTGACCCAGGTGGTAAGGATGGGGGAGGGGGCGGGGATAGAAGAGGTGGGGCATATCAGAGGCTGAGGGAGGGGGGACCCTATGCCTGAGGATGGATCCCCTCTTCCGGCCCAGCCCTGACTGTGGTCCCACTGAAACCTGATCTAAGCCACACAGAGATTCCTAGCCCTATTCATACACTGAGCCCTGACTCTGATTGTATACTAAGCCCTGATCCTAGATATATATACCGATTCTTTGTCCTGGTCACAGACCAATATCTGGCCATAGCAACACTTGTCCCTGATCCTTATCATAGACCTTAGATCTATAGGATCCCTGATCCCCCATTGCATACTGGGCCCTGATCTCAGCCACAGACTGAGTCCCCAACATTGGCCACCCTCCTTCCCCTAATGAATGTTCAGAAAATGGTAACTGCTGTTTTTATTATCATTTTCATTTTTAATGTGTGTCCTCACACACAGCTGACTTGATAAATGTTTGCCCAGACTGAACGCATCCATGCCAGAGGGAACATTATGAAGGAAGAGGTCCTGGGGCCAAAGTGAAGGGCACCGGGGGACACAGAGGTGTGCGTGCATCAGGGCTGGGTGGGCACAAGGGGGCAGCGAAGGAGCAGGCAGGACTCAGGGGTGGGCTGCCCCTCCAGGCCCGGAAAGAAGCTGTCATTCTTCCTTGCTCAATGCTTCCTCTGTCTGGCGACCTCATTTCCATCTCATTACAGGCATGAATAGAGCCAATTATCGGCCAGGCAGGCCGGCCACCCAGGAGGGAGGGTACCAGTGAAGAAGCTCTGGTACCCTTCCCACCCTAATGCCCTGGCTTAAGGGTGGTGGGTTCCCTTGATCCTGCACCCCAACTGGGCTGAAATGGACAAGGGAAGGAGATCCCCCTCCCCCAGGCAGTCTCTTCCCTGTTCTTGGGATCCCCTTTGGAGGAGGGGAACCATGCACTTCCATCTTCTACCAGCAGAGGGAGCCCTACTCCAGCAGGTTGGGCAGTGGATCATTCCTGCACATTGCCACTCAGCACTCATGGCAGGTCCAGGGACAGTCCCGGCCCAGGAGGCTAGCAAGATCCCTACGTCCCCAAGGACCCAGCTGCAGTAAGACTGTTATGAAGTACTTAGACACTGGAACCAACAGCTGGGTCTGGAAGTCCTGGACCAGGAACAAGGAAGATACTAAGGGGCTGCTGAGGAACCTGCCCTCACAGCTCCTCCATAGCCCTTCTCCAGGCAGATCCTGACTCAGCCAGATGCAACCTCCCAGCAACTGTCAGGGCTGACAGTGAAGGGCACTCAGATCCCGGGCTAGATTGGGAGGCCAAGTCCACTGTCCACTGTGGAGCCCTGGACTCCCTGATCCCATACCACACAGCCTCCTTCAGGCCTTAGGCAGACTCTATAAATGAGTATCATCCCAACCTCAGATCAGGAAAGGGGGTCGGAGGAGGGAACAAGGCACGGAGAGTGAGCAGGCCACATCTGTAGGAAATTCTTGCTGCCGGGTGTTCCCTGTCCTGAGAAGCTGTCCTATTTAAAGGCCCAAAACATGTCGTTCACGCTGGAGACCTTAGACAAGTGGCCTCTGTCCTCGGTTAGCAGAGTGGGCGGTAGAGGCTGCTGAGCCTCCTCCCACCATCGTGGGAAGCATGACCCAAGTTCAGGTCACAAGGACTTCTTGCCACTGGCCAAGCAGATGCAGCTCTGGCACAGAGCTGAGGCAGGTGACACGGCAGGAGCTAGGGCACATGGGAATTTCCCCGTGGATGATGGTACCCACATTTAGCACTTCCACGGTGCCCTGTCTTGTTCTTTGCTTCTAGGAGTGTCGTCTGTGATGTGCAGCAAAGCCTGTTTTCTAGATTTTTCTAAACTAAATGTTCTCTCTCTCTCTCTCTCTCTCTCTCTCTCTCTCTCTCTCTCTCTCTCTCTCTCTCTCTCACACACACACACACACACACACACACACACACACACACACATTTGGGGGTGGTAGGAGACACTCACACTTCCAAGATGGCACCTGCCTCTCTATTACCCCGATCACTCTCACAACTCCACTGCACCCCAAACCACACCCCGAGGCTCTCGCCAGGCCCAGCCTCTGCTTCTACATGCTGCCTCCCCTCCTTTTGGGGGTCTCCGGGGACTGAGCCTCAGAGACTTGGGGATCCCTGACCAAGTAGGATGAAGGCTGTAGGCACAGTGAATGGATCAGCTCTGGTCTGTGAGCTAGGCATGAGCCTCCAAGCATTCCAGGACCCCAGGCAATGTAGCATGTGTACACACCCTAACATGGAGACTCCACCCAGGCTTCCATCTCAGGCATGTACACACAGACACAGATGGCACATTTAGCATATGCACAGGGATGCATATATATGCTGGAATACACGCCCACAGCAACACTCACAGGGACACACCCACAAGGACTCACACACAAGGACTCACACACAGGAACACACAGGAACTCACTGGCAGGTACACACACTCACAGAATCTCACAGGCCTGCAACCCCAGAATCATGCTTTTTTTTTTTTCATTATCTTACAGGTCATTTCTGCAATAATATTCTTTAATTAAAACATGAATATTTAAAGCAACCCTTGAGAAAAATGATCCATCTCACCAGAGGCAGAGACAGGAGAGAGATGGAGGAGGAAACAGAGAGAGAAGGGATTAAAGACTGTGCAAGGTATGGGTGAGTGCTGGGGCCTGGCAGCCTGAGAGAGACCAGGCAGCAGGGCCAGTTGTCCTAGCCTGAAATCCAATGTGTGACAAGGCCATGTGGTATTTGGACAGGCCTTGTGTGTGTGTGGGAGGGTGGAGTAGGGCTAAAAGTGGGCCACACCCTCAATGGCGTGTCTGCTGACTCCCCACCTCAGCGACACATTGCCTGTCTCAGGAGAGGATGGAGTCCCCAAGCTTGACTGCTCCCAGAAGACAGTGAGGGCATAGGCCCTGGTAAGAGCAGGGCGTCAGCTGCACATCCTGGCACAGCTTCCTCTCCGCTGAAGTGTTGCCCAACTTGTGTCCTTAGCCACCCCTAACACCCAAAGTAGAGCTCAGTGCACACAATGGCACCTGCTATATCTATTGTCAGTCCATCTCTTGCACGCTTGTGTGACCTGACCTACCTTGACATCTCTGGTCCTGACTTTTATAAGCATGTACAGAGTGACTGCTTTGGGCCTGGTTCTGGCCTCCACTCTAGGGACGCATCGGTGATTAGGGCGCATGCCCCATCTTCTTAACCAGACAGGGAATAAGAGGCCCGCTGAAAGGGCTGTCAGGGAAGACAGAAAGGGGTAAAGTGCCTCTCTGGGAGATGACACACATAAGCAGGGCTCCAAGGAAGAGGCCTGGGGGTGGGGGTGGGGGGACTAAGGAGGAGGTCCTGGGGAGGCAGTGCCCCTGTGAAGGTATGAACAAGACAGGGACAGCCTCTGCTGGAGCCTGACTCATGGCCCTGTGAAGGGGGGGACTCATCTGTGTGTGATGCTTCCAGAACAAAGTTGGCACTCAGTGGCCAGCCGTTGCTCCCACTACTGGGCTCTTTCCCCTCCCATGGCCCGGAAGTGGTAGAGCCTTCTGGATGCAGGGCACAGGCACCTGAGCTGAGCTGAGCAGCCATGGGCTACCCTGCCCACAAGAGCTCGCATTCCCTGCCTTGTATCCTGGGCTTTGTGCTCTCCAAACCATCTTCTACTAGCCTAAGCAAGTCAGACAGATAGAGCCCACCCTGGATACACATATACACACATACACACTCACCATGTACACATGAACGTATATGCTCAGTGCATGGTATATATACAGTCACAATGTGCTACATGAACACTCATGTGTTCATACATGGATGCATACAATTTTTTCATGTGTTTAAGCATGAACATGGTGTGTTACATGTGCATATGCACCGATGCGTACACGTGCCTTAGCAATAAACACATGGGCTCACACAATGCTGACACTTACATCCATGAGAGTACACAAGTATATGCGAAAGGTTGCCAACATAATAATCAAATCAGTTATACTCACTAGGTGTTCATGTGTCATACATGAACACATGTGCAAAACACAGTCCACATATGTATATATACATGGGTGCACCCACCATACACATAAGCATGAGTGTGTATGTGTATACACAAACAGTGCACTGTACCTATGCACACATACGTATAATTCATGCATGTACACTCATGTGCTCACACCTCCCACTTGCCTCTGAGTACCACTTGCCAACATTGTCAGAATCCATGCACACACCTCAAAGTGCCCAAGCTCAATCTGTACACAACCCTTGCCTCTGCTCCTAGGCCCCAGGAGTCTGCCTAGCAATAAACAACAACACTGACTCTTGATCATCGGCAGTTTCACTCAACTTCCTATCCTCATGGAGACAGAAGAAGGCACTCTCAGGCCTCCAGAGATGAGAAGTGAGGGGCTGGCCTAGAAACACAGGTGAGCCAGGCTCAGACCCAAGACTCCAGGTGGGGTTCCAAGGCCATTGCTCCAACTTGGGCCTGTACCCATTCACCATGTACCCCTCGACTTATGTTCTACATAACCTCAGGTTCCGTTCTGAGCGACCTCAGCCGTGTCCTCAAGCTGCGTCTTACAGTCCTGCTTCCTCTGTCCCACATGGATGTCCTCATTTCTGACAGGATCCTGGGGGCCAGGCTTGCTCTTCTGCATTCACACCCACACCCTTTCATCCCGAGTCCATCCATCCGGCCCTCAGCACCAAAGGCTCTCCTCATCCCCCGACCCCGCTTCCCCACTGCACCCTGACCAGGCCAACATCCACCACCTCCCCATCCCGGGCTCCTGTGAGGAGCTCAGGTACATCACTCCTTTGCTCTGAGGCCTCCCAGAGTCCCTCTGTTCTCAAGGTCATGTAAACACTCCACAGAGAGGCCTGGCTACTTCACAGCTCCTGCAGCAAGGTGCTCACATAGCCATTCCTCGGGAAATAAAAAAAGAGCTACACACTTCCTCCAACCAACTCCGTACCACACAAGCACTTCCATTTGGTGCCCCCAGCCTCTCTCATGCCAGCCCTGGAGCGCCTCGGCTACAGACAGCTATGCCAAGGTGTTTGGAGCAGCATTCAGCAGCTCCCTGGCACAGTAGTTGCCCCAATATGCCACTGAGGACAGGCTCCTGCCCAGGGGGTATGATGTGGCCCCAACCAGAAACAAAGAAAATCAATATGATGGTGCAACCCTGAGAAGCATTTTGCAGATGTAGGAACCCAGGCTCATACAGTTAAATGCCGAGGAGAGGTAGAGCAGGGCACACGGCCAGATCGGCTGGTGACAGCTGGCCCTGCCATCCTGTGTCTTCCCACCCCATTTCTCTAGTCCCCCAGTAAGCATTCCATTCCTCCAGGGTTCCCCCATGGGCCCACTCCCATTCCTGCCACACAAAGAAACCTGCCCTTGTCAAGGTCACAATGACCTCCAGCTTAACCAGCAGGAGGGCCAGCCCTCTGCCCTTCTACCCATCATAATGACATGTACAGAACTTCCTCTGAGGACCCTGGAGAGGTCAGCTCAGCCTCAGTTTCACAGAGGTCCTGACCTGGGATCTGCCACAGGGTCTTGACCAGAAATGTGCTCGGGGTTGGGAACCTCCTATGCAGACTGTACGGCTTCATGGTCTCAGAAATGCTAAGGTGGCTGATGCTCTAAGGCATCAGCATCCTACTCTGGTCCTCCTTGGCATCAAGTCCTCAGCCAAGCCTCTCTCCCTGGCCCTGCTCACCAGGCAGGGAACAGACCTGAGCTCTCATATCCCAGTGTCCCCTTGATGCTAACTCAGCTCATATTTCCAGATCAAATCCAGGATGCCCTTACCACCTCTCTCTCCCCAGGTCACAGAAGGCAGGTCCCACCTTCTGTTACAGGCAGGGCACTCATAAAGATACATTGATAGCTCCATGACTTCTCCCAAACAGGCCTGGGCCCTGCTGTCTTTCCCCTAAGGCCACTGTCCTCAGGTGTCCAGCCCATGAGACCTCTTTAGCTTAGATTTAAGACAGCAGTTCCCTCAACACTGGGCTTCTGGGGGTGTCCTTGACACCCTGGTCCTTTTTGCGATGGGTACATACTGTTGGGTGGTGAGCCTTCCTCCTACCTGTGACCACTGGACCAGGATGGCATTTTTGTCCCTGCTCTCATTAACCACACCCCAGTGGCAGCTGCTGTAGACATGCTACACTGAACCCCAAAACCTCACCTCCTAGCAATAGCCTTCTGAGTACTCTGTCTCTGCACTGTCCTATGCTCCGCCCTGGAGTGTCACTGACCTTCATTTTAGTCCCTAGACACCAGGTACTGCAGCCTAGGAAAGGTTCAAAATGTCATTGTTGAAGATAAGTCGCGTCCTCCTACTGTGGAAGATTTAAACTGAGGAAGTGGCTTGTGAAGAAACTGGCTACTGATCCTTTCTTCCCTCGTTCACCCACATGCCCCCCTATCAGACAAGGCTTTCTATACTGGGCACCATTGATGAACTTAAGAACTCTCTAGACATGGTCTCTCAACCCAGATGACAAAAGTGATGCTGGACAGACGCCAGCCTTGGGAACTGCACTTTCCCCCGTGGCCTCGCTCCATCTGTTGCAGCACCATACAGGGTCCTTTTTTTCTGCCACTCACCTGCTGAGCCGTGCCCACCCCGGTCCTGGGTCAGGCTGGTGAGGCAGTTCTCAGGGCCACCAGCTACGCCATCCCTCAAGCAGACGTCCCCACGGGGGACCAAGGGGCTGGAAGCAGGGTCTCCAGCATCTCCACCAAGGCAGGCACAGGGAGTCTGCATAATGCCACAGGGGTGTGAGCTTCGGCTGCCGGCTAGACAGGCAGCCAGCCAGCGGCACAGCATCTGACAGGCAGCATGGCTGGGGTTGCGATTGCCGACCACTAGGTACTCCACAGAGAAGTCGTCACCAGAGCCGGGGAACTCGCCCTGGGGACCGGGGTTGCCTTCTTGGGGTGGCTGTTGGCGCTGCATCTGTAGGAACTGCTTGCTGGCCTGCAGGAACGCTAGGGGTGCAGAGGGATCGCAGAGCTGTAGAACTTCGTCAAAGCTCTCCACACCCAGGTAGGTGCGCGTGGACTCCAAGAAGGAGTCGAACTGGTAGGTACGGACACGGCCAGGGCCGAGGCAGGGTGCGGGCGCCTTGGCCACCTTCATGTAGAGCGTGTAGCGACGAGGGTCCGGGTTGCGAAGGGTCCAAGAGCAGCGTGAGGCGTTGGCCGGAAACACAGCGGCTGCCGAGAAGTAGCCGAAGAACTTGCCTTGCACCAATGTGGTGCACTGCTCCGTCCCAGGCCCTATGTCTGCCCCAGAGGCAGCACGTGCCCGGCGCCCCAGTAGCAATAGTAGTAGCAGGAGTGGAGCAAGGATCCAGATGGGGCCCGGGGCAGCAGCCTGGCCCCTCATCCTAGCTCGCGGGGCCGCTGGGGTTCCGCGGGCTGGGCAGGCAAGTGCAGGCCAGGCCTTGACATGCCAGGGTCCGGCTGCAGGCAGGGCCGTCCAGGGCAGTAGACCAGAGGCAGGGCCTGGGTGAAGGCAAGGTGGGGAACAGGGGCACTGTTTCAGGAGACAGTGAGAGCTGCGATGACTCCTAAAGTCCAGGCTCCTGGTATTTGCTTGTGGCTTCCAATGGTAGCTGGGGGGGAAAAAAAGGCATGGTCTCAGGACGTGAAGAGGCAGGAAGTCAGGAGGTCTAGTGAGGCTTTGGGCAATACAATATATGGCCCTGGTGTCTTCCCACGCACTCACTCTGTCCTCTTGTTCCTCTGTCTCCACCATAGTCCGACCCAGGGCTCCCCCTTCCCCCTTCCTGAGTGAGGAGGACAAGCTATACTCCTCAGGCCTTTCCTGTCATGCCTGGTTAATCATTGGCCCTGGGTGTGCTCACACCCTCTGGACCCCCAAGAGTAGAAACCTGGCTCCGTCAGATCCTCTCTTCACTTCCTTCAGAGGCCTCTTTCTCTTCCTGAAATATCAGCCAATCAAACAGGCATGGTAGCAGGCAGGAGGGAAGAGGAAAGAGGTGACCATGGCCTCTCCAGGGCTCCTAACAGACCCCATACCTTTCCATAAACCTGGACCAGGTATGGACCGCCATAAAAGGAAGATTCGGTGCAGGCCTGGGGATGAAGGGACTCAGACATGGCCCTGCTATGACAGCACTCACCCTCTGCTTCCCATGCATGGCAGTCCCCTGCCCCACACACTCTCAGCTGGGGATTCCCTTCCTCACTCTCCTACCTGCCTCTTGTGTCCTCACCTTGCCTCTAGCTTGGTGGCTATGCTACCTACATTCATAATGAGGAAGCTGAGGCACAGAAAATATGTGGCTTCCTCAAGGTCACAGAAAGTGGGTAAGAGAAGCCCACCCAAACCCTGGAGTGAGCTAGTGCCTCTGGGAACACCTTCCATCTATGGGGGGTGGGAACTAGGTGATTCCTTGTGCACCTCTAAGGGTAAAACTCGAGAGCTAGTCTGGGTTCCGCATGCTGTGTACCACCCAGCTCAGCCCTGCCTTGTTGGAGACATCAGTTCCCCCACTGTCCCTCTGCAGCTGAGCCAGTAGGGAAAGAAGGGAGGTCACAGCCAGGCCCCTCCTTCCTTGGCCTCTCAGCCTCTGGGTGCAGACCCGATGGCTCTGCTGACACTGTGTATGCAGCAGCTTGTCCCTACCCCAGGGACTCTCCATGCCATGCAGCCTGGGCCCAACTGACCAGTGACTCAAGGTCAGTCCCAGCTCTGCATTCCACCCTGGCGTCCTTCCTGGACTGCCTCCTGGGCAGGCAGCAGCCTCCAGGCCAGTGCCCAGCCTGAGTGGAGGTTCTGAGCTGATGGAAGCCAGGATGCCTGAGGCTGGACAGTCTTCTCGGAGCCTCAGGTTTTGTGCCTCTGTACAATGAACAGGACCCCCATTTCCCAACTGCTTCCAGAAGGAGGGTCAAAGCACACACATATCCTCCCGCCCCATCCTGGTCTTTAAAAAGTCCAAACGTGCATGGCTAACTTCTAACCCTGGCATCCCCAGGCCCCCTGGAAAGCACTCTCCGTGTCCTCATCCTCTACTTCTGCCAGCTCCGAGGTAAACTGTTTTAGGGGTGACCCTTGATGTAACCTCACCAAGCCTCCATGACCACCCAAAGAAGCCATGGCCTGAGTCCCACAGTCCGCCCCTCACTCTATTGTTCTTGATACCAGTCTGTCAGCAGAGGCCTACTCAGGGCCGTACACTCCCTCTATGAAAAGCAGAGGTCAGTATCAGGCCCAGGGTAATGTTGGTAAGATCTGGAGGAAACGTTCATCCAATAACCTCCCATGCTATTGCTACTCTACCCCCGGGGCCAGTGACCTCACCCTGCCCAGCCAACTCATGCACCCAGGAAGCCCAGGCCATCTTGTGAGACACACCTCATAGCTGAGATCATCCCCATATCCACTGCCTTTTACCAAGGGGCCTACATAGCTTGAAAGGGCCACCGGCTCCCAGGAAGACACTGACTCTGGAGCCCCCACCTGTAAATCTGAGATCAGATATAAGCATCCACCACCAGGCTCTTGCATCCATTTGGAAAATGGGCGTGGCCTGGGGTATATTCTGCACTCACAACCTAGCCAGGCAGCATGTGTGTGTGTGTGTGTGGGGGGGTGGTTTATCGGTGGTGTCCATAGAGCCGTGTGGACGGTGGCACTGTCCTCCACGGGTCAGCTAGGTAAGAGACACAGGCAAGCTCATCTGAGTTCTTGGAAGGACAGTGCATGATGATGCACATCACCCTATGCCTGCCTACACTCTGTCGCTGCAGCAGAGAGCCTAAGGGATCCACGTCACAGATGGCCGGAAGCTCCGCAGAGAACCCTTACCTTGCCCTTACTTGCCACCATCCTAGGACCCCAGGGCACTAGCTGAGCACAGGCCCTTCCAGCGTCCCTGCTAGCTAGATTCTTGTCACTGGTCAACAACTGTTGAACAGTTATCCCCAGAGTACTGGCCAGGTACATAGGTTCCCAGTGTCTATTCCAGGGGAGGTGGCCATGGTGGCCAGTGGCAGCATAGCCACAGAACTGTCCCTTAAATGAGCCACCACTTGTAGGCTGGGGGCCACGAGAGGCTATAGAGGAAGCAGGAAGAAAGGCCTAGAGCCAGGGCCAACTAACGTAGGGGACCAAGGGGAACATTTCTGGACTGGATGTTAAGGATGCAGAAGGTCATAGTGAGAGAGATGGGAGAAGGGGCAGCTGAAAGCCATGATCAACATCCTCTCAGGCAACCACACCCCTGCAAACCCCTAAGCCTTCAACAAACACCACCCATGGAGTTCTCAAACAGGGCACCTAAAACTCTTGTAGGGGTACAGAGTCTCCAAGGGAGGGAGGTGCTGAGGCTCAGGCCTCTCGCAGATGTCCTGGCATCTTCTAAAGCAGTGGTTCTCAACCATCCTAATGCTGCAACCCTTTAATATAGTCCCTCATGTTGTGGTGACCCCCCCAACCGTAAAATTATTTCATTTCTAGTTCATAACTGTAATTTTTCTACTGTTGTGAATCATAATGTAAATATCTGATACACAAGGTACCTGATATGTGATTCCCCCACCTCAAAGGGATCACGACCCACAGGTTGAGGAGCACTGTTCTAAGGCATCTTAGATTTGAGCTTGCCTCATCCTCATCTTTGGAAAAGGCACGGCTGGCCCAAAGGCATCACAGACAACACAAAAGAGAGGCATGGCAGGGCCTGGCTGTACTCTGTTACGAGGCAGGTATAGGAAAAAGTCTGGGTGTCACTACATGAGGCCCCTGCCCATTCTCCAGCCTGTCCCCAGCTGCCTTCTGCAGATGCCTCTTCATCCACCTGCCTGGCTCCTCCCACGAGTTCTCTCTCATCCTTCTCAGCCCAAGCAAACCCACTAGTCGAGAATGCTGAGTGGGTGAGTGGGACACAACAGGGATTGGCTCCCTGCTGGCAGGGGCACCTTACAGTTGACCTCTTGAAGGCAGAGCCCAAGTGGGGTTGTGAGAGCAAGTTGTGATTCAGGCCTCATTTGATCTTCATTAGAGGCATCTGTGGCTTCAGGGGACACAGTGGTGGGACAGGGTAGGGTGGGGTGGGGCAGAGAGAGAGAGAGATAGAGAGAGAGATAGAGATGCTTTTTATCAGTGGAGACAGAAGGTTCCAGAAGGACAGCTGTGTTGGGGAGGTGGAGTAGACATGTGTGCCTTGCATTTACATGTGTCTGTGTAAGCCCTGTCTACACATGTGTGCATGTATATGAACACAGGCAAGGTGTGTTTAGATTACGTGTTGGAGAGCCCAGCCTCAGAAGTACAGCCTCTGGGGCTGAGCCAGTCAGGCTGAGAATAAAGGACTCACCTGGGCAGCAAGTCTCAGAAAGCCTTGGTGGCCAGGAGCTAGAGTAAGAGGCCATCTGAGTCACACGCTCTCCCCATGAAAAGTGGCCCTGAAGCCACTGTAGCATGCACAGAGACCCTCCACCATATGTAGCCTGTGTCCGTGCCCCCTGCTACAGCAAGTACATAGGCTGCTCCTTGAGAGGGTACCTGGATTCCCCAGGGCTGGGCCAGGCTCCCTAAGTTCCGCACCTCCTAAGGCCACGCGCTGTATTTCCCTGGTGAAAGCCTGGCATCCCTTGCAGGAGCTTGCTAGCCTCGCTTCCCAGAGATGCCCCAAGCATCCGCCAGGAACCCTGAAAGGAGCTGCAGCCTGGCCTGCCATAGGCACCCCCATAGAATTTGAGAGCCTACAAGCTTTGACAGGCTAGAGATGGTTCCTATCTCCTATCCCAAGTGTTAGAAGACTCTCAGGCTAAATGTTCCCAACTTAATATGAGGCTGCCACTGGCCCTCTCTCCAGGAAAAGGAGTGCCTGCCTTGGCCTCCAAAATCACAGGTCACCTCTCTGGTAGAGAGTACCCATCTCTAGGTCCGAGTAACACTGGGCAGTATATATGCCTTCTACTCAATCTGGTTCCCAGAGAAAGTGTTCAGTTTGTACCCAATCCTGGGCAGACCCCTCTTTTTCCCAACTTTTCCCAAGGCTCAACTGTTCTACATCCAGGAAGCTCTTCCTGGTGTCTAACCACCATTGTTCTGCAGAGAAGGCTGGCTTGCCTCTACAGGACAAGGCCTCTTCTAGGGCACCCAGAGAAGCCTCAGGGGGGTAGGAAGTGGTATTAGGGTGTCAATGGGAGGTCCCACTGATGGAATTCATAGATGCCTCAGCAGTTGGAGTGAAGAACAGGAATCAGGAAAGGGAAAAAGGGAACTGGTGACTTGGCTCCCTGAGTGCCACCTGCAGGCAAGAATAAGCATAGCACCTCATGACCCTAGATTCAAGTCTGGCGCGCTGGGGAAGAGAGGGTGGGGGTGGGGTGGAGGTAGCTAAGTGCCCCAGGCCATACCCAAGGGCCACAGATTCCCACCTAGATCCACCCTAGCCAAGGAAGCAACCACTCCAGTGCAAAATCAAACAACACACACACAGAGCAGTCAGGCCCAATAACTTGGTCTCCACATCATGATCCAGGGTTATGGATGGGATGCTGTCAGAGGGCCTCCTCCAGCCTTAGGGCATCCATTTCTTCTCAAGGCCCTGCGCTAGCCCTTATCAACAGACCAAGCAAGGGCCTGGGCTCGGTGCTCCCTCCCCACCCCAGGCTGCCCATGGCATCCTAGACACCAGCCACAAAAGCCACTCTGTAGTCCTGCGGCATCCAAACAGTGCCCGCCTGTGTACTGGATGAGGCTGCAATGGGGGAGGGGCAGGCGCCCCGGGCACTGAGGACTGCCCAGGAGACGAGGGTGGGGGTGGGGGAGGGAGCTGGGGGGGGTGTCCTTCTTGCTCACAGTGCCCTCCCTACCCCCACTCCTGTGGTTGTCCCAAGCCTGGGTCGCTAGTTGCAGAGGTGGTCCTGCCACCTGCCTCTGGGGCCCTAGTGGGGCCTCTGATGTAGGCCTCAAGGCAACCTGTGTGACTCCCACAGGACTCAGGGCCAGAGGGAGCCAAGAATCTGTGAAAGGCCTTCCAGGAGGCAGAAAGACAAAGAGGGGGCATCTGCACGGCTTGCTCCCCAACGATGGCCTCAGGCTCACCTACCAGGTGCAGAGGGAGCCAGCAAGGCCTCTTGAAGCTCCACCCATAGGAGAGAGGTGGGGTGGCCCATGCATCAATCCCACAGGAGACATGGGACAGAAGACCATGAAACAACAGAACTAGGAGCCTCCAATTCATCAGACCCAGCAAGCCACCACTACTCCACGACACAGGAGCCACTCAGGGAGGTGGCTGGGAACCACACTGAACTGCTAGGAGGAAAGATCCGGTAGGACATGGGGCTACTCCGGCAGTGTCTAGAGGGGCTCTGCCTGTGCCCAGCTCTTCTCTAAGCCAATGCATAATCTGCCTTGGCTTAGACCGCCCAGAATCCCCACCACCATGGGGAAGCCGAGCAATAGCCGCAGGTCCCCTGGGAAGAAAAAGACTGTCATCTTTTACCCCGCCCCATCCCACTGCCCATTGCACCTTGACCCCTGTGTTATTGCATCCTGTCTCGTAGCCATCATTCCAACCTGTCTGGCACTAAAGGAGCTCCATATGCCCCGCTCCCTTGGCCCATACCATGCCTCCTTCCTGCTGCTCAGGCCCAAGAAATCCAGGGCAGGTCTGAGGCCATGGCAGGCAGGCAGGGCTCCTGCCGCCAGAGCTCAGGTGCTAGGAAGAGGGAAAAGGGGAGGACGTTTTGGCAAGTCTCCTAAATGGCCAGCTGCAACAGGACTCACCTCAAGCCAGTGCTCAGACGGGGGATCTAAAGGGGGAGGCTATGGTCTGGAGAGCAGGCCCCACCCCAGCCACTACCAAGGCCAACTAGGAGCAGCTAGCCTGGGAGGGCAAGGCTGGGGAAGACAGGGCAAGGCTGCGAGCGGGCAACTGAGCACTGAAGGTCTTAGTCAGTGTATGCCTGGGCTGACCGCTTCTGGGGGGCGGGGCTGACTTTCTGTAGGGCCTTCGGAGATTCTCCAGGCCATTTGAGGGTAGCCTGGGCTCTTGTGGCTGACCTTGGCAAGCTTGGATGTGGGGATACTGAGGAAAAGACACGACGCTCCAGGCCTACCCGCTGACATCCATGCATCCATACCCATAGTAGGCCAGAAGCTGCAGAACGGAGACCTCAGCCCGGTTGCTGGCACTGTAACTTTAGAGCAGCAACTGTCCTGCCCTGGTGGGTGGATGGAGGTTGGCCAAAGTGAGACTGCTAGAGCAGAGGCATGCAGGGTAATACCCCAAAGTAGTGGTACTGGACCAAGCCTCTTGCAGAATCCAAGTGGCAAAGGATATGGTTTCAGTGCTGGGGAGATAGATGGCCCCCTGAGCCTGTGCCCTGCCTCTATTCCATATGCTCCTGCCACCCAGAAGAGCCTCCAACCCTCATACAGACCAGGTTATCATGGCTCCGGCAGCAGCATCCCGTGACCATAGCATCCCGTGACCATAGCATCCCGTGACCCTCATGATCACAACCTTACCCCAATATGCCACGTTCTTGTGCGTACCTGTTCTCCTTGTACCTGTACACTGGCCATTCACAGCATACTGTGCTTGCACACTTGGAGTTGCATACAATGCTGTGTGCATACCACAGTGCCCACTCACAATACCACATGTACACTGCACACACAACACTGCTAAAGTGAGCAGCCTCACACACTTATAACTCAGGGAGCAAACACACACTGTCCATACAAGTATACATGTACACCATTCCTCATATATACTGTAGGTGTACTGGTGTACTCAGAACTGTGTGTCTCATACCCTACCTGTGTGCACACGCACGTACGCACGCACGCACGCACGCACGCACGCACGCACGCACGCACGCACCCACGGCTCTCACTTCCTTGAAGAACAGCCTTCAGCTGCTGATCTTCTGAACCCACTGGTCATTCCAGGGACAAGTGACATTCTGACTCAGCCAGGTGGATTCTTGGGAACTGAGCTGCAGGGTTGGACCATAAGAAGTGCCCAGGCAAGATGTGAGGACATCCCACTGGGACTCTAGGTAAGACAAATATAGGAGATGTGGAACTAGAAGGACCCAGAGGGTCCTAGAAACCTACAAGAAGAACATCGTGACAGGTGGATCGGGGGCCCCAGGGCGGTCTGCTCAAACTATTGCACTAACCAAGGACAATACAAGTAGTAAACATCGAACCTCTACTCTGATCTAGCCAACAGTCAGGACATTCTCTCCACAGTTATGTGGAGAGCAGGAACTCACTCTGACATGAACTCTGGTGCTCCATATTTGACCACCTCCTCTGGGTGGGGAGGCCTGAGGGCACTCAAAGAAAGAATAAGCAGGCTACCAAGATGAGACTCAATAGCCTATGACCATATAGAGGGGAAGGATGTCCCCCTCGGTCTTAGACCTAGGAGAGGGGGTAGGGTGAAAGCAGGAGGGAGGGAGGGAGGAACGGGAAGATACAAGTGATGGGATAACAATTGAATTGTAATCTGAATATATTAAAAAAAAAAAAAAGAAGTGCATAGGCAGAAGATGGCTTCAAGGAAGAAACAGTAGCTATAGGTCCTGTAGTAGCAAAGATTAGGGGCCCACAGCACTCTTGACCTGGCATGGACCCATAGACCTCCTGGCAGTGGGAAGATAGGTGATAGACAAGTTTGGGGGGCCTCAAACAGTTCTGAGGGAGGGGTTTGGGGGCGATGGTGTGGGACAGTGATGGACACTTGTGCATGGGCATGAGATGGTAGGGGTGATGGGTGGGGTGAGGCGAACCCCAGAACCCAACATGATGCCAGCTGATGATGGTAAGGAGGAAGGGAAGAGGGCAAAGGGGTTGAGTGTATATGGACTGTGGAGTGGAAATAGCCACAGCCTGTCTGGCAGAGGGTGCAGGAGGCCACAGGCCTGCTCCTCCTCAACCTGGATACTCTTGGAGCAGGTGACACGGACCTTCCCAACTACCAGTGTATCCCCTGAAGCCTGTAGCACATCCCCACACACCCTTGTGCACATGTGTGGACACACACGGGCACGTGTGAAATATGTTCCGCTTGCTCTGCGCTTGCGCCGACTAGAGTCCTGGTGAGGCCACAGTAGGCACGGGATTTGGGCAGTGGTGGGCTCTCCGTGTGTCTCTCTGTGGGATATTTACATGTCTGTTGCACACTGGCACATGGGGGCTACCTTGGGTCACATCAAGCCTGGGTACTCTCCTATGTGGCAAATTTACCTATAGCTCCTGTGCCATGCAGCCAAGGGGTATGGCAGCCCCGTACAACAGAGCATACATTTTTGTCTCCTGATTGGTACCTCTGAAACCCACTACCCATCATGGCAAGTCTATCAGTCCAAGTGACCAGTCCAGTCTATGGCCCTGAGAGGCCTCCCAGCTTCCAGAGTACAGGCCAAAGCCCTTAGGTCCTTGGGTTCTGCCCTTCACCTTCCTCTCCTGAGTCTGCCTTGTCCTTTTACATCTGCGCTCATTCTCCCAGGGCCTTTGGACAGGTATTCCTCACCTTAATATTTTTTCTGATCTTACCACTGCCTTACTTTTTGGCCCTCCTGGGTGCCTACACCTCCGGGCTACCTCAGCCCCTGGGAGCTTGTCAGGCCCCTATCCTATATGCTCCCATTGACACAAGAATTTGGTGGGGGACACTTTGGCCTCCCCTATACTTCCAGCATGTTTGTACAATGTCGTGCAACACTTCCTCTGTGTGTATTTGGGCTGTACACGGGGGGCCCACAACCCCCGTGTTTTCCCAGAATTCACAGTTCTATGCCTTGGTACAGGTGCACCCCCAGGGTAGCACAAGGACCATGAACAGTGAACTTTCAGGCATTTTAGGGTTTACAGAAACCTTCAAGGTCCAGACTTGCTCGGGGAGGGAGGGTGCTAGGGCCCCTCCCATTAAGAGGGAGTATATGCACACATGTGGGAGGCTGCATGCTTGCACACACATGTTTGGAGCCTGCAGATTATCCCATAAGCACGTGCATCCGTTGGCTCGTAGGTACACGTGTCCACAAACACACAGTCACACTTGTGCATTGCACATCCAGGCAAGGAGAATTTGGGAGAGAGTGATGCAGGCTCAGTCTGAGACACCAGATGCGTCATTGGCTCTGGCTGCAGGAGCCAAGGGACAAGAGAGGGCGGCAAGGGGTTGCCCAAGATGGGGCCTGGAGCGCGGGTCCGCGGCAGAGGAGACGGAAGGGGCGGGCAGGGCCAGCGCAGCGCGGTGCGGGCGCCCTCTCTTGGTCGTCCGCAACAGCGCGCCGGGCCGGCCCTCCCGCCCGCCCTCCACCACCGCAGCCCGGCGCCGGTCGCTTGGGCCTGGAGCCCGCGGCATCCCCTGGGGACTGACTCCGCGTCCCCAGACTCGCTCTGGGAGGCAGAACTGGGCCAGGCGGGCAGCCAGGAGAACAGGGCGCCATGAGAAGCTGCTCAGGCCCCTGCCGCTCACAGGGCCCTGCCTGGGGCCCGCTGCTCCCTGGCCTAACCGCTGTGTCCGCAGGCGCAGAGCCGCCTCGGAACCCAGGCGGCCTGGACGCCGCAGGCCCAACACACTGCGGACCCGGAACGTCGGGATCTCCGGATATGCACGAGGGGTCGGGGCTGCAAAGGTTCCAAGAACATAATGCGCGTTCCCATTTCGCGGTCTCAGCTACCGAGGCCCAAGAGCCTATGAGCAAAGGAAGGGTCTTGGAGGGCTCAGCAACTTGGCGGCGGCCCCTCTGCGGCTCAAGGTCCATAGGAGTGCGGTATGAAGCCAAAGGCGACAAAATCGCCTTCTCTCCGCCCCCGCGCGGGATCGAGGCAGGGACAAGCGTCCTTCTCTCAGATCCGAGGCAGCAAACTCCCTGCACGCGCTTCCAGCGCATCGCGCATCCGCGGGCCCTGGCACATCCTTTGGCCTTGGGGCTCTGCCCCGGCCTCTTGGGCTATGGAGCTACCCCGCCGGTTTCCAGTCCCCCGATTGAGGCGCAACAAGTCTGAAGGCAGTGCCGAACAGCTGCGATCAAGGGGAGCGGGAGGGCGTAGGGCCCCGTGCGGGGCGAGAGGCGCTCCGGGATCCCCGAACTCACGCTATGTCCATTTCTCAGTACCGGGAGCCAGGCAGGCTCGCGGGACTGACTACGAGCAACCCACACCCCCTTCGAAGGCCCCAAATCTGCGCGCGCGGGGACGCGCCCAGGAGCCCCTGCCCCTTTCTCTGCCTGCTTGACCTTGCTTGGGTACTCACAGCCAGACCCTACCTACGGCACCCTGGCGGCGTCCGAAAGCAGAGTTTTGTGGCCACCCGCGGTCGAGAAGGGAGCAGCTACCTCCTCGACCTCCCTTGCTGCTGTTGCTGCAAGGGTCTCTGAGAAATGGAAGGCTTGAAGGTTCTGGGAGATGTTATATTCGCTTTCTCGGATCCCAAAATACGGGATAACGCCTCTCAGATAGTGAAAAAGGACCCCAGCTTCTCTCCCCACGCCTCCGCCCGCTGTTTGTGCCCCTGCAGTAGCTTTCACGAGGAGGGGCGTGTGTTTGTGGCTACAGAGCGGGGACACAGAGGGTCTCTTTGGGCCCCCATGATGCAGACGCGCAGACCTCCCAACCCCCTCCCCAACACATATGCCAAGCGGCTCCTCTGGGGCGGGAGTGCGCGCCCCGTGCCCACCCACGCGCCTTCGCCTTCATGCCTTTCAACTCCCTCGGAGTTGCCGCCTCAGACCCAGGGGAGAGGAACGTGATGGGGACTTGAGGGAGGGAAGGGGCGCTGAAGGAGCGGATTAGGGCTGGTCTAGTCCTAGCCCGGTCTGCGCGCTCTGAGAAACTTGGAAGCCCAGAATAAAAGTGGAAAGGGTAGGGGTGCCCAACAGGCCCGAGAGGGTGCCAGGCTGGTGCAGCCCTTTGGGTTCCCTGGGAGTGACCAAGCAGGAGCCACCGCAGCCAGGCAGAGGGATCCGAGCACAGAGCCGCAGCCCTCAGACCAGCCCTCGAGCCACCTAGCTTCGCCGCGATTCTCGGTTCCGCCGCCCACCTCTCGGGGCCAGGGACGTTTTCTGTTCTGCTTAGGCTGCGCAAAGGACCAGAGGAAAGGGCTCCCGACCGGATCCGGAGCCCTCAGACTTTCAGGAGGGGGCGGGGGCCGTGCTCATTCCTCGAGGCAGTGGCACGCAGCTCGGAAAGAGCGCAGCGGCCGCGGAGGCTGGTGGCCTCTGCCCACTGGAGAAACGCAGCCGAGAGTGCTCAGTGCCCAAACCCGCTGCTTCAGGCGGAGAGGGCAGCGGGCCGACCTAAAGTTCAGGGCAGCCTATCTGCGCCGCCTGTCTAAGCGAACAGAAAAGAACACCAGGAAGGACCGAGCTAGGGCGTATGCGCGTGTCAGTTGTGATGGTGGGGGCACTAGGATAGCCCTTTCCCGAATTTGGAGACAAGCCTCCGGGGGTCTCCGCTGCTATTGTCGGGTCTGTAAGGTGAGAGCTGTGAGAAGTCTGGGGGGTTCTTTGCCCGCCTCCAGCTCTGTGCGTGGGGTGGGGGAGAGGATAATGCAGCCGGGCCCTATAATATATGTAACGGGCTTTGGGTAAGATCAGGGAATAGGGGACACATCGGGTTGTCTCTCCTTATCCTCCTTGGGCCGGCATAGGGAGCCAGGCGGGGCTCCCTTAGACCCCTGCCAGCATCTATGTGTCGAAGCACCACGGGAACGCCTTCCCCAGCGCGCCTTGGGTCTGTGCTGGCGATAGAGCAGGGGGTCCTTCCCCGCCTCAGCCTGCCAGATTGGCCCGGCTCTGCCTGATGAGGATGAGGGGGAGGTGAAGAGCACCAAGAAGCCTCTCCCACGTCCAGGGCGCCCCCTCCTCAGCCCGCCCAATGCGGGAGCGCAGGGACCTGCCAGATTCCGTTACCGCCGCTGGAGGAGGAAGGGGGCTGGGGGAATGGGGCTGGTGTGTGTGTGTGTGTGTGTCGGGGTGGGGGGGGGTGTTCAAACTCCCAAGCTCGGAGCCTAATCCTAGGAGCTGCGAAGCCCAAACGGCGAAGTTGGTTAGTCCGGGAGGCCACCCCTCCTCCGACCCCCTCCCAGCACGAGACGCCCCCTTTCGCCGTGCCCCCACCCCCCTCCGGAGCCTCTCTTACCTTCCCCAGAAGCAGAGGCCCCGCGGGCGAGCAAAGACTTGATCCAGCGACTTGCAAAGCCCCCGGAGCGCACCGCGTCGCCAGCGGCGGAGCCGCGCGCCCGATCCGAGCTGGGGCTACTGTCGCTTGCCGCCCCCGACACGCTTTGGGCCCCGCCGAGACGTTCCCAAGAGCGCACCCGCGGGCGCTCTCAGACTCCTCCCCACCCCCTGCTTGGTGGAGCCCCCCGGGCGCCAGGAGGGTCCGGATGCCTGGGCTGCGGGCTATGCTGGGCGCGCGGGCCCGGAGCCGAGCCAGGACGCGGCGCGGACGCCTGTTCCGCCGGCTCGCCCGCTCAGCTCGCTCTGCCGGGGCCGCCGCCAACGCCGCGCCCGCCGCCGCCGCCTGCGCCCGCCGCTCCCTCTCCGGCCGCGCCGCCGCTCCGGTCCTCTCGCCTGCCCGGCTCTTCTCGCCTTTTTTCCCTTCCTGGGGGGGGGGGGCGGGGGGAGCGGAGCGGAGCCGGGGGCGGGGCGGCGCGGGCAGAAGAAGGAGGAGGCGGAGGACGCGGGGAAGGAGGAGGAGAGAGGCAAGCTGCTCCCCCGCCCGGCTGCCGGCGCTCCCCAATCTCTCGCTCTCTGAAACTGGATCCCGAATCGGGAGCCAGAGACTGCATTACGGATTACATCAGGCTTTATAGAGCTTCCAGATCACACATTAGAGGGGGAGCGCGAGCGGGGGGCGGATTGGGGGAGGGGAACGGGATCACGGAGAAGGGGTGCGACGCACAGGCGCGCGCACCTAAGACAGCCGGCTCCTGCCCCACGCCAGAAAGCTAAGAGTTGGGACTGTGCTTTCTTCCAGGAGCAGGGGAGTGGCTGCATCTGGGTGACAGGTGATGGACCAACAAAACGAATGGATGGAGATGAGGGGTTGAGGGCTGTGCACAGACGCACAGACCTATAGGTGTGTGGGAGGAGGAGGCAGGTGAATGTAGGTAGAGGCTGTCGGGAGGGTGGATGGATGGACGGACAGGTGGCCATTAGGGTCAGGGTCGGTGGAATTGTGAAGGCGGGTGAGAGTGAGCAGGAATGGGGGAGAGTCGATTCGGTGGGTGGCCCTAGGGAGAGAGGGCTACGTAGATGGGTGGGCCATGCAAATGGAAGGATGATGCATACATAGGTGGAGGGTGACTGGGTGGGTGGGTCGGATGAGTGATGGGCAAAGAGGTGGGGAATCAGAGGCAGGGACTGGGGCCCTTCCAAGAAGAGCAGGGGTGGGGCACTGAACTGTTTTCAGTTGGGTCCGATGGGTCTACACTTACCTAGGGGAGGACCTCCTGTCCTGTGATGCTGGGGTGGGGGAGGGTGAGAATGCCAGGGACAGAGTCAAAACAAAGTGGGCTTAAAGTGACCCTGCATGCCAGTTTCCGTCCATGGGTGGAGAGAGAGGCCTCTTCAGCTGACTTGTCTTCCATCATAAGACTTCTGGTTCCTTCTCTGTTAGGTGCCTAAAGTGGTCTCTCTACCAGACATGTTCATTAAGCAGCTCACCAGCCTCCCCACATCCCAGGATGTATGGGTGAATGTGACCCCACACGTTGGTAGACCCCAATGTCATGTTCCAATGTCAAAAAGTTGGACACTCCTGGGTCTAGACTGACAAGAAGAGTGATGGAACCCTGAGCTCAGGGAAGTCGCCTTGTGTCCTTCTCCATCAGGGTGCTTCTGCATCAAATCCTCTTTCACAACTTGCCATCCACTCTGAATTTGTACAGAATTTGTACAGACCTTTTGTACAGAATCCACTACTCTCCACACTTGAGCAGACCACTGGTACCATTGCTACCCAAGAACGCATCTGGTCCAGCTGTTTGCATCTCTCCTCAGGCCCACTGTTAACAACAACACAAACTCAAAACCACTATCAACACTCTCCCCCTGGGTGTCAGCACCCGCAGTGCTGTCCTGTAGCCCCCCCACCAAAACCTCTGATCAGTGCCCTCCATCAACATCACAGTCAGCACTCTTCCTGCATCTCTGTGTGTCAGGGGAGCACGTCGAGCCAATTAGGCACCCAGGCCCTAAACATGTCACTCTACACACCAGTTACTCCTCCTGCAAGACCTCAACTTGTAGGGTGTCCTTGAAGGACTCACAGGACCACACTGAAGTCCACAAGGTCCTCACCAGGCCATCCTACTTATCAGTACCATATTCACCTAGCCTTTTTGAGGAATGGCCTTCTACCCAAGGTATTTGGAATCACAAAAAGGAGACGGTATCCCTGGAGGCCTCTCAGTGCCATCATCATCATCATTGCTGAGCATCTTAAACTTTCCAGTCCCTGGAGTTAGGCCTGCTTTAGCGTTCTTGCTGCAGTAACAGCCTTTGGTCACCAGGGGGCCTCTGATTATCAGACCAAGAGGCAGCTGAGCAGCTGCAAGGCTATGAGTCAGGATGTAAGCGGTTTCCACACTTGTTTCTTGCTGATGTGGGAGGGCAGCAGAACTCCCTGGCAGGGATTTGGGATCTGGCCTGGAGGCTCTTGGGGAACCGCTAAGACCCCCTTGAACTGGGCCATCATGGCAAAGTGGTCTTGCCTCCCAGACTGGGGCTTCTAGGGACAAGGGCCTAACCCTCCTTCCTCTCTGAGAATTCATCCTTGCCCCATTGCTTTCATCAATTTTCCCTCACCCAAGTTTTTGATCCAGAGTCCAGACCGTGGAAGGTAAGACCTCAACAGGGCACCGTCATATCTTTGCAGACATGCGGAATGTCAGAGGCAGAGAATGCCACCCTGAAGTAGCAACATGCCAACTCAATTGCAGCCTCAGTTGTCCTCATCTCTGTCACTCCCTCCCCCAGACACAAGTAACTTTAAATAATCCCTCCAGCCAAATCGCTTCAGGGTCCTACAACTCTAAACCAGGGGATTTGCCACCAGTTTACAACCAAGTAGCTCCTCCCCCAATCCCTACACTAGCCTAGACCCACCAGGCACCACCCCGTACCCAAATCTGTTTCCTTCCAAAGGTAAGCCCTGAGTGGTCTCCTACTGAGCAAGCCCCACGTTGCTGGACCCCTACCAGGAGTCTCTTCATAGCCAGAGAGACAGAGACTCTTGGTACCTCTGGTCCCCCAACAGGGTTTCTCTGTGTAGCCCTGGCTGTCCTGTAACTCACTCTGTAGACCAGGCTGGCCTCAAACTCACAGAGATCCACCTGCCTCTGCCTCCCGGAGTGCTGGGATTATAGGCGTGCGCCACCATGTCCAGCCTCTTAGTATCTTCTAAGCACCATCCATGGCCAGAAAACAGACTATAACCACAGTTAGACTCAACCATGACATTGACACCACTGCCAAAAATCTACTCACAGCCTGAACTCTGACCCCGATCACGCACTGAGCCCTTAACGCAGTCACAGACTGAGTCTTGATTCTGGCTGCAGAGAGCCCTTATCCTGTTCATAAGCCAACCTCTGACTCTAGTCAGCCTGAGCCATGATCCTACAACATATTGAGTGTTGATCCCATTATGCACCGGACAATGATAATTAATACATTGTGTAAGTTTTCCAGTCAGGGCACAGAGTGCTGCCATTCTACAACTCAGCAAGTGCAAGCACCTCTCGTTACCAGCTCGGCACTGCCCCCTAACCCCCCAAATACCCTAACCTGCACATAGCTCAGCCTTAAAACCACCATACTGTGAAAATTTCAAGATGGAGTGTCAGAGGAACTGATGCTATAGAGCAGGTTTTCCTTAGCTCCCTCATCAACAAGGGTCTGCATTCTGAAACTCTCTAGGAGGCCCCAGGGGGTTCACAGGTACTCTGTCTCCTAGCCCCAGCCAAGTCAGATCCTGCAACCTCCTTGGTCCCCCTGCCCAAGGGCCTCTGTTCCTGCCTGGGCCCATTGAAAAAAATGTGATAGGCCTTCCAGAAAGGCTCTGCACCTTGAGGCCAGCCAGCTAGGATTAATGGCAGCCAAGGCACCCCAAGGGACTCCAGGAGCAATCGCCCAACTCCTTTGTTTCTGTGATGTACCTCAGAGTTTCCCCTCATCTCTAGTGCCACCAACCCAGGCCAGGGACAGACTGGGGCATCAAGAGTGCTCTCTGGATGCCATCCCTACTCAGGGCCAGTACAGGTAAGAGCAGCATTCCAGGGCTCTGGTCCAGAAGTGGGAAGACAGGAGTCTGGCCTTTGTAGCCCTACCTTTCCAGAGACCCTGCCTCCCTCCCAAGTTCCCCACCTAGATTCCAGGGTGACAAAGGGAAGAGAAGGCTTGGCCCTGGGTCCCAGCACTAAGGGAAGCACCCTCCTCTAGCTAAACATAGTCTCAATGTGATGGTGGCAGAGCCCACTTTCCACTCTGTCTGGATGCCCCATGTGCCACAGTGGCTACAAACTAGAAATGTCGCTTGTGGCCTGAGGATAGAAATTCACTTTTCTGATTTTCAGTTCATTTAAATTTCAACAACCTCAGGTGTCACAGAGATGGCGCCTGCTGTAGTGGACTGGTGTTCTGGCTGGGGCTGGCCCTACCAGACCCCCTCCTCACAGGCTTCAGTGCAGCATGTCCGACATTTGTCCTATGGTCTCAGGTGGCTGAGCAAGAGCAGCCCCAAGTCTTTTCTCTTTCCTATCAGGACCACTAAGTAGGGTGTGACACTTTCCTGAGTACCACAGCCAGCCGGGCTGTGTCCTGGATTCTCTGTTTTCCAGCCCTAGCATTCAGGAAAAATTCCCACGTTCTCTGTACTCTATCTGCCTCGTCTGCAAACACAGACAGTAGTGGTGCCTTCCTCTGTGATCCTTGACAGGATCAAGTGAGCATGTGGGTTCTCTGACCTAAGTGTGTGTGTGGTTGGGGGATGGGGAGTGGGGGTGGGGGTGGGGGGAGGAGCTGCTCCAGATACCTACAAGTCTCTGCTTAGTGTGTGATGCCTTCCTGTACATCACAAGGTTCTGAATTCTGAGATGCTCCTTCTAGGAAACCTTGGTCTCCTAATGTTCCCTGAGCATTTCACAGGCACCCCTGTTTCAGCCAATCCACCAGCCAAGTAAGATTCTGCGACCTTCTTGGTCCTCCTGCCCAAGGGCCTCTACCGAATCAGTGCAGTCTGCAGAGCTGGACCCTTTTGCCTGGCCCTCTGAGCAGCAGACATAACTGTAGCCAATGGCCTTAGTCTACTAACTGTCCTAGCCCAGCCCAGACGCCCCGCCCCTACTCACCTCCAGAACTTGGGAACTGTGACTGCTCTCCTGGTTAATACCCGTCCCCGTGGTGGGCCACCACCACCTTGGGAGACTGGGACAGCTGTCTGGATGACCTCTAAACAGGGAAGTGAGCAAAGAACTCCTGGGGCCCCAACTTTCTGTGTCCCTGGCCCTTAGGAGCGGATCCTGCATGGCCTAAGTGCCCTACTGCAGCCTTGCATGGATAGTGTCTTCATGGCTCCACCTCCTCTGTGTAAGACTCAAGAGAAGCCAGATCTGCCTGCCCCCAGTCCTGCGGCCACTGCCTGCCCTTGTGGATAGAGTTTTCAGGGCTCATACACGGTACCAAGCCTCGAAAGATTTAGTCAGGATATTTGCTTCCAAAGGTGCCTTGGCTGGGTCACTCAACCACTGGTTTGCTGGGAGTAGGGCCCAGAAAGCTGTGTTTGAGCTTATAGGGAGCATGGCTAGTCCTGACCAGGACCCCATCCAGTCCATATATGGTCACTGGCTAGCTGCCCTTGTCAAGTTGAGGCAAGTGACATTTACATTGGAAAAAGCTCAGGGAGGGGAAGGTCCTGGCCTGAGACCCACAATGGGTTCCTACTGGCCAGGGCTCTGGCAGGCTGGGGCAAGACAAGGAAAGAGACAGTGCACTAGACACTTGTTGGAGGCATGGGTGAGGGGAGAAGGTGCTTTGAGTCATATCTCCCTTGGTCACTGGCAAAATCTTTAAAGCTGACTTCCTTTTTAACAGGTCCTGCCCAGACCAGGAGTCCCCAGGGACTAGACCCCTGTCCAAGGGACCGGCACTGCTATCTGTAGAAGTATATACCTAACCTGCAGTGTTCCCCGCGCACGCCTCAGGCCTGCTCTACCCACCCCGAGGAGCTCAAGCTATTTCCAACCACTCCTTGTCACAGCTCTCAGAGTGCAAACCAGGTGCGATCAGCGGGTTTTCCCAACACCCCTCAGGGCCCAGGCACATGGAATACAGGTCAGGGAGAGGCAAGGTGGCACCAGCCAGGCTGTGTGGGTGGCAAAGCCCTCAGCCTCCTGAGGTGGAGGTGGTCCCCTGAGGCCATAAAGGCCCTTGCAGATGGTGAGGCCTAGACATATATTCTGGAAGGTTCCTCGACAGCTTTGCTGGCCTTCTGGCTTGTTCTCTACCTCCCACTGTCCTCACACAGCTAGAAGAGGTGGCAGGGCAGGGCCCCTATCCAAAGTGGGTAGAACTGATGCTGAAGAGGGGATGACTGCCCAAGGTCACACAGCCAGGGTCTAGGACAGACTCCAGGGCCTGAGTCATGGACTTGTGCTGTGAAGGAGGTCTTCGAGACGGGCAGGGAGGAAAGGAAAGGAGGGGAAATGTTCCAGGGAGAGTATGAGGCACTTCTGAGGGCCGTTCCCAGTCTGTGCCACTGCCAGAGTGCTGAGCCTCTTCCTATAAAGAAAGCTCTCTCCCTCTCTCTCTCTCTCTCTCTCTCTCTCTCTCTCTCTCTCTCTCTCTCTCTCTCTCTCCCCCCCACTCTGTGCATGTGAGTGTGCGTGTGTGTACATGTATGTGCATGTGTGCACATGTGTGTGCATGTGTGCACATGTGTGTGCATGTGAGTGTGCATGTGTGCATGTGTGTGTGTGTGTGTGTGTGTGTGTGTTGCTAAGAACAGAACCCAGGGCTTCATGCCTGCTGGGCAGGTGCTCTGCCACTGAGCCACATCTCTGGATCCCTAGAGAGAGCTCTGATCTTGTCATCTGCTGCGCGTGGGAACTGGTCACATACTTATCTCTGGTTATTTACTGATCCCTGTCCATAGATCAGGCTCCCCAGTCAACTCTGGGGGCAAACTGGCCCCTGCTCTTACACTGAGCCCTAACTTCTCAGTACTGATTGAGACGTCTCTGAATACATACTGATCCCAGACCACTGATTAGATACTCGTCCTTGATTTCGGACTGATTTCTAAATCTGGGCACAAATTTAGAATCATTAACTAAGTCTCGAATCTAGGTTATTCACTGGCCTAGGATCTAGAATCACAGCCTGAGCCCTGGTCCTCATCTCACTGGTGCCTAAAGATGGGCACCAATGGCGGTCACACAGTTTAGCAAGCCTCTCTTTTGGGCCTGGCATCTTGCCCACACTAGCCCAACCTTCCACCTTAGTTCCTAGAGCTGAGACTTATAAGTTGCAAGACTTTTGCAACCAGCTGCCCCAGATGCCCCGCCAGGCCTCATATCTGGACTTAGTGAGCCCACAGGAATATAACATGCCAAGCCAGCTCTCATTGGAAGGAGTTTAGGCGTTTAGTAAACAGTACAGTGAAAAATCAATACAGGCAGGCAGAGAGCTGGGAGCCAACGGGAACAGGCTGGAGGTGGGCCTGGCTGGCTCTGTGTGCTCACCTGTTCATCCTTGGCATTGCATGGGCTCCTAGTCAGCCTCTCTTGGGCACAGGCTATGCCTTATCTTTCATGCCTGCAGCCTTTTCAGACCCTCATTGGCACAGCTGTGTAATCTTTACCTACACAGTGACCTAAGTTGTCATCAGAAGATTATCAATACTACTGGGCAGCCATTTTGTTTCCCACACCCTAGGCGGCATCCTAGCCCTACAGTTCACCAAGACGGCATGTTGTCTTCGGCTGTCTTAGATGGTAACTGGTCTGGGCATCTCAGATCCTAACACAGCCTGGGTGGCAGGCAAACAGACAGACAGAGATAGGCACCATTTCTACCTCAGGGCTTTTCAGAGAAAAGCCTCAGACATAAGGCTTGGGGATATGACATTGCCAGGCTGGGGCCCCAGAGCCGTCTGTGAGAGGGTGGGTATCGGGCAGTGCCTAGGTCAGAAAAGTGGCCCTCCACCTCAGCCTTTGCTATCAGTCCTTCCCCTCAGCACACCTGTGGTTATCTGTTCCCATCTACACCCCTCCCCCAACTAAGCTGGCCTGTGTTGAGGCAGCCTGGGTCCTCACCAGGGTCCCTCCATGTATCAACGATCCTGACACTGCAGCACCCATGATATACAAATAGGGGGCCTCTCATTTGCCCCTCTTAGAGATAGAAAAATTAAAACTAGGTTGTGATAGGAAATCTGAGGCTAGGTTAGGCGAATAGCTTTAAGTCCTGAGGTTGGATCTTGAACCTCTGCCTCCCCTACACCCTCCTTTCTCTCCTCCCCACATTTACCATGCAGACCTCTCCTCCAACTGGACTTAAAGTGATGTGAGCAAACATATCTGCGGGACACCTTGGGACAGAGAGAACCCATTAAAGGCCCAGGACAACTGGGATACCTTCCTGCAAAGGCAGGGCTTGGGTGAGCTTCCTCTATAAGGATCAGAACCCAACTCTCGGACTCCCATCTTTTCCCTTGCTGGCAACCCTCTATGCTCTTCTGTTTGTTAGATGCAGGGTGTGTGTGTGTGTGTGTGTGTGTGTGTGTGTGTGTGTGTGTGTGTGTGTGTCTAAGATTCAAATAACTGACATTTCTAACCAGTGCCTCCCATGTGGGGTCCCTCCATCTGGCCCTCTTCCCCTCTTTGGTGTTGTACTTTTCTCTAGGTAGTTGTGTGGCGGTGGCATCTCACTTTCCCACCACCACCTCTAGGGCACAGGAAGGGAGGTGGATGGTGTCTGTGCGCGCAGCTCTTGCTTCCCAGGCACAGAGCCAGAAGAGCCCTGAGCCTGGAAGGATAGGCCTGCAGCAGGCAGGCGTGGAGAGGTGATGGGCCGAACTTCACATGCGCAGGCGCCCAAGATGTGACCTTTCTTCGAAATGGGGTGGTGAGATGAGTTTGTTCTGATGGAACAAACACTCAACTGGGGTATTCCCCCAAGCTGAGGCTCACCAAGGATTAGTAGGAGGGAGGAATGTGTGGAGCAGGCTCTTCCCTACAGCCCAGCAGCACACAGAACCGTGACCTTGGGCATCCCACCCAAGCAATGAGGTTCTAAGGTTTGAGTCCTCCAATGTGTGAGTCTGTTACCCTGGAGATTAGCATAGAACTTCTACCTGACAATATCATTGGCTCTAAGTGGGCACATGACCACAGGTGGCTCATCTCATGGTGAGAGAGTTACACCTATGATTCGATCAAACAGGACTCATCCATAGCATAGTGGCTGAACGATCAACCAGGTGTGAGGTACCCCTTGTTTCAGGAGGCCAGAGGGCCCAGAAATACCTCCCCACTCTAGAACAAGAAGGTGCTTGACAATAGGGCCGAGCTGTCAGATGTTGTGGGTATCTGGAAATATAAATTGAGTCTTCCTAAAATGATGCTGACTCGACTCGCAGAAGGCAGAAGTGACTTGGACAGCTACTGTTTGGCAACTTTGTGTCACCATGTCAGAATGCCCTCACAATGTCAGAACCCATCGTGAAGCAGGAAAAGTTTGTTCGGCTAATGGTTTCAGAGATTCCAGTCCTTGGCTGGCCAGCCCCAGAGCTTTGATAGCAAGGTTTGATGCAGAGCATCATGCACTGTGGGGAAGCTGCTCCCTGGTGGCAGCAGAGAGCAGGAAAACCCAAGAGCATCATGCCAAGGACACACATGTTTAATCCAGTGACCTGCTTATACCTAAGCCCAACCTCCTGCAGCGCCTACCATTTCCCAGAAGCCCACTCACTCACCAACCCAGCTGTGACGGTGAACACTGATCTTCAATTTGATTGGATTGAGAGGCACCTAGGAGATAGTTTAATGTACCCTGGATATTGGTGGTACTCTGCCACTGCCTCCTGGCCACCATGATGCAGGCTGCCCTTCTCCACCACGCCATCCCTACCATGATAGTATGAGCCATAAGCCAGAATAAATCTGCTTCCCTCTTAAATTGTGTCTAGGATACAGTTGAGGTCAGAATCCTCATTATCCAATCAGTTCCCTGAAGCCACACCTCTGAACACCACTGTCCACACATAATAAGCCCAAGGGGGCCACTTTAAAGTCAAATTGCACTAATGGTGTGGGTACTGTAGTTCCACTCACATGCTAGAATGCTCACTTTCAGAGCCCCTATTATGCAGCAGGCATGGTGGCACACCTCTTTAATCCAAGCACCCAAGAGGCAGAGGTAGGTGGATCTCTATGAGTTCAAGGCCAACATAGTCTACATAGTGAATTCCAGGACAGCCAGGGCTACAAAGAGAAATCCTGTCTCAAAAACAAAATGAAATAAACAAACAAACATAGAAAAACAGAGGCTCAGAGCAGCCAGGTGAAGATGTGAACTCCCAAGTTTGGAGACAGCACTTCCTGAACTGGAGTCCGGCTGCCCAGGCAGTGCCAACAATTGACAAATGGGACCTCATGACGTTAAAACTTTTCTGCACAGCAAAGGAAACTAAATAAGGAAACAGCCTACAAAGTGAGAGAAGATCTTTGCTAGTTGCACATCTGCCTAAGGATTAATATCTAGAGTATGTGAAGAACTCAAAAACCTAAACGCTAAAAATCCTAAGAATAAATGTTCTAATGAGATGAGCAGACGTTTCTCAAAAGATGAAATACAAATGACCAATAAATGTATGAAAAAAATAAAAATTTGGCCTCAACAGCCGTCAGGGAAATGCAGATTAAAACTGCATTGAGAGTCAACCTCACTCCAGTCAAAATGGCAGGCATCAAGAAAACAAATAACGCTGGGCGGTGGTTGCGCACATCACGCCTTTAGTCCCAGCACTTGGGAGGCAGAGGTAGTCACATCGTTGTGAGTTCAAGGCCAGCCTGGTCTACAAAGTGAGCCCAGGACAGTCAAGGCTACACAGAGAAACCCTGTCTCGAAAAACCAGAAAGGGGGAAAAAAAAAAGAAAGAAAGAAAGAAAGAAAAGAAAAGAAATGCTGGCACATATTTGAACAAAAGGGAAGCCTTATATATTGTTGGTGGGAAAGAAAAATAGTCAAACTACTATGGAGAGCAGCTTGGAGGTTCCTAAAAGAAGGAAAAGTAGATCTACCATGTGACTCAATGATGCCACTCCTGGGCATCTCCCTAAAGGGCTCCAAGGCAACATGTCACAGAAACACTTGCATGTCATTGTTGATTGAAGCGCTAGTCATAACAGCCAAATTATAGAACCAGACTAGCCATTGGTCAGCAGAGGAGTAGACTAAAACTGGGGTCCATGCGCATGCGTGAGGGACTCCATTTCAGCCCCAGAGGAGAAGGAAGTCATGCTGTTTGCAGGAAACGAGATGCAGCTGGAGACGACAATAGCAAATGAGCCAAGTCAGTCTCAGGCAACTATGTCTCCTCTCGTTACTGGGCATTACTCTACAGATTCACAAAATCATGTATGTATGGGTGCCGTGAAAACAGAAGCAAAATTGGGGAACAAAGAGTCCTAAATGGAAGGGGGGGTGTACACAGGGGATGGTAGCAGGCTACTGGAGAAATGGGCTCAGAGTTCATTATATGGCTGCATGAAAATAGTCTTATGTAACCCAGAATAATCAAATCAAATAAATTGTAAAAGACGAAACACTTTTTTTTTTCAAAAGGCACAGGGTTAAGAGAGTATGAAGAGAGTCACAGAATTGGGAGGAAAGGCATCTTTGGTAAGATCTGCTGGATACATAAGGATGACACAGCCAACTCAAACTCAAGAGTAAGAAAACAATTTCAAAATGAGCAGGAAGGCAGAGGTGCACCACGCCAAAAAGACATACGGTGGGGGAAATAGGCAAAACAAACAAACAGCAACAAAAGCAGCAACAACAGAAGAAGCTGTGAGTGGGGCTCAGTGCCACCCAGCACTAGGAAGGCGGACTCAGGAGCGATCACCATGAGTTCTAACAACAACCTGGTCTACACAGCAAGTTGCAGGTCAGTGGAAGGTACTTGGAGACCTGGCCTTTAAGAGGGTGGAGGATGTCACTGTCCTTGGGAAATGCAAACTGAAGCAGAAGCAAGAAATACCATGAACCTATGAGGAAGTCCACCTTTGGGAACCGGTGTCACCAAGTGTCGTCCAGGACGTGGGTCACTGAGAACCTCAGCTGTTACCGGTGACGATGCAGAACTGGAAAAACCCTACTATGAAGAGCTGGCAGTTTGCTACAGAACTGAACCTTCATGCTATCCAGCAACTGTGCTCCTTAGTATATAGCCACAGGAAACTTGCACTCACACTGACCTGAACATGCATGTTTATAGCAGCCTTAGCCATAACGGCTCAAACTTGGAAGCTACCAAGATGTCCTACAGTAGGCAAGGGAGCAGCTGCTGCTGCTGCAGCACTGAGAAGGGACTATGAAGCCAGGAGAAGGCCTGAGAGAACCTTACATGCATGCTGCTAAGTGAAAGAAGCCAGTGCGAGCTTAACCCTTCACTCAACATTACAGAAGAGGGCAAACTATAAAGAGCAATGGCTGACACGGGATGGGGCAGGCAAGGATGACTAGGGGAGCATAGTGGGCTGCTGAGACCGCTCCACGTGACATTATCATGGTTTATACAAGTCCTTGAATATGTGTCCAAACTTAGAAGACTCCAGTATCCAGTGTGAGCCCTGGTCCAGCTAGCGAATGAATTACCCAAACACAAGATGTAAATAATAGGGGAACTTGGAGCTGGAGAGATGGCTGAGGCACTAAGAGCACTTCCTGCCAGGTTCAATTCCCAGAACCCACATAGCGGCTTACAATCACCTTGAACTCCAGTTCCAGGGAATCTGATGCTTTTTCTTGACTTCTGTAGGTACTGAACATGCATAGTACACATACACACTCAGCACATACAAATACACATACACATAGAATAAAATAACACATCTTTACAAATGGGAGAACATAATTTAAAAATATAGGGGAAATGAAGGGCAAGAGACAAAGTGGCAGGTTAGACCATGTCCTGCCAGATCCAAATTTCTGGATGTTAAAATTGCTCTACAGAAAGATCTATTAAAAACAAAACAAAACAAAACATAAGAGACTGGAGAAATGGCTCAGCAGTTAAGAGTGCTTACTGCTTTTGTAGTGAGTCCATGTCAAGAAGCTCATAGCTACCTGGAATTCCAGCAGATCCAATGCTCTCTTCTGGCCTTTATGGGCTCTGCACACACATATACACCCACCCACACAGTACATATGTACATACATACATATATACATACATACATACATGATCCAGGTGTGCTGGCACAGGCCTGCAAGGCCTGGACTTGAGAGGCTGAGGCAGGATCACAAGGTCAAGCCCTGGCTACACAGAGACCTATTTTTATAAAGAAGAAAAAGAAACCTGAAAGGTATTTCATCCTGAGCTCTGAGTGCTAGGAGAAAGTGCAAGCCCCAGAGAGGCCCCAGCCACCCCCCCCCAAGTCCTGGCCCAGCTAAAAATCTTCCCTATCCTGTGTTCCTCCAGGGCAAGTCTCCCTCCTCCCAGGCCCCCCATGTCCTGGCATGTCACCCTTGTGAGGAATGTGCTCTCGGCCTCTATCGCCATGACTTTGAAGTTGCCTCACTTTTCCCCAGCACAGCTTCCCCTGGCGTGGATAATACAAGACCTCTGAGGACATTGGTGAGAGAAGGGAATGGGAGGGGCGAGAAAAGAGGCGGAAGCGGGTGAGAAGAGAGGTGGGAGGAGAGAAGAAGAAGAAGAGGAGGAGGGCACACTAGAGACAATGAAGAGCAGCTTGGACATCTGTGAAGACAGCTGATGGGCCAAGTACCAAGGTTTCAAAGCCCTTTATTTCCTCCTACGACATCCCCAACCCAGTCCCTCACATACATTCTACCAGAGGCGGGGCAGCCCGTTCCAAAGGACTGTGCCGATCTCTCAAAGGACTACAGAGAATTTGCCTGCTCATTTGCATACTGTTTGCATTCCAGTCAAAGGCAGAATCAATCTTCCAGATTCTGAGGTTGATTCCTGGAACCACATCCTCCCAAGACCCACAACTGTGTGGCTGCTAGGAGGGGCCGAGGAAGGGCATGGCTGGGAGCAGTGATGACCCAGAGCCTTGGCATGACACTTCAGAACTCACAGAACACATTCAGACAATCCAGTTATTCCACTCTCAGAACATGGACGGTAGAGAGGTTGGGGAGCATAAGTTCCTCTTAAAAGTGGGGAAACTGAGGTTCAGAAGTAACAAATTAGTGGACAAGGTCACATAGGAATCAACTAGCCTGGCAACCCTCTCATGACCTTCTAGACCAGTGGTTCTCAACTCATTGGTCCTGACCCCCACAGAAGTCAAATATCAGATGTTTACATCATAATTCATAATGGTAGCAAAAGTACAAGTATGAAGTGGCATGAAATAAGTTTATGGTTGGGGCTCACCACAATACAAGGAACTGCATTAAAAGGTGGCAGCGTTAGGAAAGTTGAGATTCACTGTTCTAGACCAAGCTGCCAAGCAGGGATACAGACCTTCCCATGGATTCTGTACAGTTCTCCGTTCATAGTTTTCTGGGGGAACACAGTGGCAGTGGTGGCAGTAGCAGTCATGGTGGTCATGGTGGTAGAAGTGATGACATTAGTGGTGGTAGTGAGGATGGCAATAGGGATAATGGTGATGATGTAGCAATAATGGTCATGATGAGTGTGGTGATGAAGGTGGTGGTCATGGTGATGGTGTGGGGATGATGGTACTTGTGCTGATAGTGCTGGTGGTAGTTCTGATTGTGATAGTGGTCATAAGTGGTAGTTATAGTCATGGTTAAGAGTGGTGTTGGTGATAGTTGTAGGGATGATGACATTGGTTTTGAAAATGTTAAAACAATGGGCCCCTCCTGCTTTGAATGACCCAGTAAGTAGTCTGATGCTCTTCTCTATTATCTACAGAGATATTTTCTTAATGTCTTTGTCATTCTGCTTGTGACCTCTCAGCGTACCTGTGGTAATTTGAATAGGAATAGCTCCATAGACTCATGTGTTTGAATGTTTGGCCCATAGGGAGACTAGTAGGAAGTGTGGTTTTGTTGGAGTAGGTGTGGCCTTGTTGAAGGAGGTGTGGTCTTGTTGAAGGAGGTGTATTTACTGTGTACCTCAGGCTCAGTGACACACAGTTCTTTTCCTGCTACATATGGATCAAGATGTAGAACTCAGCTCCTTCTCCAGCACCATGTCTGCCTGTGTGCTCCCATGCTTCCCACCATGATGACAATGGACTAAACCTCTAAAACTGTAAGCCAGCCCCAAAGAAATGTTTTCCATTGTAAGAGTTGCCATGGTCATAGTGTTTCTTCACAGCAGTAGAAACTTGAACTAAGACCATATTCTTCCCCAGTCTGATGGCCCCTGCTCAGTGGGCTATGTACACATGGGCTATGCCCACATGCCCTTTGGCAGTCCCCTAGCTGGTCATGAATGCCCTTACTTCTGCATTTATCACAGCCCTTAGCACAGAGCTGGTCCAGCGCATCTGATTTAGCAACTGTCGAGAAGCTGGAACATAAATGAGAACAGATATATAAGCAGACCAAGGCCAGGCACTCCAAGCCAAGCCCTTAGACTCCTCCATTGCTCTACAGTCATCTCCCGCTGTCCCACAGCGAGGGTCCAGATCCAGGGCCTCCCTTTCCTCTCCATCCTCAACTAAAACTGAGCCCAAGCAGCTAAGCTGGGTTCCACAGGTCCTCAGAGACTCTGGATATCTGCCTGTACTTGGCCCACTCTGAGCTGAAAGTCCCACAGCCTAGAGTCAGGGATGCCCATGTGTACAAGCCATGCAAAGGTGCACATTGACCTTCATACATGCACACATATGCACATGCAAGTGAGGTCTGGATCATACAGGTCCTCTCCTGCCTACAGGGTCCTTCTCACCCACCATACCTCACGTGTCCTGAATGCTTCGCATCTCTGAAGGGCCCAGGTGGGGGCTGCCTTAGCCTATGACTCCCAGAGAGGGAGCTCTGGTTGCAGCAGGATCTTGTTGAGACTGAGATGCCCAAGTTCTGTGAGCAGCCAGGGGCTCATGGGGGTGGGAACAAGGCTGTTGTCCTTTCAAGGGGCTGGGATGGAGAGATGAGACACCCGGGCACCAGCTGCCTGAGTCATTTGCATCAAGCCCAGGAAGATGTCCTTCCAGATTCCCTACTACTGGGTGGTAAGAAAAGGATCCAAGGAGCCTCTTTCTCTTCAGGGCAACCTGCATTATGTCCACCAGCCAAGGCTTGGGAGTGTGCTGGGTGTTACAGCATGCAGCCCTCTAGGTGAAACAGCTGCCATCTCCACCAGATTGTGACGATGTACCTGCTTGCTGAAGGTCCATTCCCATCAGGCTTATTTGACTGCTGACATTCTCTCACAGAAGAAAGCAGGGTCATTGGACCCTCACCTCAAATTCTAGTTGTTCTTCTGAGCTATTTGTATGCAATTCTTCCTTAACTGCTGGTGGCCTGAGTCTGTGGAGGTTTTAGGGTAGAGAGGCCAGGCCAGGGTAATTGAAAAGGGGTTCTATCTATGTGGCTCTGGGGAAGCCATCATCCATGCTCTCTTTCCAGAGCGACTGCCTTAGCATCACCCGTGAAGCTCCCAGTATCCTCTCACCCTTACTTTGTGAGTGAGCCCAATAACTCAAGAGTAAATTTGGACGGAATAGGTTTTTAGCTTGTTGTTGGAATATTATGAGGAGGGAGTAGACATTTGTGTCTCCCCAGGGAAGAAATGCTCATAACTCTGGATCTCTGAGTACGAATTTTCTTTGGAAGTTTACATAATATTTCAACTCTACTGAAAAGCAAGTGGGTTGCACAGGCCACCTCCCACTTTCCAGCCCAGCTTCAGGGCTTACAGGGTTCAGGTCTCACTTCCTGCTGCCTTTGATGAAGGCTCTGGAACATCCCTTGCTGCCTTCCTTGAATCTTCCTTAAGCTGCATCTCAGTCTGGATAGCACAAGGAGAAGTCCTCAGGCTCCTAAGGATCCCTGTCAGGGCATCCGGGCCAACAATCCTTCCACAGGGTGCTTTTGTAGTATTTTGCGTCATAGGAAACTATATTGTCAGCAAAGTTCTTATTCATTTTTGTGGCTGGATGGCAATCCACTGCGAGAATATGCACATTGCCTCTTTCACAGAGCTCAGCCCCTGAATGCCATCCTTACATAGCCAACTTCACCCATTCCTCCACAAACACAGCAAATTATCATATGTGGTACACTGAGAGTGGATGAATCTGTGTCACCAGGTTCCACATCTGCCTTTCTCCCTAGAGCTCCCAGCACTGCTGCTCAGGCATAATAGGAGTTCTTCAGCGTGAGAAAGCGCTGAGGGCATAAGGATTTGTGCAACTTGAATTTGTAGAGATTGCCAATACTTCATCTGGGGGGCACAGGACACGTGGCAATCGCTGTACCCCATGTTAGCCAACCCTGTCAGGGGGTGTGGACATGCATACTGCTGCCCTTTCGTCATTTCATGCCCATCTCCTGTTCCCATTGGTTTCAGAAGCCAAGAGGGACAGGAAGCAGGCTCAGGTAAGCAGACTCTAATGTTTATGCTGTGAAAAAAAAAGACACACATAGTAAGGTCAGGGCCTGGCCTAAGGGTAACCTGATGTATGATATTCCGATGCACATCAGTTGAGGCACATCCCTGTTTATTCAGAGGGTAGGGAGCCCTTGGGAGCTGGACATGTTAGATGACTGCCATGCTCCACGTTTTGTTTCTGAACTTCCAAGGCACCTCTCACTTGGCCAGGGATACCCAGAGAAAGTAAATGAACCGGCCAAATGGGGAGCACAAGAAAGACAAGGCCAGTCATCAGAGACTTCCCTTCAAGGTGAGCCTTCACCTATCCATTAGGAAGGTGGATGACTGCATGCATGTGGCAGGTGGAGTCTGAGGTCTCCCCTAGAAAAGCCCTTTCAGGTTTTCAGAGCCAGGCTTGACCAGGTGACACAGGATGTGAGCTTCTGCTTTCCTGTCTGTACAGGTATCTTAGTCCCTAATTAGGCTGGTTGGCAGGCCTGGAACTTTAATTCTCTAGTCTGTGTGTTGGAGCTCATGTCTGGTCCAAGGATGGTGTGGTGTGATGTGTGTGTGTGTGTGTGTGTGTGTGTGTGTGTGTGTGTGTGTGCGCGCACACCTGCACACACATGCCTGTCTGTCAATCTGTTTGCCTATGGCAGGAGGGACATGGTCTCTAGGGAAGATGTGGCTGTTAGCAGTGACCTCTGGATAGCATGAGGAACAGTTCCCTGCATCCACCCTGTTTGGGAAACCAAGGAGGTTAGGAGCACATTCTATTACCCGAACAGTCTGAATCTGGTCCACTCTACTGCAGAGCTATGGTATATTCAAGGAAAGTGCTTTCTGCCTACCCGAACCAGAGCCTAGATATAGGAAGGAGAAGGAGAACAGACAAGCCAGGGCCCAGGGCTCAGGCCAGAAACCATCTGCCTCAGGCCCATAGTCTCAGACCTCTCTCTGCCTGTGTCCACTGCCAGAACAGCAGAAGCAGAGTGGGTGCTGCAACTCACACCCAGAGGGGCTTGTTGAAGACTGGAGACCGCTGTCTGCCAGATTGAATTAGGTGCCTTGAAATTAAAAATACATATTTATTTTAACAGGTTGGGATGTTTGGAGGAAGAAGAAAGGAAGGGTAGATGGAATATTACAAATTAGATAATTAAGCAGCAGAGTAGAGCCGAAATGGGAGCTGGGTGGTGGGGTGGGGCTCGAATTATGAATTCCCCACACCGTGCCAAATTAGAGGGGAGAAAAAGAAATTCGAAGCAAAGAGGAAAAAAACAAACAAACAGTCCACAAAGCCCACTCAGGCAGCCTGAGCAGCTCCCATTACTATTTATTTAGAGAATTAGCAAGGAGGAGCTAGATGCTGATGAGCCAGCGCGTACAGCCTGTACAGCCTGGGGTGGGGGACTGCATGCCCATTTGCATCCCTGGAGTTAGGAGGCCACGCTCCATCTAGGCAGGGCCATCACAGGCCCCAAGAGCTTCAAGGCCAGCTGCAAGCAGATGAGTTTGAGCCCATGCAGGGGCAAGGCTGAGGACAGCTATGGTGGCTGATGATGCTCTTGGAGACCGTGAGGGAGACATGGGGGAGAGGGGACAATGGGCGGGCTGTGCTCTGGTTCTGGTGCTTGAGGATAACAGAAATAAAGACTTTGAGTGCTGGTCTTCCCTGATTCCAGCTCGGCAATTAAAAAAGAAAAGTGAAGGTGGCTGGGATGTTGGGAAGTGTCTAGCCATGGTGAGGAAGTTATAGTGATCATCCAAGGCACGCAGCTGTGGGAAGGACCAGTACACCATGCTATCTGGCCAAGGTCAGAGGCCAGGTTGATACCCACAATTCTCTGGGCATCTCTACCTTTAAGGTCTCACACTCAGTCCCATTGAGGGACAAATAGGAGCATCTGTGGGTGGTGGGGACGTGGCAGGCTGACTCAGTGGGGAGGTGAGATGAGGGGTTGTATAGGAGTTTAGGGGGAACCAAAGAGGGTGATGGAGGTGGGGGGATTTGTGTTATGCCTAGGGCACCAGGAACCTAGTAGGAAGGATAAAGTCTCTGAGGACAGCATGCCAGGGCATGTACGCCTGTGTACAAACGCACAGTCTCCCACACCCACACATGCCCTGGAGCCCAGCATCACACCCTGCCTGCGTGCACTCCCCGAAGAACCTGGAGGGGACAAGGAGGAAATGTGGGTCAGGAATTGGGGCTCAGCTTGTATAACTGGGCCCCCCTGGGCTGACCTGCTTAGTGCCTGTAGTGGTGGAGACCTGTGGGCCCCAGATTTAGATGGCGTGAAAAACAACGGCTCTCCAGCCCTTAGAAGGTGGGAAAGGCCACTGTCTACAAAGAAAAGGAGAACAGGACATGAGGCTGGATTCACCCATTTTCATCCCCGGGCTATGGCCATGGAGGAAGGGCAGCCATGGGGACCTGAACATTCTGTTCTCTTAGGCTGAACTGAGGCTGCTTGGCTTAACCCTCACTCCCCATCCAGCACAACTGATGTCCCTTAAATGTCGGGTGACTTGAGTAGTGGGGTTGCTGGAATATGACTTGACCAATGGGAGCCTGGCTTTCATTAGAGAGGTCTTTTTACAGAGACCCACACTCGGGCAATGAGGTCCCCTTGGGCTCTGGAAGGAGGCCTCTGGTCTCTTTTAGAGCCAGACAAGTAATCAAGATCCTGAGTCCCCAGGACTTTGACAAGAGAGTTAGGCTACTGTGAGGTCCCAGGCATGCCTGAGGTCTAGCCCACTCTTGACACAGCAACTCGGGGCTTTGGATGTCTTGGGTCAGAATCAAACACAGGGGTAGGGCAATTCCCCAGAGGTGGGTGGGATGAGAGCTGGGCAGCACTCTGAAATGAGGACACACCTCTACTCCCCCTCACTGACCCCAAGTGACCCCTAGCCTTCCTAGACCTGAGAGGGAGGCCAGAGAAAAGTTGAGATAGTATGGTGACTGGAGGACAAGGCAGGATCCGAGGCCTCTGATGCTGGCCTTAAAAGCTCCTCTTCCTCTCCATTCAGCTAGTTTCCCTCCATCTATCTGGGCTCTCATTATCTTATGAGATAGACCCAGGGCTTCAGTCTCTGATGAATTTGTAGAGAAGAAGGTTGTCCTGCCAGGTGGCTTCATATGTACCGTGTGTGTGTGTGTGTGTGTGTGTGTGTGTGTGTGTGTGTGTATCACATGTACATGGGGGTTCACATATGCACATCCATAATTATGTGCCAGGAATGAATGTACACTATTGTATATGAGCACATAAACGTGTCTGTGTATACCACATGGGCATGCACATATGTCTGTATAAACACATGTAACACAGCCATAGTTTACACGTGGGTCATACCCGAGCACATGCATATGTATTATGTGTCATGGGTCTGTGTACCCTTTGTGCATGAACTTAGCATGTGTATATCTAGAGAGGCAGGATGAGCAGGCCTAAGGATTATAAGGGCCACACTGTGTCACAGCTCTAGGGTAGGAGCAAGGAAGCTGCCATCTGAGAATATTAAATTGGGCAAAATGGGATGCTGGTGCTGCATGTGCTCAGTCATGTACCAAGCGGTACAATCACACCAGACCCCACTGAGATTGAGAAAAAGCCCACGACCTGCCTGACCAAGCCTTACCCCAATGACACAGAGCCCCCTCCCCCTGCCCTGCTCTCCCTCCCACTGCCATTCACTTGGCATATCTCCCCTGTAGAGTCACCCCCTTGTGTCCAGGCTTTTTTCCTTCCCAGGGTCCCTCACATGATTGACAGGACCACAGAACAAGGCATACTTCACAGAACACATGTTTTTGCCTTCGGACAGGAACACAGATGAAGGAGGCTCACCACCAAGGGAAAAGACTGGCATGGAAAACAGATTGACCAGGCTGCCATAGACTTCATGTAACACGTGCTGGGTCTCTGACTCTGTTGCTTGGTGTCTCTCCTGGCTCTGCATCATCTTCATGTTTTGACTTGTCTTCATGATGGCTCTCTTCCTGGACCACAATGGCTTCCTTCAGTGACCTTGTCTTTTCCCAGCAGGCCATGGCTTTGACTCATCCCATGTCTTGTGCCTCATGATTCAAGAAGATTCCTGGAGCTCCAGCCTTCCAGTTTCTCCCTTGACCACCAGAAAGCAGCAGGGACTAGAAAAGGCTCACGCAGTTCTTGGAGTTTACTCCCCATTTTCACTGGTCAGATGCAAGGCAGGCTGAGAGGCAATGTTTTCATTCTAGAAGTTTCTTACCCAAGTTCTAACCCTGACAAGGAGGGCCTCCAGGTAATGAGTTTGAACAGTTCTTGCTGCAAGATTAGGAGGCCTTAGTGGAGATCTTCAGCTTTCAGTTGGGTCTCAGCACCCCACTCTAGTATCTGCTATGAGTGGCAGATTCTGGGGGGGACCCAAACACCTTCCATCTATGTCAACCCAGTCTGGTTGGATCTAGAGCAGAGGACAGTGAGAAGCTCAGAGTCATGGGATGTGGGATTAATGCTGAGGATGCTAATGGGGTCATGGTGGGTGCTTAGGGTCACTGTGGACGGACACTCAGAATCACTGAAAAAGCTCAAGGTCACTGTGGATGCTTGGAAGTCCTATGGACACTTGAGTTCACTGCAGATACTTGAAGTTGGAGTCATTGCAGGAGGTCATGGGCACAGTGGATGCTTAGGGTCCCTGAGGAAGCATAGGGTTGATGTCACTGCAGGTCATGGCCACTGAGGACTCTCTGGGTCACTGTAGATGCTCATGGTTAGGGCAGATGCTCTGGACAGGGATGGTAGGCAGTGAGCACCAGGATGGGAACCATCTGTGTTTGGTCCAGGCTACGCCTAGCAGATCTGTCAGCTGACCTTCAATTGTGGTGCAAGGCAGATTCTTCAGAGGAGGGGACAGTAGCCTGCAGCAGGTAGGGAGCACAAAGCATACAGGGATAGCCCAGCTGCCTGCCAGGTGGCCATGAAGCCAACAGGAAGGAATAGGAACAGCACCTCCCATTCCCCATCCTACAGGTCATCCATACTGCTGACTCCTGCCCTCTGTCCCCAGTCTGTGGTACCCACACTGCAAACTTCTGCTCTCTGTCTTGCCCTAGATCCCTGGGTGCTGCCCTAGATCCCTGGAAGTAGCAGGGCCATTCACACTCACTGGCCACAAAGAGTTGTGCTGAAGTGTCATTAACCAATTAGCAAGTCTCCGACTGTGGCACCTGAGGGATTTTAGCACAACCTAGTTAGCCTTCTACACATGGCCACTGGCAGACAGGAGCTTGCACATGAACAAAAAGCTACCCTCCAGCATCCTATGCCAAAGGGATGCCTGCCTTGGTTTCTAGCTCCTACCAGTCTGATTGGCCCTTCTCCAGCAGTCTGTGAGCTCCTTCAGTGACCCCCAAGCCCAAGTGCCTACAGCAACCCCAAGCTTCCTCAGCATCTACAGAGCAGATGGTGGATGGAGGACTGGTCTGGGAGAGAGGAGAAGAGACATCATGATAGATGAAGCTAATACTGGATTCAAACACCAGTCAGCTGCTGCCATAACAACCCCATCCTCTGGCTGACCCCCCTCCCCAAGCTCCATTAGTGAGGCCTGGTGACATTCACCTCAAGGCTTGTGTAGGTCAGAATTCTTGGTCTCATGACCAGAGGGGAAACAGAGGAACCTGGGGAGGGTGCAGAGGTAAAGGCTGAGAGTAACACGGTAGGGAGCAAGTGGTGTCAGCACCTATGCTGTCATAACAATAAGAGCCCCAGGGCTCCCTCAGCATCCCTAGGAATGCTTTGGGACTCTCCCTGGGCTTCCCTGGTCTGGGGCCATCAACTCTGGCACTTGAGCAGTTTGGTTCCCCTGTGGGCCTTGCTCGAAGTTTTTCATAGCTGTAACCAGTTGCCTTAGAAAACAACTTATGGAGGCTTCAGTGTGTGTTGCTTCCATGGCACAGCATCGTGATGGTGTGTGTGTGTGTGTGTGTGTGTGTGTGTGTGTGTGTGTGTGTGTGTGTGTGTGTGTAGTGGATCAAAATCCATCACCTCTGAGTAGGCAGGAGGTGGGTGTCAGGCAAGGCGGACAGATGCAGACAGACAGGAAGGGGCTACGGACAAAACGTATTCCTCAAAGGCATGGCCCTTTAATGGTCCTCCCAATGTTTCATTCAGCTCTGAGTTTGCAACTGGTGTGGCAGAAATGAAAGATATTCTGGCTTTGTTTTGAGACAGGGTCTCTCTCTCTCTCTGTCTCTCTGTCTCTCTCTCTCTCTGTCTCTCTGTCTCTCTCTCTCTCTCTCTCTCTCTCTGTCTCTCTGTCTTTGTCTGTCTCTCTCTCTCTGTCTCTCTCTCTCTGTCTCTCTCTCTGTCTCTGTCTCTCTCTCTCTCTCTGTCTCTCTCTCTCTCTCTGTCTCTCTCTCTCTCTCTCTCTCTCTCTCTCTCTCGCTGTGATTGGCCACAAACGCACAGTGATCCACCTGCCTCTGCCTCTGCCTCTGCCTCTGCCTGTCTCCCAAGTGCTAGGGTTAAAGGTGTGTGTCACTATGCCCAGCTTATTAGAAATGGAGATGTCTGAAAGAGACACTTGTGTCTCTCAATTGGACTATCAGACTATTGAAGCAATGGACCTCAAATAATTGGGTATATTTCCCTCAGGAATCTCTGCTGAGAAGGGAAGAGTGCCGGTCGGACAGGAACTTGTTTCCTGGAAAGCGATCTAACAGTTCTAACAACTTGCCAGACCACCTGAAAGGATGAGACTGAAGCTTGGGAGATGATGGGTCAGCGGTGGACAGGACCACACCTTGACCAGGACTGCTTAGATGTGCGCAGCCTTTGTTCTCTATCTGAACTCTGACCTTACTTCAGGACGCAGAAGATGGACTTGGGGTGTCCGCTGGATCTCTTTGTCCCTCTTCCCGATGCGGCCACGTACACTACATCCCCTTTTCCTGCATTCCACCTTGAATTTGGCTCTTTTAATTTGCTACTGAGGAAGGTGGCTGGGTGTGACTTGGGACACAGGTGGTGACCCACCCCCAAGTTAGATAACAAGTTTTCTGATGCGTTAACCCCTTGCTACAGCCACCTTTCAGCACCACTACCGACTGGGGATCAAACCACCAACACATGAACCTTTCTGAGTATTCTCAGAACCTTTCTCATATTCAAACCCTAACATGAGGGTCTATGGAGTTCCTCACACTTGTACACATAACGATGGGTACAGTCAGCCCAACCTTCCCTGCCACTCGCTTCCCAGCCCTGCCTGGTAGCTACTCCTTTGTTCTTCTGGGCTAGGTTCATTATTCTGAGACTGTGAGACGAAAGGATGGTGAGGGCCACGCCATTCTATTGAAAGCCACCACTGCTATTGCTGCACTGTCACTGATGTACTTCTACACAGGTGCATGGAATGGATGGGCCGACATCTGCTCAACCACCCACCTGCATAAAGGTGCTGGCAATTCTGAGCTCAAGCTATTGCAGATGACAACACTGTGAAGGTCCCTGTGTGAGTTATTGTGGACACAGATGTCATTTCATGCAGAGAAGTACCTCAGATGGGATTCCTGGGCACTGCAATCTAACTGGGTGAGCAACCACCAAGACTCCCAGAGTGGCTGGGCCATTTTGCTTTCTCATGGGAGTGTGGGAGCCTACAGCTTGATGGTTTTCATTTTAGCTTTTCTAAATGTGTTAGATGGTTTCTGATTGTAGCTGAAATCTACAGGCCTTAACGATAGTCAGTGCCAAATATCTCCCAAGATCCCCTTTGGTAAAGTGTCCGTCTATGACCTTTGCTCTCCTTTTCTTCTTATTTCAGAGTTAGGATTGTCTTATGGAAAATTGCAAAAACATGGGTGTTCTTTCTCATTGTGTGTGGGAGGGGGCACGTATACCAAGGGCCTGGCTGGAGGTCAGAGGACAACTTTAGGAAGTCAATTCTCTTTGTCCAGCTTTCCATGGCTCCCAAGGATTGAACGCAGCTTGTTACCAGTGTCATTATACTGGCATCGTATTGCTTACCTCAGTAGTGAGATCTCTTGGCAGCCTGACCAGGTTAGGGAGCATCAGGAAGAACCCAGCAAAGGGCCCAGTGTGGAAAAGGGGGCAAGTGCTGAGGGCACAGTTTACTGGTTGCTCATTGGGAATGCTGGAAAGACAGAGGGAGACACTGAAAGGCTAGTTCTGGGATCCTGAGGTCTCTGCCAAGCTGAGAGGATCCTGGGAACCTGGGACAGCTCTCTAGTCTGGGGTCTCCTGGGACAGGCTGTCCTGGAGTGGAGCTGCCCTGTAGATGGCACACAGGTTCCTCTCATCATGGGTCAGATTCAGCAAGGAACCCACTGGGACTGTGAGCTGGGAACACTTGCGGCTGCTGGGAAGAGGTGCCTCAGCCTGATGTGGGATCAGTGGTCCCTATGAAGACACCTTAAACTCCGAGGCCAAGGAGGGGACAGGGTTGGGGCCGGAAGCAGGGGATTCTGAGCTCTTCCAGGAAGCAGCTTTAGTAGAGAGAGGTTCAGCTTATCTTAGCTGGATCCACTGGGCAGCAGAGTTCCAGACCCAGAAAGAGAGCAGGGCTATCTGGGAGAAACACGGCAGCAAAGCCTATCAGGGTAAGGCATACGCCATGATGGCACAGCATTTTTGGCAGTGCACTAATTCCTCCTAATAATCTGGTGACATGAAAGCCTAGGCACTCTGTGAGGATGTCTGAAAGGGACAGATACTTCAAGGCTAGGCAGGCTCTGAGAGCAGAACCCAAGGAGCCATCCCACATGGGGTCCAGTGCTGTAGCAGTGTCTCATGGACCGACCTAAGCCCTGACCCTGGCCACATGCTGAGACCTGGTCCTCATCATTCACTGAGCCCTAACCCTGGCTGGTTGCCTTGAGTACTGACCTGGTTCATTTACTCAACACTATCTCACGGGGGCTTCCCTCTGACACAGGGCTTGAGTCTGAGAAGCAGAAGTTGTGGTTGTGGAGAACCTGGCTCCGGGCTTGATGGGGGTGCTTGCTACAGGCACCCAAGGAACACATCACTGCCAAGATGCAACAGCAGGTCCCCTTTTCCTGTGCTCTTGCACATCCTGGCCAAGGCTCAGCATCAGGAAAAAAAAAAAAAAGCAGAGACCACACTGCGAATGCTGTGACTCAGCGGGCTCCTCCTCACTTTATTTTTATCTCCTCCAAACCCTATAAATACAGCAACGATCGCCCAATACCGTCAATACTCCCAACGCCTCCCACCCTGGTGCTGGCCCACTGTCATGGGGGCGGTGTGGAGGGAGGCTGCCGAGCAGACCTGAGGCAGACAGACATCAGGGGATGTTAGGTCCTCAGCCTTGGTCCCTGTGCTTTCCCTGGTGGGCAGTCCACACCTGTTTTTTCCCCCCCATCTATTATGGAGGAAAACAAGCCAGCCTTTTTTTTCAGGGGGGGGTTGTTTTGTTGTTATTTGGTCCTGCAGATTCAGCATCCCAGTTCTTTTGCCGTGAGACACAGAGGGTGCATGCCTGGATGTGTGCAACACAGCCCTCATTGCTGCGTCCGCTTGAAGGGAGGTTAGGGTTTCAACGGTGGCTGGAAGACACCTGACAAGCGAGTGAGTGGACAGCTGGACGGGAGCCTGGTGCTACAGGGCAAAACGGGAAGGGATGTGGAGGTGACACCATCAGGCTGTCTGGAGACTTTCTGCTGTCATCCAGGATGAGACACAGAGGGCTCTAGCCTACCTTGTGAATGGAAAGGCCCGACTCTGCCATCATGCCATGGATAGGAGATTGACCCTCAGGAAGCCCGAAGAACTGTGAAATGGACACAGGGTGGGGAGTGGGGGTAGGGGTGGGGGATGGGGTTCATGAGGCCTCACAACCAACCCTGTATGCCACTTACCACTCTGTCAGGCTCCTTGGAAGCATCTCCCCAAGCTGTTTGCAGGTGTGTACTTCTCCTGAATGGAGCTGAGGCCCAGAAAGAGGAGCAACTTCCGATAGTTGCACAGCAAGACAAAACAAGAGGGGCCAGTGTTCACTTCCGGCCAGGCTGGGCTGGGCAGGGCAGCTGGACCGACTGCCAAGATTTTTTTTTTTTCGAGACAGGGTCTCTCTGTGTAGCCTTGGCTGCCCTGGACTCGCTTTGTAGACCAGGCTGGCCTCAAACTCACAGCGATCCGCCTGCCTCTGTCTCCCAAGTGTTGGGATTAAAGGTGTGCGCCACCATGCCTGGCAACTGCCAAGACTTAATAGGCCACTTACCTGTCATCATGACTAGATTGTGGCTGGGTTCTCTCTCAAGTCTCTGTCCACGAGACTCCTCAGCCTCCTTCTTGCCACCCCAAGCTCTCTCGTCCTGAAGGCTACCGGTTCCCTGCACCTCTGGTAGGGTAGCCAGTCTGCAGCACACCTGAGGTCTGATCTCTGGCCTCCAAGACAAAGCCATCAGCAGCAGGTTCTTCCTTGATTCCAATGAAGGACTGACTGTGCTGGTAACGCCCCTTTCCCCTGTACGTCTGCGATACTCTTGCAGGCATATACATGTGGGAGTCTAGTTCAGGGAATCCCAGCAAGGTTAGATGGCACCTGAGAGTTTTGCAAATACTGAAGAGATGCCCTGGGCCAGGGAGAGGATGGTGAGAATGAAATAGAGGTGTAAAGGAGTAGTGGGCCCGGCGATGTGGTTTGGGGAGAAATCTTGGCCCTCCTATATGGGCTCCCTGAACAGAGACAGGCTTAGACTCCTTACAGCCTTTTCAGGTTGGTTCTGGGAGTTCCTTGGCACTGCCCTCTCTCTTGGGGTCTTGCCTGAAGGCTCTGCCCCTCATCCTGCCTGCAGCTTAAGTATTATGAGTGTTGGGGCCTGTGGAGAGCTGCGATGTGCCGTGCCTTAACATGGTGCAGGTTTCCGCCTTCCGCCATCCCGACGGCGAGCGCTCTCTAAGATAAACAAGTCCTTATATGGCAAAAGGCTGTGCAAGGGTAACAGGTGATCTGACGCGGACCTATGAGGAGGTGGCACCTGGCATGAGCTGATTGGCCCTTGAGTTGTACTTAAGCTTGGCCCTTCCCTTCTTCGAATGGGCCATTCCCACTGAGCTAAATCCTGAGTAAAGATCTCGAGAAGTCTGGTTGTTGGTGTCTTTTTTCCGCTGGACGGTGCGGCGCCGACAGGGGCCTACTTGGAAGTCTCCTGTCTTTTCAAGGGGAGGATCACAGGACGTGGAAGCCACCAGGCTTTAGACGTACAGAGAATGGACCTTTCCTTGGGAGCCTGGAGTAGGACCTGCAGGGGTGAACAAGGGCTCTGCAAAGGGACTAGGGAACAGCCAGGGTAGCCTCCTCAGCCCTTCTGACTGAGGAACAGGATAAAGACCCAAGTTCTCTCCCTTGACAGGGAGGAATGTGAGGCTACCCTTGCCTAGGACCCAAGGCTACTTCGTGTTCTAGGCTAAGCCTCCCACCTTCTGACTTGTCACCAAACATCAGCAGGGCCTGACTTTTCTAGGGTAGGAAACAGAACCACCTTAGTGGCTGTGAGGCCCCAGGCCATGGTCTAGCTGCCCATTACTGACCCATCTGTCCTGGTTCCCCACCCTCTGCTAACCTGTGTGGTTTCTTCTTCTTCTTCTTCTTCTTCTTCTTCCTCCTCCTCCTCCTCCTCCTCCTCCTCTTCCTCCTCCTCCTCTTCCTCCTCTTCCTCTTCCCTCCTTCTCTCTCCCTCCCCCCTTTTTTTGAGACAGGGTTTCTCTGTGTGGCCTTGGATATCCTGGACTCACTTTGTAGACCAGGCTGGCCTCAAACTCAGAGATCCACCTGCCTCTGCCTTCCTGAGTACTAGGATTTCAGGAGTGTGCCACTGTGGCCGTCTTCCTGTGGTTTCTTGTGGCCACAGAGCAGAGCCCCATGGCTGGTGGTATCACTAATACCAGGACAGCCTCCTAGCATACCTGCCACCGTGGGCCTTTGAGGCCCTGGGAGTTCCTCATAAGGGGTACATGGAAACAGCCAGTTGAGGTCTAGCCTGGGTTACCTTCTTCTTACTACACTCGAGGAACCTGAGATACCTGATGGTTCTGTTTGTGTGCACATCCTGGTCTCCCCACAGGTCTCATGGAACTGGTAGGAGGAGGGTGCTTGGGCCTCAGGGCCATGCCCCAGTGCTGCCAGCCCTTGCTGAGATGCCCACTCAGGAGGCACCCTACCTGGGTGGTTGAGAGGATGGAGAACCGTGGCCTTTGAACCCTTTCCCTACTTCTAGCCTGTTTTCTCTAGAATATTCTGGGTGTTCTCCAACCTTCCCGGTCAGTCACTTTGACCTATTATATATTCATGAAAAATAATCACATACCAGTGGCCACCAAACGGGAGCTTCACTTTGGGGTAGGGAGGCCATAGGGTTGGTGCTATGTTAAAGGAAGGTAGGCACTTATGTAACTTGGAGGGGACAAGGAAGGCTGTCTGGGCTGGCACCTGAGTAGGAGGCACTTCCAGGCAGAAGGTCCAGGCTGGAAGTCCGGACAAGATGTTGGTTGAGTCTGATGAGGCGCTGACCTTATCCCATGGCCCTAACCCATGGCTGCTCAGCGCTTGGCAGGATGACTGAGGTGACTACATTTCAGGCCTGAAGAGAGAAAGAGGCAGTGAGGTGGGCTCGTCAGCTACCTTTGTCCTTCTGAAGGATTTGATGACTATCTCTCCTGGCTGTCACTCCTGGCCATGACTGAGTCACACAGCCAGTTGAGTCAGAACAGAGGGAAAAAATGTGGTTCTAATGATAAGTGTCTAAGGGGACCTGTGGTGAATGATTTGAGTGATCAAAGGCTGTTGAGGGAACAGAATGGGAAGCTCAGAGACCTCATGCTGTAGGGGAATGGAGCAAGTTGAAGGGGGTAGGAGGTGAGGCCTTTACCGAGTAGCCTGTCCTGCTGGCTTTGGAGATGCAGTCTAATCCAGGACCACCAATGTGACTTCTGGGGTTGGGGTGGTATCCTCATGAGCCTCTCAGGCTGCTGAAGTTGCTGAGCCCAGCATCCCTTCAAAGGTCTTGGAACTATCCTAACCTGTTGTTCTCAACCCAAGGTGCCAGAAGCCAACCCTGGCTCCCAAGTGTCAAGAGTCCACCCTGCAGAGGCCAGTCTCAAGACACTCGCTCTGTGGTGTCTGTGGTCTGAGGGAAAATAATTCAGATCTGCTGGAGACCTTGTGCCAACTCTGCCCAAGGGAGAACTGATCCTGGGTCTATTCCCCGAGCCTGGGGCAGGCTGCCTTCCTCCCCCCTGATCCCTTCTCTGCTATGCTATGCTTGGGCTGTAGGAGTGAGCACTCTGCCTCTCTGTAGGAGGCAGGATGGCCTTACCTCAGACTTGAGAGGAGGCAATGAGCCCTTTGCTGGTAGCTCTTTGCTCAAGGGAGACTCTTTCACAGCCCCCAGAAACTATATAACCCAAAAAGTGTGGGAGGAAGCCATTCAAAGGGATTACCTTATGGAAAGCACACTTCATTTTCTTCTTTTTCTGTGGTATTGGGAATGGAACCCAGGACTGGACCACCAAACCACACACCCAACCCTCACACAGGCTTTGGTCTTCGGTGGTCTTTCCTCCCAAATGCCTGAATCTAGCCCAGCACAGGCAGAGTTGGGCATTAGTACATCTTGGCCCACCCAGTCTCCCCTGTCCTCTTCATGAACAATGGTTCCCATGCATGTGCCTGGACACAAATTTATGCCAATGTGTGCTGAAATCCACATTTATACCCAGTGCAGGCAGGGACACCCATCTCTTTGTGTGCAGGTTCATGCCCTCCTGCCATTGTCACAATGTCTGCTCACACACTCTTTCATGTTGCGTGCACACACACACACTCGTGTCTCAGTGTTCAGAACATATGCTGGAATCTGGGGTTCCTATGCAAAGCACTCTTTCACACACCTCACAAAGTACACACTTGTGTTCACAGGCCACCTGGTGCATCAGGAGCCAGAAGCTGTTCTAGAAATCTCAGCTGACACAGAATCTATAGACTGATGCCCAGATGCCCACAGACCCTTTAACATGAAGTTTTGGTGTGTGGTCATATTCCTGGTTCTATTCATCCAAAGAATTCCCTACGTCATCTGAGATTGTAGAGGGCGTGCTCAGGGCATGGGAGCTCAGCAGTCTGTGCAAGTCGTGCCAGCAGGTGTTTGACCCTGCTTCAGAATGGGCTTAAAGAAGGATCCACTAGGTAGGATCACATGATTAGCAAGGGCCAGGGCAAGTGCTATCCTTCTGCTGCCCGGGGTATGATCTGGGCTCATCAGTATGGGACTGAGACGTGATCAGCAGATGACACACCCTGACCCACGCTCCTCCCCGGTCTGGCACTTGCCCCGTGTATCCGCTGGAGAATGAAAAGGAACCTTCAGGAAGCCCAGTGCCAGGCCGAGACTGAATATCCAGGTAGGGTCCACAAAGGGGTACCCCGAGTCAAAACGCAGTTCCCAGGCATGGTCCTTGCTAGGGGACTTCAACTGCACTCATCCTCAGATTTCTGGTCTGTATCACGCGGGAAGTTCATGCCCAAGCTCCAGGTAACCAAGCCCTCCTGGTTAGCCGCGCCTGAGGCCGGGTTCAGCTTCCTTTTATCACTTCACCTACAGGGTAGTTGGACTTGGGGCTGAGTGCATCTCAGCTGGTGTCTTTTGGCCGCTTCAGTCCCCGTCACGAGGTTTTTTTCCCCTCGTGGGGCATGCTGGGACTTGCAGTCCACCGGCCAGCGTGCAGAGGGTCCCTCACCATTGGCCTGCATCCTTGTCACGTGATGTTTGGATGGTTAGCTTGAGGCTTGCCGCCCTCCCTCGGCGATTGTTGGAGCACACCCCAGAGGTGGGGCAGGTGAAGCAGGTGAAGCAGGTGAGGTGGCCGGAGCCCGCAGGAGCGCTGCCGCTGCCTTAGGAGAGGGCGGAGCGGCTCGGGCAGGCGCACGGGGCGGAGCCTGAAGGCCCGGAGTGGGCGGGGCCGGTTGCACGACCTGCGTGCGGTACAGGGATGGGGACTCGCATCTCGGTTGCGGCACTAGGGTGCGTGGCTTGGGCACTGCGTGGGTGAGGGCGGTCCTGGGGGCAGAGTGGCTCCGGGTCTGGCTAGTGTCCTTGCTACCCACCCATGAAGACTGCGCTGTACCTGGAACGCCCGCGAACTCACTTGTTAGCTGCAAGAGGCATCCCTGAGGCTCTGAGGGAGGATCATCAGCCCTTGAGCCCTTGCAGGTGATCGTGATCTTATGTGCCTCCCCTTATCAACCATTCTTCAACTTGTACACGGTGCCTCACCGGAATCCCTTTGGGGCTTCCAGACGGTACGGATCTGCAGTATCCCCGCGGAATCTCCCACCCGCGGCCACCTGTTGTTGGTAGACTCCTGTCTCACCCTTCTCTTCACCCGGAAGCTTTGTGTCAGCTGTCCAGGGTGACAGTCACCAGTAACTAAATTAGCCTCGAAGCCACTTCTGCAGGTTGGACAGCACAGGTAGGGACCTTTGCAGTCTTGCCTGGAAGTTCCCTGGGCCAGGGTGCAGCTACTGTACCCCTCATCATGCCATGTACCTTTCCATTCACACTGTGGCACCCCTTTCTTCCACCCCGGGGTGCCTGCCTGCCTGCCTGCGTTTCTCAGGCCCTGGCCCTGAGCCAGCTGCCTTAAAGTCACTTCCTCCCCTCTCTCTGGGTATTTCCTGGCCCCTTCTTTGCTTCCCGGTACCTGATACTTACACACGGTCATTGCTTTCTCTCTGTGTTACCTATCTTTCATGTCCACGATCCAGGGATTGAATTTGCTGCATTGCATGTACTTGTGGTGGCTGTACTCATAGGCGCAGGTAAAATCTGTTAGTGGGAAAGGTCCAGGGGCAACACTGTACTTTCCAGTGACACAGCTTCATCCACTGTGAGCTTGTGGTGGGAATCTCATGCACCAGGTGCTGGGACCCAGGAGGTGAGAGGTCAAAAACAAGCTGTGACTACAGCCTGCTGGGGGAGGCCTATAAAAAGCCAGGAGGGTTCCTACAGGAGGTTGAGTTTTGCTGGGTCACTTGCCAGATAGCTGCTGGCATTCACATCCTCTGACTTTGCCCAGTGGAGTTTACCTTGGCTACTTCTGTGTATGGCCATATGCAGATCCTGGGATGACAGCCTGGGCCCCAGCGCTGTGTCTGGGGACTCATGTGCAGGCAGATGTCGTTATATCTCTTCCGTAGCTCCCTGTTTGCAGGTTGACACTCTGCATCTGGTTTGAGTCTAGGGCTCTAGTCAGTACTTTTGGTCCTTGCTTCATGCCCATAAGCATACCCTGTGTCTTAAGTCTCCAGTATGCACATGGCGAGTCTCTTGCTTGGGGTGCCCTTCACTCCCTCGTGTTCTTTTAAGAGTCCATGGTGTAGGTGCCTCTGCCTGCCTGTCCCTCAGCACCCAGCACAGCATCGAAAGCCGAGTGGGCACTGTCGATGGATAAAGGAGTAGGCTGTAGTAGAAGGCATGGGGGCGGGGGTGCGTAACAGATGTTGAAGTGTGCAATTTTGGAAGTTCCAAGTAGGAAGTTGAGGACTGATCTATGACCTTAGGTGTAGCTGATCACTGACAGCCGTGTGCTGAGAGCCCTGGAGGGGCAACTTCCCACGGAGTGAGTGGGATTTGTGTCGGGTCAGGTGGTTGTTGGAGAGATGGCAGCATTCTGCAGGAGTAACACGGATCATACTAGCTAGCCCCACCCTCCAGGTCGGGCTAAGCTTTGCTATGTGTCTTCAGTGACTCCAGGGAGAGGGCCCCGCTGTGATTTCACCCCAACAGTGGAGGAGCCTGGGTCCCAGGAAGAGGATTTGGGCGAGTCCCCTACTGTGAGGTTCTCAGGTGCTTTTCACTGGATCGCAGACAGCCCTGAGCTGGTTGGGCATTTTCTCATTCTGCCGTGTTGGGGAAGTGTGTGTGTTGCTGTGTAAGGTGTAGGCTTCCGTGGGTTTTCTTTCCAGGCCACATGTGGTGGGTGGGCTTGGGCCTAGGAAGTCTATTTTGGTCTTACGAGTGGAATTTTGCCTGTGTCTCATTATGTTAAGTTCTGACTCGGTGCTGATCAGTAACAGTGACCTTCTTAGTATAGGTAGACATCCAGTTAATATGTGTGCCAGTATGCTTAGCACTGCCTGGCTCCTGAGTGACCACTGCCTCTGTGAACGGGGGACTGGGTGACAGGAAGTCTGCCCGAGCAGAAGGGAAGGAGGAGTGGTCATGCAGTCTCCTCAGGCCGTGCTGCCCCCACTTGCTTACTGTTAACTCTGTGTGGCTTTTCACTCTGTACATGGAATCCTCCAGTGCGCCAAGGCAGGTAGGGAGGAGAGAGAGACTTGCATCCTGACTCAAGTTGCTGGCAGCCAACTGCAGTCACTCTGCCTCCCTGCCTGCCACCCCACTCACAGCCAGCTGTAGCCCCCGGGGTAGGGAATCTATGGGTTCCTGCTCAAGTTTGCTGAAAAGGCAGAGGCTGTGATAGAGCTAACCCTGTACTCGAACTGTTTTTACTTCTCTGTGCTGCCTGTCAGTGCTGCATGAACTCTTCTTCTGCAGAGTTGTCTTGGCTGGGTTGTCCAGCATAGAAGGTGGTACCTGTCAACACACCAGATGTCTTGAGGAATTTCCCAAAGGTTTTCAGGTCTAGAGTACCTCACCTGGGTAGTTGAGGCCAGTCCTGAGGCAGTTCAAGGTGCCCTGGCAGATATCTAGGGCTGCCCTCTGGTGCCCGTCACTTTCAGGCTGCCTTGCTTCGTCGCAGCCTTCAGACTTTCCCATCAGCCCTGAGGGTTTCTGAGTTGAGGGTGGGTGGAAATGTGCTTTGCGTGGCTTCAGACCCAGAGCACAGGGATAAGGGGCGGGGCATGGGCGCGGTCTATTAGGTGACTAACTTGGTGGGTGTTGCAGGCTGGCAGGTCGTTTTGCCAAGGTGGATCACCACCCTAGACAGGGGCCAAGAACAAGGCCTTTACCGTGGACTCTCTAGTCAGAGCCCTTGTCTCAGAAGAGTAGTGCTCTGTGGGGCTATGCAGTGGTCAGGCCTTTGTAGGAGGCTCAGGATATGGTGTCCAAGAAAAAGGGGCCGCCTTCAGGCTGCGTTCCTCACAGAGTACATGGGGAGTGACCCTGGAAGCTTGGGCAGGAAGGGAGTTGTGGACTTGGCAGTAACTGTTGGTGCTTTTCAAGAAAGGCTTGTTCAGTCTTGTTGAGGTTTTCTTTGTGGGGGGGGTAGGAGGGGGGCTGGACAAGGTCTCATGGCCGGTGCTGGGCGGTCTAGGTTGGTCGGCTCCAGGGCTCCATGCTGTGTGGCTGGACCCCCCTTGGTGCAGAGGCACTGTGTACCTTTTAGTGGATCTGGGACAGCTAGGTCCTTCCTGGACTCGTGGCAGGGGCCGTTCATTATCTTGGCAACCCTGGGCTCTGCTCTGACTCCTGGAAACAGCGGCCCTTCCTGACTGGAAATGAGCAAGCAGGGCCAATCGGTCACGCTGGCCCTGAGAGACCCTGGCCAAACGCTCTGGCCCAATAAACCTTTATGATTTTCCTCCACTGGATCGATGAGAGATTGTCTTGTTTTCTGACTCTGATTTCCCCTGAGACAAGGATGGATCCCAGGCCCGACTTATTCCGCATTCTGGTGTGAGGCCAGCATTTCAGCTCCTTAGCTGTGGGTGGTTAACCATGCCACTTTCCAGGGTTCCCAAGCCTTGCCGTCTTATACTGTTGACATGATCACAGCTTCCAGGGGTTCAGCAAGTCCATCACAGAGATGCAGAGGCTCCAGCCTTTTGAGAGTAGGAAGAGAGTTCTGAAAGTATGAAGAAGAGACTGTGTGGCGGCAGGGGAGTGCGGCCCTCAGGCGGTGGAGCAGCCTTCTTCTTCTGAGCTGCCCCACTTTCTCTTTCCCGCTCAGACAACCTGCTGTCTTTTGTCCGGTTGGCTAAGGGCATGGCTGCCTTTTAAGTGGATTACATCACCACTGTGGTCATTAAGTGGTTATCATCACTGTCTTTTGCCTCTTCATCGTCTGGTGTCTCCTGTCTGTTAGCCACTGGGCATCTGCCTGGATCTGCTGGCTTCCTTAAACGTGGTCCATTTGCATATTTCCTGTGTCTGAGTAAGTTATCACACTCTCACAGGGCTGTAATGACGGAACTTTCTGAACTCCAGCATGCTGATTCTGGAGGCAAGCCTGCTAAAGTGCTCTGCCCACTCCACCCCCGACTCCCCAGACTGCCTAGCATCCTCCTTAGCTTTTTGGGAAGTCCAAATAGGAAGGCCGGAAGAAGCCTAGGAACTAGAGATGGTGTTGATAACGGCAGTGGCGATACAGTGACTTTGCGGAGGACATTCTCAGGGTGACTGTGGTGTTAAGTTTGAAGGCCATTTAAGAGGTATGTGTGCTGCTTTTCAAACGGAGAGGGGAGGCTAGGGCTGAACTCAGGATTCTTGTTCCCATGAATGAGTTTACTGGTGTGGCAGCTGGTGTCAGAGAAGGTGTCATTGCAGGGTCATGCATCATCAGAGATGGTGGGCAGATGCCATGCTTAGGGAATATGGTCTGTCCGTGCTGTGTGTGCCTGCGTCTTTATTCTGTGCCTGTGGAAATCCTGGGTCCAGTCTGAGGGATGCAGGTGAGCCTGTACCAGTGGAATGTGGTACACGCATAGGATGTAGTATGACGGTATTCCAGGCGAGCTAGGGGTTTCACGGCTATGCTTAGGGACTCAGAAGTGTCAGGGACTATAGGGACTTTGCTGGGAAGAGCAGGAGAAGGTGCCTCGCCCGCCCAAGCCTGCTTTGACTGCACACTACTTCATTATCCATTCTTTGGAGAAGGACACATTCTTCAGTTGGGAGCCCAGAGTTTGTCTCCCAACATTAACAAACACACAGCCAGCAGCCCCTTCCTGGCCTGGCCACCCACTCAGCACGCACTTTTAGAGGCACCAACTAATGAGGACTTGGGTTCATTTCTGAATCTGGCCTTTTTTTTTTCTCCCTGGGCTGCCTCCCCAACAGCCAGCCAGGGTGCCAATGAGCACAGAGTCTGGGGGTGGTGGCCACAGAGGATGGTAATTCTGTTTTTCCTGGTCTGGGGTCTAGACGTGTTCCAGCTGTGGTCTCCAGCCTCCAGCCTGGCCTTACTGGTGCTGACTCATCTGGCCACAGTGTGGCTCTGGCCCATTGGCTGTAGCTAGGAGTCATTGCAGGTACCTTGTCATTGCCATAGAAAGACTGGCTTTCACTTGGCCTTCTGGCCTTGTGCACCCTGGGCCCACCCCTGATGGTGATCCTAACCTGTTTCTGAGTGTCTTTCCTCAGGCTACCCCTTTGGTTGCAATGTCCCCATCTGGAGACCCGTCCCTGCCTTTCTAAGCATGGCACCATGTTGTTGTGAGCAAATGCCTCACCTTGCTTCTGCCACTTGACTCTGTGTGTGTGTGTGTGTGTGTGTGTGTGTGTGTGTGTGTGTGTGTAGAGATATAGATAGAGATCATCAAGGTGCCAATAAGATGTCAGTCTAGGTATCTCATTGGTTGCTGGTGTGTGTGTGTGTGTGTGTGTGTGTGTGTGTGTGTGTGTGTGGGTGTTCTGTGCTGCCCTCCTCTAGGACTTTGCAGAGTTTTGTCTGTCTCCCTGGGCTCTGCATAATAAAATGCATGGTTAGGCACCCAGTGGCACTTTGTTTTGACATGAACTGACCACTGGGAAGAGCGTGCATCTTTGCAGTTCAGCTTCTGATGCCCCCAGGCACCCACTCCTCCTCATGGCGGGAGGTAGTGGGGGCCAGTGACAGCAGACACTTCAAAAAAAAAACAGGCCCTCCCTTATACCTTGCAGAAGGGAGGCCCTGCCTTGTGAGGGTGCTGATTGGAGTGAGGAAGCTCACCTTCAGGCTCCTGCTGCCCTTTCTGTACCTTGACATTGCCAGGATATGACCACAGCCTGGATGCCATGAACACTGGGCAGGGGACGCAGACAAGCCGCACTGGTAGGTAGGTTGTGACAGTGCCATAGGCTGGGAGGAGCATGCCACAGCCCAAAACGGTGCCAGAGGAGAGCAGAGCAGGGGGGGTTGTTTTCTCTCTGACCCAGGAGGTGACACGTTCTTTTGAGACCTCAGAGCAGATTGAAGCTGGGAGTAGCATCCAGTTGGGTCTAACCGTTATGTCTACTGTCTGTTTTCCCACACTGTCCCCCTGGAGTAGGAGCTCTGGATGAGGGATTGCTTTTAGGTAGAAAGTGGGTGTGAGTTGTTACCCAGGTTCTGTCAGGCTCCAAGCACCCCTGCTGCCAGCGCCAACCCCTTCTGATACTGAGGCAACTCCGATTAATCTGTTCATTTGTTCATCGTTTAGGATGAGCAGTTGTGGAGCCCGGAATCTGTCTGTAACTGACTACACCCCATCTTTCTGACAGGATATCAGAGGCCATAGTTATTATCCCTTCTGTTGTGGGTTGCAGCCCAGTCCTTCCTCCTTGGGCCTCACAGGATTCCTGTGCCTCTGTTCCTTGCATGTCCCACCTGCACGATGACCTGTGTAAGAGAGTGTGGAGGTGAGGACAGTTGTGTTGGTGTTTGGGCCCACAAAAGCCAGAGGGGCTGGCTCGGTTGGCAAGGAGGGAAGTCAGGAGCCAGATGGGGGTCACGCTACAGCATCAGTTATTGAAAGCAGGCAATATTCATAGCAGATGGTGGTCCATGAGTTTCCACAGCCAGAAAGAAAAGGTCTATATTGGTCACCAACAGCCAGAAGCAGCTACACGGCCCTACCCTCTGGAGGACAGGTGGAGCATTGAGCCACACTTCCCCTGAGGGAGGAGAGCTGAGGTCTTGGGCGATAACCATGCCAGCCATCTGGCTACACAGAGTTGAGTTTTAGACAGGCTCCTTGCTCCTGAACATTCTCTTCTCCCTGTGGGGACCCCGTGTGTACAGGTATAAGCTTTTCCTTGTGATAGTTGCCTATCTTCTGGTCTTGATCTACAAGGCTGGACGTGGCTCTGCTCTTTGTCAATGTGAAGCCTTGGCAGGGATATTTTTGCCTGACATTTAGTGCCTTTAAAAAGAATTAATTAATTAATTAATGTCTTCTCTCACATATTACACCCATTCCCTCCACTTCCCCAGATCACCTCTCTTTTCTTGCAGCCTCCTCCCTCCCCTCAGAAAAGAGCAGGCCTCCCAGTGACATCAACCAAACATGGCAGAACAAGCTACAGTAAGACTAAGGCACATACTATCTATCACATCGAGGCTGGACAAGGCAACCCAATAGACGGAAAGGGCACTCACAAGCAGGCAAAAGAGTCAGGGACAGACCCCGCTTTTAGTGACAATTTTGTAATCTTGGTTTCTTTAAAAACACACAGAAATAATATAAGAATGTATTTTCTCTTTAATTCGAGGTGTGGAGATATGGGGCTGCTTCAGACTGTCTGCAGCAGCTGACCATGATTTGCCTCGTGCTCTAGTAGTTTCTGCGATTGTGTGGTGTTTGGAATTCTGGGAACTTTTCAGAGGGTACATAAATGTGAGAGCCCTGATAAGTGGCGTTGGTGGTTGGTGATCTTTCAGGGAGTTGGTTGTGGTTTGTTAGTAGTTGTGCTCCAAGAACAAACCAAAAGAAAGAAATTAGGTTCAGGTATCTCTTTTTCTCTCTGTCTCTCTGTCTCTGTGTCTGTGTGTCTCTCTCTGTTTCTCTCTATGTCTCTCTGTCTCTCTCTCCTCATTTCTCTTTTATCTAGTGTTAGGGGGTGAAACTGGGGTCCATGCATAAAGGGAGGGAAAAAGAAGAACCCATAAAGTAGCAAAGACCATCGACATCCTCTTCCACTGCTAGGATTTCCACAAGAACAGCAAGCTACTTAGCCATAACACATATGTGGAAGACCTAGGTCAGCCCCCTACAGGTTCCCTGATCTCTCAAGTTCCCACGAGCCTGGTCAGTTGATTCCATGGATCGAGTTCTCCTGGAGTGTCCCTGACCCCTCTGGTTCCTCTAGTCCTTCCTCCCCCTCACCATCAGGACTCTCCAAGCTCTGCCTAATGTTTGGCTATGGGACTCTGCATCTGCTCCCATTAGTTGCTGGATGAAGTCTCTCTGGTCTCTTTGATAACGATTCTGCTAGCTGGTCCTAGCACACTCTATAGGCAGGATAAACTGTAGGTTGAAGGTTTTGTGGCTGGGTTGGTGTCCCAATCGCTCCACTCGAGGCCTTGCTCCCATTGAGGCTCTGTTTCCCTCATTGCTAGGAGTTTTTGTTACGGTTACTCTCATAGATTCTGTGGAGTGTCGATTGCATTAGGTTTCCACCTGCCGTGGATATGCCTCCCAATCCCAGTCGTTTCTCCCAGTATTTTCCTCCTTCTCTCTCATCCACTTGATTCCTCCTGTTCTCAATACCACTCACCTCAAGTCCATCTGCGAAATCTGTTCTATTTCCACTTCCTGGGGAGATTGCATCCCCGCTTAAGCCTTCCTTGTTACTCAGCCTCTCTGGGTCTGTGGACTGCAGCATGATTGTCTTTTACTTGACAGCTAAAATCCACTTACAAGTGAGTACACGCCGTGTGTGCCTTTCTGGGTCTGGGTTACTTCACTCAGGATGATTTTTTTTCTAGTTCTATCCATTTGCCTTTAAATTTCATGATATTATTGTTTTTGGCCCCTGAATATTATTGATTGTGTAAATGTACCACATTTTCTTTATCCATTATTTGGTTGGGGGACATCTATGTTTCCAGATTCCGGCTATTAGGAATAAAGCTGCTGTGAACATAATTGAGCAAGTGTCTTTTGACAGGATGGAGTGTCCTTTGGGTATATGTCCAGGAGTGATATAGCTGAGTCTTGAGGTAGATCTATTTCCAATTTTCTGAGAAACCACCATATTGACTTCCAAAGTGGCTGTACAAGTTTGCACCCCCACTAGCAATGGAGAAGTGTTCCCCTTTCTCCACATCATTGCCAGCATGTGCTCTGTCATTTGTGTTTTTGGTCTTAGCCATACTGACTGGTATAAGATGGAATCTCAAAGTTGGTTTGATTTACATTCCCCTGATGCCTACGGATGTTGAACATTTCTTTAAGTGCTTCTTGGCTATTTGAGATTCCTCTGTTGAGAATTCTCTGTTTAGATCTGTACCCCAGTTTTTAATTGGATTATTTATTTTGCTGATGTCTTTGTTCCTTGCTGACATGTGGAGTTGGTAAAGATCTTTTCCCATTCTGTGGGCTGCCATTTTGTCCTATTGACAGTACCCTTTGCCATACAGAACTTTCATGAAGTCCCATTTATTAATTGTTGATTTTAATACCCATGATAATGGTGTTCTGTTTGGGAAGTTGTCTACTGTTCCACTGAGTTCAAGGCTATTCCCTAGGTTCAATGTATCTGGTTTTATGTTGAGGTCTTTGATCCACTTGGACTTTTGTGTAGGGTGATAGATATGGGTCTATTTGCATTCTTCTGCATTCTGACATTCAGTTAGACTGGCACTATTTGTTGAAGATGCTTTCTTTTTGCATTATAAATTTCTGGCTTCTTTAGCAAGAATCAGGTGTCCAATTTAAACTTTCTATTATAGGCAGGTGGTGAATTCATGTCCAGTTATAAGAAGAGACGGAACCTGGTACCTGTTCCTCTATTCCCCCCAGGGATAGCTTCTTGCAGAACCAATAGTATAGTCAGGAGAGCAGCTGCTGTAGCCAGGGCCCTCTATCACAGAGAGGTGGTACCCTTTAGCATCATTGCTTTTGTTTCTTGGCATTCTCTTCTTGTTTGTCCAGGAGCCTCTGTCTGCTCCCTGCTCCCAGGGGCCTTTGGGACAGGTGCTGTTACTTCTTTTCTGTGACAGAAGAGAAGACTGAGTGTGCCTTGGTGGGAAATGGGGAGAAAGAGTAACAGCCTGGGCTGGGGCGTAGGGCTAGGTTGCTGCTGAGGCTGCAGACAGATCCCCGATGATAGGGAAAGGCCACCCAGGCCCTCACCGGGCAGCTCAAAGCAATGCCCACAGTAGGCTGGTAGAGGCACTGGCCCATAGAGCCCCAAGGCTGCTGGTCAGACCTGAGGCGGCACTGCGGTTGCACTGGCTATCGTGGCAGCAGGAGACAGGGAGGTCACGGCCATCTGAAGACACGGTGCTGTTGGGGCAGGTTGGGGCACATGATTTCATGACCAGGATGGTACCAGGGTTGGCTGTGGAAACAGGAGGAATGGCCATGGGTATTTTGGTCACAGTCCCTGCACCTGTCACCACCCAGCTAGCTCTTAGGGAACTGAAGCCATTGTAAGATAACCTGAGTCATCTAAGAGTTAGTTCTGTGGCATGGTCTCAGGTAGTCTGTGGCTTTTCTGCTTCCCAATAGTTCACTGGAGAGTTCCAGAAGTAGCTGTGACTCTAGAGTCCTGTTTCACAGCATGAGTGGTCTGCTTCTGATGTTGCCTTATTTTAGGATTCACATTGTTTATTCAGTCCAATAGCAATGTGAGAGGGAGCTGCAGTGGGCAGTGCAGTGTCTATCACCTGCTGGGGGGACTTGCTTCCCCATTCGTCTGGTTCTCCATGAAGTTCCTCAGGCAAATGCCAACATAAATCTTCATGCTTCCCTTTGTTTTACAAGACCCCACCTGATAGATGGACCAGATGCCACCCCCTCTGCCCTGGGATGTGAGTGCTGCTGTGAGGAGGAAGGGAGGGGCTCTGCAGTTAGTACTGTTTTCTCTCTGACAGCTTCTGAGTGCTCTGTGATGTGCCCTGCCATGCTGTGCCATCAGCCATCTGTTGTAGGCAATATTCTTGCTTAGTAGTTTTTGTTGAGAATGATGACCTTGCCCTAGACCCCCTTGTTAGCGTCTCAGGGCAGCTTATGAGGACAAGCAAGGGTTGGATCCCAGGTGTGTGCCTATGAAGCTGTGACATGCATTGTTAGATCACCTTCCTGAGTGCATGTGGGGGTCAGTGGTGGTATTAGCTAATTTAGTCTTGTGTCTCGGTGGGGGACATCTGTATTTCCCTACAGGAACAAGCCTGGAAGACATTTAGGTAACCAGTGTTCCCTTTTCTACGATGCGTTGGTGACCTGCTCACTGTGGCCGGTCATCTTGCTGCACAGCGTGTCTGCGAGCCTGTGCGTGGTCCTAGCTTTGTGCTTCCCTGCCTCACATCTTGTTTCGCTGCATTGTATTTGACTTGGGTCTGCTGGTGTTAATGTGGGGTCTTGAGCTTCTGAGTCACACTTGGGAAGGATCTCCTCAAGTTCAAAATGGATGCCCCCCCCACCTCCCCCTCTGCCTGTGCAGCTTCTACCTTACCTTTACTGGTTTTCTCTCACATCCTAGTCTGGTCTGGCTTCCCTGTTGCTTCCTCTACTGCTGGGTAATCTTGTCTCATGCTGGCTTTGGTTTCCAGCATGCTGTACTGCATTCTCCTTGGGATCTGATGCAGTTCTCAGAAGCCAGACCTTCCCCAGTGTAATTATCAAGGCTTCATGCTGTACTTCCTGTAACAAAGACTCATTGTTGTTGCTTGTTGTTAGGATTTTTTTCCTGTGCCTGTTGTAGATTAGTTTTACACATGAGCTTTGAATTTACATTTTATAACCGAGCCCTCCCACCATATATGTGTACATAGACACAAAGTAACCCCCAAATCTGGTTTGCTTTTGCTTGAAGTTTGACCACGTTTACAAACTAATTATAATTATATATAGTTAATTTAATAGCTTATTATTAAATTATAAAATTAAAATAATCAAATAGCTAATTATAATTATATATAATTACATTAGTAAATTATAATTACTTTGTAAGGGTGTTGGGAAGCAACACCGGAGTGATACTCATCTTTCGTTTTCAGAACATGGCACATCTTTCTGGCTGTTGAATCTCAATCTCATGTAGTATTTATAACTTTTAAGAACAGTGGTAATTTTTTAAAGCTCATAATGTAGGGTGGTTTTGAGTTTACTATCCTGCTCTTGAGATGCTGGGAGTACTGTCATGCCACCATGCCAAGTTAACATTTTCCTTTTTTCCTGGGTCCTAGTGCCTTGCCCATGCTAGGAAAACCCTACACCACTGAGCTACACTCATCCCTTAACTCCGTTTTAACTGACAAGTTGTGGATCTTGATGGTGTGCATCATGTGTGGGGGACTGGATGGGCAGAGCTGAACAGTGGGCGTAGCTTACAGACTGACATTTTTATGGTGACAACATTTCAAGCCTGTCTCTTACTGATTATCCACGTATGTCCACCTGTATCACATATGTCCTGAGCCCTTACTTCTCCTGTGTCTCCTACCCCCAGATCACCATCCCATAGTTCTACTCTGCTTCTGTGACTTCAGTCTTTGAATTCGACACGGGGTGGAGTCATGCCAAGTTTGCCTTCCGGTGTATGCTTGGCTTGTTGCACTTAACATAATGCCTTCTGGGGCCACCCATGTTTTCGCACGTGGCAAGATTTCTTCCCTTTTGAAAGCTGAGTAGTGTGGTTATGCTGCTTTTTATTTGTTCATCTCTTGATGGACACAGCTTGATTCTGTTTCTTGGATGCTGGGATCAGTGTTGCTCTGAACACAGGGCATAGATGCCTCTAGACGCCTTTGTTTCCCATGGCTGTGTGCTCAGCACTGGGGATTGCTGGATCTTACGGCATCCTGTGCTTAATTGTGGGGGGATCACTATACCATGTATACAAGATTGCCCCATCCTCATCTGTACAAAGATTCTTTTTTGTTTATACCCTTGCCAGCCCTGGCCATTTCTCATCATCTTAGTAGGAACTGGTCTAACAAGCTCACAATGAGCGACTCACAATGGGCTAGCTCGTTGTGAGTTGCATTTATAGTTTTCTGGTTGACAGTGGTGTTGGGTGTTTCCATGTATTGGCCACTTTCATTTGTTTTGAGAAACGTCTCTTTGAGTCCTTTGCCCATCTTACAATAATGTTTTTCGTGTTCTCTCTACTAAGTGGTTGTTTCCTATAGATGTGATTTTTTTTTAAACTTTGATGATGTATAGGTTTTTCTCCTATTCTTCCTCCTCTGTTTATTGTTTCCTTTACTGTGCATGGTGTTTTAGTTTGATATGATCTCATGTCCATGTTCCTCCCCTGGTTTTACAGTTTCACACCTACTCTTTCAGCTTTTTTCTGCATTTGAGCTGATTTTCATGTGTGGCATGAGATCAGGGCTCCGTCTCTTCTGTAGGTGCAGTATCCCCAGCAGTAGCTTTGTGGTGACTGTCCCTTCCCATTAGAGAGCTTGGCAGGCTGTCTAAAGTCATGTGACTCTTAACACATTGGTTTAGTTCTGGGCTATATTCTTTTCCTCAGTCTGTGCTTTTTTTTTTCCCCCTGGGGGCGCTGTCCTGTTTTGGATGCAGTGGTTTCTCCGGCATGGAATCACAGTTTAGTCTCAAGGTTTTGTTCTTTTGCTGTTATGAGGATTTTGGGCTGAATGTTCTTTTGTATTTTTCAGTGTGACTATGTTTGGTTTCTTTTGACACTAGTCTTGTCTCTTGTTACTTAGCGGGTTTTCTTGGGTTTCCTGGGTATGGAGTCCTATTAGCATCAGAAAGTAGTGGTTAAAGCCCCCACCCCCACTCTAGTTCTTACAGACAGAGATCTCCAGCAGGGATCTTTATCATCAGGTTGGTGATGGCATGCTGTTACCCCACTAAGCAACATGTGCCTTTGGACTGAGGCAGCTATGTTAAGGTGCACCAGCTAGGGACAAAGTGTTGATACGCATGAACAATGGGGGACATTTCACACTCAAATGACAGTGCCCAGCATATCATATCCCTTTCCTAAGTGTTTGAAAGCATTCTGCGTTTAAGCCTGAGTCTTCTATTAGGAGTTCCCCTAGGCATGGTTTCTCTGAACAGCCCCCTAGCACCATGCAGTCTGAGTTTTCCCCCTTTTGGTCCATTGGCTGTGGAGGTTTCTGAGTGCCGGGTTTGGTTTGGTTTCTAGCTTGTGCCACTGTTCCGGATTTAATAGCATACAGCTGAGCCTGTTGGCTATTCTCGCTGCACATTTGGCTCTCAGGAGGTTCCCTTGTGGCCCATTGTGGAGTCTGTTTCCTTGAGGTCCTGCCAGGGCTCGAAAGGAAGGTGGTGTTCAATTCTGTCTGGCAAGGGCGGGATATGCATAGCCACTCAGACCCCTCCTTTACCTGTAAGCTGTGTGTGCCCTTTGTCTGCACCACCTGTCTTGCTTTCTGGTCTCTGAGAAAGAGGCCTGCAGTGTTATTGGGAGACAGTTGTTTAAGGCCTCACAGAACCTCACAGTGTCCGTTATCTGTCTGCATGTCTGGCCGAGGAGGCCATGACTGTAATTCCCTGGGTGAGGTGTGGTGGGAACACTTTGACTGACCCTTGCAAGCCATCCCCCTCCCTCCCTACTCCATCTCCCCCCCCCACCTCCCCCCCCCACCCCCCCAGTCACGGGACTAGAGAAGGTCTGGCTCCAGTCCCAGAGCTTAAAGGAGGAGCGCAGCCCAGTGACCCAGCTGATTTGGTGTTTCAAGCTGCTGAGTTTGTGGTAATTGTGGTATGGCAGCAGCAGGAAGCCGGCACACCTTCTGTGGGTGATTATCACATTAGCCCGCTTTCCTTTTTCCTCCCAGCACTCAGTCGGTTCTAGTCAACAGTAGTACTTTGTCTGTCTTTGCCTTTGTACTGTTACATTGCTAGTGAACTGTCAGCTTTAAATACATCCTCCGACTCCCGTCCTTGATGATGAGCCAGTGAGCTAATGGCTCTTTCTTTCCCTTGCTCATGTTTTCCCGGTTTTTATTAGTTGCTACTCTTTACAGGGCACTTGCCTTATCTGTGTCCTACACCGTCGCTGTAACCCTGCCTTTGTGCGAGGCTCGAGTCTCCAAGTAACCATTCCCAGCCCTCCTTGACGACCTTTTCACAGCGTTTCTTAGGTAGGGCTCATGGGAACTGGGGTCTCCAAGCTGCTTCAGCTTCCAAGGGGCAGCAGAGGGACAGTGTGACTGGCTTGGAGTCCTCAGCAGCTGTCCATCCTGTCGGTGTCACTTGATGTCATCTGACCTTAGAGATTGCTCTGGAGATGCCTGAGAAATCAACCTGGCTCGCTTCCCTGCCTAAGTGGTTTGATTTCTTTCTTTTCACCTCATTTTCTTTACTCACCTCATATTTGTAATACTTTTAAAAATAGGATTTATTTTTTTCTTGGTTTAGTTTAAATCAGTATATTCTGTGTAGTCAGCTCTCAAGGGTACATCTTTGCAGACGTTTCTTCCTGCGTGGGGAGCTGCCTCTTCCCTGTTGATAATGTGCTTTGATGCACACACATTCTTAGTTTTAACAGAGCTCCATCTGTCTATTTTTCTTTTGTTTTCTGTGCTTTTGATGTCATAGTTAAGAAATCATTGCCAAATCCAATGTCATGAAGTTCCCCCAGTGTTGCCTTATAATTTTAGCATGTACATTCAGTTCTGTGACACATTTTGTGCTAATTTCTGCAGTGGTTTAAGGTAAGGGCCCGGTGGCGTTCTCTATGTGGATGTGTGCTTTTCCAACACCATCTGTCCATTCCTTGTGGGATGGCTTTGACACCCTTGTTGATGATCACGTGGCCATTCACATGAGAGTTCACTCTTGGCCTCTGTTTTCGTCTTTTGGTCTCTATGTCTGTTTTTAGGGCACAGCCACACTGTTTTGATGACCAGACCTTTGGGAAAGTTTTAAAACCTGGAAGTCCAAAGTCTTATTAGCTATAACTCTTTTGTTTTCAAGATTGTTTTGGATTTCTGCATTTACTGTTCATTGTGGAATGAATTGTTTGGTTCTTTTCTTCTTCAGGGTCACCCTTGTAAGAGGCCCAGTCTCCTTCCAGAGCAGTGGGGACATGGCTGACAGCTCTGCCAAGGCCCTTTCTGGGTGCTGCTCGGGCCTAGTGACTTCTCAGGCGGCTTTGCTACTACATATATACCCAGATCCTGTTGGGTTGGTGTTTTAGAGAGAGAGGTAGAGGATGCCAGAGCGAGGTGGTGGAGGAACAGGCTATCCTTCTGCCCAGGCGTCGCCCTCCTCCTGTCCTGCAGCTTTCCATTGTGCCTCTGTGGTTCTGCCATGTTCCTCCACCTTTATCTCACCCCCGAGGCCCTGCAGCATCTCCATGCCCCTGTGTTCCTGCTGCCCCTTGTTACCCCAAACCCCACCCTTGAAGCCCTGGCATTTCCCCACAGGCATGCTCCTCTCCACACCATGGCAGGTCTCTGTCCTCCTCCTACTCTGGTGTAAGTTCTCATCTGACTTGGGGCCTGCAGATTTTGTTTCCTGTTTTCTATAAACATGAAGTTTAGATCTGTAAACCTTTTATTTGTTAGTTCAGGGATTGCCTCCTTATTGTTTTAGCCTGGTTTCTAGAGAGAAATGGGGAAAGACATGCTAATGTATAGAGGGGTTTATACTTGTCATCAGTGTCTCTTTAATAACCTAGTGATTTTTAGAGTCCATGTGCCTGTCGTGGAGGCTGTACATGGGAGGCGCTTAGCAAAGACTCACCTACACTCTTGTCCCCTTGTGGGATGGCTGTGGGGAAGGGAGAAGCTGAACTTGATCCTGAGCTAGAGGTGACACTAGTCAGGATACAAAAGCAACAAGGCCATTGTGGGCCAGGGCAGCACATTGTTACCGGCTTGATGGTCTCAGAACCTTGGATAGCAATTGGCTGGGGTGAGTGCCATCTTTGCTCAGTGGGTGGTACCCGCGGCTGGCTACCACTACTCAGATCTCCCTGACACCTCCTTCCTGAAGGTCACTGGATGAATGATGGCGGCACCGAGCTGTCCTGATGCCTCAGCTGTCCTGATGCCTCAGGACAGAGAGGAGCAGCCATTATATGGGTGATGATATAGCAGGTTCTCCAGTACTGTTGCCTCATCCAGAGGGGCCAGAACGGGCCTGCTGTTTGCCTTTTATGGAAGTGCCCTGGCAAGTTAAGGGGGGTAGTGTGGGTTCTCGAAGGCAGAAGGTACATGCCTTGACTCAATGCTTATGTATGTGCTTTTGTGGCATATTGTTGGTTCTGAGCCTGCCTCTAGAACTGTCTCTGTCCAAATGTTTCCCCAGCAAATGCATTATCCTGTCTTCCCAATGGTGTGTCCTCCAGCCTAAGGGAGAGCAGTGTCTCCTCGAGTGGAGAGCCTCTGAAATTCTTTAGACTGTTCTTATTTTCACGTCTCTTGTCTAGGCTCCTGGTGGAGTGTGGCACTGGCCAGACTCTTCCCTCCTGCCTCCAGTGGGTTGGCCTTGTGAGCCTCCTGTGGACTGCCAGGCTGGCCTCCTATCCCAGTGTCTCCCTGGCCTAACATTTCCCTCATGAAGCCTCAGGACCTGGCTGAGTTTGCTGAGAAGATTCTGGCTTCGAGCTGATGTCTCTGTAGGCAGTAACTGTGGTCAGGGTTGGCCCATCTCTCGCCAGCCTTGCTGCTCAGCCTGGCTGCTCAGCCTGGCACCTGGTTGGGACCTCCTCTGAGCCTCATGCAGATGGCACACTGCCTCTCTCAGGAGTCCCACTCCAGACACTGAGAGTGGCTTTGGGCATGGAAAGTACACAGCAGCTTTCCCATCAGGCCATAGCTTACCAAGTTGAACTTGTGCCCAGCTTCGTTGACCTCATGGGGGTCTGGATCGGGCACATGCAGGCGCAGGCATTTGTTCTATAGCCTTGCAGTTTCCCGGCTCCATGGCCATGGCTGCTTCCAGACTTGGCTAAAGCCTGCCCAGTGCCAGTGCGGTTGGCAGGAGAAGGACCCGGGGTCTGGATTCCATCTTGGCTTCTCACCAGCTAGATGGCCCAAGTCAGGCTTGGACCTCTATGAGGCTCAGTTTGTAGGCTGGGATGTGGCAACATAGATTCTCCATCCACTCAGGCCTGAGGTTTACATAGTTGCTTTCAGCATGTAGTTTAATGGGTTGTTTCCTGGTAGGCAGGGCCACCTGGTTGAAGGAGTGGGTTTTTCCTATGAATGGGATGTGCCAAAGGGAATGAGGGCCACACCTCCCTCTTGCCTATGGTCCTTTCACCCCTAGCCAGATCCTCTTGCTTGCTAGATGTGCTGGTAGGGCTCTCTCTCTACCTGGGCCTTTGTGATATCGGCACTGTTTGTTAATTCTCGGCAACTGCCACCCTATGGAGAAGGGACTCATTGCTGGGGCAGGCAGCTGGGCTGTGGGCAGAGCTGGAATAGATGCCTGGCCTCTTGTGGTGCTCCTGAGGGTAGGGGAGGGTAGGGAGGGAGGCTGTGATGAAGACAGCCTTGGCGGGTGGAGTTGGGGCAAGGGCCACACACTGCTGGCATTTTGACCACGCCTTCAGGGTAGTAGTGGTCCAGTGTCTCCGCTGCTGATTCTAGGCATCATTCTGCAAGGTGCCTGGGGTTGCCTGGCTGCATTCTGTTTGACGCAGAGTTGAAGTTGCTATAACAACACTGATTCATGTAATTGTAGATCCCTTATCAGGGCCCTTCTCTGGCTCCCCGTTGCACACACAGGCACACATGCTTGTACACTCACACAATCAGGAGACTGTAGAGAGCCAGGGGCTGGGTGTGGGTAAGCGTCCCTTCCCACCATAGTGCTGTGCCTCAGAGTGTACGGCCTTTGTTTGGGGGATATTAGGTACCAGAGGAGTGGGGCATGGTCTGCTCCCCAGCTGGAGAACTCCACATCTAAGATGAGGTGCTAGTGTGAGCTACGCTCTGACTCAGTGTCTCCTGTATGCAGCAGGAGCATCAGGTACCAAGGTGTTGGCAGCTCTCAGGCTGGGCCTGAACAGCCCTGACTGCATTAAGTCATCTAAGATTTCAGTGCTTGGATATGAGGCAGAGCCAGGTCCCAGGTGCCAGCTGATGTGTGTGTGTGTGTGTGTGTGTGTGTGTGTGTGTGTGTGTGTGTGTGTGTGCACACGTGCACGCATGTGCGTGATATGATATTGGGAAGAAAGCACATTGGAAAGCTTTGACACATTTTTATCTTTTACTTTCAAAAGAGAGGACTGGGAAGAGAACTGAGTTGGTAAAGTGCTTGCTTTGCAGACATGAGCACCTGAGGTGGATCCCCAGAAACTACCTATGTAAAACAAGCTGGGCATGACAGTGAGCATCTGTAATTCCAGGGCTAAGGAGGAAATGAGGCCGGAAGAACCTTAGGGCTTGCTGGCTAGCCATTGTAGCCTTCCTGATGAGCTCCAGGCCAGACCCTGTCTCAAAGCAACAACAACAACACAAGCCAGGTGAATTCTGAGGAATGACGCCCCAGGTTATCCTCTGGACTCTACATGCATGCATACATCATGCATGTTCACCCATATGCAGATTATACCCACATGGATTCATGTGTACCCCTCCACATGCACACATACAACAAAAGAGAGGACTTTAATTCCTCCGGAGTAGAAATTCTTCCTTATAGAGCACTCATAAGTGACTGAAGGAAGTATCCCCCACGTCCTCATTTCCTGGTGGCAATCACTCATGCTGTTCTCTAGAACTTGTTTCCCAGTCTTTGTGTGTGTGTGTGTGTGTGTGTGTGTGTGTGTGTGTGTGTGTGTGTGTGTGTGATATGCCTGCCGGTTGTGTGCAGCTTGTTGCAAACAGCTTGCTGTTTCTCCACAAGGTAGGCAGGCCCTTCTTATGTGTGGGAACCAGACATGGCACTGAACAGAAGTGAGAGGCCTGTGAGACGGCCACCTTCGGAAGTGGGGCTAGCCTGGCTTGGGAGAGCAGAGGGGCTTAAGGGTGTAGATGTGTAGAGCAGGCTGTGGACTTGTTTGTGCTGATGTCCTGGACGAGGCACATGGCCTAAGGCTGTCTTCTTTTTTTTTTTTTTTTTTTTTTTTTTTTTTTTTTTTTGGTTTTTCGAGACAGAGTTTCTCTGTGTAGCCTTGGCTGTCCTGGACTCACTTTGTAGACCAGGCTGGCCTCGAACTCACAGCGATCCGCCTGCCTCTGCCTCCCAAGTGCTGGGATTAAAGGCGTGCGCCACCACGCCCGGCAAGGCTGTCTTCTTAATAGCTTCCGGAATCGTTTGGCAGCACGGGTCTCGGTGTCACGTCACGTGAAGCCCAGGCCCATAAGCATCCTTAAGAGTTCCACATCCCATTGTGTGACCTCTCCGGCTGCAGCTTCCACTTTCCGGTTTGCTTGAGAGGACCACGCTGCTGATACCCTGGGGCCTTGGGCCCATTGTTTCGTCTCTGTACCTCATTTTCTGTATCTCTGTGGAAGTGTGTTAGCTTGTCTCGTTTTCTCATCTGCAGAGCTTGTGGGAATTTGTTACTGTGTGTACAAGTATGTTTGTGCTTCTGAGTACTGTGAAGAACACTTGCCATCAGGTAAGTGTGCCACCAAGGCTGGAAGGTGGAGTATCGTCTCTTGTCATCTTCAGCATGTCCCTTTTCATCATTGTCCCTGGGATCTAGAAGCTTCCAGTGTGGAGTGGATAGGAGTAGGTGGATGGAACACTGAGTTTCCTCTCCACTGGGCAGTCCCACGGGGGATGCTCAAGCCTGGGAGTGCAGGAGTGGGCAGCCCCTCCTCTCCCAAGGACCACATGGTTCTGCTTGTGGCTCATGCTCCTGCACGGCTTCCTTTTTCAGTAGATCTTGTTGGGTCAGAGTGAGTATCCCCAGAGGCTGACTGCAGCTGTTGACTTGCTCCTGGGGGACACCCTAGCGTGGGGAAGCAGGTTGCTAAATGAGGCCCATGGTGACTGGCATTGGGGGCTTCCATGCTGCCTTGTCCACTCTTCTCTCGGGCCAGGAGTGGCTGCTCGCATGTCTCCCTGTTGGAGAAAGGGGCTTCAAAGGGTTTGGAGGTACCTGTTGTATGCTGGGCCCAGAGTGCAGTCTTGAGTATGCCTTTCTGCCATGGGGATCCTGGAGGGATCAGCTCATTTAGGAGGTATCAGCTACTTTTCCTTTGCTTATTTCCCTGACCCATGTGCTCCATGGTGACTTATCCTCTTTGACACATGGCTCGCCGATCAGTAGCTCGCAGCATGACCATGTCACATGTGGATGTGTAAGATGCTGTTCCCAGCTATGAAGAGCTGAATGGGACCTTCAGGGCTTGGAGGAGGCATTGTGGACAGTGGCAAGAGAATTGACCTAGGCTATAGCCACGGGGACACTTACTCTCTAGCATGACGCTGGTTCTAAGCTTGATGTGAGCTTAAGCCGGAGAGGAGGTTCTTTGGGTGAAGTCCTGGCCCTGCACAGGAAGCCTTTATCTGGTCTGCAGGTACATGATGGGGTCACCATGCCACAGAACCATTTGGCAGCCTCTAATAAGGACCATCTGTCCTGCCAGGTCCACTGGCATTTACCCAGAGACAGTTGGAAACGTGTCCCATGAATTCTTCTCATGTTCAGAGCATCCTTGACACAACCACCCATCCCAAACATCCACAGGAGAAGAGACAGACTACAGAGGGAGTTCACTGCTCCCCACCACCACACACGGGTCTCATGAGTGCATTGAAGCAACAGGGCAGAGCAAAGGATGTCTACCATGCTGGACATATAAAGAAACTGATGGACTCTGTGACGTGAATTGCAGGAAAAGGCCAAGACAGGTCAACTCCATGTCAGGACAGTCTGGTAGGGGCGCAGAGATGTTCTAGGAATTGGCTCATATTTGGAGGTACAACAAGGCCATACAGTTGCCATAGCCCAGCACATTGAACACCAGAGAGCCAAGTGTCTTCTCACTGCACTGGCATTGTCAAAACTGTGCACTGCCCGAGACTACCAGAAGGAAGAATGTTCTGGTGCCAACGAGGAGCTGACAGACACCATATTGGAGCCTTACACAGAAATCAGGGTACAAAGCCAGGCCCAAAGGATGCTGGGAAGCTGTGTTCTCTTTATAGCTGCTCAGAATGGGCAAGGCCACAGGGTAAGCACAGCTGCCAGGCTCATCAGAAGTGGGAATAGAGCGTAAATGCTTGTGGACAAAGGGTTTCACGTTGGGTCGATGGGAGTGCTCTGGAGTTAGAAGGTATTGATGGCTGCCCATCTTAGAGTACTAAAACACTGAAACAGACACAGTGAGAGGAATCTGACTAGTGTGTAAATGAGATCTCGGAGTTCTGACATACCAGCCAGAGTGGCTGTGGTGTACGGTAAGGAGGGGAAAGACATTGGCTACAAGAGGATGCTTCTTTGGAACACTGCCCCTCACTTAGAACCCTGCCCCTCAAGAGGCATCCAGATGTTGCTCCTGAGGTGCTCCAAGCCTCTCTGCCAGCTGCAGACATCACTGTCTACAGTCAGGAATTGGGTGGGGGTGAACTCAAACACCGGCTAGGCTGTTGCTATGTCCCCAGAGCCTGCAACATGCAATAGCAGCACACAGCAGGTGGCATCTGTCTCTCTGCAGAACAAATGGCTACAGAGGCCAACACACACACACGCACGCACGCACGCACGCACCACTCCATGCTCTCCCTACCCTCCTCCCTCTATGCTTGCCTCAGCAGACACACTCAGAGCTCACCAGTTTACTTCCAAACCAATCTGTTCATTTCCACTGGCTGGAGCACGGGCTATCAGGGCTCACACATGATGCCGAGGCTTCACCTGAAGGAAAGTTTCCACCTACCTCAGTCAGCTGGTAAATCCCTGGAGTCCAAGGCCCTGGAGCAAGCCACAGATGAGCCAATCGGAAGGCAGCCTGAACCCTGGAAAACCCATAACTCCTAGATTCCAAGGCCTCTGACCTTGGTCCCCCACCTCCAGAGTCTGCTAGCAATTCCTTCAGCTGGTATCGTGTCCTCCTCAGGTCCGTCCCATGACTGTGTCCAAGCCTGAGCTGTACACAGCCCCAGGTGGTCCCAGTCTCCCCAGATCAATGCCCAGCCTGGTCCCTGAAGCTTATTATTAGCTTCTTGTTTTCTCCTTTTAACTACCTTGCCTAGGCTGACCTGGAATTCTACGTCATGCCAAGGCTGGACTCAAACTCTTCTTTTAACATTTTTCTTTATTTAATCACTTTACAGCCTGATCCCAAACCCCTCCCTCCTCTTGTCCCAGTTTTGCCTTCATGCTGCCCCCTTCTGCAATTCTCCCTCTTTTTCTCAGAGAAGTGGAGGGCCCTACGGGGTACCAATCCACACTGGCACCTCAAGTCACAGCAGGACTAAGGTCATCTTCTCCCACTGAGGCCAGACAAGGTAGCCCAGCTAGGAGAAAAGGATACAAATGCAGGCAATGGAGTCAGAGGCAGCCCTTACTCCCATTGTTAGGGGTACTCCTGTTGTTAGGGGTACTCCTGTTGCAGGTACATGATGGGGTCGCCATGCTACAGACCCATCAGGCAGCTTCTAATAAAGAGCATCTGCTGTGCCAAGTACACTAGCCTATGATGACCATGTTACACATCTGCTACATATATGTAGGGGGTCTAGGTCTGGTGCCTGCAGGGTTAGGTGCCATGCCACTGACTGCAGTGACATCTGTGTCCTACATGGTAGAGGCTGAGAGAAGCAAGCTGTGTGTCTGTCAAAGGGTACCAGTCCCGCCATGGCAACATCCTCTAGTTCCAGTCATTTCTCAGGGCTCCAGCTCCTCATACCATTGCCCTGTTTGTGAACTTGGGGCCAGAGCTACTGGGCACTGTGTTGTGCTCTGAGTCCTGGTTGCCTTGACGGGACAGGAGACAAGGTGCCTGTGTCCATCTGTGGAAGGTGTGTCGTGCCTTCTTCCAGGAACTGCACAGGGTGTGGTTGGTGTGTGTGGGCGACTCAGAGATATGAGGGGGCTTTCTTAAGGTTGCCTGCTAGTCAAGACAGACTGTGAGCTCACACCTGGCTGCCTCTGCATCCTCAATCTCTCCTGACTCCATTTTGACCAGTGTATGCCATTGTGTGTCACAGCCTTCCCTGAGCACTCTGCATAGCCACCTGCTGTACTTATAGCCCGGAAGGATAAGCCATGGTGGGACCCACCCTCCTGCTGCTGCCCACCTCTCGGATATCTCAGCCATCCATTTCCTCTTTCCTGCTGCCTTCTTTGCCTCCACAGGTCCTCGGTATTGTCCCCTGCTCTGGGATGCTTGCTAGGCCTAGATGAGAAGCCAGTGGCATGGGCAGGAAGCAAGCTCTTGTGGGCTCTTGGCTGCTTTCCCTGGGTGTCTCTGTATGGTGAAGCTGCCTGGTAGGTGAGTGCTGGTGGAGTTGCAAGTTCTGTGCTTCTGTTGAGTGACGTGGTTTGCTAGTTGAGGGTCAAGAGAACAGTCCATGTACAGTGTGACTTAACCAGGAAGTGTTGTGATGACTGCCTGGTAAGCTGAACCTTGTGGGATGTGGGCCTGACTTGTCCTTTGCCAATCTAGCTTCTGTCTGTGTAAGCTTAGGATTACGCCCCTTTCTGCTCTTGGGTACCCTTGTCCTGTCTTCACCTGTGAGGACGTGGATGTCCACATGTGGCCCCTGACTTTTAGCAGGAGTTTCAGCATGTGAATTTGGGACAGAGTCTTTAAGCTCTGGAGTTGCTCTCAGGTGCTAGGCCTCCCTCTGAGGGAAAGCAGGAACTCATGGAGACCAGCCTCCCTGATTCAGCAGTGCTGACTGCAGGCCAGATGCCTTTCCCTAGATATGGTCTTGTGGGTGTGCCCCCTCTATCCTTTCTTAGATAACTTGGGGGTTGGAGGTGGGGTCTAGCTGTTATTTTGCATCCCAGAATCTAGACAGTGTGGTGAAGCCAACTCCTGCCTTGGCCCAGGCTTTTATCTTCCAGCCCCTGGATTCACAGGTTGGCTGTGTGATTCTTGGCCAGATTTTGGTGCCAAGTCCCTTCTTGGGCTGAGTACTGCTTCCTGCCCAACCTTCATCCAGGTGGTGTTGTCGTGATGGGAATCTGGGGCTGTGGTCACTTCGGAGTGCAGGGCTGGTATTTGTTGTTGGGACAGTGTGTAGTAGTGACTTCACATGCTGGGCTACTGGTTTTTTTTTTGGGGGGGGGGCAACTGTACCTGATGTCTGCCCTCAGGGCACCCACCAGTCTAGTCTGTGTTCGTGCTCTGCCTGGGGCGGTGTGCGGGCTTCAGTCAGGAGACCAGGGAGGGCTGTGGTGAGTAGAAGGCAGGAGTCCCCGCAAGAGAGCAGCCAGCCCCTCCTTGTTCTGCCCAGTGGTTGGAGAGCCTGGGCCCTGGTTTCCTGAGCCAAGTGGAGGTCGATGGCACATTGAAAAAGTCTGTCCCATTACTTTCCTCCTAGTAGATGAGGCCTAACTGGGCTAGGTTCTGGCCTCATGAGCCTTTAAGACCATCCCAATTGTCCTTTGAAGGTGGCCAGGCCTAAGCCAGCTCCCATGGCCTCAGCCCAGGTCTATGCCCTGTGGTGTCTTCAAAGACCAGATGGTTTGCTTCCCAAGGAATTTGGGCTCTCACTGGGCTAGGATCGTGTCCTCATTGGCCCGCCCTGAGAGCTGCCCCACTCTTCTGTCTTCCCAAGTCCAAGAGAATCTTTGGAAACAGGATGTAGAGGTAGTCTAATAGGGGAGGATCCAGAGGGAGAGAGAGGAGGACACAGACAGGACCTGACAGGAGCCCAGAGGGAGTGTGTGGAGCAAGTGGTCCCCTCACCTGCCTCTTGGAGGTTGTTCCACTGTCCTCTTGGCTTTTTTTCCCCCCCTCTCTCTCCTAAAACTTACCATTGTTTCCCTTATCCACTCAATAGACAGTTGTTGCAGAGGAAACCCCGGCTCTGGTGCCAGGTGCTCAATGCCGGCAGCTAAGGCTTCAGTGAGCCACTGCGGAGCTTTCTCCTGGCCGGCCACCTGCTGCCCCTTCTGCCCAGCATCTGTGCTCTAGAGGCCCTGCTGGCATCCAGCCTGCTGAGTGTCTGTCAGTGTGGACTGATCTCTGAGCGCCAGCTCTGCATTTCCAGTGAGATGGTTTCTCAGTGTTCACAGTTAGACCATCCAGAACCCATCCTTCTCCCCACAACCTTTCTCCCCCAGCCACATCCCCCTTCAGCACTGTGATGAACCCAGTGCCTTGTACTGGGTTAGCATGCTACCATTGAACTACATCCCCAGCCTCCTCGCCCTTGTCATCTTGATGGTAGCACTGCCAGTGAGGAGACTGCAGTGCCTGTGTGCCATCACAGGTAAGGCTATTGACATGAAATAGACATAGCAAAATCACTCTCCTAAGTGCCGGTGACTGTTAGACTGTTAGTCTGGCAGGACAGGACTGTTGGCCCTCTTGTTCTTGCTTGGGCACTCTTGATCTGCTGTCTTACAAGGGATGTGTTGACTTTGTCTAAGTTGTTAGATGGACAGGTAGAAACACAGCCAGAGTATTTGTGATTCCTAACAATATTGTCACATCATCCTTTGGGTATCCCTAGATCCTAACAGTGTTGTCCTGTGTGCTCTCTGGGAGCAGCAGCATTCCTCTGTGGATCCATCTTGTGCCTGACACTTGCAGTGAGAACGCTTTTCTGGAAGTGCTTAGTCAGCACTTTTGTTCCTCTTGGCTTCATTGGAGTGTTGTCAATGTGTGGAATAAGGTATCCGCGTCTCACCTCCTTAGAGAGGCCACTCCACTGGCTAATGGTTCCCGGGGGAAGTCAGCTGTCACTCCCACTTGTGTTCCTGGTACAAGGCCATGAGGTCTTTTTCTCTGTCAACTCTAGGCCTTTACAATTTTTTTTTATTGTTTTACATTTATTTACCTGTCTAGTTGTTCTTTCTTTCTTTCTTTTAAAAAAAAAAATATTTATTACATATAGAGTGCTTTGCCTGCATGCCAGAAGAGGGCACCAGATCTCATTACAGATGGTTGTGAGCCACCATGTGGTTGCTGGGAATTGAACTCAGGACCTTTGGAAGAGCAGACGGTGCTCTTATCCTCTGAGCCATCTCTCTAACCCCTAGTTGTTATTTCTTACATGGCTCGCCCTTTCCTCACATCTGTTACTCGTGTAAATGCTCCTGGGACCCCTGTGGTCTGAGAGCTGTAGAGGCAGTCTGCCTGGTCACCTTCTCTTTGTCCGCTGTGTTTCTCTGTGGGGGATCTAGCACCTTGTCTCCTGGCTGTGTCGACCTGCTGACCAGCTCTTCGCAGGCACCCTTCATTTCTGCTGTTGGTGTTTGTTACTTCCGGCACCCATGATTCTCAAGAGTTCGTACATCTCTGTGAAGTTTTCCAGGGTTCTAGCATGTGTTCTGCTCCTGAGGAGTTGATGATGTGTCAACAGTCATTTTAGGGCCTTGGTCTGAGATTGGCATCTGGTTGGCCTCATGCTCTTGAGTGGTATAGGATCATGAGTTCCTGGATGGCAGAGGTCAGCCCCACTCATGGGCAGAGATAGGCACACCCTGTTCACTCGGCCTGTTGCGTGAGAGGGAGCCCTGCTTTGCCTTGCTGCTGCTGTGGCTATCCTCAGCCTTCCTCATATTCGTAACCTTCTCTAGTTACCTTGTGCTTAGGGTGGGCATGTTGGCGATAGCCTTTCTGGGGGCCTGGGCCTCAGAGGCAGGTAGTCTCTTCCCACCCTCTCGCCCTGTTTTTAGTCTCTGCTCTGCATGGCTGTCCCTGCTCATGATCCTGCTGGTCCCATTGCAGCCTCAGTCATGGCAGGCATAGTCTGACAATGGGCTTTCTAGGACCCCTTCCCCTGTGGCGGTCCAGTTGTGCTGTGTCTCTTGCTGGTGTTGTGGGGCAATCCCTTCCCACCACCCACGAAGACCTCCTGCTTCCTTTCCATGGGCAGAGGGCCATTCCTTGCTCTTGTCGCCTGGTGTTCATGGACATCCTGCTTATCCAGGGATCAGCATCTGATGCCTCTGGACCACTAGCCTGGCCTTGGTGCCTTAGGGGAGAGGGGCCCCTACCCCAGCAGGGCTACAACATTCCTTGTCCCTGTACCCTAGGGGTTCTGCCCCATCTGTTTATGCAGAGGAGGGTGGAGTGGCTTTGGTACCCAGGCTGCTCCGCTGTCTGAGAACGGGTTCTGATGATGTTTAGAAGATGACAGCAGTGCAGCTTTGCAGCTTTTGTGGCCAGCACGGGTGGAGCCCTCTCTTAACTCTGAACTGTGCATCTCCAGTTCAAAACGATGTGAACTTTTGGTCACGTCCTAAGCCTCAGTTTTGTGTAACACCTGTGAACATTCTTTGTGTCTTTTACCTAGCCCCCCCCCATTTAAAAAGCAAAAGACAAAACCCTGTTATTCCTATTTTCCCAGTATCAGTGAGCTCTCATGTCGCAGCTGCTGTTTCCCTTCGCCGGTGGCTTATGTGGCTCATAGTTTCCGTCCAGAGCACTGCTCACTGTGCCTGGACTGTGCTAGCTGCCTGTGCTGTGAGCTGCCCCACTCACCTCTCCCCTTGTGGCCACTTCCCTAGCAGACTTCCCCTCTCCCGCAGGAATATTTTCTTTTTGTGCTTGTACATTTGTTGTTTCGCCTTTTACAGTGACAGCCATGATCTGTTTGGAAGATACTCCTTCTTATTATGTGAGGCATGAATCGATTTTTGTTTTTCCACACGGCTGGCCAGATGTCCCAGAGTCACTCAGGGAAAACTCGTCTTTGATCCTGGGTGCTTCGTTTATCTCACACTGCATTTCCATACTTGCAGGGACCTATTTTTAGACCTCCCCTCCCATTCCCTGGTCTGTGTGTGTTTTCATGCACAGCATTTTAATTACAGGGGCTTTCTAGCATTTTTAATAACAGCTTTATTGTCATGTCATCCACATACCAAATGCTCACCCCGTTTCAAATGTACAATTCAGTGGGTTTGTTCATAGAGTCCTGTACCCATGTTACTACGGAAATCTAGAACATTCTCCATCCTCGTTGGCAGCCCCTCCCCGCTCCCCTCCAGCTGCTTGCTGTGTCTTGGGTTTGCACGCTGTGGACACTTCACACAGGCAGAACTGTACAGCGCGAGGCTGCTGGTGCCTGGCTGTGGAATGCGTTCAGGATCCACCCACGCTGTGGCATGTGCCAGTACTCGGCTCTAGGATCTGCTCAAGCCTGCCAGTTCTAGGCCTTTCTGTTTGTTTGGTGTCTTCCTGTATGTTCTCATGCATTTGTTTTCCCACATGAACTTCCCTGTCAATTCGTCTAGCTCCATGAAGATGCTGCTGGCGCGCTCCCTCTGTGTGGTGGGAGAATCAGTGTCTTTGGGAAACAGAGCTGTTGCATCCAGAGACTAGAGCGTGTCTCTGCAGAGCTGCGTTTGGGGCTCCCTCCTAGGCTGTTTTCTCGACTCGCGCTCTACTTCCTCTCTGGTCCACTGCTATGTTGCTGCTGGAGTTGGAATTCTCCGTTCTCTCCTTAACCTGGCAATGAAGGCTGTTGGTTTCTTTCCCTCTTTATTTTTACTTTTGCGCATGCCTGTGCATCTGTGTGAGTATAGACAGGTCCTGATGGGGGCCAGAAGAGGGCTTTTAATTCCATGGAGCTGGATTATTGGGTGGTTGTGAGATGTGCAACGTGGAGGCTGGGAGCTGAGCTCCAGTCCAATGTTCCGAACCACCGAGTCATCCCTCAAGTCCCAGCCATTGGTTTCTGTGTATTGATGCTTCATCCTGGTGTTGGGACGTTAACTTGTATCTCTAGGGTTTCACTCAAACTGTGCTACTACTTAAAGCAGAGTTTCATTTTGGCTTTGTGACTCCTTTCTTCTTCATCTCAGTGGCTCTAGCTGGCCCACCCAGAGGATGTTGGACCTTACAGAGAAAAAAATCTGTATGTCTTGCCAAGCTTTGAGAGCAGTGCCTGGCATCTCCTTGTTAAATGAGATGCTTGTTTAAGGATGGGCAGGTATGTCTCTCTGTCTAGCCCTGGCTGTCCTGGACTCATTTTGTAGACCAGGCTGGCCTCGAACTCACAGTGATCCACCTGCCTCTGCTTCCCAAGTGCTGGGATTAAAGTGTGCACCGCCATACCTGGCCCTAAGAGTGACCTTGAACTCCTGATTCTTCTGCCTTTATCTCCTGAGTACTGGGACTATAGATGTCGGCCATCAAACTCAGTTTATCATAATTCTGGGGGTCAAACTCTGGCCCTTGCGCATGCTGAAGGAGCATGCTACCAAGTGAGACACATCCCAGTCTCTCCCAGTTTTCTTGATTAAGTTAGTTGTTGGATGTCTATCTAATTTTTTTTTTCAGAAACAGCATTTGATTTATTAATTAGGTCTCATGTTTTCTATTTTCTGCCTCATTGGTTTTTGCTTTTATTTGCATTATTTCTTTCCTTGTGGCTATTTTTGAATTATTTTGTTGTTCTTTTTTTTTTAACCTTACGAGCTAAAAACTAGTTCATCTGTTCTCACTTTTTCATAAAACGTTGTTTAGACGTAGCCGTTTCCTCTTATTCCCTCTTTGAATGCATCTTACTGATTTCTAACCGCAGTCATTTCGCTGTCAGTATTTTAGTTTTTCCCCCGTCTGTGTTGTGGAGTGGTATCTCCCACCCCTCCTCCCAAAAAGGCTTTCCACCCCCTTTACAGGGGCTCAAGGGGCCTTCTCTGTTCTCCCTAACACCTGCGGGTACCCTGCAAGTCTCAGGTAGTGCACAGGGTCAGCAGTTGCCCTCAGACTACCTGCTTGGCCTTGGTGCCTTAGTGGGAGGGGGTACCTCTCTGTCTTCTGTTTGTGTTGTTCCTTCCTCCAAGAGTTGTTTAGTAGACGGCTTTTGTGTGGAGGGAGGCGGGGTTCCAGATGAGTTGTCACCGTATCAGTAGAAGACTCCATGGATGGATCATACTTGGATGGTATTATTAGGACATGGAAGAAGGAAGCGCAGAGGTGAGGGCTTGGTTACTGGGTCCACTGGAGGGTGTTTTACACCCCCAGCATCTTTCTCAGCCTTCTCTCAACTTCTGTTGTGAGGTGAGCAGCTTTGCTCCTGTACATCTTCTTCCTCCCCAGAGATAACAGCAGCAAGCCACCATGTACTGGGCACCTCGGAAACCGTGAGTGGAGAGAAATCCTGTGCTTTTCAGTTTGGTTCTCTCAGGCATTTTGTGTCACAGTTGTGGAAAGCCAGTATCTCACCATCACCTATTTTCATATTACCTGTCCTGGCTAGTTGTGTCCTCATGTCCTCCTGAGGTGGCCTGACCTTGTCCGAGCCTGCTCCTCATGCTCCTGTGTGGGAAGCATGGACTTGTCATTCCTCTTTCTACTGCAGCCCGGCCCCCCACCCACCCAGGATCAGCCATTTCTCTCAGGAATCTTGTCTCCTCTTATGATTTTATTGAAAAACCGTGTTTAGGAGCTAAGATGGACATGATTGTCAAAGTCTTGGAAGTGGGTGTGGTGACAGCTTTATCAGAGAGTGTACAGATGTGTGTGTGTGTGTGTGTGTGTGTATGTGTGTGTGTGTGTGTGTGTGTGTGTGTGTGTGTGTGTGTGTGTGTGATTTGTAGCTCCCACAGCCTATGCCTGTGTCTCTCTGTACATTAAAAATGATGACTACATGCCAGTCCCTTGAGATGCTGAGCTCCTCAAACGTAAATGAGCAAGGGCTTGGCCAGAGGGATGTGGCAAGGGAGAGGACGCTGTCCTCTTTCCCTGTAGCTTCTGGGCCAGATGGGAGGCCACTGTGTGGTACACTGGAGGGCTTCATGTCTGGTGTAGAGATGCACTGACGTGGGTCACACGGAGTGGAGGAGGCACTGCATCCTGTGCCACTGTGTGGTACACTGGGATCCTGTTCCATGTCCCGTCTGTCTCTGTGACTCTGCACTTTTCTTTCTTCAATCCACTTTGCTTACCTGAAATACTGGGCTTTGAACTTCTTCAGAGAATCCCTAGTGTGGGCACTTCTGCTCCTGCACTTGGCCCATGGGGGACATTTGTTGTCACTCATGACTCCTTTTGACTTTAGAGCAGACATTTTTTTTCCACATTGCAATGCAGTCCCAGGAGTAAGAACGAGTGGATTCAAGTTTGAGCCTGGAGCTGAGTTGGGACTTACTATGGCAGGTCGCCTAGACTTGTGTGAGATTGTGGTCTTTTTTATAAGGTCTCTCTGGGTGGCTTCGTGTCCTCAAAGATGCATTCATATGGCGGAGGAGGCAGTGGCCGGTGGAGGGATGTGGTGTTCCAGATGGCATTAAGGCACAGCTTGGAGGTTCTGGCATGGGTTGAGTCATGACATCCTGCCTGACAGTTAGGGAGACCATCCTAGGAGGGCCCAGGCATCCATGCCTCCCAACACTGCCTTCACTGGGGAAACAGTATAGCCGGGGGCCTCATGCCTCCCTTCCTGCACCATTGCATGCCAGGGTGGAACAGAGTGCAGGAGAGCACCCCACCTCCCCAACCCGCACTGGCTCTACACCATCAGCAGGCCTATGGGGAAGTGGTGACACCAGCCCCAGGTGACAGCTAGAAGATTGGATTGTTATTTTGAATTGTGAGCCACCTGGGACCAGGAGCCCTTTTTAAGGATCAGAGTTGGGTAGTGGGTAGCCAGTGTCTTGAGGTCCTGTCTGGAGATAGACTGTACCTCATACTTTATCTTGTTGGTGAGCATGTCTACCCTGTGATAGCCCCTCTGACTACCCTCTTGCAAAAGGGGAACAGGTTCTGGGGCTGTTGGGTTGACTGAGACATTGTCTGTTAGAGTCCAAGTGGGAACCTGACCCAAGTTTCTACTGCTAGGCTGGAACTTTTCCTCTGCCTTCAGCTGAGCCCAGGGCAGGCACTGTGTGGAGAAGTCCATGGAAGCATATTGGGCAGTGCAAGCTCCATGGCATTATTAGCAAGCTTTATGGAGGCCACAGAAAAGTCAGGTTTTGCTTAAACTGGTGGATTTCCCCACTGTGTAGTTGTCTGTTCCCTCCTACAATGACCTGGAGGGTCATGTGTGCAGCATAGGGTGGTCTGTGGTAGCAAGTAGAGAGCTGTGCCAGTGAGCCTTGGCATAGCTGCCTGTGGAGGTGCCCTGCACAGCCAGCCTCTGAGCTATAGATGTTGAGGCTCTGACAAACCTCATTAAGTTTTTCTCCTTTATCTTTTAGTTTCATTTTGCCTCGAAAATAATTTACCCTGCCAGGAAAGGCTTTGGGAGAAAGATTTTCTGTGCCTTGGATGCAGGACCTAGGGGTGCAGGCCGTAGGCAGCAATGGCTGCATTGACCCACCTACTAATAGTGGCCTTGATGCTCACCTGGTCCCATTTCTTGCATTTTTTTTCTTTTGCCTTGGCAGTGTCTTTGGAACGCCTCATGAGGCGGTTAGGATGAGTGTGAAGGTACAGGTGTGTTCCTGCAGGCTAGCCAAGCCGAGCTTCTAGGAGACTGAATGCTACACCAGGCCACCATTTGTGCCTGAAGTACGAGAGGGGAGGACAGGTACCAGGAAGGCCATAGATGTGAACTGCTCTGCCTGGCTTGTGCCAGGAGCAGCATGTTGAAGGACAGAACCTATGGCAGGCCCATACATAGATCCTTTGGAAAGTCAGAGTCGTATCCACAGAGTCCTGATGTGGGGTCCTGCCAGGGGTCCCCTGATGACCCATGGCTTGAATTCTCAGGGTCATCTGTCCTTAGCTATCCCTTCCCTATGTGATTTTTGAAAATTAATTACTTTATTTGTTCACTTTACATCCTGATCGTAGCCCCCCTCCATCTTCTCTCCATCCCACTCTCCCTCTTCCCCCTCCCCTATCCCTCAGAAAAGGGGAGCCCCCCCCCCAGCCCATCAAATCTCATCAGGACTGAGCACATCCTCTTCCCCTGTGGCCTGGTGAGGCAGCCCCACCAGGGGGAAGTGATCAAAAAGCAGGCAATAGAGTCCATGTCAGAGACAGCCCCAGCTCCCTTTATTAGGGGACCCACATGAAGCCTGCGCTGCCCATCTGCTACATCTGTGTAGGGGGCCTAGGTCCAGTCTATTCATGGTCTTTGGTTGGTTCTTCAGCTAGCAGCAACCCATCTTTTTTCCATCTGTGTGACAACTGGGGTGCCGTTCTCTGCTTGTCCCTGAATATGAGATTCCCCCACAAGAGGAGGGCATGCCAGGCTGTCCTTTTCTGCTGTGAACTTTCCCTACCACAGTGAGGGTGACTCCTTCCTTCAGAGCTAGAAGGGAGGCCAGGCCGCTGCTCATTGACAAGTGACAAAACCTAGGACTGGAGATATGGCATCCTCTCCAGGGATGTGGCAAGCCCCATATACTAGGGAGTCTCTCAGCTTAGTGAAGAGGTTGGGCCCATTCTGGGGAGCCCGATGTTAGGGGTTGTGATTTCTTGTTAGCTGCTGAGAATGGTGGCCTCAGCTTGGGGGTTCTCCATGGGAATGGGTCCTGAGAGGGCTGGAAGCCAGGGCATGGAAACTGATGTTAGAACCTGTCCTGGGGTCCAGGCCCTGGGACCCTAGCCTGGTACTGTGGGTGGGAGTGCTGGCAGGTCTCGCTGTCCCTGGGCCTGGGTGCTTTGTCTTAGATTAGGGCTTAGCTACTGGGGCAGCAGCAGGCCTGAGGTAGGCGTTCCCTGGCACCCCCACTTCCTCTGGCACCCTGTAAACAGGATCTGGACAGTGCAAGGACAGATGGCTCCCTTCAGGCTGGCAGGGGTTTGGGGTCCCTGGGAAGAGGTGGCGCCAGCCTGGAGAGCCCAAGGCCGGAGGGGACAGGAACTGGCTTTGGCAGCAGTCACGGAAGCTGCATGGTTGGAGGCCTCCTTGGGAGGAAGTGAACACTGTCTCCGTGGTTTCTCTTAAGCCTCAGTGGGGCAGCCTCAGGGTTTGGGTCATTCTTGGGCACAACAGCCTAGCTGTTTCCGCCCACCCCTCTGGCGAGGCCCTGTTGCCAGCTTCCGCCTGCTTGGGCTGTGAACGCCTCTACAGCCTCTGCTCAGCTTCTTTTCCAGTTCACTGTTGTCCACTCTGACCTTACCACACGCCCCTAGGGCCTCCTGGATGCCCACATGCCTGGCCCACCCCTTCCTGCCCCATCCTCAGCCCCTTTGACCTTCACTCTTGATTCCTGCTAGATGCCCTGCCAGTGTGTAGTCCCCAGTTCTGGCCTGCCTCCTTCTGCAGGTCTTAGGCACACTGCAAGGCTCTGGACACCTAGAACTCTGAGCCACCGAATGGAGCATGGCACTTGGGGAAAAGAGACAAGTCTCAGTGAGACCCAGAGCCAGCCCTGGGGTCTAGGTCCTTCCCTCTCTTAGCTGAGTGCCTGGTGCTATGGAGCCTGTGGTCCCTCACTGCCCTCTGCCTGGCGCTTACACCACTGGGCTTCACTTCATTTGATGTGGCTTCGGGAGGCTCCTATGGCTCAAGTCCTGCTGGAGCTTGCAAGAGCAGGAAGTGCAGACTCATCCTCCTGGTGGTCACAGTGCCTATGATGGGCAGAGTGCTTGCTTGCATGCTGCAGTGAGTCTGATGGCCTCCTGATGTGTCCCAGACTCAATACTGACTTGCCAACTGACTTTGGACAAGTTGAGCCTCAGCTTCCCTTTCTTTAAGTAGAGCTTATGTGTTTTGCAACGAAGCTGTGAGAGTTAAGATATAGGTGAGGTCACTCATCAGAGCAGGAGCAAGTGAGCCCCATGGGTTTTGACCTCCAGCCCTATCTCCTGAGGTGTGGAGCCAGGTGCGTCTTATCTGCCTCTTGGCTTTCCTGGTTCCTCTGTCAATAGGACTCATGAGAGCACTGGCCTTGTAGAGTTTGAGGGTGTCCTGTGATATGAGCTGTGCTCAATCACAGCTTTTACCTTATTTGAGGACCCCATTCCTCTCAGTAAAAGATCAGGCATGACTTTGTGATGGACAAGCATCATCGGAGTGTCCTTGACCTGTGGCAGAAGTGATCTTCAGGGACCAGGTCACTCAGGGTGATTGGCTGAGGCACTTGAATGGGGCTGACTCCAGATGGCACCCAGTTTCCCCACAGAGGGCAGTGTCCTGTTCAGCAGCAGGAAGCACATTTCAGAGTGCAGGGATGCCTGGTAGGTGAGGGCCTGCATGGGATTCTGAGGCGAGGCCTGGCCCAGTGCAGGCTGGCTGGTTGAGAAGCTGGGGTTGGAGCTGGTTGCAAGATATGGGCAGAGACAGAGAGGAAGCTGGGATCACAGTGTGGGCAAAGGCACTGGGGTGCAAGACAGCCTTGGTGCTGACGAGTAGGATCTCAGAAAGCAGCCTAAGGTTGAGGAAGCACTGAGGAGGCTTCCTCAGTGACCCTGCTTCCACAGGCCAGTGAGGGCACTGGTGCCTGCAGACCATCAGTGAGAGGCCCTGGAACGGTCCGGACTACAACCTGGACCGCAATGGTTAACTTGTGGAGGGCTGGTGTGGTAGAGGGCTCAAGTTTGGTACCGAGGCTGTAGGGTGCCTGCAGCTTTGCTTGGTGCAGCAGACAGAGTACCTACGGGTCTTGCTGTTTCCCGGAGACGAACATGTCTGCTGGATCTCAGCATCCCCCTGGAGCCTGGAATGGCTGGCTTGGAGGTAGAGGACACACATGGGTATTTCCTGTTCTTAGACTTCAGCTCTCCGTGTTTCTATCAACGGCTTGCCTTCCTCTCAGCTTCTGAGCGAGCACGTTCAGTATGCAGTAAAATGGAATTGCAAGCCTGGGCTGGAGATCTTGTCTCTTTCTGTCACAGCCTCTACACATGCCTTAGCCTGCATCCACGTGGACAGACCGTGCTTCTCTCAGGTCCTGGAGATGTTTCCCCCAGTCCTTTTACAGATATCCCACCCGTATTCAGGCCACAGAGGCCCTAGCTTTGGCATAGAAAGCCTGTCTTAAGGCCCAGACACCTTCCCACCTCCCTGCAAAGTGTCACCTGCTTCTCATGGGCCTTCGTCAGCTCACTTTCCTCCTCAGGAAGCTGTCAGACTGCTCTGCCCTCTGCAGTCTTCAGAGTGACCATTCCTGCTGCTCTAGGCTTTTTCTGTCTGGACCTGGCTTTGTTCATTACTCTCTTCTGTAGCTTCTCCCATAGGTGATTTCTCTGACTGTCCCCGCTGTGCATCTGGTCAGTTGTCCTCCCTTTGCGCATGGCTGTTCGCTTTCAGGTGTGGGGTGGTCATGGCACTGTCTGCCTGCTTTCTTAGTAAGAGTCTGTGACTGGTCCTCTAGCCTTCCTGCTGACAGCAAGTTCCCTGGGTCCCCTTTACTCTTACAGCCCTCAGCCCCGCTCTCTGAGTCAGTGGATATTGTTAACATGGTTCCTGGTGCACAGTGCATGTGCTGGGCCAGTGTGTGGAATGGGCCCTGGTTTCCCACCTGGCTCCTGTCTGCTCAGGTTCCTGCAGCAGCCTCTGCTGCTTCCAGACACATTTGTCTGACGGATGTTTTGTTGGACTCTTACACATAAGCAAGCTTAATGCTTTAAAGTTATACATGCAGAGAGTTTAGGGAGTAAACGAGCTCTACAAGATTAATTAAGAACATCGTAATCCCCAGTGCCTCTCCACTGCCTTCCCAGAGGAGCGCCTTTCAGTAGATTCCTTTGATATTTATCTTTTCTCTAAATGATGTACTGTATTGCTGCTTGATTTAAAAAAAAATCGTTTAGGCATTATTTATTGATTTGCAAGATGAGAACTCCAGTTTCTGTGCCTCTCACAGGCATGCGCACGCCCACTCATTCAGAAGTGTGTTCTCACACAGTGCACATGTGCATGCACGCATAGCACATGGCATGCAGAGGCTCCTGTCTCACTTCCGGTCCTTCCCAGAACTTGTAATGGCCTCTGTGTGTGTAGGTTTTATGTCCTTCTCAGTCACTTCCTGGAGTCTTTCCTCCAGTTCTTTCTGTCTTATGTTCTTGCAGCTCAAAGGTGCAGCCTTCCTTTCATCTTCCTGCTGTCCCTCCAGAAGCTTCTGCAGGACCTGGTCAGCAAGGGTCCACCTTGCCTCGTCACAGTCTTTACCCTGGTTTCCCTTCATCTCTCGGTGGATTCTGGCAGCCTTTCATTAGCCACTGCATGAAACCTGCCACTAAGTCCCATGTGGTTAAAGGGCCCTGGTGCATTTCTCTGGGGCCTGACACACTAGGACTAGGTACAACAGCCAGACCCCCTGGACCTGTCCCTTTCTCTGGTGTGACTTAGTAGCGTGACACTCTGGTGCAGGGCCAGAATGCCTGGACCCAAAACCTTTCTCTGCCAGTTTCCAGCTGTGTGGCTGTGGGCAAGTCGTTCCTCCTGTCTGCGTCTGTGTCCCCATCTGCCAGATCAGAGCTGAGAGGCTGAGCCTGTGAGCAGCCAACTCAGATGCCTGCATGTGCAGTGTGCACTGGCTGCTAACTTCTTCCTGTTACCTGCTTTCTCTAGTGAGCTAGTCTCTGCTCCACTTCCGGGACCCCATGTCAGGGGTTTCGCCCAATGCAGTCCTGCCATAGGGATCACTCTGCTCTTCTTCTTCAGGTCTTACTTCTTACCTTGACTGACACTTATAACTGTTGGGCTCTCTGGACCTTTGTCCCTCACATCAACAAACATCTATTACCATCTTCCATTGAGGTTGTTTTCTGTCACTTCCTCAGAAGCATCTAGAAAGCAAAGTGGGGGAGAAAGCAAAGATGGGGCAGCCACTGGTCCCTGCCTCAGATCTCTGAGGAGCCTGAGAGGCCCATGGAGGCTTCCAAGGGTGATGAGGCGATGGAAGAGCAGTCTGCAGAGTCTGTAATAGTCCTGGAACAACTCCAAAAAAGGGCAAGTCTTATGGGAAGATGCTTTTTGAAAAGTGGACTCACAAAAGATGACAGATCTACCTTTCGCTGCTGCATCTCAGCCAGTAGGCTGCAAGCACAAAGGTCATGCCTGATGAGCTATGGGGCAGCCAGCACTGATGACAGGGAGATGTGCAGTAGCCTGGAGCTCCTGCAGAAGCAGGTTAATACTGAATAGAGCCGGCCCTTGACCTGCTGGCTACTCCCTTTCCCCCAGTGTGGAGCTGTTGCAGCTACAGCCTGTGCTGCTTGCCCTGTTGCCTACAAGCACAAAAGCTGAGCCCGGCAAGCCTGGGGTGGCAAACATTGAGGGTAGGGAGGTGTCTGGCACCTATAAACTCATACAGAACCTGACCCCAGATGTCCCGCCCAGCTGCAACATCACCCTGATGCTGAGCAACAGCAGGATATCAGAGACTCTGTAATGATCTAATATGTGTGGTGCTTCAGAAACTGAAAACCTTGAACTAGACCGACAATCGGAATAATGGCTCATTGTGATGAATATTTGCATGTAAAGCTTTTGGAGCAAACACACACACACACAGACACACACATGCACACAGACACACATACACACACACACACACACATTGTGTGACACACTGCAGTTCCCAATACCACTACAAGGAACAAATATGTGATGGAGACATGAGAAAGATGGAGGAGCAGAGCGGTGAGTGTGTGGTGGAGAGACGTGGGACTAGAGATGTGTGCGGCAGCAGTGACAAGTGTGGGAGAAGACTGAAGTGGACAGGGAGGAATATGTTGTTGCTCAGTAGGACTGATAGGGTGGTGTGCAGCAGCCTGGAGCTTGTGCTCAGCCCGCCCAGAGCACTGGCAAACTGCAAGACTGTCTGAACAATGATGAGATGTTCTAGATGAATAATGGTTCATCTTCTGGATTGCACCTCTTTGAAAGACCTCTGTGGTCTGTGCTGGCCCTGGAGGCCATGTTGGTATCCGTAGTCCACTGTCCCAGGTTATACTGATGCCAAAGGTTCTTGTGAGTGTCTGTGCTCTGGGATGCCACTGGAGGCCATGTTGATCTCTGTTGTCTATGCTGCTGCAGAGGGCCATGTCTGGATCCATGTTCCAGCTGCAGGCAGTGGTTGTGCTGATGTCCGTGGCCTGTGCTGCTGCAGAGGGCCACGTTGATGTCTGTGGGCAGGGCTGCCTCCGGGAACCATACTGGTGTCCTCATCCCATGTTGCCTCAGAGGCTTTGTTGATGCCCTTGGCCTTTGATGCCACCAAGGGCTATGAATCTGTGACTTGTGCTGCAGAAGAGGTCTGTGTCGATGTCCATGGTCTTTACTACCACCAGAGACCATGCTGAGGTCAGTGGCACATGCTAACGTCAGAGGCCATGTGGATGATCGTGGGCTGTGCTGTGACCAGAGACCACGTGGAAGCCCGTGGTCCATGCTCCTGCTGACTGTACAGGGAAAGGAAGCCACAGACTCACAGTTGAGAAAAAGGGACATAGAAAATTTCTATGACAACCTTTACACCACCCTGCATAGTAATAGCCTAGACAGGAAGCCATTGAAGAGAACTCTCAAAAATTGTGAAGAGGATGCTCACAGCTGATGGCTTCTGGCAGGGGTATGGGTGGGGAAGAACTCAGGTTTTTTTAACTGGCTGGCCACTGGGAGTTTGACCATACTCCAGTGAGTATATGGGCACCACAAGCTAGACTTCTTCCTCTTCCTCCTCCTCTTCTTCCTCTTCCTCCTCCTCTTCCTCCTTTTCTTGGAGAGGGGGAGGACACAAGAATGGGGGGGCAGGCCTGGGATAGCTTCATGAGTGTGATGGGGTGCATGATGTGAAATTCCCAAATAATCAATAAAAATGTTATGTTGGAAAAAACAAAAAGAAAGTGAAGAAAGGCCTAATGACAATTTCAATATAGGTCCCAGGACACAAAGCCTAAGGGGTCCATAGGGAGAGGGGAGTCTGGAATGGTTTCAGGGGTCCCCTAGGCCCTTCCTCTGCCAACTGCCTCCCTCTGTGGCTGGGCCTGGCTTTCTTCCTGGGCTGCAGCCAGAGCAGTGCAGCCTACCCCGGAAGAAGTTGTGAGTGTCTGCTTATCCTGCTGCTGTTGTCACGAGGTGCTGTGTTTCAGAAGATGTATGCTATATATATGTTAACAGTGACAGGCTTATTGTTATTACTTCAGAATAAACTAATAGGCAGTTGAAAAGAAGTCTTGAACAGAGTAAATTCCATTGATGGAATTGCATAAACCAGAGCTTCCAGAGTTTCTAATTCTCAGCATTGTCATGGGGCCCAGAAACCAAAATGGTTGGAGCCTCTGCTGTGTACTTGCCTTGCTAGGCTGAGCACAGGCCCATGTATGTGGGAGATATAGTGGGGGAGCCTGCGGAGACCCAGTGATACAAAGTATGAGGGCCTGCATGGGTAAGGGGCAAGGAGAGGGGGGCTCCAAGTGTGGATAGTAGTGTGTGTGTATGTGTGTGTTTACAGGTATTTCTTTTGTATATGTGGGGGGTGGGCTGAGACACAGAGCTCATGTAGAAGTCAGAGGACAGCTTGCAGGGGTTGGTTCTTTCCTTCTACTCAGTTTGTCCCAGTGTTTTTAATTGTGTGTGTATGTGTTTGTACATGCAGTGCAGAACTCATGGAGGACAGAAGAAGGCATTGGATTCCCCCGAGCTGGAGTTACAGGCAGTTGTGAGCCATCTGGTATGAGTCCCTGGTACTGGATTTGGGTCCTCTGGAAGAGTAGCAGCCCCCTTAGCTGCTGAACCGTCTCTCCAGCCCCTCCCACTCCGTGACCTTTCTAGAGGTAGCCAGAGAGCTTCTTCCCAGAGTTCTTGAGAGAGGAAACAGGGCACACCCTCTTCTTGGCCCTATTTCACGGTTCCCATTGCTCACAGGTAGAACAAATGGCCATATACAGTGGTCATGGAGTTGGCGGGGGGGACATAGCTCTGGGCTGTTGAGAAGCCCGAGGATGGGTGCAGAGGAGCCAGGTAGGCCTGAGTGGGCCTGTGCTCTGAGCCTGGAACCTGAACTCTGTTCCTTCCTTCTTCTCCTCCCCATCCCTCTGGGATTTTGTGTTTTTCCAGTTCATCAAGGAGGTTTCCTGCCTGCCCAGCCCACCAGAAGATGTCCTATGAGTCCATCACTAGCAGTGGTGGTTTAGGGAGCCTTACCTCTTTTAAGGGACCCTCATGAAAAGGCTGCCAGGCCCTAGGTAATGGCACAGCAGACACCCGGAGGTGGGAAGGTGGTAGCAGTGTGTGGTTTCCATCCGGTTATACTCCTCTGAGGAGTGACAGGCACCAGTGACTGCTGAGGCCAGGGTGGGTACTCTGGAGAGGAAGAGTGGGGCTTCTCTACGTGGGGGCATTGAAGAGCTGTCGTTTCTATGAGGAGGCACGGTGCAGGTGGGTGTCCCCTGCCACACCCCAGAATGTTCTAGGTGTTTGGGGGTGTGACTGAGGGATGGATAGTTTTGGTTGTACCTTCTGACAGCACTGGAGCAAGTTGTGTTTTGTACAGCATAAAGCTGGGGACACCGAGGCTCTTGGGTGATAGGCTCTTCTCAGTGTTGTATATCTGCAGAGCTAGGACTTACCTATAGATAATCTGAGTTTGTGAATCAGGGTCCCGTGCCTTTTCTGCCATCCTCTCCTGCTGTGGGGCTGGCCTGGGAGCTACCCTGCTCCATTTGGGCCTATATGAGGCTGTGTGATGGCTGCAGTTCTCCTCTGGCCCAGCCTCTGCTTAGAGGAAGCGTCCTGTCTTGGAGTAGGGAGGACACTGAATTTGGGGTCGGCTTGGACTCAGCCTAGTTAGCTGCTGCAAGTTAGAGGTCCTGCCTCTGAGTTGGGCCTGGCTCCATTGAGCTCAGAGTCCTCCTGAGTTGAGGGATCATTTCTCCTCAGCTCTCCTAGGCTCTGCAGCTGAGTGAGGACCAACCCCCGCACCCCTCCCGCTGAGCAAGTCTACTTCCTTCTTTGTGGCCCCTAGCTGAGAGTGGCTGATATCCACCTTGGCTGTGCTGGGGTGTGCACTGTGTCGGGGAGGACATCAGTTGCATGTTCCCTCTTCATGGTGCTACTATCACGTAGAGCCTCCTCAACTAGGACGAAGTGCTGTCCAGGCCCTGTCCACCCCACGCCTTCCTTCTCACAGGGTTATAGGATGCTTGGCCTCCTCCCACCTGGATGCCTTCTCTTTCTCTCCGCTGGTTCCATCCATATCCCAGGCTGGACTCTGGGTGCTGGGTCCTGAGTAGAGGAAACAGATGAACCCTGGACCCAGGGCCTATGTTGTTGGGTGATTTTCTGAGATGGCATCACATGCGTGTTGAGAACAGAGACAAAGGCTCAGTTGGCTGGCTGGGAGGGGGCAGAAGCTTGGAGGGAGCAGCCAATGGGGAGACTTGAGTGCAGAGACACAGGGCCAGCATGGAGTCCCACGCTTTCTTCCAGGGTGAGGCATAAGCGGGATACAGGAGAGCTGGATTTCATCAGTGTTAGGTTACCATTTTCTTGGGATGCTGAATGTGTAAAGGGAACACACATAGATGCAGTGTGTGCCCCTTTGATGCTCACAGTTCCCGTTCATGGTTTAAAGACATGCATACCCTATCACTCGCCTTTCCAGCCCAGCTCCTGAATTCCTGGTCCTGAATCCTGTTTCTCTCTGCTTGCTTTTTTTTTTTTTTTTTTTTTTAAGTTTGATTTCCCTATGTTTGTTTCCTTAACGGTTCCCTGCTGGGTTTGGCATGCTTTGGGGCTTTGTCGAATGGGCTTGGCTACCACAGGGCTCTGATTCGCTGCCTTCATCTTCTGATGCCTGTTGGTGTGACTCAGCGCTGTCCTGCTTTAACTGTCTCTGCCCTCTGTCCTACTGTGGGCATGCTAGGGCCACTCAGCTCGTTCCATACCCCTGGGACTTTAGGTGGCTTTCTGGCCCCTGCCACTACAGCTGTAACAGTTGCGGAGCCCCACAAAGGTGCCCAGAGCTAGTTTGGGCGTGGAGAAGGGGTGCTTCCTGAAGTCTCCTTAGGTTGTTGGTGGTCTAACTAGGATTGTATGTCCACTGGGTGAACAATGGGGCAATCAATGTTCTTGTCACTCTGTCTTCAGTCTTTGTATTGGCCGTCTTCTGTCCCATCCTTCAATAAAGCCCTATGCAGTTTTCCATAAAGATTTTATACATAATTTCTTAATTTAAAAAATCACAAAAGCATTTTTTTTTTGCTGTTATCAGTGGCAGGGTTCTGAATAATAAGTTTTTCTGAGTGTATGCTGTTAGTATGCACACATATTTAGTTTGTGCGTGTGTGTGAAAAGCAAAATCTGGAAGTCTTTCTTAATTTAATGTTTTGTTTCTTAACTTTATAAATAGGGTAACATTCACATACACAAAAGAGATACAGTGATGTAGCAGCCGCCGAGTGTCCCCCTTTGTCCCTTGTCACTGCCTGCTCCTGATTAGTTGGTCAGGTCTCATTTGAACTCTTTTCTGTCTTTTGTCTCATCTGCTAACATCCCCACATGTCTCTGTAAGGTCGGTGCCACCCAGTGCTGCTCAGAAGCCACTTGCCGAGGCGGGCTCTGGGCTCTCAGGATTACTGTGGGAGGCGTGCCTGGCAGACCACACGTCTTGAGCCTTCTGCGTCCTTCCACATCTCCACGCTCAACTCCATCTTTTTTTCCTTTTGCCCTTGAGGTTTATTTGTTGAAGGAACCAGCTTTTCCTGTGGAGTGTAATTGAGTTCATACCCAGCCATTTTGCTGAAGTCTTTTTTATGAATTGCAGTAATTTGTCTGTGAGATCTTTTGAGTTTGCTCTGAGGATGTCTGCGAGCAGTGCAGTTTTCTCTTCTCTTTCAGCAGTTTCACCTGTTAATGTTTTCCACTCTTTCTGAGCTGGCTGGGGACTGGCTTAGGATGTTGGACAGACATGGGGGACCTCTCGTGCCCCTCCATAAGCCAGTAAGACACAGTGAGCGAACAATGATTAGTCTCATTGTGCCTTGCAGTGTAGCTGGAGGTGTGCCGAGTCGTCACTGGATAGTAGATCGTGGCTAGGCTGTCTAAAACAGTGCAAGCTGCTCTCTATAGTGTGTGTAAACATGGCGGAATGCAAAGCTACAGACATTGGCCCCGCCAGTTCCCCTGCTGAGGCATGCTGGGAGCTACCCACTGTGTACCCTTAGGGGATTGTGCCACACATTACCAGCCCAGAAAAGGTCACCATTCAAGCTCCCAAGTGCACAAGTAAAGCTCCACCATGGATCTGTGTTTCAGCTGTCATGCCAGGCCACCATGAGACATGTCATCTTACCACTGTTGTAGTGTAAACACCTGTTGGGGGCCGTCTCTTCTCTGGATTCATGGAGGAGAGGCTATGTGCGCCTTGAATCTTCCTGAGATTTTGCTGCATAACCTTTTGTATATAGAAGCATTTTGACTTAAGTCAGTGTTCCAAGCTGTGAAAAGCCATTCATGTGTTTTGTTCCTTCTTGCGATATTTCACTGAGACATTCAGATTTATTGAAATAAAGTTGTATACTGTGCCTCACCTTGCCAGTTTCAAGGGGCCAGCACTGTGGACAGCACCTTGCTGTGATCCCAGTCCCCATACTGTGCCTCTTCCTAACGATGGACCAGACAGACAGACCCCTTCCCCGAGCCTTGTAGGGGTTGGGTGAATTGCTCTCCACCGAGCATTAGCAGCCAGGGCCGCAGAGAATGGATCCACTGCTGGTATTTTGTTCCTGTTGGAACATGGTCCACACAAGGTTTCAGCCTCTTTCCTCTCACCACTGGGGCTGTGTGCTTGTTACTGTTAGCTTCCTTCTTGTGGTAGAGTGGAAGTTTTGTTGGTCTCTGCTTACATTTCTTACTTTCCCTCCTCCTGCCTGTTGCTTTTTGACTCCCAGATTGGATGTTTACCTTACGCATATTCAATGCTTGCCTTTTATTCTTCACTAATAAAAGCATTTAAAGTCATAAATTTCCAAAGGCTTGCTGCTTTAGTTGAATACCACACATTTTAAAAACATGTAACGTTTTACATCTTTGTTCAGTAATAAATATTTCCTGATCCCCATTGTGATGTTTTTCTTTGACCCAGGAATTATTTTGAAGTGGATTTTCATCTTTTCCAAGAGTGTTTGTCTCCTCAGCTGTCTTTTAAACATGTTTTTTTTTTAAAGCAGCTAGCATGGCTGCAATTCCTTCAGCAAGGAGCTGCCATGCAGAGAGCGTCCGTGTGGGGGGTTGTTGGGGATGTCTCGTAGGTACACCCGGGTCTGCCTTCTTTTGCTGCCTTCCGGGCTGGACCTAGAGCTGAGGAGGCCTTCCAGGGAGGAAGGCAGGTCCATTCACTGCTGGCACTGAGGTCGCTTCCTGCACAGATATTCATGTATCACCTCAGAGTCCTCTCTCCATCGGCCCCCATTTCTCACGTGGAGCACCCTCAGACAGCAGGCTACAGACAGGTGCCTGTCGTCTCCACTAAGCGGCCTTGTTCAAGCACACACCTCCCCCGTGCTTTCAGCTGTGGTGGCCTGAAAAGGCAGGTCTCTGCTTTAGAGAAGGCAAATGTGAGTATACCTGAGGACCCAAGACTGCTAGCGCCTGTGTCCACGCATGTTGTTCTAGTAAGCGAAAATCGAGACACGTTCCCTATAGTGTCTGCATCTGTGTTGGGCCTACTGGGACTGGGGCTGGGGAGAGCTGCCACTCCTCTGCACAGGGGATGTCTCACCCCTGCTGTTGGAAAAGTGAGGTTTTAGAGCACGATTCTGTAGAATGTGTGAGTCTGTGCTGGGGTGGTGTGGTGACGCTTGTTGCTGTTAGATATACTTCTCAGTTTTTGTGCTTCTGTCAGACTGGTGACAGCCATCCAGGGCTTTTTCCCTGGGCCAAACCTGAGGGTCTCAATCTAAAGGCTTTGTCTAGCTCGGAGCCAACTTTCAGAAGAACCGTGGTTTGGACGGACAATAATCTCGAACATGTGACATTCTGAACCTGAGCCCGATGAGGATGGGAGGCGGGTGGTCAAGGAGAGCCCCAAGGAGGTGGGGCTGCTCCTGTCATCCATAGAGTGTGCTAGAGGTTGGACTGAATAGGGAATGGATCATGTTTCTCTGCCTGCTCCAGAGAGCAGCCCATGGGAGGCCTGTGCAGGGAAGGATGCGGAAGACGATGTGGGGCCTTGAGCATGCCCTGAAGTCTGAGGGTCAGGAAGCCAGGTACTTCCACACAGATGACAGTGTGGAATGGTCCTGGGAAGGCTACCAGAGAAGTGATTAGAGGAGGGAGGTCCCCCTGTCATAGCCAAGTCAGCTTGGCAGCATTACCCATAGGTAGGAGACTGGGGCAGGGACTGTGACCCATCTGCCTTCACCCAAGGACATCAGATACTGGGACAGGATTGGGCTGAAATCTATGTGATGGCTGTTGGGGTCCATGTAAGGTCCCATCCGGCAGGACCAAGTGAGAGGGATGCGTCTTCTAGATGCTTAGGCTAGTGTCCTGGCTCTTTGACTCCTGAATGAGGGGACTTGGGCTTGTTGGTATGTGGTTGAGGAGGCACAGGTGTACTGAGACCTATAGAGGTGGTCTTGAGGGCATCCATTTCTAGAGAGGCACTTGCCCACAAGAAGGGCAGTCTTAGAATACTTCTTCCGGGTGGGGCTCCAAGGTACCTCCAGTGTACTCAAGGATCTTTCCATGTTGTACATAGGAGGGCTCTGCTCCTGCCATTGGGAAACCTTTATCCCCACTGAGCCATCCCCTGGTAACAGATTCCGTGTCTCCAGGAAGACATGGTGTAGTTAGGGAGGAAGTTACTGTGGGGGCGACAGGGAGTCCAGCTGGACCCCTGTTCTGTGAGTGGGCAGGCTATGGGTCCTGAGTGGCAGTGAGCTGTGGTGTGCTGCTGACCACATTGCCTCCAAGCTGTCTGCCATGCACCCAAGAGCCACAGCACTGCCCACCAGACACTTGACATTTAGCTGGCAGGCCTGTTAGGACAGTAGGCCTGTCCCTGCCTGTCTACTCTGATGGGAATATGAAGGGCAGGCCGGGACAGTAGCAATGCACCACCGTGGCTTGGAAGTAAAGTGTCTCGCTGCTGTCACGTAGTTAGAAGGGCTTGCACCCAGGTCTCTAGACAGGGGTGGGGAGCGGCAGCAGTATCCTGACCTGGGAGCTGCCAAAGAGGCTCCCCAGGAACTGCCCCCACACCTGCCCAGGCCACAAACATGCACCTTTTTGGTGCCTTTCCAGTGCCAGGGGTTTCCCCTGAACGTAGCCAGACACCAGAGTCCACCTTGCCTTCCATGGGTCCAAGGAAAGACTCTGCCACTGGGCTCCATGGCTGGATGGCAAGACCTAGCACCACTCGTGCAAAAAAGAGGAAGCCCAACTTCTGCCTTCAGGAGACTGTGGTGCTGGTGTCCAAGGTCAGCAAGCAGCACCAGCTGCTGTTTCACTTGGGGCTGCTGGCGGCTGAGCCCTCCCACAGGTACCACGTATGGAGCCAGATCCTATAGGCGATGAGTGCACTGGGCTACTGACACCAAGATGTGGTAGGACCTGAAACACAAGTAGCTGGACCTGCGTGTCGTTGTGTGGCACAAGCTGGGTGAACTCCAGAAGGTGCCTCTGAGACAAGGCTCTGGCCTCAGCTCTGCCTCTGGCAAGCCGCAGGCCCTGGCACACATACCCATGGAACAGGTGGTAGCCAAGATGTTCTGATGCCAGGCCCTGCTCCCTGAAGGTTTCCACCTAGAGCTGCCCACAGGTGAGTCCTCAGGCAGCTCGACTGCTGGGCCACCACTCTGGACTCTAGAAAGGTGGTACTGCCTTAGCTGCCTAGCTTGTATCTTCCTTCTAGGTGGCCCATTTTTGCTTTTTCTCCTAGTGACCTCCTAGTGACCAGGGATGTTCTTATTCAGTCATTCTCAGCTCCGTTCACTCTCTCACTTGTCCTTCCTTCTGCTCCTGATACTTTCAAGATGGTCGACACTGCGTGAGTAAATTGTGATGGCCTGGCTAGCTTTTCATCTCTTCCTCACCCAGTCCTGCACAGAGCCGAGTTGAGACAGAGTTCCCTCCCTAGGGTCATCAGCCAGTCTCTTGGGCGATGATAGAAGGTACATGTTGGCGTACAGCTGAGACACAGTGCTTCAAACAGTGCTTGTTCATGCTAGCCCCGTCTTAGGTGCCCATACTGTCCTGATCTGTCCTTACCATACAGAATGCTCAATGACTTGCTGATTTGTCCTCCTGATCTGGCCTCAGAGCTCTGGTGAGACACGTGTGTTGTGGCTTACTTTTGTTTTTATTTTGTTTTGTTTTGTTTTTTTGAGACAGGGTTTCTTTGTCTGTTCTGGGCTCGCATTGTAGACCAGGCTGGCCTCGAACTCACAGAGATCCACCTGCCTCTGCCTCCCGAATGCTGGGATTAAAGGCGTGCACCACCACTGCCTGGTGGCTTACTTTTTTTTTTTTTTTTTTTTTTAAGAGATGGAGCCTCACTGTGTAGTGCAGACTAGCTCAAACTCCTGGGCTCAGGTGACCCTCTCCATGCAGCCATCCAGGAGTGGGAGAGACAAGTGTGAGAAATACTCTTCTGGTTCTGAATGCTTTTCATTCCCAGCAGAGATGTACCTCCTGGAAGGTCCAGTTGCTAGGGTGTTGGGCAAGTGCAAGTTGGGACCTGGAAGGTACAGTTTACTTGGAGCCAGTCTTCGTCCTTTAGGCTGGGGGCTGTCTTGGCATCTGACAGGTTGATGAAGCCAGCAGAGGTCAGTGCAGACCCTGGAGCATCTCAAGGGTGGGGCCCAGGCTGATGTGTGGACATGGATAATGCCAGGGCTGTGGCAGCAGCAGATGAGCTGGGCTGGAGGTCCCTGTGCGGGATTCTGGCTGCATGGGGGTATGTGGCAGCTCTCCGGAGAGGTCACAGCACTGGAGATAGACTGGTTCCTAAATCTCAGGGCCAGCTTGGAATGCCTGCCCAGATTTACCCTCCCACCTCTTGTCCAAGTGAGAGCACAGAGAGAACTGAGGTACCATATGCCTTTGGTTGCAACAAAAGTGACAGTACTGCAAAGAGGGCCTGGGCAGAGCTTGAGCCTGGCCTTTTTCCAGGTACTATAAAAGTCTATTTTATTATTCTCCTCTTCCTCCCTCCCTCCCTCCCTCCCTCCCTTTCTTCTCCCCTCCCTCCCTTCTTCCATCCCTCCATTCCTCCCCATCCTTCTTCCTTTCTCTGTGTATGTATGTTTGTGTGTGTGTGTGTGTGTGTGTGTGTGTGTGTGTGTGTGTGTGTGTTCATGTGTATGTGAGGTATCATTCCTCAAGGCCCAACCACCTTGTTTTTTAGACAAGGTCCCTCTCGTTTGGCCTGGAGCTTGCTGGTTAGGCAGGCTGGCTGGTCAGTGAGCCCAAGGACCCATCTGTCTCGACTTTCCTAGTGCTGGGATCACAAGTGCCCAGTAATGCCTGGCTTTCTATGTGAGTTTGGGGATAGAGCTCAGAGTCCTTGTCCTTGCACAGTAAGTGCTTTGCACATGGAGCTGCCTCTCTAGTCCCTTATAGCATTCCTTTATTGAGATACTATTCATTTATTGAAATTCAACATTTTATCCCTCCCTTCCTCCCACACTTTCCGTGTCTCCTGGCCTGTGCACACTAGGCACAGTGCTGTAGCCCTGGGCTACACCTCTGGTCCTTGCCCCCTTTCCAAATAGACGTTTGATGGTTTTCAGCATTTTCTTTACTTTGTGTGCCTGTTACCCTCTCTCACTCGAGTGTAGCACTGTCATCCCCAAGGCAGAACGTACTTTTGGTAGCTTGCAGTAGTCCCTTTCTCTGCCCTAGCCCTTGACAGCCTGTGGCCTGTCTGCCTTGTCTTGTCTTCCAGTAGTTCCTCTAAATAGTACCTTTCTGCCCTGTGCATGCCTGTCTTCTTTGCAGCTTGGAGCTCTTCTCTTTGATGGAATGAAGGCTTGTCTACTGTACTCTTGGGAAACGGGATGCCACAAGTTCTGTGGCGGTGCCTTCCTCACTCTGACTCGACTCATGCCTTCTAGATTATAAGGCTCACTTGATCTACATGTTATTCCTGCACTCTGACCTTCATGGCCACATCTTCCTCAATACCCATCTGCTTCCCCGGGGTGCTTGTGCCATGAGTCTGGACACATGCGTGGGCCCTGTGCTGGTCACATGCCCTGGCATTCCTGTGGCATAAGCTGACTTATGCTGCTCTTCCAGCCTCGTTGTCTACTCCACTTGGTAAGCCGTTCCCCATCCTTTGGTCCAGTTTGTGTTGCAGGCTAGGCTCTCTTCATGCCCACTAAAGACATAAATGTTTGGGTGCAAAGGTTTGCTAGGTCACAGGGCAGAGCAGAGCTTGTTAAGACGTGGCTGTGGTGCTTCTGGCTAATGAAGTGCTTAGCCTCATGCCAGTGCATGAGTCCATATAGTGTAAGGCCCTGCCCTATGGCATTCTTATCTTTGGCTTTTCCTTTTTAGCAGATCCCTCTGGGAACTCACTTCCCGATCCCATAGGGCTGACAGGCATAAGAGTGTCATGGCACAGACAGCTCCTGAGTCTTTAGAGCACTGCCCTCCCTCCTCAGGGGTCCATAAGCATCCTCTCACGCTGAAGACCATCCCCTGCCATGCATGTGCTTGAGGCTTCTCAGTTAGCCTCAGACCAGGAATCTTTCCTTATGTTGCTTGCATAGATAGCACTGTGCACAGAGCCCATGCCAGCAGTCACCTGGGCAAGTACCTCTGGGAGCCAGTGACATCATTTGGTGCCACTCCTTGGAGAAGTTGCTCATGCCTTTTGAGTTTGTCATCTGCCTCTGGAGAGCCTTTCACAGCTGGTCACTAAGGCCTCGGGTTTGCCTTGGAACATAGACAGGGGAAGAGCTGCATGCCGCAGCAGGTGGCGGACAGTCGCTACATGTTATTAATCTACATCCCTTTTTTTGCTGCAGGCAGACCGTGATGTGTACTGTTGCAAGACATGTGAGCGTGTGCTGGATAGTTTTATGCCAACTTGACATAAACTAAAGTCATCTGAGAGAAGGGAGCCTCACTTAAGAAAAAAAAAAAAGTCTCCATAAGATCAGGCTGTCGACGGCCCTGTAGGGTATTTTTTGTAATTAGTGAATGGTGGGGGAGGGCTGAGCCCATTGTGGGCAGAGCCATCCCTGGGCTGGTGGTTCCTGGGTTCTATAAGAAAGCAGGCTGAGCAAACCAGAGGGAACAAGCCAGTAAGCAGCACCCCTCCATGGCCTCTGCATCAGCCACTGCGTCCAGGTTCCTACACTCCTTGAGTGCCTGTCCTGACGTCCTTCAGTGATGAACAGTGGTAAGGAAGCATGAGACAAACAATCTCTCTCCTTCCCGAGTTGCTTTGGTCGTGTTGTTTCATCACAGCAACGATCACCTTAGCTAGGATGGAAGGGATACAGGTTAGGTGCACCTCCTGCCTCCTAGTGCTCAGGATGTTGGTTGTCCCTGTCACAGCAAAAACCAGAGCAGAACATTTTGTTTTATATTTTACTGAGGGTGGGAGTCAATGCCTAGGTGGCGTGAAGGTGGCACCCCTAAGTCCAAGCTTCCTTTTCCTCTGGGACACAGGGTCCTCCTCTCTGGTCCTCCCTGGAGGGTGGGGCAGAGCTGTGGTATGGTTCCCTTCTGGCTCTGTGAAAGCCAGGCCTCCTGGACAATGGCTGCCCCCAAAGAGTTTATGTGCTGATCTCCATATGCTATCCGAAGCCATTATGTACCTTGTGTTTCCGTTGTTCCTCGGGAATCCAACAGGGGCCTGATGGGGTAGGATGAGACAATGTAAGGTACATGTGCTGGGTTTTAGCTGGTGGCCATGCCCCAGGAATATGAGGGCTGTGTGGAGCCACATGGCCAGGTATTCACGGCGACTGGTGTCCTAGGGTGTGTCCTGAGTTGTGAGTTTATGCTGATGTCAGTGGTCATCTCCGGGGCTGAGTGGGCAGAGCTGTCCTACTGGGCTTGCTAGGCTACGTGGGTCTGGGGCCGAGCAGCTGGGCATGGGAAGTCAGGGCATGCTAGAAGTGGGCATGGAGGCTGTGATGGAGACTAGAGGTGCCTTGCACTGCATATGTTGTATGTCATCTATTCGTTCACCAATGCATAGACACATACAGAACATGTCCTCATGTCAGCTCTGTGACGTCCACCAGTCGCCCATGTCACATCCACCCAATGGAGGGAGAGGGCTTTCCACTGGGTAAAACTAACTTTGGCTTCTCCCTGGCCTCTCTGAATCCAAGACCTGGCTACTTACTTACTTTTGGCCTTTAGTCTGTAGTTCCTTACTCCTGGCTCTGGTCCCTCCTGGTCAGCAGGGGCACATTTTTGGGTTGACTTCACCTCTGCATCCCATCTTCTTGATGTACTTTGTTTGTTTCCAGCATCGTTGTGAAAAACTTTGTATGGCAAAGGTTTCCACCTTTTAAAATGCTATTCTTTTTATGTTTACTTTTTGTTAATTCTTTGTGAATGTCACACCATGTACCCCAGTCCTGCTCATCTCTCTGTTCTTTCGTGTCTTCCCTCTGCCCTTGCAACCTCCCCCTCAAAAGAAAAATGAAATAAGATGGAATTTAAAAAAAAATCTTGTCTGTCATGTGTCAGTGTGTCATCACACAGTATACCCTTTTGTCCACACGTCTTCACTTGCAAATGTTTGTTGCAATGATGAGTCATTGGTTTTTGAAGCCTCTGTCTTCTGCTACACTATCAGTCCTGGATCCTCATGGAGAAACCCTGTTGTTGCCCTGTGTCGTGGAGATCCTGCAGCTTTGGCTCTCCAGGATTGGCCCTTCCATGCACTCCAGCAGATCATAGATGGGGTAGATGTTGGGGTGGGGCCAACTCAAAGCCCTGGATTTGGGTCTGGGAGGTAGCTGAGTTGGTCAGCCTGCCAGCTCTCCAGTGCTTGCACCACCTGGGCGAGCTCTCCAGGACTTCCCTGATTAGCCAGCTCTCCAGTGCTTATGCCCTTGGGGCCAGCTCACCCTCACCCCTGCCTGCCGCCAGAGTCAGCTCTACTGTGCTGCCCAGGTGAGGTGCAGGTTCTGCTTTCCTGAGTGCTGTAGCTGGTGAGGGGCAGGGACAGTTCTCCAGCTCTCCTGCCTGCTCCAGACATCAAGAGGCCAGGGTGGGGAGAGTATCACTCCTTCATCCAAGTCACCCCATGGCAAACTAGGACTCCTTCAGTCATGAGGACATGTACTGCATGTGTCTACGCATTGGTGAACAAATAGATGCGATACAACATATGCAGTGCAAGGCACCTCTAGTCCCCATCACAGCCTACGTGCCCACTTCTAGCCTGCCCAGATGTCCCATGCCCAGCTGCTCAGCCCCCGACCAACCTAGCCTAACAAGCCCAGTAGGATGTTTTTATGGTCTCAGGTGGCAGCGCAGGCCACTCAGATCAGCATGTCCCCCTCAGCAACACAGCCCTCAGCTATCCACAGGGCCTCCAGTGGCAGCCTAGGCCACGGACATACACTTAGCCTTTGGTGTTAACTTGGGCCACAGACATGGACATAGACCCCAGCTGCAGCAGGACCATGGACCCAGACATGATCCCTTGCTGGCAGCCTGGGCGAGGACCTCACCATGGCCTCCTCATATCTGCCTGTTTCTCATAGTCAGTTCCACACTTCTCCACAGCGTACAAACCCTCCAGCTTTGCTTTCTCTTCACTCATCTCTCTACTGCATACTCCATCTTTCCCATCTCTCCATCACATATTTGTCCATCAGAGTGGCGCCTACAGCAGGTACTTGGGTGTCTGGGTGTCTTTCTTCTGGCCTCCCAGGGCTGGCAGACTAGTAATTGGTTGTTTTTTCTTCCTTTCTTCCAGCTGCCTAGGCTGGCATGTGGTACTTTTTTTTTTTTCCAGGAGTGACGATGCCCAGGAGAGGAGTTGTTGGCTATGTGGTTGGTGACTTTTAAAGCCAGGTGCTCATTGGTTCTCCACCCTCCCAGGGCCATGCTGGATGCTCATGCTTAGTCATTGCACGTTGGCTTTTAATCTGCACTTCCCTGGGACTGAGCACTCATGAGCATTGGCCATTTGCACTCTCTCCATGCGTGTCTACTCAGAAGCATCATCAGTGGATCCAGACACTGTGCATCTTCTGGACACAAGGGCTTTGTCAGATGCCTGTAACTGAATATTTTCTTGTAGATTATGGATTGTTTAACTTTTCATAACTATGGCTTTTTGAAGGATACGCACTTGGCTAATTAGGCGGTTACTTTGGTGGCTTTTCTGTTTGTATTCTGCCTGAGAGGACTCTGAAGAAGGTTTGAAGACTGGCACACGGTTACAAAGTGTTGTTCTCCTACTTCAGTTCAGATGTTGAAGCTCCAACCATGTCTGTCTGTGATGCATGCTGCTATCTGTGTTTGGGAAGTTAAAGTGCCCATGGTGTCTGCTGTGACCTGTTTGAAGGCCTCACCTATTTCAAGTAAACTGTCAGAACAGTGAGGTCACAGTGTCCTCTTCTTGTCTGTAGGATCCACAGCGATGTCTTCTCCTCCATGACTGCTGCTGCTGGTCTGTTTTCTCTCCCTCTCTGCCTCCCTCCCTCCCTCCCTCCCTCCCTCCCTCCCTCCCTCCCTCCCTCCCTCCCTCCCTCCCTCCCTCTCTCTCTCTCTCTCTCTCTCTCTCTCTCTCTCTCTCTCTCTCTCTCTTTGTGTGTGTCTGTAGGGTCTGGCTGTATAGTTTTGGCTGACATCTAGCTTGCTGTGTAGAACATGCTGACTTGGTGATCCTTGTCCCTTTGCCCCCACTAGTGCTGGGATTCCAGGGTTCCAGGTGTGCACCACCACACCCAGGCTTACTCTTCTGTTTTGATTGTCTGGTATAACTTTACTGTTTTAGATAATCTAAGACAGAATTGGAATTATGGCAACTAATGTAAAGTTATCAATTTAATGTTTCAAAGAAGCAGCTTCTGGTTACATTAATTTTTTTCTCTAATGTTGGTTTCCCCCCCCTCACTTTCATTACTTTTTCCCTTCTGCTTTCTTTGGGTCAAACTTGTTTTTGTTTTTGTCATCAGCTGAGACTATTCTTTTCTGATAGGAGGTTGTTGATATAAATTTCACTCTGTGTATTGTTTTATTTATATAAATTAAACATACCATTTACAGTTTATGTAGTTAATATTTTTGGATTTCCCTTGTAATCCCATATTTTACTTTTTAAAAGAGTGTGCTGCTTCATTTCAAGGAGCTACATATATTCGCAGGCACCTTTGAGCTCTTGATTTCTAGTCCCCTTCTGTTCAGAGAATGTGCTTTTGTATGTCAACTGATTTTATAAACATACAGAGACTTGCTTCATGGTCTGGAACATGACATATCCTAATGAGTATCCTCACGCTGTCAGGAGCATGTGCTCAACCTCTGTTGGGTGGCATTGCCTGGTGCCTGTGTTCAAGTCTCTGCCTACTTGCTGTTATCTGCTATGACTTATTTCTGGTTGTGACATCCCAGCATTGTTAACTTGTCTCCACCTATTTTCAAGCTGTGTTATTAGGTACATTTGTGTTTACCGTCCAACCTCTTGTAAATGTCCTTCCCCCCCCTCCGTCCCACCCCCCCCCCATCCCCAGCTGTATTGGCTCTAAGCTCTGCTGTCTGCTGTTGGTTCGCCCGTGGTGTGTTTCCCATTCCTTTTGCCCAGCCATATCTGTTCTGTAGGAGTAGAGTTATGCATATGCTGTGTGAATTCCTGCTTCTCATCCTCTCATTTGGCAGCCTCCGCTCCGTGACTGAGTCGGTGTTGCTGGGTAGAGCCTGTGCAAACTGTAGAGCTTCGTGTTCCACCTTCTCTACTATGGAGTAGTACAGGAACACTGAAAATGTGGCTGGGAAGCCGAAGAAATGAATCATTTTATTTAGTTTCAGTTCATTACAGCTTACAGTCAGACTCCGCCCTGCCTAGGGGTTGCTAGCTAGCCACCTCCTGTCCAGCCTTTCATCTGCGCTGCAAATGTCAGGTGCTCGTGCTGCTCTCTCCTCCTGGTGCTTGCTTTCCAGCGTGTGCTTGGCGCAGGCGCTCAGCTTTTATTTGTAGGAAATAAATACCTACTCCACATCTGTTTTTTGAAACATATTTCCAGTAGTTCCCTCCTGTCCTTTTACTTTTCCTGACCCTCTCTTTCTTGGAGCAATTAATTGATCAATGTCTATTATTTTATACCATTGTTAAGGCTTACTAACAATGTCTGTGTATTATCCTAGTGGCTGCTTCCTAGATCACAGTGTATGTCTTTACCTCTTAAGCCTGCCTTCAAGCATCCATCCCTCTGCCTGCATGGCTCTTACTGCTCTCATTTGTTCATAATTATTTTGGGTGTGTCCCACCCCCTGACCCAGTCTGTTAACAGCCATCATGGCACATTAGGACTGATTTTACTTTATCAGTCACTTGTCCTTTGAGAAGACGCCTGTTTAGAGTTTTTCTCCTTCTGCACCATCCTCGCTTTCTTCAGCTCTTTATTTAAACTGAGATTTCCTTTGCTCGGTGCTTCTGACCTGAATAACTTACTTCGACACATTCTGTGGTGCACATTTGGTTGGAACAAGCCTCTCAGCTTATTTGTAGAAGATAAATACCTACTCCACATCTATTTTTGAAATATATTTCCAGTGGGTAAAGTTTTTTTTTTCTGTCTGCATTTAAAGGTGCCACACTGCACTGTCTCCCCACACCCACCACACGCCTGCGTGCTATGCGGGTCCTTCTCTGTCCTTGGAAGCTGTCTGCTTTCCAGTGGCTTCCTGCCTAGGAGTGTAGGTGTTGCTTAATACTCAGCTTGGGGCTGACTGACGCTCGGTCGCTGCAGCTTATAGTCTCGTAGTATGTGGATGCTTTGGGTCATTATCTTTCAACATCTTTTTTTGATTGCTTGCTTGCTTATGTACCCCTCTTCGCATGTGCACCCTGGGCTTTGGGGTGTGGCCAAGGACCCTGGACCTCCTTTTACTCTGCTTGGCCTTTTTCTTTTGGTTTAGTTTCTCGAACTGTTCTTTTTCAAGCCCACTGGCTTCTTTATTCTACTTCATGACTGCTCCCTAGCTGTGGGCAGTTGCTTCCGATGTTCCTGTGGCCTCATCTCTTCCCCTGGTGCTGTGGGTTGGACTCAGGGCTTTGCCCGTGTTCAGCAGGCCAGTCACCACTGAGCTGCATTCTCTTCATCTATATTTCAGCCTCTGTGGCCTTGCGGCTCCCTGTGCTTCTTGCTTCCTTGAAGTTGTTCTTTCCTTGGCTCCGTAGGGCTTTGGGTTGTATAGACACAAATCTGTGCCCGGCTGGAACCCTGGACAGAGTGCCTCGTCCGAGCCCCTCTCAGTCACTGTTCTGTCCCCACCTGCAGCGGCTATGTCCTACCATGCCTAGGGTTGACTTTGTAAACCTCCCAGTTTACAAAACAGTTGGGTCTTCCCAGGGCCCCTCCTTGCTCAGCAGGCTCATTTGAGCAGCTCATTTTTCTCTCACTCTCAGAATTACTGTACTGCACTGTATTGTCACTGGTCAGAGAGTCCCTTCTGAGGTTTGATGAGTTTTCAGCAATAGGAGGGGGACACAGCTCCAGCCTGTGCATCCCGAACAGTAGGGTTTTGCTTAGTTTTTGCCACAGTCTCTATGTAGCCTAGGCTGGTGGTAAACTCTCCGTCCTACTGCATCCGCTTCTGAGGGCTGCAGACATGTGGCTACTGCACCTGACAGCCACAAAGGACAAGCTCAAGGCCTCTCCCTTCCCCAATGCTCAGCGGCGATACTGCCTTCCTGCCATCCCGTGGTTGGCAGAGGGCACCGGCCTCTGCATTCTGTTGCCTCACAGGTAGGGGGCATACTGGCCCTACAGAGACTCTGCTCCCTCCCCTCAGTTCAGCCTGGGCCTGCCATTTGCCTGTGCTGGTGCAGTGCTGGTCATGGGATATGCAAGCTGGTTAGGAGACATCAGATGCAGTGTGCCAGAGCCTAGCAATGAGGGATGCTGGGATTTTTCAGGGTTCTGGAAGGGGAAACCCTGGCAGTTTCTGGAGGCTGAAAGTAGAGGAACTAGTTTGACCCAGGCTGTTATAGTGAGAACTGCCCATATAGTTTCCCCTTGCAGAAGGCGGGGCCTCCCTGAGCCCCTGCAGCCTCCTTTCCCTGCCGGAGAAAGCCTTGCCTTCTCTAGGTAGGCCACGGCACAGGCTTTTACCACAAGATTAGGCAAAGAAGACTGGGTGGGCCTTGGCTTGGCCCATAGAGAAGATGGGCTGGGGAGGACGAGGCAGAAGGAGGTAGCCTGTGAACAGTTAATTGATGTCTCAGCAGCAGGTCAAACAAACCCTGGGACTCTTCAGCAGTTTAGTGTCAATACTGAAGGTAAGACAGTCTTACCATCTGCGAGGACCAGGCTGTGGCAGGGCGGTCAGCCATGTGTAGCAGCCCCACCCTGGCTCTAGTTCTCAATCACACTCCAGTTCCAGTTCAGCTCCTTTGTCAGAGCACTGTCCTTGAAACGGATATTTGTCACTTGGCTGCAGTACCTTCATTGGGCCTGTAGGCAGAGTGGGGGACAGGGCACAGCCTGAGTGAGGCCTGGCCGTTACTATGCAGTTTGATGGCTGGCAGCAGTGCCACGGGTGGCTTGGAGTGCTCTGCAGGTGGGGTGGGGTGGGGGACTTGTTTATCACCCTTTGGCCCCTGGTATTTCTGAGTAGTAACACTGCTCCCTGCATCATTGGGCATCTAGGGGCCATGGCGAAGCAGGTGTCCACACTGGGTTGGTCTTTCCAGGAGATGGTTCCATGCATGGAGGTGTGACGTGCTTCCACCAGAAGCTTAAGTCCCTGTGAGAACACATACTAGTGTTTCACTTACTCCTTCCTGGGCACTACCAACGGGTCAGTGTGGGCTTGGAGCTCATTTGTTTTCATGGTTATACAGCTGGTCAGTCTGCTCCTGGCAGGGGCGGGGCAGCCTCGCACGACTAGATGGTGGTGTTTTCTAATGCCCAGGTGCCTTGAGTATGACCAGTTTTCTCAAAAGCCTGCTGCTGTGAGCTCCCTGCCAAACTGTGAACCTTTCTCCCTCAAGTTGCTTTTGTCTGAGTGTTTTATCTCAACACAGAAAATGAACTCCCATGGTGAGTCCTGACCCGGGCCATCCTGCTGCGATGGGCCACTGAGGTGACACTGGAGGCCTTGCTGGTATATGGCCTTTCTCTTCCTGCACTGCCTTGCAGCTTTGCAGGTGCCCCTTTTCCAGCATGAGGCAGGCTTTTTGGCTATCTTGTCCCCGTTAGCAGCTACTCATGACTGCCTTTCCGAGCCCCTCCTCTCTTCTAGTTCCCCCTTCCTCCTCAGTGTGAGTATATGACGTGGCTATGGAAGGAATGTATTCTAGGTTCCCTCGGATGTACAGGGCAGGCAGCACATGGGATGAGAGCCAAACTCCATGTGCTCAGGGAGAGGGGAGAAGCCTTTCCTACACTTACGGTATGTGGGCCTGGGGCCTGTCCAGGTAGGCCTATGCTGGGCGGGAGTGGGCTGAGCCTGGTGCTCAGGGTACGTAAGTGATCTGCACTCTGCCCCATTTCTGCCATACGGACTGCACACTGAGGGTGCACCCATGGGTGGAACAGTCCTTTTGCTTACCCTAACCATCTTCTCTTAGACAATGACCTCCTGGGGACACTAAGTGAAACATAGGAGCTTCAGGACAGCCTGTGAGTGTGACCACTACACCTCTGCACTTGTGCATGGTGCCACACGCACACTTGCATACCTGACCTGTCCGTGATTACACATGCATATCTGTGGGTGAGCCAAGACAGCCCTGTGCCTCACCTCTTGGTGGTACACACAATTGTACATTCGCCCTCATTTCAGGAGTCCAGGTACACCTGTGGCCTCCTCCTGAGACACATGCATAGATGCACTAAGGGCAGGTGTAAGCCACCTTGCTATGTCCCACCAGTATGCTCAACCGTGTCTCTGTTCTACCCGAGACTCAATGGCAGATGCACATAGTGAGAATGTTTCAGTGGTCACAGGCTGGTGTAGAGAAAGCTTGTGAGTTCATTGCTGCCCTGTGGGACTCCAGTCCTTTATGATGGTCCCACTGACCTGTTCTGAGTTGGACTGGGCTGAGGTCTAGGCCCCAAGCAAGAAGTCCTTTCTGTGAAGCTAAGTTCTAGGGGTTGGGAAGAAAAAAGGGACCTTTGTGAGGAGTGTAGATCTGCCTCTCGGCAGCATGGCATCAGATGTGGGCATGCAGGCCTGAGGGGCATTGGCAGGCCTGGTCCACCGAGGCTGTGCTGCAGACATAGCTCCGTTCCCTGCTGAGCTTCTTCGGGCATTGGTGACCTGAAGACTTACTAACCCCAGGCTGTAGGCCTCTCGCTGGCCACAGTGTTTGAGGTGCTTGGCTCTTATGTCCTCCCTTGCTATCTTCCCTGTGTCCTCCCTCCAGCCCTGTTCCTGGCATCCTTGCTAGCTTCCTAGTCTTGGTACAGAGAGCACATTGCAATCCCTCCTCAGTTCTGTTTCTTGTTTAGCACTCTGAGCGTACACCCTCACACGCCTGTCTGAGTTTAGGGAGTCTGGACACATGAGCTTTCTGGAATTTACTATTTACATGTGGTGCCTCTGTGGTGTCTCAGTTTCCACAACTCCATCTCCTCTGTGCAGCTTGAAGTGACTAGCATTATAAAGATGGCTTCCCGAGGCAGAGTGCGTGGGGATCCTCCTCAACATGCTTTCAGATGGCTCTCAGCTGAGGGCCTTCCTCACTGGCTGTGTGTGGTCATGGTGGGGCCAGGGTTAGGGCCTTAGAGCTCTGCGTGGTTTAGTGACAGTCTGTTGTCTATCTTAGTGTCACTCCTTCTTTGGGGGCTCAGTGATCAGGCAAGTGGGCATTTAAAGGACCTTGGCCACGTGTCTTGGAGAGTAGAAGGTTCCATGCAGAGTTGAGGAGAGGCCTCAGATATAGGGTCTGGCCTGCAGTGGGCCGAGAATGAGGGCCCAGCAGCAGCCTCCCAGCCCCTCTCATGCTTCTTGCCATTCCCTGTATGCTAGGAGGCCGGATCTGCTCGTCATGGCTTTCCGCAGTTATCTGATCCCATTTGATGAGTGCACATCATACAAATGTCATTAGCATTTAACGTTTTGAGAGAAGCATAGGATTGCCACATCCTAATTTTCTCCGTGTTGACAGAGCTGCCTGCTTTATAATAATAATGATAATAATTAGCATTAATTTTAATTATTGATGTGTATATGTGTGCAGTGTGTGTGTGCATGCGTGCGTGCGCACCAGAGGACATTTGTGAAGGTCAGAGAACAGTTTTGTATAGTTGGTCCCTTAACCTATACAGGGTTCTTGGGCTCTAACTCAGCTCCCCAGGCTTGTGAAGTGGGCACCTTTCACCCACAGAGCAATCGTGCTGGCCATGCCCAGTGCCTGTTTCCTTTTGTATAAGCTGAGTGAGCACACCATCTCCTATGCACTTCAAGGGGGGGAATGGTGTTTCAGTCCTGCAATGGCAGAGGTGACCTTTGAGGAGCATAGATCAGATTGCCCTGGCTCACAGATGCTGAGCCTTTCAGCCTCACCCTGTGTCAGGCCATGCTTTATGATCTGTCCCACACGGTCCAGCATAGGCCTCCATGGCATAGGTCCCCAAATTCGATCACGAGAGTTCTATCAGCAATTTCATGGCTTGGTGGTGGCAGGGGCAATGTCTGTCTAGCTGTGGGTGGCCTAGTGTCATCCCAGGGTACTGTTGGAGTCCTAGGTCCTTGACCGGATGACCGGGCTGTGATTCTAGAACCACATATCACAGTGTTTGCCTGGTGTCATGGGTCAGGTGCTGCTCTCTGTGTCTGTAGGTGTCTGACATTGGCTGGACTGGATCCACACCAGGGTCTGGGTCAGCCTGAGTCAAGGTATAAGGGCGGGGGGATCTCTCTCTGGGCAGTGGAAAAGATTCCTCTGTGTCAGGCTCACGTGTGGCCAGGTGGCTTAGTTCGGGTTTCTGTCACTGTGATAAAACACCACAACCAAAAGCAAGCTGGGGTGGAAAGGGTTTATTTGCCTTACACTTCCATGTCATAGTCCATCACTGAAGGAAGTCAAGACAGGAACTCAAACAGGACAGGCACCTGGAGCTGATGCAGAGGCCATGGATGGGTGCTGCTTACTGGCTTGTTCCTCATGGCTTGCTCAGCCTGCTTTCTTATAGAACCCAGGACCACCTGCCCAGGGATGGCACCACCACAGTGGGCTGGGCCCTCCTCCATCCATCACTAATCAGTAGCACAGAGCCTGAGGGTGTCATAGCCCAACAAGCTGAGGACGCCAGGACACAGAGCCCTGACAGCTCAGGTGCAGGAGTGAGCTGCCCCTCTCCGGTGCTGCTGGAAAGGGTCTGAGGTTGATTTTAGCTGTGGCTGTGGGAAGATGCAGGCTGATTTTTTGAGGCATCGTGGGGACCACAGGTATAGGCAGGGCCTCTTACTCCACATGGAAGACCGAAGCCCTGAGGGAGGACTTGTCCTAGAGCTACAGGATGAGAACAGAGACGGTAATAGAGCTTCTTCGTGGCAGGGATGACATCTTTGTGTTTTCTCAGGCTTGGGAGACACCTTGCACAAAACCAGGGCTGCTGTAAATGCCTCACCCCCATCCCCTTGCCCTCTGATCTCCGCCCTGTGCCTTAGTCTGTGAAGACACTTGTTTCAGAGGTGTGTCGGCTTAGGGTGTCAAGCCTTGTTTGGTGTGACAGTAGGGTAACCCTGGGTCTTGTCATTCCTCCTCAGGCACTTTTGGTGCCAGGACTTCTCTACAGGAGTCAGAGGACCTCTCCAGATGAGCCTACCACACCCCAGGGGGGCTTGCCTATGCTGAAGTACCAGAGGGCATACCTGGCCCTGCCTGTCCTTTTTAGTCCTGGGATGCTGTCTGTGACAGGAAGAGCTCTGTTAGCCTGTCCAATCTGTCACTGATGTGTGTGTGTGTGTGTGTGTGTGTGTGTGTGTGTGTGTGTGTGTGTGTGTGTGTGTGTGTGTGTATGTGTGTGTATGTGTGTAAGTCAGCTCCATTGATAAACATGCTATTAGTTAGCACACATTCAGTAAGCCTGGTACTGTGTGTGCCCTGGAGTCACTTTGGGTAAATGCCGAGTATTTAATTCCTTTCAGAAGCTCTCTCTGGTTCCTTCCTGCTTGCTACCTACTGCTCAGTTCGTAGTCTGTTGTGAAGGACATGCGTGCACAGTCATGGAGGTTGTTTGTTTATTCAGTTCCTCGGTTCACCCATGGTGACCATGCTGAGTCCTTTCCTCAGCAGTGAGGCTTTAGCATTATCTTTTTACCCAGCCCTTTCTGAGGGATCTGGGCCTGATTCAGGTTAATGCTAAGGCTGTGCTGTCTCCACAGGTTTTTGCGTGTTTCCACTTCTGGGTGAGTTGCCTGAAACAAAAACATAGAGCAAACGATGAGGCATGTGTTAAATCTAGGTGAATCCATTCAGCTTTCCAAAGCTGTACCATTTACGGGACTCTGATCCAGAGCCTGCTGTGGGCAGCTGTGGGCAGCTGTGGGCAGCTGTGGGCAGCTATGGCTTCATTGTGGCCACTGTGCGCTGTGTTCTCCTCTGGGTGCCTGTCATTATGTGTTCTTGTCTTGTGAGTGTGGGGTTGTTAGAGCTCTATGTTCCTAATGCAAGTTGAGGAGATTCTCCTAGCCCAGGCTTGTCTTTCATCAGAGTGTCTTATTTCTAACGCTGTTGAAGTTTCCCGAGTGTTCCATCCACTCTGGGATGTGCCTTACCCCTCCCTCCCTCAGGTACCGTTAGGAAGGTGGGTCTTCAGTCCAGCCTTGGTCCATGGAGAGGCCTTTGGGAGATGCTTAAATAGAGACTTCTGAGAGAATTCGGGCAGTCTACGAGAGGAAACTGGAGAAGTACGCATGTGCTTGGAGCCTGGAAGGCCCTCATGAGGGACTGTGCCATGTTGTCGAGATTTCTTTTCTTTATTAGGTAGCCTGCCTCAGGCACTTCGTTACAGTAATGGTGCTGATGTATTAATGGCTCCTGTATTTGCAGTCTTATGGTTTTCATATTTTCAGCTTTCACATTTGGGCCTGACACAAATTGAATTTATTTTTGTGTATGCAGTGAGGCTGAGCTCATTAAAACAAAACAAAACAAAACAACATAAAAAACAAGGTATTCCATTATTTTAAAAAAAAAAAAGTCTTTTCCTGTTGACTGTGTTGGCACCCTTCTGCAGAGCTGCCTGAGCCGCATATCAGTGTGGCACATCCTGGGCCTAGGAGACTTGGACTCAGGCGTGAGCGCTCAGCCGCTGGTCCTTCTGCAGTTTTTCTGGATCCCAGACTTTTTTGTTTCAGTTGAATTCATCATCAACTTGTTAAGTTCTATTTAAAAACTTTTATGATTTTGGTTGTGATTGCTTTAAAGAACGAACATCTCAGCAATATTGTCTTACAATCCATAAAGCCATTTTTTCTTTCATTTGTTTTTTTTCCCCCTTCAGGCAATTCCTTGTAGTTATCAGTGACATGCCTTGTTAATGTTGTAACATATGTCCAATTCATCTGAGTGTTTTCGTGATTTCTATACTGTCACAAATGGTATTGTTTAAATTTCACACTCCAGTTTTGGCCACGGTTCAGAAACATGGCTGGTGTTTGTGCACTGCTGCCCTGTGGCACCTGGATCTTCTTCGTTTATTCTTGGAGGTTTCCTTTGACTTCCTCAAGGCTCTCTGCAGATGGCAGACACAGTCCTGATGTGGATTCTCAGAGGGGACCCATTTTGCCTTCCTGTCTTTTCTGAAAGCAGAGCTCCAAGTGGTGATGTGTGGTTTGTGCTGTCCCAGCTGCACTGTGATTCTCTTGGCTGCA